>NC_137890.1:28934916-29534916 GCF_963455335.1 Martes martes | reverse complement strand
GATATGAATCCAAATTGGCCTGGACATTTTATTCCCTTTTAAAGACAGATGGATTTGATTTATTAATGTTTAGGATTTTTGTCCAATTTTTTGAATAAAATTGATCTGTAATTTTTCTTTTCTTTTTTTTTAAGATTTTATTTATTTGACAGAGAGAGAGCATGAGAGGGGAGAGGTCAGAGGGAGAAGCAGAATCTCCGCTGAGCAGGGAGCCCGATGCGGGACTTGATCCTGGGACTCCAGGCTCATGCCCTGAGCCAAAGGGAGTTGCTTAACCAACTGAGCCACCCAGGAGCCCTGATATAATTTTTCTTTTTTTTTTTTTTTTAAAGATTTTATTTTTATTTATTTGTCAGAGAGAGTGAGCAGAGGCAGGCAGAGGCAGAGGGAGAAGCAGGCTCCCTGCTGAGCAAGGAGCCCGACGTGGGACTCGATCCCAGGACGCTGGGATCATGACCTGAGCCGAAGGCAGCCGCTTAACCAACTGAGCCACCCAGGCGTCCCTGATTTTTCTTAATTCTAAAACCTGATAGAGATAATTTAAGATAATATTAGACTCATAAGATGACTTGAGAAGTACTTTGTGTTCTATCTGGACAAACTTGTATAATATTGGAATTATTTCTCCTTTAAAAACAGGTGATAAATCTCAGTGGTGAAGCCATTGAGGCCTAGAACCCAGGTCATGTTTTAAAAATCTGGTGTTGTCTACTTATTGTACTTCCATAAGCATAAGAAAACCTACCTCAGTGGTGGACATCTACACCACTGCCAAATTTTGCTTCATGTCTTTTGAGGACGTAGGATTTGGTGTATATATATGTAGATATGTTTTATCTTTCTCACAGAGTGAAACTGTTATTGGAAATACTCATTTTTTTTTAATGACTAGGAATCTATTTTTCTGATATTAAGTAGCTACAATAGATTTTTTAATATTTGTAGGATATATATTTTTTAAACCTTTGCTGTCAGACATTTATCATTGTTATATTAAAATAGTATATAGTTCACTTCTTAACCTAGTATAAAAATCTATGCCCCCTGCTTAAGCATTTAAGCCAATAGTATATAAAATGACTGACATATTTAAAAATAAGTTTATGAGCGTTTGTTACATCTGTTAGCTTTCTCTCCTAGTGGTTTGAAAACTATACCCTAATGCTCTTCTGCTATTAGGAATTAAAATTTTCATCTTTCACCTATCAAAGAATATTAATCTTAACTTTTACCATCCTTGTAGGCAACACAAGGACATCATTACATATAATCTGGTATCATCCTACACATTAGCCTCTTGACACCTAATCTCTGTATAGGCAATTCAAGTCTCAGCCAGAGACTGGGAAAGAAAAATCATATGTAGATTTGCGGGCTCTCTGAAACTGAGAAAACAGAGTTAGCCATATAAACAATGCAACCAAAATAGGAGATGCTTGTCGAGTGCGTAGTCCTGGTGACTTGGGGAATTTACTACAGGGCACCCCAGGACCTCTTCTACACAAGGCCACTACTGTCAAGACCAGGTGTAGCTGACCTCCCTAATACATGGAAACAGAGCCAGATAAAATAAAGAGACAAAGGAAAATGTTCTAAATGAAAGGACAAGACAAAAATCATAGCAGAAGAGCTACCTGAAACAGATATAAGCACTGTGTCTGATAAAGGACTTAAAGTAATGGACATAAAGATACTGAACTTGAAGAAAGGGTGCATAACCTCACTGAAAACTTCAGCAAAGAGATAAAAAACATAAAAAGTAAAGAATTCAGTAACTAAATTAAAATTATATTAGACGGAATCAGCAGTGGGTTAGAAGATGCAGAAGAAAGGATCAGTGATCAGAAAAAGTAATAGCAACCAAGATGAGCAGCTCAATAAATAATTAATATAAAATACGCAAATAGGTTAAGGGGACTCAGTGACTTCACCAGGTATTACAACATTTGCAATTTAGGGACCTTAGAAGGAGAAGAGTGGGCAGAAAACTTGTTTGGAGGCATAATAACTAAAGAGTTCCCTACTCTAGGGAAGAAAAAACACATCTAGGCCTCAGAAGCACAGAGAACCTCTAAAACATTAACCCAAGAATGTCCACACCAAGACACATAATTAAAATGGCAAAAAGGAGTGATAAAGAGAATTTTAAAGCAGAAAGAGAAAAGAAGAAAGAGTTTTATATAAGGGAAACCCCATAAGGCTATCACCTGATTTTTCAGCAGAAATTTTGCAGGCCAGAAGGCTGTGGCAAGATACATTTGAAGTGCTGAGGAAAAAAACCTGCAGCCACTAGGACGAGTACTCTGTCCAGCAAGGCCATCATTAAGAATAAAAGGACAGGGGTGCCTGGGTGGCTCAGTGGGTTAAGCCTCTGCCTTCTGCTCGGGTCATGATCTTAGGGTCCTGGGCTCGAGCCCTGCACTTGGCTCTCTGCTCAGCAGGGAGCCTGCTTCTCCTCTCTCTGCCTGCCTCTCTGCCTATTTGTGATCTCTCTCTCTTTCTGTCAAATAAATAAAATCTTAAAAAAAAAGAATAAAAGGAAAGATAGTTTCCCAGACAAAAGTTAAAGGAGTTCATCACCACAGACTTAGCCTTACATGAAATATTAAAATTCTTTGAGTGGAAAGGGAAGAACATAACCAGAATATGAAAGGAAAAAATTTCACAGGTAAAAACCGACATTAATAAAAGTAGTAGATTAATCAGTCATAAAGCCAGTACGGAGGTTAAAACACAAATAGTAAAATCAATTATATCTATAAAATCAGTCAAGGGGTACACAAAAAGATGTAAAATATATACATAAAATATGGAGAAGGGAGTAAAAGTTTAGTGCTGTTAGAATGTGTTCAAACTTTAACCATCAATTTAATAGTTACTGAACTTGAACACAAGACTGCTATACACACATGACACTATACATGAACTTAATGGTATCCTCAAATCAAAAAACCTCTAATGGATCCAAGCATAACACTAAAGAAAGCAATCAAACCACAATAAAAGAAAGGAAAAGAAATGAACTGAGAAGAACTACAAAAATAATCAGAACAATTAACAACATTGCAACAAATACATACCTATCAATAATTGCTTTAAATGTAAACAGACTGCATGCTCCAATCAAAAGACACAGGGTGACAGAGTGGATTAAAAAAAACCACGACCGGGGGCGCCTGGGTGGCTCATTGGGTTAAAGCCTCTGCCTTCAGCTCAGGTCATGATCCCAGGGTCCTGGGATCGAGCCCCGCATCGGGCTCTCTGCTCGGCAGGGAGCCTGCTTCCCTTCCTCTCTCTCTGCCTGCCTCTCTGCCTACTTGTGATCTCTGTCTGTCAAATAAATAAATAAAATCTTTAAAAAAAAAAAAAAAACCAAAACCACGACTGGTCTATACATTGCCCACAAGAGACTCACAACTTAGATCTAAAGATCCATGTAGACTGAATGTGAAGGGCTGGAAAAACATCTACCATATAAATGAAAGTAATAACAAAAAACAAATTGGGGTAGCAATATTTATGTTGGAAAAAAAGGTACTTTAAAACAAAAGCTACAACAACAGACAAAGTTAAGTGCAGTGTGCAATGATAAAAGGTATAACAATTGTAAATATTGCTGCAGTCTCTGCACTGGGCATGGAGTGTGATGCAGGGCTCCATCTCCCAACCCAGAGATCATGACCTGAGCCAAAAACCACCGAGCCATCCAGATGCCCAGAGATGCAGAACTTCTTAACAAAACCTTACCAAACAGAATCCAAAGATATATTTAAAAAGTACTTACCAGGGGCACCTGGGTGGCTCAGTGGTTTAAAGCCTCTGCCTTCGGCTCAGGTCATGATCCCGGGGTCCTGGGATGAAGACCCACATCCGGCTCTCTGCTCAGCGGGGAGCCTGCTTCCTCCTCTCTCCCTCTCCCTGCCTCTCTGCCTACTTGTGATCTCTGTCAAATAAATAAAATATTAAAAAAAAATAGAAAGCACTTACTATGATCAAGTAAGATCAATTCTAGGAATGCACGAATGGTTCGATATTAATAAATCAGAGGAACACAGATGCAAAAATTATCAACACGTTGGCAAAAACAATTAAAAAACTTAAAAATTCATTTACCACAATCAAGTAGGATTTATTACAGGGATGCAAGTGTGGTTTGCTATTTGCAAGTCCATCAATGTGATACATACACATCACATTAACAAGACAAAGGGTGAAAAACACCTGAATTGATGCAGAAAAACCACTTAACACAATAATACATGCATTCATGACAAGAACTTCCATGAAGTAGGTTGAGAGGAGACATACCTCCACATAATAAAGGCCATATAGGATGAACAGAAAGCTAAATCATATTTAATGGAGAAAAACAGAGCTTTTCCCTCAAAGACCAAGAACAAGACAAGAAAATCCATTATCACCAGTTTAATTCAACACAATACTGAAAGTCCTAAATGTACCAGTCAGATGAAGAAAAAAGTCATCAAAATTGGGGGGGAAAAAAAGGCAACTGTCATTAAGCAGATGACATGGTGCCTGTTTTATAAACAAAATTCAAACTGCTTCAAAAACTATTAGAACTGGGGCATCTGGCTGGCTCAGGTCATGATCCCAGGATCCTGGAATCCAGCCCCGCACTGGGCTCCCTGCTCAGAGGGAAGCCTGCTTCTCCCTCTCCCACTCCCCCTGCTTGTGTTCCCTCTCTCGCTATGTCTCTCTGTCAAATAAAATCTTAAACAAACAAACAAAAAAAACCCCAACTATTAGAACTGATAAATTCAGGAAAGCCAGAGGATATAGAATATACAGAAACATGTAATTTTTATACACTAATAACAGAGAAACAGAGATAGAATTTTTGAAAATATCCCATTATCAATTACACAAACATAATAAAACGCCTATGACTGGGGTGCCTAGGTGGCTCAGTGTGTTAGGCCTCTGCTTTTGGCTCAGGTCATGATCTCGGGGTCCTGGGATCGAGCCCCACATCGGGCTCTCTGCTCAGCAGGGAGACTGCTTCCTCCTCTCCCCCCGCCTGCCTCTCTGCCTACTTGTGATCTCTGTCAAATAAATAAAATCTTTAAAAAAAAAAAAAAACAACAACGCCTGTGATTAAATACTAACCAGCAGGGGAAGACTCATGCTCTAAAAATGAAAAAACATGGAGGAAGGGAATTGAGGAAGGATTGCAAGAATGAATACTGTGAAAATGGTCATACTACCCAAAGCAAGCTACATATCTGAAGCAATCCCTATCAAAATATAGCATTTTTTCAGAGAACTAAAAAAATAATCCTAAATCTGGTACCAAACCACAAAAATCCTCAGACAGCCAAAGAAATCTTGAGAATAAAGAGTAAAGCTGGAGGTATCATAGTCCCAGATTTCAAGAAATACTCCAAAACTATAATTTTCCTGTGTGTGTGTGTGTGTGTGTGTGTGTGTGTGTGTGTGTATGTGTGGGTAATGTTACTGGCACCAAAAATAAACACAGATCAATGGAGGGAAATAGCCACAGAACAAACTTAAGCTTAAATGGTCAATGAATCTAAAACATAGGGGGCAAGGATAGGCTATGGGGAAAGATGGTCTCTTCAACACATGGTGTTTGGAAAACTGGACCACTTTCTGACCCCTTACACAAAAATAAACTTAAAATGCATTAGAGAGGGGCGCCTGGGTGGCTCAGTGTGTTAAAGCCTCTGCCTTCAGCTCAGGTCCTGATCCCAGGATCCTGGGATCGAGCCCCACGTGGGGCTGTCTGCTCAGCAGGGAGTCTGCTTCCTCCTCTCTCTGCCTGCCTCTCTGCCTACTTGTGATCTCTGTCTGTCAAAAAAATAAATAAAACCTTTAAAAAAAAATGCATCAGAGACCCACGTGTGAGACCTGAAACCATAAAACTGCAAGGAGACATTTGGCAGTAACTACTTGGACATAGGCCTTTGCAACTCTTTTTCTGGGTAGGTCTCCTTAGGCAAGGGAACCAAAGGCAGAAATCAAATACTGGGACCACACCAAAATGCAATGCTCTCGTACAGCAAAGGAGACCCTCAACTGAATGCAGAGACAACTTACTGAATGGGAGAAGACTTGTGCAAATGCTACATTCCATAAGGGTTGAATATCGAAAGTATTGGAAGAACTTTTACAAGTCAACACAGAACACCACCAAATCATCGGATGAAAACATGGGCAGATGCCCTAAATAGACATTTTCAGAGAAGACATACAGATGGCCAACAGACACACGGAAAAGTGCTCAACATCACTAGTCATCCGGGAAAGGCAAATCAAATCCACAGTGTGGTATCAGCTGACAAGTGTCCGAATGGGTATAACCCAAAGGGTAGAAATATCAAAAGTTGCCAAGGGTATAAAGAAAACAGGAACCCTCATACACTGCCGGGCAGAATTAATTTGGGGCACCCTATGGGGAAAAGAGTCTGAATATTCTTTCAAAATTACAGAGTAATAACGTGATCCATTATTTCCACAGCCAGATACCATGGGCTTATCCTCATGTTTGGAACTTCAAAAACAAAACAAATTCCTGCCAAAAGGAATCTAAGAAGCAAACAAAAGCAGACTACTAAATACAGAGAACAAAGTGGTGGTCACTAGTGGGATGGTGGGCATGGTTTGGGGTAAAATGCATAAATGGTATCAAAGGTTGCAAGCTTCCAGTGAAGAAACGAACACTAGGTATGTGGAAATTATTGCATAGGGAATATAAGCAATAATCTGGTAATAACGATGTTTTGTAACAGCTGGCAACTATACTTATGATCAGCAGTTACTAGTGTACATAATTTTTACATCTTTATGTGTACACTTGGCACCAATAGAGCATGTCAATAATTCCATTTAAAAAGTCATTTTATATTGGGTTAAAGAGTGCAATATTGGAAGCGAGCACAGGTTCGTATCTTGTAAAAGGAGCTGTATGTACATAGAAACAGTATGGACAAATTATAGAAGTGGCAGTGCTTGGCAAATCCAGGACTGTCTCATTAACTACTCTGCAGGGTGCCAGGGAGTGTTGGAAGAACGAAGCTCAGGAATGGACAGGATGTAGATTTGGGATGTCCTTTTATCCTATTGAATGCATAAATGGAGAATATCATCGAATACTCTGTTAGCTAGGGTTTAATCCAGATCGCACAAACTATTCCAGGTGTTTTGAAGCAAAAAGTCTTTGATAGTAGAAATTAGCACCTACAAAATTATTGGAAGGACGGTTTGGCTGGGCCAGGCTGGGCCTCGGAGAAAGGCTTTCCTAGCACTGCCAACCAGGAGACAGGGAGGAGGTAAGGGACTGGGATATAGGGAACTGGAACCACTGGCTTCACTAACACACTCTTTAGTTTGGTCTGTGGATCAGGCTGCCTGCAGGCTGTCATCACGCCTTCCAGATCTGCACTAACAAAAAAATAGATTGACCATGGGTCTCGTGTGTCTCACCTGTGAAAACAGTGACCAGATAGGGGTATCTGTGCTCGTGCTGCCACGAGTAAAGCCAGTGCCTCTCTGACTGTACTTGTTATCAAAAACATGAGACTTCCCTGAATGCTCACCTTTCACTACAAGTACATCTGATCCATGGACTCTTGGTTGCTTCCAGAATCCATTCAGCAAGGAAGTCTAAAAGATGAGGTTTTTAGCTTTGTTTCTCTACACTGTAGGGAGAAATACCCAAAGGAGCCCCATGATCACCATGGAGATGACTGTATTCATCTAATGGACAGTAGAATGACTGGAAGAAAACAATTGGAGAGAGACAGAGAAAGTAAAATAGACAGGATTTAGTGACTTACGTAGGCTTTGGATTAAACAGAGCTAAGCCAATTTATCAGGTCGGACTGGAAAGATTCATTTAGTAAACACCATGTCCACTGACTGACTGGAGGGGAGTGAGGGCTGTGAGGTGCTCTCCTCCAGTCTCCCAGCAAGAAAAATTATTGGAGGCTACAGCTGGACCAGATCTTTTGCTACGGCATAACAGGTATCTCCATTTTCCTAGCTCAGATGCCATTTTCCTTATCTCACTGCTGACTGCTAAGCCAAAGACATACTGAGAGAGAAGACTGAAATCGGATCAACCAGATAGTTGTACACCCAGGTTTGTGGCATCATTAGTCATAGGAGCCAAAAATCGAAGTAACCTGAGTGTTCATCTGCAGGTGAAGGGGTAAATTAAATGTGGTATATACATATAATGGAATACTACTCAGCCTTAGAAAGAACAAAAATTCTGACACATGCTTCAACATGGCTACGACTTGAGTACATTATGCAAAGTGAAATAAACCAGGCACGGAAAGACAAATGTATGATTCTACTTAAATGAGGTACCTAGGTTAGTCAAATATAAAGTGATTGCCAGTGGCTAGAGAGCTTTTCACTAGGGGGTAAAGGGATTGAGCACCACATTGGGTACCCCAACTTTTAAGAAGTGCATCACAGAGACAAGCCACCAAAACATCTTGTTTTTGGAAATCAACTGTGTATATCCATGGGACCAACTCTGAGAAATGGCTGTTACAGGACTTTCCCCCTTGGCCTCACTCACCCCAGGGATCAGTGCAGAAGCAGCTGATTGAAAGGCACCCAGTCTTGTTTTCTTATCTTAAAGCATTGATCTGAGGACGAGGCATCTAATTTACCGCCCATGTAGGAGTCTGCTGGGGTACCCTCTGGGGAGGGTCATCTTCCCATTCTCCCTCTGCCATGCTCCTGAGTGCCCGTTTTTCCTGGGGGGGGGGGAGTTTTACATATATCTGTGCTCTGGTTTTTATGTCTGGAACCACAGATTTTATGGCTGTTGACCAGGGGAAACCCCTGACTGCTTAGCTCTACTGGCCAGGGGCCATGGATTCCTGGATCCAATGGGACTGTAACAAGTAGAGAAATAGTACTTTGGCAGGATACCACCCCTAGGGCACTGCACACACCTCAGACTGAAGCACCCCAGTCTTTCTAGACTAGGCACGAGGGGCAGATCTGGTTCGGCACACATCTAGGAACATACTGAGGTGTTCCTGGGGACAAAGGCTGGTGGGTGCCATCTTTGTGCTCTCCCTCTGCCTTACTCCAGGTTACCAGTATCTCCCAAAAAGGAATTTGTATACTTTCTGTCCTCCTGATTTGCTGGCTGCCATCTAGGGAACATGTGTGTACCACCTGGTTTTGGTGGCCAGGGAGATTTAAGCCTGTGATCCCACAGACTGTTTATATGTGCATACTTTAAAAACTGCTTCCTGAGGATCAGGTCTTGGCAAAGCCTCAAACATGGGAAACCACTAAAAACAATACCCTACTTGGGCAATCACAGAGTTTTGAGAGACAACAAAGAACTAGGGCAGAGGTATACAGTAAGTTCCATCTCCTGCACAAGGCCACTACTTCAAGACTGGGAGAGGTGGCTATTTTATCTAATGCACACAACCCAACAGAGGCAATCAAGCAAAATAAAGAAACAGTATGTGTGTGTGTGTTTTTTAAGATTTTATTCATTTATTTGACAGACAGAGGTCACAAGTAGGCAGAGAGGCAGGCACAGAGAGAGAAGGGGGAGGAAGCAGGCTCCCTGCTGAGCAGAGAGCCTGATCTGGGGCTCGATCCCAGGATCCTGAGATCATGACCCGAGCCGAAGGCAGGGGCCTAACCCACTGAGCCACCCAGGTGCCCAAGAAACAGTATGTTTTAAATCAATGACAAGATAAAACCTCAGAAAAGGTCCTTAGTGAAATGGAGATAAGCCATTTACCTGGTAAAGACTTCAAAGTAATGGTCATAAAGATACTCATCAAACTCAGGAGAATGGATGAACATAGTGAAAATGTCAACAAAGAGATAGAAAATACAAGAAGGTACTTAATAGAGGTTCATAGACTTGAACAGTATAAAGCTAATCTGAAAAGCAGATCAAAGTGGTGGGACTTGCACTGTGGCCATGGATATGTGGTCCTCCTCATGACTCCTCCCGATCCAGGTCATTGCTCGCCCTCACTCTCCTCTCCCCATTCCCATGGAGAAGATGGAGCTGGTACAGAAGGTGAAGCTGGCAGATCAGGCTAAGCGCTATGAGACGTGGGTACCTGCATGAAGGCTATGATTGGGCAGGCACTAAGCTGTCCAGTGAGGAGCACAACCTGCTCTCAGTGGCCTACAAGAACATGGTCAGGGGCCACAGATTAGCCTGGAGGGTCATCTTGAGCATGGAGCAGAAAACCAACACCTCTAACAAGAAGTTGCAGCTGATTAAGGACTATTGGGAAAAAGTGGGGTCAGAGCTGAGGTCCATTTGTACCACGGTGTTGGAATTGTGTTTAAGAGCCAATGCAACTAATCCAGAGAGTAAGGTCTTCTATACGAAATTGAAGGGAAAATACTTCTGATACCTTGCTGAAGGTGCATGTGGTGATGATCGAAAACAAATGATAGATAGTTCCCAGGGAGCTTACCAAGAGGCTTTTGATATAAGCAAGAAAGAGATGCAACCCACACACCCCACTTGCCTGGGGCTAGCTCTTAACTCTTCTGTATTTAACTATGAGAGCCTTACTAACCCAGAGCTTGCTGCACCTGATACACTGCAGAACATGATACACTGAATGAAGACTCCTACAAAGACAGTACCCTCATCACACACTTGCTTAGAGACAACCTAACTTATGGACCTCAGCGCAGGAGAAGAATGTGATGTGTCAGAAGGGACAGAAAACTAAATGTGTACAGGGTGTCGTCCTTCCCTTCAAGAAAACTTTTTTTTTTTTTTTTAAGATTTTGTTTATTTATTTGACAGAGATCTCAAGTAGACAGAGAGAGGCAGGCAGAGATGGAGGGGGGAAGCAGGCTTCCGGCTGAGCAG
Organism: Martes martes; assembly: GCF_963455335.1. Classification (NCBI taxonomy): domain Eukaryota; kingdom Metazoa; phylum Chordata; class Mammalia; order Carnivora; family Mustelidae; genus Martes; species Martes martes. Next base: position 29,524,043 of record NC_137890.1, on the reverse strand, counting down.
AGAACCCAATGCGGGGCTCAATCCCAGGACCCTGAGATCATGACCTGAGCCAAGAGCAGAGGCTTAACCCACTGAGCCACCCAGGTGCCCCTTCCTTCAAGAAACCTTTTTACTCATCTCCAATACTTATTCCATTTGGATTTCCTATAGCAAAGAAACCTATTCATGTGTATGGAATCAACTGTTTATAGTCTTTTCACACTGCAGCTTTGGGAAAACTCCATTCCTTGATTTGTGTTTGTTTTGGCCTTCCTGGTATGCAGTTACTGCTGTAAAAAAGTATTAATAGCTTCATTTCCTATAAACATAAGTAACTTCCAAACACGTATATAGAGGACTAAAAATGTATCTTGTATTTAAGTAATTTGAACCAGTTCTGCAAGGGACTGTTTTGTATTACTGTGAAATTAGGAAATTTAGTTCATTATAATTTAAAGTGTTCTATGTAACTTCGTAATTTCTAAATTCCCTCACACTTCTTTGGGGGTTTCCTTTCAGTGTGCAACTTCTCCATGCTCTTAATGTATTTCTTTCTGATAGGAATCCAGAAATATTAGATTGAATGGCAAAGCATTTGGCGTTTCTGCACTGGAGCTCCCAAACTGAAATGCCACCCCATATCATATATGACAGAGGTCTTGTGTATTTGTGACAACAGGAAGTTTCCTTATTCATTCTTCATTTGCTGCTATTTAGGTTGACAATTTCTTTTCCCAATAAAAGTTCACTTACACCTCCTGCCTTTGTAGTTCCAGTATTCACTTTATTACGTAATAAAAGTAGCATGTTGCTGCCAGAATGCAACCATTGTTTTTGGCAAATTAAAGTGCATGTAATTTATTACTACACTAGAAAGGGGAAATAAAGTACATCACTCCAAGTGTAAAATGTTAGTACTTTTCCATGCAGATTTGTGCACATGTGAGAGGGTGTCCAGGGTGTCTACTCCATGTAGAGTTGGATCACTATTATATGTTGCTGATCACTGACTATAGTCCCAAAAAGCTGTGTGAAAATGTTATGCCCTATATAACAGCAGAATAATATAAGATAAAACTACATTCTATAAAGCCCCTCCTCACAAAAATCTAATAGTTAATCTGGAAAAAAAATGTTAGAGTGATTCAACAGCAGACTAGATGAAGCAGAAGAAAGTATCAGTAAATTTGAAAACAGGGCAATTGAATTTGCCCAATCAGAGCAGCAAAAAGAAAAAAGAAAAAAAAAAGAGAAGTGAAGCTAGCTTAAAAGACTTCTAAGACAAACATGAAACAGAATAACGTTTACATTATGGGGATCTCAAAAGGAGGAGAGAGAAAGAATCAGAAATCTTATTTGAAGAAGTAATTTCTGAAAAATTCCCTAAACTGGGGAAGGAAATAGATATCCATGTCCAGGAGGCTTAGAGAGTTTCAAATACGATAAACCCAAAGAGACCCACACCAAGACACATTATAATAACATGTCTAAAATCAAAGACGAGGAGAGAATCATAAAACAAGCAAGGGGAAAACAACTTACTACATAAAAGAGAATCTCCATAAAACCATCAGATTTTTCAGGAGAAAATTTTCAGGTAGGAGAAAGTTGCATGACATATTCAAAGTGCTGAAAGAAAAAAAAAAAAAAGCAACCTTACAACCAAGAATATTCTACCTAGGGGGAGGAGTCAAGATGGCGGAGGAGTAGCAGGCTGAGATGACATCAGGTAGCAGGAAGGAGATCAGCTAGATAGTTTACCAAAGCATTTTGAACACCTACAAATCCAACAGGAGATTGAAGAGAAGAGGAGCAGCAATTCTAGAAACAAAATTGGCCACTTTCTGAAAGGTAGGACCTGTGGAGAAGTGAATCCAAAGTGACGGGAAGATAGAGCGTGGGGGGAGGGGCCGGCTCCTGGCAAGTGGTGGAGCAACGGAGCACAAAATCAGAACTTTTAAAAGTCTGCTCCACCGAGGATATCGCTCCAGAGACTAACTGGGTGTGGAGGCCTTGGAGTGACAGCGTGGTCTCAAGTCCTGCAGGTCACAGAAGGATCGGGGGTGTCTGAGTATCACAGAGCTCGCAGGTATTAGAGCGGGGAAGCCGGCTACAGAGACAGAGCTGAGGAGTGAGCTCTCAACTCGGGGTTACCTTAAACTGTGATTTGTGGCACAGTCAGACCACTGCTCTTTGAGCAAGTGGCAGATCCGGGGAGACCGCCCTGGAAGAGCAGTGGGATCCGCTGGGTTTGGAGACTCCAGGCAGGGCTGTGTGCCAGAGACAGAGATGCTCTGTCACAGGCTGGATGAGCTTGGTGCGGGCTGGAGGCCAGGGAGACGGGAGTGACTGAGCGCTTTTCTCCAAGGGCGCACTGAGGAGTGGGGCCCTGAGCTCTGGGTTCCTCCGGGCCGAGAGATTGGGAGGCCACCAAATTCATTCCCGTCCTCTGGACACTACGGAAAGCGCTCAGGGAACAAAAGCTCCCGAAAGCAAACCCGAGGGGATTACTTAGCCGGGCCCCTGGCAAGGGCGGTGCAATTCCGCCTGCGGCAAAGACACTTGAGAATCACTACAACAGGCCCCTCCCCCAGAAGATCAACAAGAAATCCCGCCCAGACCAAGGTCACTTAACAAGGAGAACAGCGGAATTCCAGAGGAGGGGAAAGTAAAGCATGGAATTCATGGCTTTCTCTCCATTATTTAGTCTTGCAAAGTTAATTAATTTAATAAACATACAATGTATTTTTATCCCCAGGGGTACAGGTCTGTGAATCGCCAGGTTTACATATTTCACAGCACTCATCATAGCACATACCCTCCAAAGTTAATTAAAAAAGATTTTTTTCTTATTCTAATTATTTTAAACTTTTACTCTTTCCTCTTTTAACATTTTTTAACTAGTTTATCTTAACAATACCTTTCATTAAAGAAAATCTTTTTGAATCTTCATTATTAGAGTCATATTTTATCCTTCATTGTATCTAACTTTATTTATTTACTTATGTATGTATACACACAGGGTTTTTTCTTCTTAAAAATTTTGGGATGCAACTTCTAACAGATCAAAATATACCCTAAAACTAGCACAGGGCTTTGTTCTAGCTCCAGCCTAAGCAAATTCTCTCCACTTTCTTTTTCTAACCAAATTATCTTATCAACTCCTTTTTTAGAATTTAAAAAAAAATTTTAAAAAAATTCTCATCTTTACAGTGATATTCCATCCCTTCATCATGTTTACCCACATATATAAGTTTTCCTTTCCTTAAAATTTTGGAAGGTAGTTTCCTCTAAGAGACCAAATACTCCCAAAATTAAGTGAGTGGCTCTGTTCTATTCACCAAACTAATATATATATTTTCTTTTTAATTTTTTTTTTTTGAACTTCTTTTTACCCCCTTTCTTCCCCCCATGATTTGGGGGCTCTTCTGATTTGGTCAATGCACATTTTTCTGGGGTCTTTGCCACCTTTTTAGTATTTTATTTGCTACTTCATATATTCTTATCTGGATAAAATGACAAGGCAGAAAAACTTACCACAAAAAAAAAAAAAAAAAAAAAAAAAGAACAAGAGGCAGTACAGAAGGCTAGGGACCTAATTAATACTGACATTAGTAATATGTCAGATCTAGAGTTCAAAATGATGATTCTCAAGGTGCTAGCTGGGCTTGAAAAAGGCATGGGAGATATTAGAGAAACCCTGTCTGGATAAATTAAAACCCTTTCTGCAGAAATAAAAGAACTAAAATCTAACCAAGCTGAAATCAAAAAAGCTATTAATGAGGTGCAATAAAAAATGGAGGCTCTTACTACTAGGATAAATGAGGCAGAAGAGAGAATTAGTGATATAGAAGACCAAATGATGGAGAATAAAAATACTGAGCAAAAGAGAAACAACTGGGACCATGAGGGGCGAATTCGAGAGATAAGTGATACCATAAGATGAAACAACATTAGAACAATTGGGATTCCAGAAGAAGAAGAAAGAGAGAGGGGAGCAGAAGGTATATTGGAGAGAATTGTTGTAGAGAATTTCCCTAATATGGCAAAGGGAACAACCATCAAAATCCTGGAGGCACAGAAAACCCCCCTCAAAATCATTAAGAATAGGTCCACATCCCATCATCTAATAGTAAAACTTAAAAGTCTTAGTGACAAAGAGAAAATCCTGAAAGCAGCCTGGGACAAGAAGTCTGTAATTTACAATGGTAAAAATATTAGATTGGCAGCAGACTTATCCACAGAGACCTGGATGGCCAGAAAGAACTGGCATGATATGTTCGAGCACTAAACGAGAAAAACATGCAGCCAAGAATACTATATCCAGCTAGGCTATCATTGAAAACAGAAGGAGAGATAAAAAGCTTCCAGGACAAACAAAAACTAAGAGGACTTGTAAACACCAAACCAGCTCCACAGGAAATACTGAAAGGGGTCCTCTAAGAAAAGAGAGAGCATAAAAGTAGTAGGCCAGAAAAGAACAGAGACATTGTACAGTAACAGTCACCTTACAGGCAATACAATGGCACTAAATTCATATCTCTCAATAGTTACCCTGAATGTAAATGGGCTACATGCCCCAATCAAAAGACACAGAGTATCAGAATGGATTAAAAAAAAAGACCCATTGATATGCTGTCTACAGGAAACTCATTTTAGACCCAAAGACACTTCCAGATTTAAAGTGAGGGGGTGGAAAACAATTTACCATGCCAATGGACATCAAAAGAAAACTGGGGTGACAATCTTTATATCAGATCAATTAGATTTTAAGCCAAACATTATAATAAGAGATGAGGAAGGACACTATATCATGCTCAAAGGGTCCGCCCACCAAGAAGATCTAACAATTTTAAATATCTATGCCCCTAACGTGGGAGCAGCCAACTACATAAACCAATTAATAACAAAATCAAAGAAACACATTGACAATAATACAATAATAGTAGGGGACTTTAACACCCCTCTCACAGAAATGGACAGATCATCCAAGCAACAGATCAACAAAGAAATAAAGGCCTTAAATGACACACTGGACCAGATGGACATCACAAATATATTCAGAACATTCCATCCCAAAGCAGCAGAATACACATTCTTCTCTACTGCAGATGGAACATTCTCCAGAATAGACCACATCCTGGGTCATAAATCAGGTCTCAACTGGTACCAAAAGATGGGGATCATTCCCTGCATGCTTTCAGACCATAGTATTCTGAAGCTAGAACTCAATCACAAGAGGAAATTTGGAAGGAACCCAAATACATGGAGACTAAAGAGCATCATTCTAAAAAATGAATGGGTCAACCAGGAAATTAAAGAAGAATTGAAAAAATTCATGGAAACAAATGATAGTGAAAACACAATGGTTCAAAATCTGTGGGACACAGCAATGGCAGTCCTGAGAGGAAAATATATACTGATACAAGACTTTCTCAAGAAACAAGAAAGGTCTCAAATACACAACCTAACCCTACACCTGAAGGAGCTGGAGAAAGAACAACAAGGAATGCCTAAACCCAGCAGGAGAAGAGAAATCATAAAGATCAGAGCAGAAACCAATGAAATAGAAACCAAAAAACAGTAGAACAAATCAACAAAACTAGAAGATGGTTCTTTGAAAGAATTAATAAGATTGACAAACCCCTGGCCAGACTTATCAAAAAGAAAAGAGAAAGGACCCAAATAAATAAAATCAGGAATGAAAGAGGAAAGATCACAACCAACACCAAAGAAATACAAACAATTATAAGGACATATCATGAGCAACTATACACCAGCAAATTTGACAATCTTGAAGAAATGGATGCATTTCTAGAGACATATAAACTACCACAACTGAACCAGGAAGAAAGAGAAAACCTGAACAGACCCATAACCAATAAGGAGATTGAAGCAGTCATCCAAAATCTCCCAACAAACAAGAGACCAGGGCCAGATGCCTTCCCAGGGGAATCCTACCAAACAGTTTCACCTGACACTGTTCCAAAAAAGTAGAAATGGAAGGAAAACTTCCAAACTCATTTTATGAGGCTAGCATTACCTTGATCCCAAAACCAAACAATGATCCCATCAAAAGGAATTACAGACCAATACCCTTGATGAACACAGATGCAAAAATTCTCACCAAAATACTAGCCAATAGGATCCAATGGTACATTAAAAGGATTATTCATCATAACCAAGTGGGATTTATTCCAGGGCTACAAGTTTGGTTCAACACCCACAAATCAATCAATGTGATACAATACATTAATAAAAGAAAGAACAAGAACTACATGGTACTCTCAATAATTGCTGAAAAAGCATTTGACAAAGTACAGCATCCTTTCTTGATAAAAACTCTTCAAAGTGTAGGAATAGAAGGTAATATCTCAGTATAATCAAAGCCCTCTATGAAAAACCCACCATGAATATCATTCTCAATGGAGAAAAACAGAGTTTTTCTGCTAAGGTCAGGAATACAGCATGGATGTCCACTATCACCACTGCTAATCAACATAGTACTATAAGTTCTAGCCTCAGCAATCAGCCAACAAAAAGAAATTAAAGGGATCCAAATTGGCAAAGAAGAAGTCAAACTATCACTCTTTGCAGATGATATGATACTTTCTGTGGAAAACCCAAAAGACTCCACTTCAAATCTGCTAGAACTTGTACAGGAATTCAGTAAAGTGTCAGGATATAAAATCAATGCACAGAAATCAGTTGCATTTCTCTACACCAACAAGACAGAAGAAAGACAAATTAAGGAGTCAATCCCATCTAATTGTACCCAAAACCATAAGATACCTAGGAATAAATCTAACCAAAGAGGCAAAGAATCTGTACTCAGAAAACTATAAAGTACTCATGAAAGAAATTGAGGAAGACACAAAGAAATGGAAAAATGTTCCATGCTCATGGATTGGAAGAACAAATATTGTGAAAATGTCTATGCTACCTAAAGCAATCTACACGTTTAATGCAATCCCTATCAAAATCCCATCCATTTTTTCAAAGAAATGGGACAAATGATCCTAAAATTTACATGTAATGAGTAAAGACCTCGAATAGCCAGAGGAATGTTGAAAAAGAAAGCCAAAGTTGGTGGCATCACAATTCCAGACTTCAAGTTCTATGACAAAGCTGTCATCATCAAGACAGTATGGTACTGGCACAAAAACAGACACATAGATCAAGGGAACAGAATAGAGAGTCCAGAAATAGACCCTCAACTCTATGGTCAACTAATCTTCGACAAAGCAGGAAAGAATGTCCAATGGAAGACAGTCTCTTCAACAAATGGTGTTGGGGAAATTGGACAGCCACATGCAGAAAAATGAAACTGGACCATTTCCTTACACCAAACACGAAAATAGACTCTAAATGGATGAAGGACCTCAATGTGAGAAAGGAATCCATCAAAACCCTTGAGGGGAACATAGGCAGCAACCTCTTCGACCTCAGCCACAGCAACCTCTTCCTAGAAACATCACCAAAGGCAATGGAAGCAAGGGCAAAAATGAACTATTGGGACTTCAAGATCAAAAGCTTTTGCACAGCAAAGGAAACAGTTAACAAAACCAAAAGACAACTGACAGAATGGGAGAAGATATTTGCAAACGACATATCAGATAAAGGGCTAGCATCCAAAATCTATAAAGAACTTATCAAACTCAACACCCAAAGAACAAATGATCCAATCAAGAAATGGGCAGAGGACATGAACAGACATTTTTGCAAAGTAGACATCCAGATGGCCACAGACACATGAGAAAGTGCTCCACACCACCTGGCATCAGGGAAATACAAATCAAAACCACAATGAGATACCACCTCACACCAGTCAGAATGGCTAAAATTAACAAGTCAGGAAATGACAGATGCTGGCAGGGATGTGGAGAAAGGGGAACCATCCTACACTGTTGGTGGGAATGCAAGCTGGTGCAACCACTCTGGAAAACAGCATGGAGGTTCCTCAGGAAGTTGAAAATAGAGCTACCCTACAACCCAGCAATCGCACTACTGGGTTTTACCCTAAAGATACAAATGTAGTGATCTGAAGGGGCATGTGTACCTGAATGTTTAGCAGCAATGTCCACAATAGCCAAACTGTGGAAAGAACCTAGATGTCCATCAACGGATGAATGGATAAAGAAGAAGTGGTATATATATATACACAATGGAATACTATGTAGCCATGAAAAGAAATGAAATCTTGCCATTTGCGATGACGTGGATGGAACTAGAGGGTATTATGCTTAGCGAAATAAGTCAATCAGAGAAGGACAATTATCATATGATCTCCCTGATATGAGGAAGTGAGAGGCTACATGGGGAGTTTAGGGGGTAGGAAAGGAATAAATGAAACAAGATGGTATCGGGAGGGAAACAAACCATAAAAGACTCTTAATCTCACAAAACAAACTGAGGGTTGCAGGGGGGCGGGGAGGGGGAGGGTGGTTGGGCTATGGACATTGGGGAAGCAATGTGCTATGGTGAGTGCTGTGAAGTATGTAAACCTGGCGATTCACAGACCTGTACTCCTGGGACTAATAATATATTATATGTTAATAAAAAAATTTAATAAAATTTTAAAAAGTGTCCTTAATCAAAATTCTGGAAAAAAAAAAAAAGAATATTCTACCCAGCAAGACTATAATTCAAAATTGAAGGAGAGATCAAAAGTGTTTTTGGACAAACAGAAGGTAAAAGAATTCATCAACACTAAACAAGCCTTATAAGAATTGTTAAAGAGATTTCTTTAGGTAGAAAATAAAAGAAAGGTGCCAATTAGTAACAGGAAAATGTATGAAAATATAAATCGTAGTGGTAAAAGCAAATACATAGTAAAATTTAGAACAATCTAATATTGTAAAGGTGGTGAATTAATCATTACAAAGCTAATATGAAGGTTAAAACACAAAATAAAATAATTATTAATGAACTAATTTTTTAAAATTTATAACTTTAAAACATAATAATTATAAGATAAACATGAGAGAATAAAAATGTAGAGTTTTAGAATGCATTCAAAACTAAACTGTTTTCAATTTAAAAAAGATTGTTTTATGTTTTTATATGTAATCCTCATGGTAGCCACAAAACAATAACCTATAGTAGATGCACAGAAGATAAAAACATTAGAATCTAAATATGCCACCAGAAAGAATAATTAAATCACAAAGTAAGAGGGCAAGAAAAGAGGAACTATTAAATAGCCAGAAAACAATTAACAAAATGACAATAAGCACATACTTTTAAATAATTATTTTAGGAGGTAGGATCAAGATGGCAGGTAGGAAGATCCTGAGCTCCTCTCATCATGTACACAATTACACCTACAACTATCTCTGATCATGAATCAAAAAGTATCCTAACAGATCATACACAACTAAGAATATAAAGAAAAATGCACATTGAGGTGGACATGAGGGACAGAGACATGGGTTAGTCAGGACCCATATTCCGGCACAACAAAACACAAGTGGAAGGAGTATCAGTTATTTCCATGAGGACCAAGGGTCTGAGCCCCACACTGGGCTCCAAGGCTCGGGAGACCTGCACCAGGAAGAGGAGGACTCATAACCTCTGGTTTTGAAAACAAATAGGGCTTATGTGTAGGAGAGCTGGAGGGCCATGGCAAACCAAGATTCTGTTCTTACAGAGTACACACACTACCTCACCGGCTGCAAGTCCTAGCAGAGGCAACAGTTTGAAAAGACTATGGGTTACACACGAAGATCCACTGACTAATTTTTGGGTGTGTGTCTGATGGGGAGATATCTGTTGGAATATTCTCTGAGGATGGAAGCATTGGTGAACAGCTTTTTTTTTTTTTTTTTTTTTTTGGTCCCATATCTACCATTTCTACCTAGCTGCCTAGCCGCCCTGATGTTGGTGGAGGCCATTTCAGACACTCTCCATCTAGTATGCTAGCATCACTCACCCCACTTGGCATTCCCCTGCAAACTCACCCTGACAAATGGTCCACCCAGCCCAAAGACCATCCCAAGTGGGCCCCTGCCCTGCTGGTGCTGGTGCCCACCCCAACCAGCCCTCTACCCCACCACACCTGGCAGGCAGCCTCAGTTGGAACTGGAGCTCCTCCCAAGCTCTCCTGCCTTGAGGGACCAGCCATGTAACTCTAGAATACCTACAATAGTCACAATGGGAACCTTGCAGCAAGCCACACTACAGGTCTGTCCTGCCCACCAGCATGCCTGCAGCTGTCACAGCTGGGCCTCACAGCCAGCTAAACAGGAAACCAATTCGATATACTAGTGTGCCTACAAAGTCATGGCTGGGCCTCTTAGCGAGGCAGGTCAAGGGCCACATATGTTCACCAGAACAGTCATAGAAGTCACCACCAGAGCTTAGATAAACCTGCACACTATTTAACTCTGCACTAATCATGAGCCAGCCACAACAGGAGGGTGCACACAGCCGACAGAAGAGTCACTGAGCTCAGATGACCAAAGATGCTTGTGTTACTGGCTCTCACGAAATAACTTTGGCATAAAGCCACTCTTTAAGACTGGAAGTTGTAAATGATCTACCTAATACATAGAAAAAAAAAAGCATTAAGGAAAAAGAGGAGACAGAATAATATGTTCCAAACAAAAGAACAAGACAAAAATCTCAGAAATAAAACTAAAGGAGGGACACCTGTGTGGCTCAGTGGGTTAAGCCTCTGCCTTTGGCTCAGGTCATGACCTCAGGGTCCTGGGATCAAGCCCCGTATTGGGTTCTCTGCTCAGCAGGGAGCCTGCTTCCCCCTCTCTCTCTGTCTGCCTCTCTGCCTGGTTGTGATCTCTCTCTCTCTGTGTCAAGTAAATAAATAAATAAATAAATAAATAAATAAAATGTTAAAAAAATAAAGCTAAATGAAATGGAGATAAGCAATCTACCTGATAAAGAATTCAAAGTAATAGTCATAATTATGTTCACCAAACTCAGGAGAAGAATGGGTAAACACAGTAAAAACTTCAACAAATAACTGAAACATATGATAACTGAAATGAAAAATACACTAGAAGGAATCAACAGCAGATCACATGATGCAAAATACTGAATCAGTGATTAGGAAGACAGCATAGTGGGAGTCATCCAATCAGAACAGCCAAAAGAAAAAAGAACAAAAGACAAAAAAAGAAAATAAGGCACCTATAGGACAATATCAAGTGTACTAACATTCACATTTTAGGTGTCCCAGAAGGAAAAGAGAGAAAAAATTTTTCTAGCGAATTTTCCTAACCTGGTCAAGAAAACAGACATCTAAGTCCAGAAAGTACAGAAAATTCCAAGGAACAGGAATGCAAAGGGACCAAGACACGCTATAATCAAAGTGCCAACAGTTAAAGAGAGAATCCTAATAGCAGCAGGAGAAAAATAAGACTATGTACAAGGGAACAACCAAAAGACTATCAGCTCATTTTGAGCAGAAACTTTATAGGCCAGAAGAAAGTGGCACAATATGCTCACTGTGCTGAAAAGAAAAAAAACTTCCAAACAAGAATATTCTACCAGCCAAAGTTATTACTCAGTATTAAAGGAGAAATAAAGAGTTCCCTAGACAGCAAAAGCTAAAGGAGTTCATCAATACAAAACCAGCATTATGAGAAATGTTCAAGGAACTTCTTTATGTGGAAAAGAAAAGGCTATTACCAGAAATTGGAAAATTATTTTAAAAAACTACAGTGGTGGAGGCATAATACTCCATCGTATATACAGACCACATCTTCCTTATCCATTCATCCATTGAAAGGCATCTTGGTTCTTTCCACAGTTTGGCGATTGCTGCTATGAACATTGAGGTACAGGTGGCCCTTCTTTTCACTACATCTGTATCTTTGGGGTAAATACCCAGTAGTGCAATTGCAGGGTCATAGGAAGCTCTATTTTTAATTTCTTAAGGAATTTCCACACTGTTTTCCAAAGTGGCTGCACCAACTTGCAATCCCACCAACAGTGTAATCCTCTCCAACACATGTTGTTTACTGTCTTGTTAATTTTGGCCATTCTAACTGGTGTAAGGTGGTATCTCAATGTGGTTTTGATTTGAATCTCCGTACATTTTTTCATGTGTCTGTTAGCCATTTGTATGTCTTCTTTGGAGAAGTGTCTGTCTATGTCTTCTGCCCATTTTTTGACATGATTATCTGGAAGCTGTGGTCCATATATACTATATGTATATATTATGCCTTCATCAGAAAGGATGAATACCAACTTTTGTATCAACATGGACAGGACTGGAAGAGATTATGCTGAGTGAAATAAGTCAAGCAGAGAGAGTCAATTATCATATAGTTTTGTTTATTTGTGGAGCATAAGAAATAACACGGAAGACATGGGAGATGGAGAGGAGAAGGGAGTAGGGGGAAATTGGAGTGGGAGATGAACCATAAGAGACTGTGGACTCTGAAAAACAATCTGAGGGTTTTGGAGGGGCGGTGGGTGGGAGGTTGGGTGAGCCTGGTGGTGGTTATTATGGAGGGCACATATTGCATGGAGCACTGGGTGTGATGCATAAACAATGAATCTGGAACACTGAAAAGAAACTTAAAAGATAAATTTAAAAAAAAACTACAGTGGTAAAAATAAATGCATGATAAAGGCAGTGGATCAACAACCTACATAGCTAGTAAGAAAATTAAAAGACAGAACTAGTAAAACCATCTGAACCTATAATAATTAGTCAAGGGATTCATGAAATGATAAGGGATAATATATCAAAAGTATAAAACTCAAGGGGGAAGATAAAAATATAGTGCTTTTAGAACACATGTGAATTTAAGCAATCATCCATTCAAAGTAGGCTGCTGTGCACATGGTTTGTATGAATCTCATGGTAACCACAAACCAAATACCTAAAAATAAAGAGAAAGGAATCCAAGCATAACACTAAAGAAAGCCATCAAGCCACAAGGGAAGAGAGCAAGATAGGAAAAAAGGAACAGAGAACTATAAAACAGAAAACAATTCACAAAATCGCAATAAGTACATATGTAATAATAAGTACTTTAAATGTAAATGGACTAAATGCACCAATCAAAGAAACAGGGTAGCAGAATATCTGCATGTATGCTGCCTTTAAGACACTCACTTCAGATCTAAGCACACACAAACTGAAAGTAAAATGACAGAAAAAGGTATTCAATGCAAATGGAAAAAAAAGAGAAAGTTGGAAAGCAATACTTAATCAGACAAACTTTAAAATAAAGATTGTAACGAGACAAAGAATGACATTGCATAATGATAAACAGATCCATCCAACAAGGGGATATAATACTTGTAAATATCTATTTACCTATCATAGGGGCAGCTAAATACATAAAGTAAATATTAACAGACATAAAGGGAAAGATTGACAGTAATACAATAGAAGGCTTTCACACCCCACTGACATCAATGATAGATCATCCTGACAGAAAATCAATAAGAAAAATAAACCTTAAATGATACATTAGACCAGATAAACTTAATAGATACATAAAGAACATTCCATCAAAACAGCAAAATGTACATTCTTTTTCAAGTGCACATGGAACATTCTTCAGGATAGATCACAGGTAAATCACAATAAACTTCGAAGTTTGAAATCATACCAGGCATCTTTTCTAACTACAAAGGTATGAAACTAGAAATCAATTACAGGGGAACAAAAACTGGAAAAAACACAAACACATGCAGGCTAAACAACTTGCTACTAAACAACCAATGGGTCAAGAATTTAATTTTAAATTAAAAATGCTATAAAGAAAATGCTTGGAGACAAATGAAAATGGAAACACAACATTAGATTCCAAAATCTAAGGAATGTAGCAAAAACAATTCTAAGAAGGAAGTCTATAGTGACAGAGGTCCACCTGAAGAAACCAGGGAAAAAACATCAGGGAGCTAGAAAAAGAAGAACACATAAAGCCTGAAGCTACTAGAAGGAACATAATTAAGAGCAGAATGGATAAATAAAGACTAAAGACTAAAACACAAAAAGGAAAAAAAAAATCCGTGAAACTATGAACTGCTTCTTTGAAAAGACAAAACTGATAAACCTTTAGCCAGATTCATCAGAAAAATGAGACAGGATTCAAATAATAAAATCAGAAATGAAGGAGAAGAAGTAACAATTGACATTGCAGAAAACAACGTACAGTAAGAGACTAGTATGAACAATTAAGTGCCAACAAATGGGACAACTTAGAAGAAATGGATAAATTCCTAAAACACAGACTCTCCCAAGACTGAGTCAAGAAGAAATAGAAAATCTGAACAGACCAATTACTAGTAATGAAATTGAATCAGTAATCAACGAACTCTCCCCAAAAGTCCAGTGCCAAATGACTTCATAGATGACTTCTATAAAATATTTAAAGAAGAGTTAGCTTATCCTTATCAAACTATTCCAAAGAATTGAAGAGGAGGAAAACTTCCAAGTTACATGGAGACCAGAAGTACTCTAGTTACTAAAAACCAGACCATAACACTACAAAAAGGAGAATTACAGGCCAATATCCTTGTTAAACACTGATGCAAAAATCCTCAACAAAATACTAGCAAACCAAATTGAAAAATACATTAAAAGGTTCTTACACCATGATCAAGTGGGATTTATAATTTTTTTAAAGATTTTATTTATTTATTTGACAGACAGAGATGACAAGTAGGCAGAGAGGCAGGCAGAGAGAGAGAGAAGCAGGCTCCCTGCTGAGCAGAGAGCCCGATGTGGGGTTTGATCCCAGGACCCTGGGATCATGACCTGAGCTGAAGGCAGAGGCTTTAACCCACTGAACCACCCAGGTGCCCCTCAAGTGGGATTTAATCCAGAGATGCAAGGATAGTTCAGTATCTACAAATCAATGCCTGATACAACACATTAAGAGGACAAAAATCATATAGTCATCTCAATAAATGTAGAAAAACATTTGATAAAATTCAACATCTATTATAAAAACTCTTAAAATGGGTGTGGAGGGGACATATTTTAATATAATAAATTTAATATAATATAATAAAGGCCATATATGACACACACACAGGTAACATAATACTGAAGGGTGAAAAGCTAAAAGTTGGGACGCCTTTAAAAACAAATCTTTAAAAACAAATAAACAAGAAAGCTGAAAGTTTTTTCTTTATTATCAGGAACACAACAAGGAGGCCCATTCTCACCACTTTTTTCCAAATATAGTATTGGAAGTCCTAACCACAGTAATCAGAGAAGAAAAAGAAAGAAAGGGCATCTAATTTTGAAAAGAATAAGTGTAATATGCTAAGTGAAATAAGTCAGAGAAAGACAAATATAATATGATCTCACTCATATGAGGAATTTAAGAAAGAAAACAGATGAACACGTGGGAAGGGGGAAAGAAAAATGGAGAGGGGGTAACAAGCCATGAGAGGCTCTTAATAATAGAGAACAAACTGAGGGTTGATGGAGGGAGGAGCATGGGGGATGGGCTAAGTGGGTGATGGGTATTAAAGAGGCCACTTGTTGTGATGAGCACTGGTTGTTGTATGTATGTGATGAATCACTGAATTCTACTCCAGAAACCAATAAGCTGTATGTTGACTAACTAAGATTTAAATTAAAAATAACAACAATAGCAAAAATCAAACCAAACCAAAGAATCAGTAAAACTCTATATATGTGATAATGCATCCAGCAAATTTGCAGTATACAAGATCAACATAAATAAATCTGTTACATTGATATACACTATTAATGAAGTATCAGAGAAAGAAATTAAGGAAACCATCACACTTAGAATTGCATCAAAAAGAATAAAATCCCTAAGAATACCTAATACATGAAAAGACCTGTGCTCTGAAAACTATGACACTGATAAAAGAAATTCAAGAGAACACAAATGGAAAGATAATACCATGTTCATAGAGTAAAAGAAAATTATTAAAATACCCATACTACCCAAAGCAGTCTACAGATTCAGCATAGTCTCTATCAAATTCCAATGGATTTTTTTTTACAGAATTAGAATAATTCTAAAATGTGTATGGCAACACAATGCACACCAAATAGCTAAAGCAATCTTGAGAAAGAACACAATTGGAGGCATTAGTAACCAAAATCATATATTATTGGCATAAAAACAGACACATGATAATGGAACAGAATACAGTCCAGAAATAAAGCTGCATATATATTCAATTAACTTACAACAATGTAACAAAAAATACACAATGGGGAAAAAAACAGTCTTTTCAATATATGGTGTTGGGAAAACTGGACAGCCACATGCAAAAGAATGAAAGACCATGTTCTTCTTTTTTTTTTTTTTTAATTTTCAATAAACATATAATGTATTTTTAGCCCCGGGGTACGGGTCTGTGAATCACCAGGTTTACACATTTCACAGCACTCATCATAGCACACACTCTCCCCAATGTCCATATCCCCACCACCCTGTCCTGTCCCCCCTCCCCTCAGCAACCCTCAGTCTGTTTTTTTTGAGATTAAGAGTCTTTTATGGTTTGTCTCCCTCCCTATCCCATCTTCTTTCATTTTTCCTTTTTCTACCCCCCAAACCCCCCACATTGCATCTCCACTTCCTCATATCAGGGAGATCATCATATGATAGTGGTCTTTCTCCGATTGACTTATTTCACCAAGCATAATACCCTCTAGTTCCATCCACGTCGTCGCAAATGGCAAGATTTCATTTCCTTTGATGGCTGCATAGTATTCCATTGTATATATATATATCACCTCTCCTTATCCATTCATCTGTTGATGGACATCTAGGTTCTTTCCATAGTTTGGCTATTGTGGACATTGCTGCTATAAACATTCAGGTGCATGTGCCCCTTCGGAGCACCGCGTTTGTATCTTTAGGATATATACCCAGTAGTGCAATCGCTGGGTCATAGGGTAGCTCTATTCTCAGTTTTTTGAGGAACCTCCACACTGTTTCCAGAGTGGTTGCACCAGCTCGCATTCCCACCAACAGTATAGGAGGGTTCCCCTCTCTCCAAATCCTCGCCAGCATCTGTCATTCCTTGACTTGTTAATTTTAGCCATTCTGACTGGTGTGAGGTGGTATCTCATTGTGGTTTTGATTTGTATTTCCCTGACGCCAAGTGATGTGGAGCATTTTTTCATGTGTCTGTTGGCCATCTGGATGTCTACTTTGCAAAAATGTCTGTTCATGTCCTCTGCCCATTTCTTGATTGGATCATTTGTTCTTTGGGTGTTGAGTTTGATAAGTTCTCTATAGATTTTGGATGCTAGCCCTTTATCTGATATGTCGTTTGCAAATATCTTCTCCCATTCTGTCAGTTGTCTTTTGGTTTTGTTAACTGTTTCCTTTGCTGTGCAAAAGCTTTTGATCTTGATGAAATCCCAATAGTTCATTTTTGCCCTTGCTTCTGTTGCCTTTGGCGATGTTCCTAGGAAGAAGTTGCTGCGGTTGAGGTCAAAGAGGTTGCTGCCTGTGTTCTCCTCAAGGATTTTGATGGATTCCTTTCACACATTGAGGTCCTTCATCCATTTTGAGTCTATTTTCATGTGTGGTGTAAGGAAATAGTCCAATTTCATTTTTCTGCATGTGGCTGTCCAATTTTCCCAGCACCATTTGTTGAAGAGGCTGCCTTTTTTCCATTGGACATTCCTTCCTGCTTTGTCGAAGATTAGTTGACCATAGAGTTGAGGGTCTATTTCTGGGCTCTCTATTCTGTTCCATTGATCTATGTGTCTGTTTTTGTGTCAGTACCATACTGTCTTGATGATAACAGCTTTGTAATAGAACTTGAAGTCTGGAATTGTGATGCCACCAACTTTGGCTTTCTTTTTCAATATTCCTTTGGCTATTCGAGGTCTTTTCTGGTTCCATATAAATTTTAGGATTATTTGTTCCATTTCTTTGAAAAAAATGGATGGGATTTTGATAGGGATTGCACTAAATGTGTAGATTGCTTTAGGTAGCATAGACATTTTCACAATATTTGTTTTTCCAATCCATGAGCATGGAACATTTTTCCATTTCTTTGTGTCTTCCTCAATTTCTTTCACGAGTACTTTATAGTTTTCTGAGTACAGATTCTTTGCCTCTTTGGTTAGATTTATTCCTAGATATCTTATGGTTTTGGGTGCAATTGTAAATGGGATTGACTCCTTAATTTCTCTTTCTTCTGTCTTGTTGTTAGTGTAAAGAAATGCAACTGATTTCTGTGCATTGATTTTATATCCTGACATTTGACTAAATTCCTGTACAAGTTCTAGCAGTTTTGGAGTAGAGCCTTTTGAGTTTTCCACAGAAAGTATCATATCATCTGCAAAGAGTGATAGTTTGACTTCTTCTTTGCCAATTTGGATGCCCTTCATTTCTTTTTGTTGTCTGATTGCTGAAGCTAGGACTTCTAGTACTATGTTGAATAGCAGTGGTGATAATGGACATCCCTGCCATGGTCCTGACCTTAGCAGAAAAGCTTTCAGTTTTTCTCCACTGAGAATGATATTTGCAGTGGGTTTTTCATAGATGACTTTGATAATATTGAGGTATGTGCCCTCTATCCCTACACTTTGAAGAGTTTTAATCAGGAAGGGATGCTGCACTTTGTCACATGCTTTTTTAGCATCTATTGAGAGTATCATTTGGTTCTTGTTCTTTCTTTTATTAATGTATTGTATCACATTGATTGATTTGCGGATGTTGAATCAACCTTGCAGCCCTGGAATAAATTCCACTTGGTCGTGGTGAATAATCCTTTTAATATACTGTTGAATCCTATTGGCTAGTATTTTGGTGAGAATTTTCGCATCTGTGTTCACCAAGGATATTGGTCTGTAATTCTCTTTTTTGATGGGATCCTTGTCTGGTTTTGGGATCAAGGTGATGCTGGCCTCATAGAATGAGTTTGGAAGTTTTCCTTCCATTTCTATTTTTTGGAACAGTTTCAGGAGAATAGGAATTAATTCTTCTTTAAATGTTTGGTAGAATTCCCCTGGGAAGCCGTCTGGCCCTGGACTTTTGTTTGTTTGGAGATTTTTGATGACTGTTTCAATCTCCTTACTGGTTATGGGTCTGTTCAGGTTTTCTCTTTCTTCCTGGTTCAGTTGTGGTAGTTTATATGTCTCTAGAAACGTATCCATTTCTTCCAGATTGTCGAATTTGTTGGTGTAGAGTTGCTCATAGTATTTTCTTATAATTGTTTGTATTTCTTTGGTGTTGGTTGTGATCTCTCCTCTTTCATTCATGATTTTATTTATTTGCATCCTTTCTCTTTTCTTTTTGATAAGTCTGGCCAGGGGTTTGTCAATCTTATTAATTCTTTCAAAGAACCAGCTCCTAGTTTCTTTGATTTGTTCTGTTGTTTTTTTGGTTTCTATTTCATCGATTTCTGCTCTGAACTTTATGATTTCTCTTCTCCTGCTGGGTTTAGGCTTTCTTTGTTGTTCTTTCTCCAGCTCCTTTAGGTGTAGGGTTAGGTTGTGTATTTGAGACCTTTTTTGTTTCTTGAGAAAGGCTTGTACCACTACATATTTTCCTCTCAGGACTGCCTTTGTTGTGTCCCACAGATTTTGAACCGTTGTGTTTTCATTATCATTTGTTTCCATGAATTTTTTCAATTCTTCTTTAATTTCCTGGTTGACCCATTCATTCTTTAGAAGGATGCTGTTTAGTCTCCATGTATTTGGCTTCTTTCTAAATTTCCTCTTGTGATTGAGTTCTAGCTTCAGAGCATTGTGGTCTGAAAATATGCAGGGAATGATCCCAATCTTTTAATACTGGTTGAGACCTGATTTATGACCCAGGATGTGGTCTATTCTGGAGAATGTTCCATCTGCAGTAGAGAAGAATGTGTATTCTGTTGCTTTGGGATGGAATGTTCTGAATATATCTGTGATGTCCAGCTGGTCCATTGTGTCATTTAAGGCCTTTATTTCCTTGTTGACCTTTTGCTTAGATGATCTGTCCATTTCAGTGAGGGGAGTGTTAAAGTCCACAACTATTATTGTATTATTGTTGATGTATTTCTTTGATTTTGTTATTAATTGGTTTATATAGTTGGCTGCTCCCATGTTAGGGGCATAGATATTTAAGATTGTTAGGTCTTCTTGTTGGACAGACCCTTTGAGTATGATATAGTGTCCTTCCTCATTTCTTATTATAGTCTTTGGCTTAAAATCTAATTGATCTGATATAAGGATTGCCACCCCAGCTTTCTTCTGATGTCCATTAGCATGGTACATTGTTTTCCACCCCCTCACTTTAAATCTGGAGGTGTCTTCGGGTCTAAAATGAGTTTCTTGTAGGCAGAATATTGATGGGTTTTGTTTTTTTATCCATTCTGATACCCTGTGTCTTTTGATTGGGGCATTTAGCCCATTAACATTCAGGGTAACTATTGAGAGATATGAATTTAGTGCCATTGTATTGCCTGTAAGGTGACTGTTACTGTATATTGTCTCTGTTTCTTTCTGATCTACTACTTTTAGGGTCTCTCATTGCTTAGAGGACTCCTTTCAATATTTCCTGTAGAGCTGTTTTGGTGTTTGCAAATTCTTTCAGTTTTTGTTTGGAAAGACCATGTTCTTACATCATACACAAAAATAAGCTCAAAATGGACTAAAGACTTAAATGTAAGGAGAGAAACCATAAAACTCTGAAAAGTAACAGATAATAAGCTCCCAGACATTGGTCTGAGCAATTTTTTCTTGGATCTGTTTCCTCAGGTAAGGGTAACAAAGGTAAAAATAAATAAATAAGGCTAAATCAAACTGGAAACCTTTTGCACAGTGAAGAAAACAGAATAAAGAATTAGCTTACTGAATGGGAGAAAATATTTGCAAATTATATAACCAATAAGAGATTATTATCTAAAATATATCTGGAACTCACATAATTTAATGTCAAAAAACAAACAAACAACTGATTTAAAAAATGAGCAGTGATCCTAAATAGACATTTATCCAAAGAAGACCTATGGATGGCCAACACATATGTGAAAAGAGGCTAACATCACTAACCATTAGGACAATGCAAATGAAAACCAAAATGAGGTACCACCTCACATCTATTAGAATGACTAGTTATAAATACAAGAAGTAACACGTATTGGTGAGGATGGGGAGAAAAGGGAACCCTCATGCACTCCTGGTGAAAATGTAAACTGGTGCAATCACTATGGAAAACACTACAGAGATTCCTCAAAAAGTTAAAAATAGTCGGTTAAACATCCAACTCTTGGTCTCAGCTCAGATCTTCATCTTAGGGTCATGAGTTCAAGCTCCATACTGAAAAAAAATTAAAAAACAGAACTATCATATAATCCAACAAATCTACTTCTTGGTATCTATCCAAAGAAAATAAAAGCCCTAATTCAAAAATACATATGCAAAACAAAACCACAAAAAATATGTATGTACACCTATATTCACTGAAGCATTATTTACAAAGCCAAGATATATAAGCAACCTATGTGCCCATCAATAGATGAATGGATAAAAAAAGGTAGCATGGGGCGCCTGGGTGGCTCAGTGGGTTGGGCCTCTGCTTTCAGCTCAGGTCATGATCTTAGGGTCCTGGGATTGAGCCCCTCATCAGGCTCTCTGCTCAGTAGGGAGCCTACTTCCCCCTCTCTCTCTGCCTGCTTCTCTGCCTACTTGTGATCTCTGTCAAATAAATAAATAAAATCTTAAAAAAATAAAGGTAGAAGACATATATACAATGGAATATTACTCAGTCATATAAAAGATGAGATCTTGCCATTTGTAACACCATAGATGGAACTAGAGGGTATTATGTTAAGTGAAATAAACCAGAAAAAGACAAATACCACATAATTTCACTCATATGTAGAAATTTAAAAATGAAACACGGCAGAAACAGAGTTACAGATACAGAGAATAATCTGGTGGTTACCAGAGGGAAGGTGGAGAGGAAGTGTAAAATAGATTAAAAGGTACAAATTTCCAGCAAGACTCAGGAATATAATGGGACAACAATGTATAACAACTTCGTATGGTGATAGATGGTACCTAGATTTGTAACTCTAACATATAAAAATGCTGAAACAGTATGTTGTACAACTGAAATATTAGCATGTCCACTATGCTTAAATAGGAAAAAATAAATGGAAAGGACCTACATTCTCCAATCAAAAGACACAGTGTGGCTGAAGGAATTTTTAAAACATCTATATGCTGCTTACTAGAGACTCATTTCAGATTTAAGGATGCACACAGAAAGTGAAGAGCTAGAAAAACATATTCCATGTAAATAGAAACCAAGAGAAAGCTAGGGTTGCTAGACTTCAGAAAAATATACTTTACAACAAAGACTGTTGGTAATGTCCACCTCATGGTAGCCTGAGAGGTTCCATATTTCTTTCCTTTTGATCTACAATGAATTGGACCTCCATTATTGAGCAGAAGGGCCTCTGCCTGGCACATCAGGACACCAGACAATCTGTCTGTGTAGAAACCACATGGATTGGACCTCAGAAGAGGTTATAGAACCAAAGAAACCAGAGTGGTGGCAGCAGCTTTAATAAGGTAGTGGAGAGTGAAAGTGGGGAGTGAAAGTCTACCGGGCCACAGGGGCTGCAATTTGAGGGGACCCACTGTTCTTTCTGAGGAGAAACCTCTAGGTTTGGGGTGAGGGGAAGAGAGAGAAAAAGGCAAACAAGGGAACTGAAGGAATAGGTCTTCTGCCATCTGCCCGAGGATTTCAATAGGAAGTCTGCCAACTAACCTCTGGTGCCAATTCAAAGATCCTCCTACCAGGCCCTGGGCACACTCAAAGCCCCAGGTGCCATGCCCATGCCTCCCTTTCACTGTGTGACAGAATTTTCTCCCTCATGGAAAGTTCTTTAATTTCTCACTTCTATTTGTAGTTCAGGCGTTGAAACATTGCTATCTACTGAGAGCTACCGAGCCAGTAGGATTTCTTTTTATCCAGATTTCTTTTAATAGAAGTATAATTGGCACGCAATACTACATTAGTTTCAACTGTACAACAGAGCAATTTGACAGGTCTATACAGTAGACTACACTCATCACAGGTGTAGCTACCAACTTCACCATATACTGTTGCAATGCCTTTGACTGTATTTTCTATGCTGTACCCTGTGACATTCATTTCATAACTACAAGCTTGTATTTTCCATTCCCCTCTACCCATATTGCCCCATTTCCCATGGCAATCATCAGGTTGTTCTCTGTATTTATGGAATTGTTTTTGCTTGTTTGTTTATTCATTTGTTTTTCTAATTTCAAATATAAGTGATATCATATGGTATTAATTTTTCTCTGTCTGATTTATTTCACTTAGCATAATTCCTTCTAGGTCCATCTCATTGTCATAAATGGCAAGAGCTCATTCTTTTCCATGGCCAAGTAATGTTCCTCTGTGTATGTATATTAGTACATATTCTACATTATCAATTCATCAGTCAGTGGGCACTTAGGTCACTTCCATATCTCAGTTACTGTCCGTAATGCTGCAATAAACATAGGGATGCATTTATATTTTTGGATTAGTGTTTTAATTTCCTTTGGTTAAATACCCAACAATGGGAGTACTGGATCATATGGCATTCCTATTTTTATTTTTTAAGGAACCTCCATATTGCTTTCCACAGTGGCTGCACCAATTTACCCACACAAAGGTGTACAAGGGTTGCTTTCTTCCCACATCCTCACCAACGTTTATTTCTTGTCTTGATTCTAACTATTCTGACAGGTGTACAGTGATATCTCCTTACGGTTTTGATTTGCATTTGCCTCATGATTAGTAATGTTAATCATCTTTTCATGTGTCTTTTGGTCATCTACATGTCTTCTTTGGCAAAATGTCTATTCATGTTCTCTGCCAATTTTAAAATCAGATTTTTTGTATGTTTTTGGTGTTGAAGTTTACATTATTTATATATATTTGATATTGACCCCTTATTGGATTTATCATTTGAAAAAAATATTCTCTCATTCAGTAGGTTGCCTTCTCATTTGGTTGATGATCTTCTTTGCTGTGCAAAAGCTTTTTATTTCGGTGTAGTCCCAACAGTTTATTTTTTCTTTTGTTTCCTCTGCATAAGGAGACCTATCTAGCAAAATGTTTTAAGGGCCAAACTTAAAGAGATTTTTTTACTATCTTTTCTTCTAGAAATTTATGGTTTCAGATCTCACATTTAGGTTTTTAATCCACTTTGAGTTTATTTTTGTGCATGGTATAAGGACGTGGTCTAGTGCCATTCTTTTGCAAGTAGATGTCTAGTTTTCCCACCACCATTTATTGAAGAGATGGTCTTTTCCCTACTGTATCTTCTTGCTTCCTTTGCGGTAGATTAATGGACCATATAAGCATAGGTTTATTCCTGGGTACTCTATTATGTTATACTGATCTATAGGTCTATTTTTGTATCACTACCATGTATTTTGATTACTACAGTTTTGTAGTATATTGTGAAATCTGGGATTGTGAGACCTCAATCTTTGTTCTTTCTGAAGACTGCCTTGGGTATTTGGAGTCTACTGTAGTTCCATACAGTGTTATTTTTATTTGTACCAGTTCAGTGAAAAATACTATTGGTATTTGGATAGAGATTGCATTGAATCCACAGTTTGTTTTGGGTAGTGTAGACATTTTAACAATATTAATTCTTTCAATCCTTGAGCATGGTATAGTTTCCCATTTGTTTGATTAAAAAAAAGTGAAGATGACACAATGTTTTATTATATTCAGAGTACATTACCTTGCTGGTTAAGTTTATTCCTAGGTATTTTATTCTATTTAGTACAGTTGTAAATGGGTTTGTTTTCTTAATTTCTTTTTTTGCTACTTCTTTATTATTGTATAGAAATGCAACCAATTTCTGTGTCTGTGTGTTGCCTTTTTAAAAAAAGATTATTTATTTATTTATTTGACAGACAGAGATCACAAGCAAGCAGAGAGAGGAAGGGAAGCAGGCTTTCTGCTGAGCAGAGAGCCTAATGTGGGGCTTGATCCCAGGACCCTGGGATCATGACCTGAACCAAAGGCAGAGGCTTTAACCCACTGAACCACCCAGGCGCAAACCCCCCCACCTTTTTTTAAATACACCAACACACATGCTCCCAACTTTAGCAGTAAGTAAAGTCTGGTAAGACAAACCAAAACTTGTTCTATAGTATCACCTTCTGGAAAACAAACAAAATTTTTCTAATTACTAACCTGTTGAACTTTTAGAATCAAAGTAAATAATCTTTTCTGGGGGCACTTGTGTGGCTTCATCGGCCTTCAGCTCAGGTCATGATCCTGGAGTCCTGGGATCGAGCCCCATGTTGGGTTCTCTGCTTGGCAGGGAGTTTGCTCCTCCCTCTCCCCCTGTCCCTCACCCTGCTTGTGAGAAGTAAGAAGTGACAAGATTTATGGGGTGCCTGGGTGGCTCAGCAGGTTGAGCCTTGGCCTTTGGCTCAGGTCATGATCTCAGGGTCCTGGGATCAAGCCTCTCATCAGGCTCTCTGCTCAGCAGGGAGCCTGCTTTCCCCTCTTCCTCTCCTTGCCTCTCTCTATACTTGTGATCTCTCTCTCTGTGTCAAATAAATAAATAAAATCTAAAAAAAAAAAAAAGTGAGAAGATTCACAAATATTTAGAAACTAAATAAAATTTCAAAACAAATAAAAATGGAAATATAGCATATCAGACCTTATGGGATGCAGCTATAGCTGTTCTAGAGGAAAGTATATACTATTAAACATATATATTCAGATGTCAAAAAAACTTTAAGTAAACAACCTAACTCTATACCTAAAGGAACTAGCAAAAAAACAAGTTAAGTCCAAAGTTAACAGATGAGAAATAATAAAGATCAGAGTAGAAATAAATTAAAAAGATTAGAAAAATATAGAAGGAATCAAAGAAGCTAAGACCTTGTAAAAAGATAAACAAAATTGACAAAGGGGCCTTTAGGCTAAAAAGAGAAAGAGAGAGCATTTAAATTAATAAAATTAGAAATGAAAGAAGAGAAATGACAACTAAGACTGCAGAAACGCATAAGATCATGAGAGACTACTTTAAATAATTATATGCCAAAAAATTATAAAATCTAGCAGAAATGAATACAATTCTAGGAACACACAACCTACCAAACTGAATCAGGAAGAAATGGAAAATATGAGCAAACCAGTAACAGCCAAAATGATTGAATCAGTAATCAAAAATCTCCCAACACAGAAAACCCCAAGACCGGATGTCTTTACTGGTAAATCATACCAAATATTTATAGAAGAATTAATACCAATCCTTTTTAAATTCTTTCAAAATATTGAGAAAAATGGAACACTTCCAACCTCATTCTGAAAGGCTGGTATTACTCTGATACCCAAACCAGATAAGTAGATTCCCCCCAAATTATAAACCAATATCCACAATAAATATAGATGGAAGAATTCTCAGCAAAATATTAGCAAGCCACTGCAAGAACACATTAAAGAGACTATACATCATGACCAAGTGGGAATTATCCCTGGGATGCATGATTTGATTGCTCTCTTTCTCTTCCTTTACATTTGTTAATGCCAGTATTTAGGTATTTCTATGTTGGGTGTATAAATATTTACAAATGGGTATAAATATTCACAAATAGATCTCCTTATTATATAATGCTGTCTTTATCTCTTTTTACTATCCTTTTTTAAACTTATTTTTATTGAATATATTTGACATATACTGTTATATAAATTTAAGGCATATGACATGTTAATTTGATACAGTTACATATTGCAATATGATTGTTACTGTTACAATATTTAGCCCTTCTATCATATTACATAATTATCCATTTCTTTTAGTGGTTGAGATAATTTTTAGGTTCTAAGAAAGTTTGATTGTTTGTTATTCTATGCATTTTGTCTCTATGGTTATTTAATTATATATATTATTTATATAATTATATATATTATGTATAATATGTATAATTATATAATAAAATAACAATATAATATAATAATAGTAGGGGACTTTAATACTCCATTGACATCAAAGGATAGACAAGATTATCCAGACAGAAAAAAATCAATAAGGAAACATCCAACCTTAAATAATACATTAGACCAGATGGGTTTAACAATTACATAGAGACACTCAATCCAAAGGAACAGGATATATACATTCTTCAAGTGCATGTGGAACATTTTTCAGTTTAGATCATGTCAGGACACAAGACAAATTTCAATAAATTTAAAAAGAGTAAAATTATATCAACTATATTTCTGAACCTCAATGGTGTAAAAATAGAAATCAGTTACAAGAAGAAACTTGGTAAATTTACAAATATGTGGACATCAAAGAACATGCTACCAACAACGAAGAGGTCAGAGAAGAAATAAAAAATGAAATAAAAAAAAAACTTTGATACAAATGAAAATGGAAACAACATACAAAAATTAATGGGGTAAAACAAAAGCAAGTTTAAGAGGAAAGTTCATAGCAATAAAAGTCTTTATCAAGATTCAAGAAAAATCTCAAATAGATATGATGGCAGGGTAGGAGGACCTTGAGCACACCTTGACCCATGGATACATCAAGGCAACAACTACATCTATGCAAGTAACTCTGAAAATGACCTAAAGACTGACAGAACACACCTCCCACAGCTACCTATAGAGAGAAGGTGACATCTTAAAGGATAAGAGTTGCAGAAATGCAGTTAGGAAATAAGTCCCTGGCATGACTAACCACAGAGAGGAGGACATCATAAGCATAGATGAGCGAGGGAGATCAGACCCTACAGCAGGTACCCCTGGCCCTGGGGCTTTAAATAAGTAGGGCTTAACTCTGGGAGAGCTGGAGGGATATAGGAAACTGAGTAACCAGCCTTAAAAACCCAGCACTCCAAATAATGGAGTGGAAGCAGCCCAGAAGCAGCAGTTTGGAAAATGTCTGGGGTATATGTGAAGGAGATTTATTAACTAATCTTAGAACATGCACTAGAGGGGCAAGGGATCTGCAGATTTCTCTAAGCACAAAAGTGCTTGTGGGTGCCCTCCCTTTGCCTAGATAGCCAGATGCTTGCAGAGCCATTTCCAACACTCTACATCTACCCTGTTAGTTCTCTCTGCCCTACCCCAGCATTCCCCTGTGGACCTGTCTCAACGAACTTGCCCATTATAGCAGGCATCCCTCCAAAGCGTCTCCTGCCCTGCCACACATGTAAAGCAGCACTAGCTGGACCAGTGTCACTCCAAAGTACTCCTACCTTATGGATGGGGGAGATAACTGACACATGCAGTTCCTGCAACCAGGCCTCTTAGCTATTTGCACAGAGAGCAAGCCCTGCCATGTGGTGTGTATGCAGCTGTGGCAGAGGCTAATTGCGAAGAGATAGGCTGAATGCCAGCCCCACCCACAAGCAAACCAAAATCCTCTGCAGCCAGACCTTTCAACACCAGAGGGAGAAAATCCTGCCTAGTGCCCCAGCAAGGCAGGTCATTTCAACCAGCCCAACTCAACAGCATGTCCATAGCAATCATGCCTCAGATACAACAGGGCACATGCAGGCCCATAAGAGACACCTGTGGAATGCCTGGTTCTGGTGACCAGGGAGGATTGAACTAGAGGATTGAACTAGAGGAACTAGAGGATTGAACTAGAGGGCACCAGGGAGGATTGAACTAGAGGGCACCAGGGAGGATTGAACTAGAGGGCACCAAGAATGTTTTCTACCCAAGGGCACTATTTTCAAGACCAGGAAAGAACTAAAATCTTTAACACAAAGTTAAACAAAATGAGGAGACAGAGGAATATGTTCCAAATGAAAGAAGAAGATAAAAATCATAGCAGAAGAGTTAAATGAAATGGAGATAAGCAATATTTCTAATAAAGAACTCAAATTAATGATCATAAATGGTACTGAACTCAAGAAAGGAGTGGATGAACTCAGTGAGAAAATATAAAATATAAAAAATATAAAAAAACAGTGAGAGTTAAAAAAATTCAGTAACTGAAATTTAAAGAAATATATTACTAGAGGGAATCAACAGCAGGTTAGAGGGTGCAGAAGAACGAACCACTAATCTGGGAGGCAGTAATGGAAAGCAACTAAACTGAACATCAAAAAGAGGAAAAAGAACACTAAAAAATAAAAATATGTTAAGGAAACTGTATCATCATTAAACATAACATTATGTGTATAATTGCATTATAGGGATTGAAGAAGAGAGGGAAGGGGCAGAAAATTTATTTGAAAGAATAACTGAAAATTTACCTAATCTGGGTAAGGAAACAAATATCCGGGTCTAAGAAGCCCAGAACCCTAAATAGATTAACCCAAGAAGGTCCACACAAAGATACGTAATAATTAAAATGCCAAATGTAATGATAGAGAACTTGAAAAGCAATGAGAGACAATAGTTACATATGAGGGAAATCCCAGCAGAAACTTTGCAGGTCAGAAGAATGTGGCATAATATATTCAAAGGGCTGAAAGGAAAAAAACCTGCAACCAAGAATACTCTATCCAGCAAGTTTATCATTCAGAACAGAAGAAGAGATAAAGAGTGTCCCAGAAAAGATGGAAGTTAAAGGAATTCATGACCACTAAAGCAGCCCTACTAGAAAAGTTAAGTGGGACTCTTTGAGTGGAAAAACCATAATAAGAATAAGAAAAGTAGGAAACACAAAAGCAGTAAAAATAATTATATCTGTAAAAATCAGTCAAGGGACTCACAAAATACAAGGATGTAAAGTATGACATGATAGACTTAAAACATAGGTGGGAGAGGAGGAAAGAATGGGTTCAAAATTAAAGTGACCATCAACTTAATATAGATTGCTGTATGCAGAAGATGTTATATACAAACCTAATGATAATCACAGATTAAAAAAAACAGTAATAGATATTCTAAAAATAGAGAAGGGAATCCATGTATATCACTAAAGAAAGCCAACTAATTGAGGGAGAAACAGAAGAAAAAAAAAAGAACCATAAAATAAGTAACAAAATGGCAATAAGTATATATCTATTACAAGCTATTTTGAATGTCAATAGATCAAGTGCTCCAATTAAAAGACAAAGGTTGATGAAATGGATAAAAAAGCAAGACCTATATAATATGATGCCTTCAAGAGACTCATTTCAGACCTAAAGGCACATGCAGACTATAAGTGAAGGGCTGTGAAAGCATTTATCATATAAATTGAAGTGAAAAGAAAGCCAGGATAGCAATACTTGTAAGGGAAAAAACAGACTTTAAGACAAAGACCGTTAGAAGAGACAAAGAAGGATACTATATAATCATAAAGGGAACAATCACCAAGAAGATATGAAAATTATAAATATATATGCATCCAGTGTGGGAGTACCCAAATACCCAAGCAACTACTAATAAATATAGAGAAAATAATTAACAGTAATATGATAATAGTAGGGGACTCAACGCCACACTTAAATCAATGGACAGATTATCCAAACAGAAAATAAACAAGGAAATAATGGCTTTGAATGACACAATAGGCCAGATGGATCTAACAGATACATTGAGGACATTCCATCCCAAAGCAGAAGATGCATTCTATTCAAGTGCACATGGAACATTCCCCAGAATACATCGCATATTATGCCACAAAACAAAGCTCAACAAATTCAAAAAGATCAAAGTTATACCATGTATCTTTTCTGACCACAATGCTATGAAACTAGAAATCAACCACAAGAAAAAATTCTGGAAACAGCACAAATACACGGAGGTCAAATACTATGTTACTGAACAATAAACAGGTTAACCAAGAAATCAAAGGGGAAATAAAAAAATACATGGAGACAAATGAAAATGAAAACACAATGGTCCAAAATCTTTAGGATGCAGCAAAAGCTATTCTAAGAGGAAAATTTATAGTAATATAGGCCCATCACAAGAAGAAAGAAAAATCTCAAATAAACAACCTGACCATACACTTAAAGGAGCTAGAAGAATAAGCAAAACAAACCCGCAGAAGGAAGGAAATAAAGATTAGCACAGAAATAAGTGAAATAGAAACAAAAACAAAAACAAAAACAAAAAAACCCAATAGAACAGATCAATGAAACAAGGAGCTTGTTCTCTGAGATCAATAAAATTCATAAACATTTACCCAGACTCATTAAAACAACAACAACAACAACAACAACAACAACAACAACAAAAACAAGAGAGAGGACTCAAACAAAATTAGAAATTAAAGAATTAAAGAGGGGAATTAACAACTGACATGACAGAAATGCAAAAGATTATGAGAATATTATTAAAAATTATATGCCAACAAATCAGGCAACCTAGGGAAAAAAATGGAACAATTCCTAGAAACATACTATCTTCCAAAACTGAATCAGGAAAAAACAGAAAATTTGAACAGACTGGTTAATAGTAACAAAAATGAAAGAGTAGTCAAAAAATATACAGACAAAGTCTAACACCTGATGGCTTACAAGTGAATTCTACAAAAGATGTAAATAAAAATACCTATTTGTATGAAGCTGTTCCAGTAAGAGGAGAAGAAGAAAAACTTCCAAATTCATTATATGAAGCCAACAGTACCTGGATAACAAAAACAAAGACACTACAAAAAAGGGAAAATAAAGGTGAATATTCCTAATGAACATAGATGCAAAAATCCTCAAGAAAATTTTAGCAAATCCAATTCAACCATACAGTAAAAGAACTGTTCACCATGATCAAGTGGGATTAATTCCATGGATGTAAGGATAGCTCAAAATGCAAATCAAACAACATGATGTATGACATTAACAAAATGAAAAATACAAACAATATTATCACCTTAATAGATGCAGAAAAAGCATTTGACAAAATTCAACATCGGTCCATGATTGTAAAAAAAAAAAAAACAAACAAACAAGAAACAACTCTCCATGAGGTGGAATTACAATATATCTTAACATAAAAAGCTATATATGATAAATCTATAGTAACATCATACTCACTGGGTTAATCCTGAAAGCTTTTCTGTAAGAGAGGAACAAGGCAAGGATGTCCACTCTTGCCACTTACAGTCGACTTAGTACTGAAGTCCCAGCCATAGCAATCAAACAGAAAAAGATAAAAGGCATTCAAACTGGTAAGGAAGATGTAGAACAGTTACTATTTGCAGATGACACAATAGCACATAAAAGAAATCCTAAAGACTCCACCCAAAAAATATTAGAATAAATAAATTCAGTAAAGTTGCAGGATATAAAATATACAGAGGTTGATTGCATTTCTATATAGTAATTCTATATATTAATAATGAAGTAACAGAAAGAGAAATTAAGAACATAATTCCATTTACAATTGTACCAAAAATAATAAAATACCTAGGAATAAAGAGGTGAAATACCTATAACTCTGAAAATTAAAACATCAGTGAAAGAATTTGAAAACAGGAACAAACAGAAAGCTATTCCATGCTGATGGATTGGAAAAATTAAAATGACCACATAACCCAAAGCAATCTATAGCTTTGATGTATCCCTTATCAAAACACCACTAGTAGTTTTCATAGAACTGGAAAAAACAATCCTAAAATTGTCATGGAACCACAAAAGACCCTGAATAGACAAAGCAATCTTGAGAGAGAAGAACAAAACTGGAGGTCTCACAGTTCCAGGTCTCAAGATATACCACAAAGCTGTACTAATCAAAACACTAATGTACGGGCACAAAAACAGACATACAATCAATGTGGAACAGAATAAAAAGCCCAGAAACAAACCCACACTTACATGGTCAATGAGTCTTCAACAAAGGAGGTAAGAATATACCATGGGGAGAAACCATCTTTTCAATAAATGGTGTTGGGAACCCTGGACTGCTACATGCAAAAGAATGAAACTAGATCACTTTTACACCACACACAAAATTAAACTCAAAATGGATTGAAGACTTACATGTGGGGCCTAGAACCTGAAACCATATAACTCCTGCAAGAAAACATGGGCAGTAATTATTTGGACATCAATCTTAGCAGCGTATTTTTGGATATGTCTCTTTAGGCAGAGACAACAAACAAAAAATATGGAATTACACCAAAAAAACCACCAAAACAGTTTTGCACAGCAAAGGAAACCATTGGCAAAATGAAAAGGCAATCTACTGAATGGGGAAAGATATTTGATAACCAGATAAATGATATTTCTGATAAGGGGTTAATATCCAAAATACATAAAGAATGTATACAACTCGGGGCACCTGGGTGGCTCAGTGGGTTAAAGCCTCTGCCTTCGGCTCAGGTCATGATCCCAGAGTCCTGGGATCGAGCCCCACATCAGGCTCTCTGCTCAGCGGGGAGCCTGCTTCTTCCTCTCTCTCTCTCTCTCTCTCTCTCTCTCTCTGCCTGCCTCACTGCCTACTTGTGATCTCTGTCAAATAAATAATAAAAAATAAAATTAAAAAAAAAAAAGAATGTATACAACTCAACCCACACACATAAAAACCAACAATCTGACTTAAAAATGGGCAGAGAACCTAAATGGACATTTCTCCAAAGAAGACGTACAGATAGCCAATAGCCACATGAGAAGAGTTAACATCACTACTCATCAGGGATTTTCAGATCAAGACTACTTCACACCAGTGAGAATGGCTAGTATTGAAAAGGTAAGAAATAACAAGTGTTGGCAAGGTTTGCGAGAAAAAGGAACCATCATGCAAACTGTTGGTGGTTATATAAATTTCACAACCACTGTGAAAAACAGGTTGGAGTTTCCTCAAAAAATTAAAAATAGAAGTATCATATGATTCAGTAATTCTACTATTGGTATTTATGCAAAGAAAACAAGAGCAATATTTCAAAGAGATACACGCACCCTATGTTTATTGAAGCATTGTTTATGCTAACCAAGATATGGAAGCAACCCATATCCATCAATAGATGAATGGATAAGCAAGATGTAGTATAAACATACAATGGAATATTACTCAGCCATGAAAAAGAATGAAACCTTGTGATTTATGACAATATGGCTAGACTTAGAAGATATTATGCTAAGTGAAATAAATCAGAGAAAAACAAATATGATATGATTTTGCTTAGGTGTAGAATCAAAACCCACAATAAACAGAAAACAAAGTCTCATAAATACATAGAAAAACTAGTGGTTAACAGAGGGGAGGTGGGTGGGAGAATCAGTAAAAAAGGTGAAGGCGTTAAAGGGTACAAATTTCCAGTTCTAAAATAAGTCATGCAAATTTTCATATTGGATAGGCAGTATAATCAATAATATAATATTGTGTGGTGACAGATGTTGAATATACTTTCTGTGTGAGCACTGAGTCATGTGGAATTGTTAAATCACCATGTTGTACAACTAAAAGTAATACAACATTGTATGTCACCTATTCTTCAATGATTAAAAAAAAAAAACAACTAAACCAAAGCTTACTAAACTCTTAAAAAAAAAAAAAGAAAAATCTCAAATAAACAATCTAATATTATGTCTCAAGGACTAGAAAAGAAAAAGAACAAATGAATCCCAGTTAGTAAAAGGAAGGAAATAAATATCAAAGCAGAAATAAATTAAATAGAGACTAAAAAGACAATGAAACAAATCAGTGCAGCTAACAGCTGGGTCACTGAAAAAATAAAAAAAAAATTGAGAAAGTCTGACCAAGAAAAAAGAGAGGATTAAAATAAAATCATTAATAAAAGAGGATGCATTACAGCTGATACCTCAGAAATGCAAAGGATCAGAAGAGACTATTATGAGGGATGCCTGTGTGGCTCAGTGGGTTAAAGCCTCTGCCTTTACCTCAGGTCATGATCTTAGGGTCCTGAGATGGAGCCCTGCATTATTAGGTTCTCTGCTCAGTGGGGAGCCTGCTTCCTCCTCTCTCTCTCTCTGCCTGCCTCTCTGCCTACTTGTGATCTCTGTCAAATAAATAAAAAAATAAAATCTTAAAAAAAAAAAAGAGAGAGTGACTATTATGAATAATTATCACTGCAAACTGGACAACTTGGAAGAAATGGATAAATTTCTAGCTATATAAACCTACCAAGACTAAAACATAAAAGAAAATTTGAATAGATCAAATACTAGAAAGGAGATTGAATCTGCAATTAGCACCAGAGCTGGCCTCACTGTGAATTCTACCAAAAAATTAAAGAATTAATACCAATCCTTCTCAAATTTTCCAAAAAATAGCAGTGGAGGAAAGACTTTTAAATTCATTCTCTTGATATCAGCATTACATTGGCATCAAAAATAGACAAAAGATACAAGAAAGAATATTATAGGTCAATATCCCTGATGAACAAAGATGCAGAAATTCTCAATAAAATGTTACCAAATTGAATTCAACAATGCTTTAAAGGATCATGTAACACTGTCAAGTGGGATTTATTCTGGAGATGCAAACATGGTCAACCTTCATAAATCAATGTGATACACCACATTCATAAAATGATGAAATCCTATGATCATTACAATAGATGCAGAAAAAGCATGTAGTAAAATTCAACATTTGTTAATGATAAAAACTCTCAAAGTGGGTATAGTGGGAACATATCTCAAAGTAATAAAGGCCATATATGATAAGCTCATAGCCAAGATCTTACTCAGTAGTGAAAAGCTGAACGTGTTTCCTCTAAGATTAGGAACAAGGCAGGATGCCTACTCCCACAACTTTGATTTCAGCATAATAATGCATATTCTAGCTAGAACAATTAGGCAAGAAAAAGAAATAGGGGCATTCAAATTGGAAAGAAGTGAAGCTAATTGCAGATGACATTATATATAGAAAACTCTGAAGACTACCTCAAAAAATGGTCAGAAAAAATAAAGTTACAGGACACAAAATCAATACATAAAAATCTGTTGCATTTTTACACACTAATAACAAACTACCAGAAAGAGAAATTAAGAAAGCAATCTCATTTACAATGGCATAAAAAAGAATAAAATATCTAGGAATAAGTTGAACCTAGGAAGTGAAAGGATCGTATGCAAAAAAAAAAAAAAAAAAACAACAATAAAGAAGAAGACACAAATAAACGGAAAGATATTCCATGCTCATGGATTAGAAGAATTAATATTGTTAAAATGTCCATATTACCCAAAGCAATCTACAGATTCAATGCATTCTCCATCAAAATACCAATAGTACTTGTCATGAACCTAGAACAAATAATTCTAAAAGTATACGGAACCACAAAAGACCCCAAATAACCAAAGCAATATTGAGAAAAAAACAAAGCTAGAGGCATCACACTCCTTGATTTCAAACTACATTACAAAACTATGGCAATCAAAATTATATGGTATTGGTATAAAAACAGGGATAACAATGTAACAAAATAGAGCCCAGAAATACATGTGACTGAGTGGCCACATGCAAAGGAATGTAACTGGGATCATTATCTTACATTATCCACAAAAACAAAGATTTGAATATAAGACCAGAAACCATAAAACTCCTAGAAGAAAACCTAGGCACTAAACTGCTTGACATCATCCTTTATTTTTTTGAGGGGGGTTAGACACCAAAAACCAAGGTAACAAAAACAAAAAATAAAAAAAAATTGGAAGTATGGGCAAACTTAAAATGTTCTACACAGCAAAAGAAACCATCAACAAAATTACAAGCAACATAGAGAATGGGAGAAAATGTTTACAGTCATATATTTGAAAAGGGATTACTATCCAAAATATAGAGAGAAATCATACAATAATTAGCAAAAAACCAATCTGATTAGAAAGTGGCAAAAGGGGGCGCTTGAGTGGCTCAGTGGGTTAAAGCCTCTGACTTCGGCTCAGGTCATGATCTCAGGGTCCTGCGATCAAGCCCCGCATTGGGCTCTCTGCTCAGCAGGGAGCCTGCTTCCTCCTCTCTCTCTCTCTGCCTGCCTTTCTGCCTACTTGTGATCTCTGTCTGTCAAATAAATAAATAAAATCTTTAAAAAAAAAAAGAGAAAGTGGCAGAGGATCTGAACAGACTTTTTTCTAAAGAAGATATGCAGATGGCCACAGGTACAAGAAAAGATGCTTGCCATTACTAGCCATCAGGGAAATGCAAATGAAAACCAAAATGAGATGCCTCATACCTGTTGGAATGGCTGTTCTTGAAAGACAGGAAATAAGTGTTGGTGAGAATGTGGAGAAAAGGGAAGCCTCATGCACTGTTGGTGGGAGTGCAAATTAGTACAATCACTACGGAAAGCAGTATGGAGATTCCTCAAAAAATTAAAAATAGAACTACTGTATGATTCAGCTCTTCCATTTTGGGTATTTACTCAAAGAAAATGAGAACACTAATTTGAAAAGATACATGCATCCTTATATTCATTGCAGCATTACTTACAATAGCCCAAATATGGAAACAACCTAACTGTCCACTGATAGATGGGTGAATGGATAAGGAAGATGTGGTATATATACACAACGGAATACTACTTAGTCATAAAAAAGGAAAGCTTGCAACAACACGGAGGAACCTTGAGGGTATTAAGCTAAGTTAAATAAGTCAACCAGAGAAAGGCACAATCCTACTTATATGTGCACTGTGAAAAAACAAATAACAACAATAAAATCAAACCCGTAGATAAAGACAACAGACTGGTGTTTATCAGAGGGGAAGGCTGGGTTATGAGAAGAGTGAAAGGGATCAATTGCATGTTGATGGATGGTAACTAGACATTGTGGTGATCACTTTGTAGTATATGTATCAGATTATTATGCGGTATAACTGAAACTAGTATACTGTTCTACAACAACATGACCTGAATTTAAAAAAAGTTCCTCCCGACTCCAGATTATAAACACAGTTGCTTACGCTTTCTTCTCAGGGTGGTGGGACTGAATCCTGCCTTGGGCTCCACGCTCAGCAGGGGTCTGCTTGCGTCTCTCTTCCTCTCTCTCTCCCTGCCTGGTGCTTGCTTACATGCATGCTCTCTCTCGCTCTCTCTCAAATAAATAAATCTTCTTTTTTTGTTTGTTTTTAGAGGAAAGTTGCTGAGTGACTTTAAAAGTTCTCATCACAACAAAAGAAAATGTGGCTGTGTGGTGAGGAATGCTAACTGGACTTCTTGTGGCGATTATTTCACAATATATAAAATATTAAATCATATTGAACGCCTGCAGCTAATATGTTTTATGTCAATTATACTTCAATAATAAATATAAAATATCCAATGTAAGAATAAAAATTAGGAGATATTTGATGTAATAGGGAAATAGGACTGTTAAAAAATGTATTCCAAGGGCGCCTGGGTAGCTCAGTGGGTTAAAGCCTCTGCCTTCGGCTCAGGTCATGATCCCAGGGTCCTGGGATCGAGCCCTGCATCGGGCTCTCTGCTCAGCGGGGAGCCTGCTTCCTCCTCTCTCTCTGCCTGCTTCTCTGTCTACTTGTGATCTCTGTCTGTCAAATAAATAAAATCTTTAAAAAAAAATGTATTCCAATCCATTCATACTGATTTCTTTATTAATCAGGTAACTGTAGTCTTTTGAATTTAGAACTTTCCTTACTCTTAGCCTAAAGTTATGATAAACTTACTGTTATAATAATTACGAGGTACATTTATTCAGTATAAATGAATAACCTAGTGATGCCATGAAAATTAATAAATAAGCTGCCATGGTTTATTTTCTTCCTTGAAAAAACTTAAGTTTAAGTCAATAATTGATTTTAGATTTTGAAAAGGAAAATGGATTTTTAGCTTAGTATTAGATTTCTGTCCTGAAAAGTAAGGATTGAAAGTTTGAGACTGAGAAGTGAGACTGGACACTGTGTCATTTTGCTTAACTTCTCCTCATTACTAATGTTCTCACGATATGTTGCAATAGTGTTGAGAAATGGGAGTATGTAGGGCAATGACTATCTAAGTCTTGATTGACATAACCACAAAGTTTTTTGGAACCACTGGACATGTTAGACGTTTTTCCCTTGCAGTTTCAAATTTTATTCATTAAGAACATCAAATCCATTAAGGACATCATTAAGGACATTATTCCCAAATTCATTAAGGACATCAAGTATGTCCATTTTGTCACCCAAATATTTTGTTTTTCCATAAAAAAAATGCATCATAGAGTTCATATGCTCTACTGTCCCTTATGATGACCAAAACCTGATAGGTCCATAACCAGTAAATGCTTATGGTTAGTGCCAATCTCTGAAGAAAAAGGCGAGGAGAGCTATTCAGTGAATCTCTTTTAATAAAATCAGCAAATTTCGCTGGCTTTCAAGAGACCTTGACAATCAGAATTCCTCTAGATGCTGAAGGAATGGTAACTCTGTATAAGACAGTGATTCCAAATGGCACTCTTATTAGAGCAATTTTACTGAAATCATAAATTAGTACAAAGTAGCTACTACTCTATCAGTTGCAATTCCTTTAAAATATGTTTAAATTGACCAACAATGCTCGCTTCCAACTCTATAAATACATTAAAATTCTCTTAACTGTAAAATTTAAATAACACAGCAAATTCTTACAAAATAATCTTGCAGCACTTATCTGACTTAAACTCAAAGTTTTGCAGTTTTCAGTGAAAGCATCAAGTTGGATCCCAAAAATCTAGAGCAGACTGTAACAACATAATAGGTTTTGATGATTATTACTCAATAGTACAAACCAACTGTATTTGTTACTAATAGGAGGTACAGATTTTCACGTATTAGCATGGAAAGTCATAGAAAACACATCCATATGTGTCAAAATAATTTTATTTTGTTAGCTGCTATGTCTTCCTTTGCTACGTGGTAAATCAGAGGCTTTCTGATATCTGTAACTTGTATATCGGAGGCTTTCTGATATCTGGAAATTGTTTCAGGAGCTTCATTATTTTTATTTTCTTAAGCAACATTTCAGAGACTTAATAAATTCACGTTTTGTGTTTCCAGGTGTCTCGTTAATTTTGAAGTGGGTAAGCTTTCAGTTTTAAGACTATTTAAAAGCTTACACACCCTGATTTGTTATTTTCATTGCACAATGAAGCAATAGGAGATATGAACAAAGAAAGAAAGAAACAGACTCCTAAAAACGGAGAACAAGCTGGCGGTTGCCAGAGGTGGTAGGAAGGTGGGGGACATAAAGGAGATTAAGAGGTAAAACTTCCAGTTATAAAATAAATCACAGAAGTGAAAAGCACAGCACAGGGAATATAGTCAGTAATATTGTAATAACGTTAAATGGTGACAGATGGTGACTGCCCTTGTGTTGAGTGCTGAACGATGTATAGAATTGAATTACTATGTTGTACACCTGAAACTAATATAACGTTGTATGTTAATTATACTTCAGTAAAAAAACAAACAGGATAATGTTATAAAATATTCCATTTTTTATCTTTTTAGGAGATGCACATGAAATAATAATTTGCTGATTAGAGTCAACATTTTTCTTATAATACCTTGTTTATACTTTCAGATCCAATAATGATGTTTGACCTTGATCAGACCTCTGTGTATTACAGGCCATGCTTCTTTTTACCTTCTAAAAACAAATGATCATCTTAAAGGACAATTAGACTATTTCACGACAAAGATACAACTGTCCAGAACTTAAAACATGTGGTAAGCCCCCAAAGTAATACTGAAATAACCCTAACTCAGTGGCAAGTCCAGACATTTTTGCAGGCAAGATAAAGTTATGCTGCATTTTCCTTCACAATTAGTTATAAAATACATAATTAAGTCGTGGGACATTAACTGCATTAGTTTTCTACTGCCGCAGGCTTGACAAATTGCCATAAACTTAAGGCCTTAGAACAACACAAGTTTATTACCTTACCGCTTGTCCGGGGCAGAAGTCCAGGTTGGGAGGAAGTGGTTTTTTCGCTCAGAGTTTCTCGAAGCTGAAATTACGGTGTTTGATGGTTTGTTTTCCTTTCTGAAGCTCAGGGTGTCTCGCACCTTCATTTCACGTTGTTGGCTGAATTCACTTTCTTACACTGATAGGACTGAGGCCCCTGTTCTGCGTGTGGGCTGTCAGCCTAGGGTTAGCTAGAAGGTCCCACCTGGTCGTGTGGCTCCGTCCTTATGCCTCAGATCTTTCCGGCTAGGCTCAGGTTCTTTTAAGGGCTAACTGGATTAGATTTGGGCCACCTGAATAAGCTCCCTGTTGATTAGCTCAAAAGTCAACAGGTTAGCAGTCAAATTACCGGAGTGATTCTCCACGTTCCTCAACTGTTTCCGAATGTAAGCAAGAGGGAATTAGTCCAAGCCTGTACATTAGGGGGCAGCCGAGTTCTGGAGGGCCAAGGTGGAATGTTGCTTACCACCTTGGTTTATTATGTTGACGCTCAAATTAACTATTACATGCCCGGAAAATCCAGTGAGAAACTAGTGAAGAAAAGATCAAATGACCTTCCCTGGCTAAGACATGGCTTTATCACATTTTTCTGTCAGTTGAAACTTACATCACTTGCACCTCACAATTGACCATTTCTTAGTGTGCGCGGGTCTTGCTAAGGATCCGTGCAGTCCTTTCTAATATTTTCTTATTCTTTTTGTTCTATTTTATAACTTTTTTAGCAAAAGCTGATTATAACTCAAAAAATGGATTTCATAAAATAGATGTCACGATCCATGATTTGAAAAACAGGGTCTTTAATCGACATATTTTATTTTAATTAGGAATCTTCAAAGTCTTTGTAGTAAGAAACACTCAAGTATATTTATGCAAAAATAATTATTTCTGAATAAATTAATACGTGCGGATGGGTAAGCAAATGTATAATCTTCAAGTTTGCGGATTATCCCGAGACAGATGGCAATACCAGTACAGTCCACAGGAGGGCAGCAGGTGTTCTAGGTATATTTTGGACTTAGCGGTGCTGTTCTCCAGCTGAGTGCGAATTCTAAGTGAATTATTTACAGTGTGGTGGTATGAGCACTGGAAGAACACAGAGGACTCACACTGCACCGTGGGCGCGTGACCTGGACCCT
Organism: Martes martes; assembly: GCF_963455335.1. Taxonomy (NCBI): domain Eukaryota; kingdom Metazoa; phylum Chordata; class Mammalia; order Carnivora; family Mustelidae; genus Martes; species Martes martes. Next base: position 29,482,227 of record NC_137890.1, on the reverse strand, counting down.
GAGCAGAATCTGGAAGGGGGAGCCTCATATTTTGAAAGAGATGGGAAGTAAAACTCTGTCTGGTGGAAAAAACCCCAAACTACTAGTTACGATAGAGCTCTGTGTTCCTGGTTTCAATTGTACTCCGAAATGCATGCTCCTTTTCCCTTTCTCTTCTTTAAAAAAAATATCATTATAAAACTCCACATTCTTCAAAAAACAAATAAATAATAAAGTTATTGCAACTCTTCAGCCTCACATCCCTCCCTTTACACACACTCTCCCAGGTCCGGGAACCTGAAAAGGCAACCCCAGACTCTCATCCCACCCAGTCACGCAGAGGCTGGTTTCCATGAACAGCCCAGCCAGACCCAGCCCATCCTTCAGTCTTTCTCGGAGATGACCTGGCGACAAGGGTTGTTGAGCCCCAGTGTCTGAGCAACCCGGGCGTCAAGACTGTTACTTGAGTGCTTGAAATGGAAGTAGCTGACCTTTGGAGGAGAGTGGTTCAGGACTGCTACAGGAACAGAAAACAGCATATATTTCTAGAGTTAGAATCAACCACTGTACTGTTGGAACCGCAGTTCGAATCCCAGAATCAACCATTTTAAACTGGGCCATTTAAAGATGGCTTGGAACAAACCCTCTCATTACTAAAACCCAGAAATGAGCCATCTTCTGGAAGTTGGATAAAATATCTCAAATACAGATATTCTCTATTCCTTTGGTCATGGGATAGCAGAGCCCTAGAAAATATCAACCATCCTAAAGTTAATGAATGGACGCTGCTATCACACCTGGTACTTCAGCTGACGTAAACCAACGGAGGTTTTCTTAATTCAGAATAAGTGGGGAGGGACAGATTTTTATGGACTCATATGTGAGCATCAGGATGAAGGATGAGTTGAACATTTCTTCTTGCTTTATTTTTTAAAGATTTATTTATTTATTTGAGACAGAGAGAGAGTCTGCATGCATAAGTGGAGGGGGGAATGGGAGAAAGGGAGGGAGAGGGAGAGAAGCAGGTGCCCACTGATGCGGGACTCCACCCTAGGACCCTAAGGTCATGACCTGAGGCGAATCAGGAGTGGGCTGCCCAACCCAGAACATCTCTCCTGTGAGTTTCTTTTATATTTTATTTTCCTATACCTGGAAGGAGGAGAGTGATAAAATAAATACCTAAAAAGCAAGGAATATGTATGGTAGGTGAAAAGATCCAACTATAAGAACACCCACTGAAGTATTTTTATAAGAGTAAGAAACAGGAAGTTACCTAGACCAGCATCATGTGGAATTTGGGTAAAAAAACCATGGAACACGGTGGAAGACTATATGGTGGTTAAACTGAATAAGCTAAGTTATACGAGATAACATGGAAAAGTCTGGAAAACATAATATCTTTTCAGGTTTATTGAGATATAATTAACATAAAGTGAAAACAATATTGAATGAAGAAAGCAAGTGGCAAAGGACATACACAAAATGAGAACATTTATGTAAATGGTAATATTAAAAAATTATAAATTATATATATTTAATCACACAACTTGAAAATGCTTACAAGGAAGGATAAATCCCCAAATCAGGATATTAATTTTCTGGGGGGAGGGGGGAGGGGAAGATAGTGTAGCTGGAACTCTAATGTCATATTTTTAAAAAATAGAATTCTGAAGCTAATCCGGCAAAACATTGAAATTCCTTAAAGTTTTATGATAGACACATAAAGATTTATTGTAGTGTATTTTGTTCTTTCGGGAGGTTTTGAAATATAAAAATAACATTAAGGACACATGCAAAAGGAAAGATCTAAAAACAGTCTCGGATAATAGCTGTTGTCCAGATACTCAGTTTGCCAGTTCTTAGCTCTTTCGGGTAGAAATTGTGTTAAATTGCGCCTGACTGAGGCCGTGCCTCCTCTGCTGGGGGGAGAATCAGAGCAAAGGAGAGGTTGCAGGACCAGGGCAATGCGAGTCTGGCCACCAGCAGGTGTTCTATCTCCTCCCAGACGGGAACTCTTCCAACGGAAGGACAGCCTTCGATCTTCCTGTGTCAATCGGGGCACATCCAGCCGAGCGCCAGGGACACAAACGCCACTAAAAAATCAGTAATATGGTTCTTCTGCGGGACTCTGAAGCAGGTTCATACCGACTGGATGCACTCCCTCACGTCGCTTCCCTGGGGTCTTGGGAGTCGGGTTCCGATCCCAGGACCCGCACCACTCTGTGGAGTCACCGTGGTCTTGTCCTGTTCAGTGTGGAAGCAGAACGGTTTTGGACTAAGAAAGATGACCTGGGAAGCCCTGCCGAGATCCGTTACTCTGGATTGCATTGGGCTCATCTCCTTACTGGACGGATGAACGTCGGGAACAATGACTGTGTGTTTCTCGGTTGGATTTTATCGGAAAAAAACTTGCACTGGCTACTTCTGACTGTGACAGAGCTTAGCATGTTTTCCCGCAGGGCCTGCCATCAAGTTTCTGAGGGTTTTCATCGTTGCTGTCTGTAAGCGGGGGTTTTGAGGGTTCTCGGCGTGAAAGATGCAGAAAGAGCGGCCTCAGGCTGATTCAGGGAAACTAGAAATCTGGGCTCATCAGGCCCATGGGACTCATTCTTTGCGGGCAGGAGAAGCGAGGCTCCAGTTCAGCACTGTCTCCTTAGAGATAAGTACTTATATCCCAGATTAGCTATTAAATGAGAGAGCCAGAGAGGACCCGCGTGCTGTCTGTTTACTCTGCAGAGACAGTTCTGTCATTCTCTGCCTCATTTCTGATAACTATCTTTTGATTCATAGTGCATGGCTTGATTTTTTTCCAAAGTATAAAGAAAAACACCCTGGATATTATAATGCAAGTTGTCAAGCTTGTTGAGGCCTGTGACGGTGGTCAGGCGGGTGTGGGTTACACTGTAGGCCCTGCTACCTCACTAAGAAAATAATGATTCTAAAGAATGCAGAGAAATTAAACTCATCCATCTCTTTGTGGGTGGCGGGAAATGATCTCTGTGGGGACAGAGTGGGGACAAAGGAGGAAGAAATGAAGAGTGGAACCCCAGAGCCCTTGTAGCGGCAGGACCATGTGAGGTTTCTGAGCTAAGGGATGGGGGGGCCAGGTGGCCTGGTGGGCAGGGACTGGGAGGGAAGAAAATGGGAGATGTCCACTGTCACTCATGCCTCCAGATGTAACATTCGTCCGATTTGACTTCTGATATTCATTGAGAGGAAAGAGAAAGTGACTTCGTTTGTGAGCTCTCATGATCTCTTGGCACTTAACTATTTAAAAACAAGTTTTAGGGCTGGGGTGCCTGGGTGGCTCAGTGGGTTAAAGCCTTTGCCTTTGGCTTGGGTCATGATCCCAGGGTCCTGGGATCGAGCCCCGCATCGGGCTCTCTGCTCAGTGGCGAGCCTACTTCTTCCTTTCTCTCTGCCTGCCTTTCTGCCTACTTGATGATCTCTGTCAAATAAATAAAAGCTTTAAAAAAAAAAAAAGTTTTAGGGGTGCCCGAGCGGCTCAGTCAGCTGAGAATCCTACCTTTTTTTTTTTTTTAAAGATTTTTATTTATTTGACAGAGATCACAAGTAGGCAGAGAGGCAGACAGAGAGAGAGAGGGAAGCAGGCTTCCTGCTGAGCAGAGAGCCTGATGTGGGACTCATTCCCAGCAACCGGGGATCATGACCTGAGCCGAAGGCAGAGGATTTAACCCATTGAGCCACCCAGCCGCCCTGAGAATCCTACTCTTGATTTCGTCAGGGGTCCTGTGGGATTGAGTCACACGTCGGGCTCCGGGCTCAAGGTGGAGTCTGCTTGAGCTTCTTTGACTCCTTCTCTTTCTGCCCCTACCCCATCCCTGGCTCTCTTTCTCTCTCTAAAGTAAACAAATCCTTAAAAAAAAAATAAATTTTAAATGTACTTGTCAGACATGTGATTGTATATTATTACAGTAATTCTTTTTAGAAGAGAAAACCAGACTCGGACAGATATCCTTCCCTAAGGTCACATGTTTAGTGAATGGGGGAGGTAGAATTTAAATCTAGGTTTGTACTTGGAGTTCCAAGCTATGTTTATTCTACTATGGAACGTTTGGATCATAAAGTGGATTATAACACAGATGAGAGCATCCACGTGCACAAACAACATTCACTTACGTGTTTTCATTGTGTTTACACAAGAGATTTTCCAAATGGGCTGTATGTCCCCCAAGGGATACACGGGCTGATCAATTGAGAGTATGGGAAGAAAACGTGAGAACCTCCATTTGTACTTTTATCTCAGCTTTTTAAAATGACCACTTTGGATATATATTGTAGTACATATACTATATTACATACGTTATTTATATCATATATAATACATGTATAGATATATAATGTGTGTGTTTGTGTGTTTGTGCATGAATGAGATACATGCTTAAAATGTTTGGAGAGTGCTGATACAAGCCAGAGTTTGGGAGTTACAGCCTGTGGATCAAATCTGACCCATCATGTGATTTTGTAAATTTTAATGAAACACAGACATGCTCATTTGCTTTCACATTGTCTATAGCTGAGCTGAGTAGTTGCATCACAGGCCATACGGTACACAAAACCTAAAATGTTTCCCATGTAGTTTGTACAGAAAAAGTTTGCCAACCTCAGATTTACCATGAAGTAGAATTAGACGATTAAGTTTTGAAACAAAACTTTGACCTTAAATATAAATTGGTATTCGATCACCGCCCTGCCTAGAAGCGGATAGAACCCACCATCTCATCTCAATGATCATGAATCAACTTTTTAGTTAATGCTTGATATGCCGTACCTGAAATCCTGCACCTTAGCAACCTATTTTTGTAAAATAGGTCATGATGAACTGGCTGAAGAATCAGCTCAGAGAAACTTAAGGGAAATGTACAATAATGAACAAAAAAGGATGCTTTCTGTAAAAGCCAGCCTGCTTCTACCTGCCTGAGATGTGGCTCTCTTGCACAACCCCTCCAGTCTACTGAGCAGCAGGACGTTCAGAATTTCAGCTGTGAGCTCAGGCTTGCTAGTTGCCCTTAGTCAGTCCTGACCAACGTGGCCTCAACCCCACCAACAGGAAGTTTCTGGAGTAATTCTAGGATCTGGTCTGCGTGGGGTCCAGATTTGTTCTCTTTTGCCCCTTTGGGATAAAGCTTCAACCACAATCTACTAAGCTAGGGTTGAGGCTACTTTGTAACTGGGAGGCATGACCTTATTCGTGCAAATATCCTGTTTCAATTGTATGGTGTCTCTCCCCCACCCGTTCTGCACACAGAAACATTCCAGCAAGACTTAACCCCATAGCTAGTTTAGCCTCTAGCACATTCTTTTCAGATCCACACTCAATTCCTTTCCTCTGATGGTCCATTTTGGGTCCCTAGCTTGCCTTGCAAGTAAGAGCAGAAGGGTTTTTTTTTTTTTCTTTTAATTTATTTAACAGACAGAGACCAAAACCACAAGTCAGCAGAGAGGCAGGCAGAGAGAGAGAGAGAGGAAGGGAAGCAGGCTCCCTGCTGAGCAGAGAGCCCGATGTGGGGCTCCATCCCAGGACGCTGGGATCATGACCTGAGCCAAAGGCAGAGGCCCTAACCTACTGAGCCGCCCAGGCGCTCCGGAAGCAGAAGGGTTTTGCCTGCAGTCTTCCTGAGCAGTAAAATATGAGCTTCAAATATTTGAAATAAGCAGGATAACAGAACAAACCACTTTATGAGATAAATCAGTCACAGATATGACATTTCTCAAATAATGAAGCATCTTGCTGCTGTTATCCCAGTTCCTCCTGGAGTTCCTAACAGGACAGAGGAGTCGCTAAGAGCTGGGGACGCTCTTAGTGTACAGTGATCAGAGATTAATAATTCCCCACAATAGTGATCCTCTACTCGGTGGAGACCGTGGCTTGCGTTGAAACTCCAGACCTGACCGGCTCTTGTCAAGATCCTCAAATAGGCGAATGCCCACTTGCCCTGTCCAATCAGTTCCGAGAAACACGGCGGTGCTGCCCGAGTCTTCTACGGTGTTCCATGGAGGTGGGGCTGACCCAGCAGCCACTCCTAAGATGTTAAGGATGCCCGCAGATTGTTATCCTGCTTTTGGTTTGAACAACCTTGAGGAAGAACTACTCTCATTCCCTATCATTCTTGTAAAGATTCACCCCACCATGAAGAATGCCTCCCAGAAGATGCTTGATTTTGTCCTTGGTCTCACTTCTTCCACTCTTGTCGCTCCGGCCAGACAGGTCCTTCAATGCATAAGTCAGATTGTATTTCCCCCCGCATCAAAATCTCTCCTAGTTCCCTATAGCAATAACTAGAGCGCATGAGACCCTGTGAAATCTGACTTCCGCCTGCTTCTCCACACTCTGCGCTCCCCGTGTTTTAGCCCCGTTGGACTTCCATGTTCATTTCTACCTCAGGATCTTGGCAGTCGCTCATCCTTGGAATGCTCTTCCCCAAGATAGTTGTGCGGCTGCCTGGATTTCATCAGCCATGGCTTAGCACAAATGAGGCCTCCTCAGAGAAGTCTTCCTTGACCACCCTTGGTGAAATAGATATCCCCAAGGACTGCTCACTCTCTTCCCCCCATTTCCCTATTTTACTGTCTCCATAGCACTTATTACTCTTTGAATGTATGTGATTTATACCATTTATGTCATTTTATTTATTTACTTATAATTCACTCATATATTTATTTGCATCCACTTTCCAATGAGAGGAAGTTCCATCGAAGCGAACTTCATTTGTCTTCACTGCTTCATGTTCAGACAATAGAGATATGTTTTCAATAAATGCTTCCTGGTAAAGGATTGATTGACTAACGAGGCAACGGCTAGTGTTCTCCACTACTTCTTCCACCATTTTTTCATCTCCATGTGCTCCTACGTTCATCCTTGCAGTCCAGCCTCAGATTCCACATTATACGTTCCAGAAAACCCCCCCCAATTGACTTTGACGTCAAGATCTACCACATCTCTACAAACAGAAAACTCAACTCAGTAGTCCTACTATTCTAAAGTGCTAACAGAAACTTCCATACCATTAAGGTTTCCACAATTACTAATGAGAAGCCTCCAAAATTTTCTTTGCTAAATGCTTGCATATCCTTACAGATGCATCAAATTGAAAAATGGAAGCGAGCAGCCCATGAAAAGTTTAAAGTACTGTGCAAGTTAAGATCACATGTGGGTTTCAGAGACATCTTTTATTGATTTTGAGAATTGTGCTACTTTAAAAGAGGTTAGGAAGATACAAAATGGTAGTCAATAACAATTTTTCAAATGTATCTAAATCATACATTTTTAATTGATTTCAGTGTAATTAATTGTGCAGGTGTGTCAGGAAGGGTGCGATCAGTGGAGAACCCCACTGAATGATAAAAAGGATTTCTTGTAGGGATTTAAGGTTATGTGGCAATGGGAGCTGGGGAAGCTGCTCCGTGAGGATGCTGTCCTTGCGGCTGAGTGCTGGGCCCAAGTCAGCTGGGAAGTCAGAACGGGAAGAAGAGCAAGGGACACAGAAGGCCACAGACAGAGGGAAGCCAGGAGGATGAGCTGGAACTTGTGTCATCTCTCACTGGAACTCAGGGTGTTCCCTGACTTCTTCCAAACTTCCGACTTTGATGCTGTGGGGGACTGGAAAAGAGCTGGTGTCCTTGGCCATGGAGAAATCTAGAAGGAGCTGGAAGAATTAAGGCCTAGATATTGCTCCGTGCCAAGGAGGTGAACCAGCAGACCCGTGGCAATGTGTATGATGTGAGCAGAGACAAAGCCTTATCTTCAACCAACCCTTCCTGTAAACATGGCTGGTGCCTCTGTCCAACTTCTACGTCTTGAGTAAATTTCTTTTGGCCAGTCCTAACTCAAACCATGCTGGAAAACAGTTCTGGCTTAGCTGATTTTTTGCAACATTAAGTCACCACTCTAGGCCGTAGATTTTGCTAAGCTCTATATATAATCCACACAGACAAAAATATGTATCTCTTTGAAGCTCATTGATCCAGATAAGAGCTGGGTACTAGTCAAGGCTTCACCTTTGACCCCACTTTCTCTTTTGGAGGTCACTCAAACACCTTGACCTTAAGATACTACGTTGGCTAATTAAGGGCATTGAGCTCATATCTCTAAGTGGCTTTCCAACACCAAGATTTACCTTTTTCTTACTTTTTTTTAATTTAAAAGAGGAGAGTATAGCAAATGCAACCAAACATTGTCTTTGATAAGTGTGACTATTTATATGCTGGCTCTTAATCTGTGAAGTTTTAAAATACATCTTACTTTTTAGAGACATGCACTGAACTCTTTGAGGATCAAATGCCATGATATGTGGGATTTGCTTTAAAATAATAAGGGAGAGAAGGAAGCTCCAGGAAAGGAAGGGAGAAAACATGAAACAATAGACCATAGTTAATAAATGATGAAGTTTGTTATTCTTAAATGTGGGTAATGGGTTTATTATATTATTTTCTCTACTTTTCTCCGTGTTTGAAATTCTCCATAATAAAATGTTTATTGCAAAATTGCTTGCTAAACAGTTTTGGATGTTACATTTTGGTTTTCCTTATTTTATTTTATAATTGACTATGAAAAATGAAGTATATTGCTTCATTGTATGATCTCCAGGAGAACAGAGCCCTCTGCCCATATGATAATTTATATCTACTGGTCTCTATAAATTATTCTTCTCCCAGCCCCCAGGTTTGAAGCTCAGGCCTGGGAACTTTCGTTAAGTCACAGGGAAGAAGATGAAAACATTCAATATATAAAATTAATACAATCCACTTGTTTTCAGTGAGGTGCTTCACCTTCGCCCCTGGCAGAGCCTTTCTGGTCCAACACTACCAGAGAATAAGCCTGTTTCACGTTGTTTTGGAGGTAAACCTCAGCCAGCTATAAGAGCCGGGAAGTCGATTTGGAAGTCTGACCTTTTCTTACCAGGATTTAAATGCATCCTGTTTGACCAGTCCCCTCCGGTATCCCCACCAGTCTGGTGGGGATTGTTTTCACTCAGAGAGGAGTGTTATCTGGGCTCTGCTGGGTCCGTTGTAATTAGTCCTTGGGATTGCCACCTTCCAAAACTTTTTTAACATATGTTGTTTCCTATCATTTCATCTACGATTCTTTTTGTTGTAATTAATTGATAACATTTTTATCCTTCATTCTAAATTTTAGGGCTTAGTGGGTGCTAGAGATAAATGCACTTGTTTAACCCTCCCTTCAGCTGGAAATCTCTGCTTGAGGATGTTAGCCCAGATCACCGTATTCCTTGTTTTCACAGAACTCATTTCAGCCATCTTACACGGATCAACCTTCCTCCCTCACGTACTAGCTGGATGTCTATCTCGAGCCATGGCGGGCTGGACTTGTGGTATCTGCCAGGCTCACTTGTTGAACCGGATTCCTACTTTCAGAATCTTTTGATCAGTCCTGTGTCTCCTGACACGAGTAATGCTTCATTGGATAGAATTATTATTCTAGCCTAACCAAACCCTCTGAGTGATTATTACCATCAAGGCATCCACATGCACTACAGAAGACTACGCTTATCTGTGCTTAAACGCAGAAGCCAGACTAATTCGACCTTCTGGAAGGTTACACTGCCAAATCTTGCTTAAACAAAACAGGCAGTTACACTGTTTGCTCTTGTGTGTGTTTGCAGTTCGGCGAAAGGGGACTGTCTTTGGCTCACAGGGATCAAAAATTCCTTCTGGTTGTTTTCTTAGTAGTGCGCAAAGCATCTTTGGTGAAGACGGTGAAGATTTGAAGATGTCAGAGGTGAAGGTGACAGCTCCCCTCTATCACCTTGCAGGGGTTTGATGGAGAGGGAAGGCCAGGAAAAGATGCATCCAGGGCACAAGTAAGGACCCTGGGAAGTCTTACAGGGCCCAGGAGAGCAGAGCAAGTCTCCTGTCTCCTACCTTTGCTTAGGTCTGCAAGCTGCAAACCCAATCCCAACTCTGTTGACATCCGAAAGGAATTGTGATCCTGTGCCAATTTGCAGAGCTGCTCTTTGAATATACACTTTAAAATCTCTGCTTTGGTTTAGACTGTTGTCTTCACTATAAAGAGAGTGGTTTAGGTTTGGCAATTCAGGCAAAATACTTAAATGGAGAAATCCCCCAAATTCTGTGGATTCCTGTCTTTGTGGGTTTACTTCTTATTGCAAGATAGGGATAAACTCATGATAATAACACTTCACTCTCTTCCTTCACTTTTTTTGTTTCTTCCTCCTTCTCCCCTTCAACTATTTTTTTTTTAAAGATTTTATTTATTTATTTGACAGACAGAGATCACAAGTAGGCAGAGAGAGAGGAGGAAGCAGATTCCCCGATGAGCAGGGAGCCCGATGCGGGGGTCGATTCCAGGACCCTGAGATCATGACCCGAGCTGAAGGCAGAGGCTTTAACCCACTGAGCCACCCAGGCTCCCCATCCTCCTCAACTATTAACGTTCATACATTGAGTTCTTGATATTTGATATTTTTTAAAAAAGTGATAAGTTCCTGTCTTCAAAGAGCTTACAGTCAATACGATAACATTTACTCAGAGGCTGCTATTTAGGTGAGAGGAGAACATGTTTCAAAAACGCCCAGATTTTCACTTTTCACCTTCCTCTGCATTTAGAATTGCACCCTCTGTGCTCTTTTCCACTTTGTCTCTGTGCAAAAATATTGTCGTCGGGGCAGCTGGGTGGCTCAGATGGTTAAGGTTATGTGTCTACCTTTGGCTCAGGTCATGATCCCAGGGTCCTGGGATCAATCCCCACATCCAGCTCCCTTGCTCAGTGGGGAGCTCGCTTCTCCCTCTCCCTCTCCCTCTTCCCCTTCCCCTGATGTGCTTTCTCTCTCAAACAAATAAATTTTAAAAATCTTAAAAAAAAACATTGTCGTCATCATACACAAGCCCTCCAAATTTATTTTTTACAACTCACATGCCACCCACATTTGTCCAATCCCCCTTTAATTGTTCACAGAGGGATGTGTCATCCTTGGGTTGAGTTTCTTCGTCCTTAATTTGGAAGTCTGCTTCAAACCCACCCATTCTTTTTCTGTGGAGAACATTCCTTTTCCTTTCGCCTGGAGTACAGCTGACTGCAAGTGAGTTTCTCATCTGTTTTATATTGCTGTGTGCACCACTCCAGGGGTTAGAGTTGGTTTCTTCCATTATCTTCATTGAATCCATCTTCTGCATGTAAATGTTTTGAAGGGAAATGTGAATTGTGCAAGGGAAGGTAAGGACTTTGAGTGTGAAGACTGTTTATTTTTATTATTTTTAAAAGATATATATATATATATTTTATTTGAGGGTGGGAGGGGCAGAAGAAGAGGAAGAGAGAGAAAGAATCTTAAACAGGCTCCCCACTGGGCATGGATTCCCAAGGGGAAGCTGGAGCCCATGACCCCGAGATCACCACCTGAGCCAAAGACCAAGATCTAATGCTTACCTGACTGATCCACTCAGGCACCCCAGGCCTCATTTTACTTTTATTTATTTTTAAAAAAATTTTAAAAAAAGATTTCATTTATTTATTTGATAGAGATCACAAGTAGGCAGAGAGGCAAGCAGAGAGAGGGAGAAGCAGGCTCCCTGTCAAGCAGAGAACCCAATGTGGGGCTCGATCCCAGGACCCTGAGACCATGACCTGAGCCGAAGACAGAAGCTTAACCCACTGAGCCATCCAGGTGCCCCTCTCATTTTACTTTTAATTGGCTTGGTATCCCAGGTACTTAGGCATGCTTTTGCCTCAGTTTTCCAGATTGGGTCAAGTAATGGCTCTGTTTATTTCATCGACATTGGAGAGAAGAAAAGACTACACATCTAGGCATGCAAAGTTGCCATGTAGGTTTCATCTGCTTTTGAGGCTGTGCAGTGTCATGAAATATGGTTCCCTGCTGCCATGTTACAGAGCAGGAAGATACAATGTTTCATACTCGGTGTAGTTCAGTGTTTGTTTTGAATTCATTTATCAGCTGTGTGCCTCCATTCTCATTCTGGTGGGAGGTTATATTGCTCTGATGAGATAAAATAAACTTAAGTCCAACTTGTGGAGATAACTTCCCATGCCTTATGATTTCTTCTCTTGTTCTTTTCGCATCAGGGCTTTACTTCTGTATCCATATGTATATATGGATATATAAATATTCCTTCTACCTGCTCACAGGGAAAGTAACTTTCCAAAGTTGACAGTGAAGTTTTTCTCCTTGTTCCAACAAATAATAAAAAATACTTAGATCCCTAAATTCCAAGGGATAAAAATGAGGGGTAACTCTTCTATATTAAGACTTTTTCATTTATCTATTTATTTATTTATTATTTTTAAAGATTGTATTTATTGATTTGAAAGAGAGAGAGCACAAGCAGGGTGAGGGGCAGAGGGAGAAGCAGGCTCATCGCTCAGCAGGGAGCTCGATGCAGGGCTTAATACCGGGCTAGATCCTGGGACTTTGGGATCACATCCTGAGCTGAAGGCAGACACTTCACTTACTGAGCCACCCAGGTGCCCAAGAATTTTTTTTTTTTAAATCTACTTAGTTCATAGCTGGAATTGTTTCTGCTCTTATCCCACCTCAAGGGGAAAATCTATGCCCATAAATCAGGCAGCAGTTCCACTGCCCTCAAGACTTTTTATACAACTGATGATTACTATAATGCCTTAAGAATATTACTTGATTTACCAAAGTCTGATTTGTACACAGATTTTTAAGAATGGTGTGAAATCATGCATATCATTCTCTACAAAGTGGTCGTCTTTTAAAACATTAGATGATTCTTGTCTTCCTTTAAGATCTTATATATGTTTTCTATTGTATTTAGAAGAGAATCTAAACTGCTTCTTGTGGCCTTTAAAACCCAGTACCATCTGACTCTAGCTCACCTCTGCAATGTTATCTTTCACCGATTTCTCTTTGCTTACTACAGTCTTTTACAAGGACTCATTGATTTATTTATTCACTTGGGCAATTATTTTTGGAGGACCTAATCTGTGTTAGGCATTGTTCTATACACTGTAAATACCACTGAGAAAGGGTATTGCCCATATGGGATCAGAAATTCAGTGGAGGAGAGATAATACACAAAATAATATGTAATATATCAGAGATACATCCAGTGAAACCAAATACAACAGGTACTGCAGGGCAAAGATGGAAGAAGATATCTTTGTCTTGGTGGTTAAGGGAGACCTCTTTAAGGAGATAACGTCTTGGAAACAACATCAATGAAATGAGAGAATGAGTCATGAGATTTGGTAGAAAAGCATTCTGGGCAGAGGGAATAGCAAATGCAAATGTCCTGAGGTAGAAATTAGTGTGTGAGTTTGATGGACAACAGGAAGAGGAATGTTAGTGGAGAGGAATGAGGGAGGGGATCACAGGGGATGAGATCATAAACACAGGTAGGGCAAGATCATGTAAGAACTTGTAGTCTTGATTTGGAATAGACTCTAAAATTGTAAGAAAGGAAGCCAATGGGAGGAGATACATGTGGGGATTGTTGCAGTTGTATAGGTGAGGGATACTAGGATCTTGGATTAGGAAAAAAACTTTAGATTCTGGAAAATTATTTGAATTCTGGAAATAAATTTTAAAGGTTGTGTGAAAAGTATTACTATTGGATTTGATAGTGTAAAAGGAGAAAGAACTTAAGGATGACTTCTGAATTTTTAGCCAGAGTGACGTGTAAATGAAAGTTCCATTTACTAAAATTGGGAAGACTGAGGGAGGGTCATGATTTGAAGAGATGGCAGAGTTTTGTTTTGGATATGTGGGGTTTGAGCTGCCTTTTAGATAAAGATGTCTATTGAAAATGTCTTGGCAATTCAAAATGTAAATCTGGAGCTTATGGGAAACTTTTCAAGTGGGGTATCTGGATGGTATTTGAGCTGAGGCAGTGGATAAAATCAACTAGAGAGATGATGTGGCTAAAGAAGAGGGCAGAAGAAGAAAAACAGTCGGCATGGGAGACTGTAGAAGACCATCAGCTGAGGCAGAAGGAAAACTGGACTGTGTAATGCTCTAGAAACCAACTGAATAAAGACTTCCAAAATGGAAGAAATAATCAGAAGTGTCAAATGCTGTCAACCGTATCAAGTGAGAAGACTGTCCTGACAACTGGAGTTGGCAAGATGGAACCACCAAGTATTTACCTTGACAAGTGTAACCTAGGTGTAGTGTTGGGGATAAATTGAGCCAGTTGATATTATTTAGCAAGTTAGCAGCTGACTAAGAAATACATTGAGTGAAAAAGCCTCCACAAAACCCAATAGTTCTTACATTTAGCAATATTCTAATGTAAACACTTGAATAGCCAAGGTTGTCAAGGTCTTTGTTAGGGTGAGTGAAACTTGAGTTCATAAAGTTAATGAACACAGGAGAAGGGTTCTTGAGATATGGGTGCTCAGGTGCACAGACAGGGTGGGATAAAGATTATATGCAGTTCGCAGAACCTCATGATCTGAATTCAAATCCTAGCTCTCCCAGCTGCACAACCTTCCCTCAATCGACCTCTTGAGTTTTGGGTTCTTTATACAAAGTAGGAATAATATTAACTACAACAAGAAATGGCTGTAAGAATTAACTGGAATAACAAATGCAAAGGGATTAGTAGCACAGTTACTTAGTTTCCTTCTCTAAGGACTTATTGAAAAGTCTCATGAACATTCTATGTCATTGAATGCTGAAGTTCACACCAAAGGGCCTCTATTTCCTTGGATTTCTTTTATCTTAGAGAAACAAAAATAGTTCAATTAAAAAAAAAGAGAAATAAAAATAGTTCAGTTTAAAAAAAGACAGCTCCAGCTTCATCCAAGTGTGGGTAAAGTTGATCATTACTGTGCTGAAACTCTTTCCTGGAGGGAGCTCTTCTACTGTTTCCTTTTTGAAGAGAAGCAACCTCTGCCTCTCTCCCTCCCTTCCTCACTCTTTCTCTCATCCTCCTCTTGGTCCTTCTGTACTTTTCTATTTTCTTCTTCCTGTATTCTATTTCGTTTTATTTTCTGATTTTACAAATAACACTTATTTAATTGGGGGGAAAAGGAGATACTTTTTAATTCTTAAGGAGATGGTTTTAACCAGTGATGGCAGTGCCAGGTAATCTTTCCCTAGGAATTTCCCAACAGGTGACTTCTTGACTCTCCTCTGGCTGCTCCCGCTTTCATGATGTTGAGGGCAAGGGGAACTCATTCTTGTTCTCATGTGGCAGAGAGTGACTAAGCATGATAAAAGACGCCCATGGAAACTTCTACGGATCTTAACTTCATGATATACTTCAGACACATCCCTTTCCCCCAGCACATTTTTCTTTTTGCATGGTAGCTATGTAATTGGGGAATTGGAGTCATCAACTGCTTATGGAGTCCTACTCTTCTTGCCTGATTGACCAGGGACGTCATTCAGCTGTGTTAGTCCTCCATACCCAGCTCCCAGACGCTTCCCAGGAGCCAACCCTTTCGCCCAGTATGGCTCCTTCAGAGTCATTGCCCAGGAGGCAGAAAGAAGACTTCTGTGCCTGGTGGGGAATGATGACAAATGACTCAGCTTTCAGGAAGCTGAGTCCTGGAGCACTTGAGGAAGCAATTCCTTTCCTAAGAGAGTTGTGGGTTGGCCTGCCTCTTCTGTTTATTGTTTCATGGAGGTAAATGAATCTGAGAGACAAAATGTGTTACAAGATGTCCCTTGAACAAGTTTACAAGCCCCTGTTTTTGTTGAAGTTGTGTTTGTCACACTCAGCTGCTGCTCTGTAAAGAGGAAGGAGACTGGCTTTGCTTAGGACTGATTCAGAGGTACAGGAGGAAAAGGGACCCACACATTGACTAGAGCTGGACTGCTTCTTGGAGCCAAACAGGTTTTCCGTGCATGTGTTCCCAGGGTGCTTTTCAGTGCTTATATAAACTTGACAGGCACCTGTGATTTATATTTTGAATCTTGCCCAAGTTTGTGCAGCACACTTTTGGTTTAGTCTATGGGAGATATTGTGAGTTTACTATGAGAAGACTGCTTGAAAACCACATGATGTAGGTTGATGTGCAATTGCTCTGAGTTGTTTTTAAATGAAGGAAATATGAAGTTCTAGAAACAGATTCTTGGTGTTGAAATTCTTGGCTATGGAGCAGATTTGGCTGGGAGAAACTTGTGAACTCTGAAAAATCTTCATGTCATTATTCATTTAAGCTTCAAAATGAAATATCTGTGGTATCAGCCATGGAAGCCCATCCACATTACTAGATCCTGGAGCTCTCATCAGATTGAACGGTGAGGGAAATCCAAGTGGCAAATGCTTGACTTCATGATTTCCACCAAGTTTTATCAGAAAGCCCCGTTTTTGCAAGATGAGTTATATTTTTTGGAGGAAATAACTTTATTTTTTTTTATTACCACAACAAATTAGGAAATATTTTGAATTTTTTAAAAAGTTACATCCTTTGACAAACATGACCCTGATGGTATCAGCCTCTTAATATTTTGTAGCAGAGACAAACAAATGTATTTATTTTTCTAGGTGGATCGCTGGGTCACATGAAGTATGTGAAAACTAGGTTTGGTGTTTTTAAGGTAATACCAATAGTTTTAAGGATCCAAAGCAAATCTACCCAACTCTTTACAGTATGCTAATCAACAAAGGCTTGCCTGTTTTCAGAACCCCATGATAAATCAACTTCATGTCCTCCATACAAAAGTCCTAAAATTTTAAAGGAGAATGTTAAAAGCAAGATTTTAAGGGTCACTTTGGCTGCTAATTTTCTACGTAAAATGAACTTCAGTAACAACAACAGAGAAATAAGACCAAAATCTCAAACCCAACTGTTCAACAACTGCCAGATGGTTCTTATCTCATAAAAACTCACATAGATCTCAAGAAGTCACATCAGTAGACAGGCCTGTTGGTTTTTGTTCTTTGTCCTGTTTCTATCACTTGTTATCTTAACTATAAATTTTCTGTAGAGTGGGAAATAAATAGGATCCTTCTTTCCACATCTGTATCTACTCTAGGAATCGAGGGGAATCCTGCCATTTTTTTCCCCTGCGACTATGAACTGTGAAGGCTGATGAAAACATTCCATTTCAGGGCATCAGATTCTACTAAACACCAGCAGCAAATGCTGATTTTGGCCCCTGAGACACTGTTGAGGAAGCAGTGTTCGGAGTGTTCTCTATGACGAACTTCTCTGGGCTCTCAGGGAGATACAAGCTTCTGTAACCTGAAGTAGAACCATATGTGAGGAGCGACATTTTAATTGTTGCTTCATTTTTCTGGATTGAGGTCAGAAATGTTCTGACACAGAGCATATTCATCATTGGGTAAGCCCACCCTGTTGATGGCAGAAAGAAAGAATCCAACATAATTCTAAATGCCTCTGATAGTTTAGTCACACAGGTTTGGATGCTGGACTTCTTTCACTTAACAATGAAAAGCCTCTGGAGAATTTGAGGCTATTCAGGATGCTGGCTATAGTTGAAATAGTTTAAAATGATCAAAAGGCTTCCTGTTCTCCCAAAGCTCCCTTATAATTGTTAATTGATGGAATAAATAGCTATTGCTTTCCTAAAGGATTATTTTACATAGAATTTTCCTGACATTTTTGCTGTATATCCCCCCAAATTAAGGTTTTAGTAAAACATGGCATATGCTGCATATTATTCAGCTTTTGCAGAATAGTAACTGTGCCTATTGCACTGTAGTAATTTCTCATTTTTTTCTGTGCCTTTATCTTGTCTCTAAATACAGCCTCTAAAGCAGAAGCTGTATTATGGCTCTTTTTTATTACCTCTTTCAGAAGTGGAAACAGAGCTCGCTTGGCTCCATACTGGGGATTTGGTTACTACTGAGGGTGTGGGGCTGAGGACAAACCCTCCTCAGCTCTCACTCCTAGTTCTGTACCCTCATCAAGATTCAGGACTTTGTGTGGACTCTGGGGGTGTATTGGTGATGCTTTTAGGCCTTTTTAGCACAGCTCCTGTTTTACGTTCATAATCAGAGAACCAACCCTGGCTGTCTCTTTAGAAAGCTCACATTGCCACACTTTGTCACCTTTCTTCCTTTCTGTTTTATGTCTTGGCTCACAGTGGGAATAAATGGAGGATTTTTTTTTTTTCTTTCAAGAGTGGCAAAAATAACCTGAAGGAATCACTGTTTTCCAGCATTTGCTTACAAATATTGTAGCATAGTAAGTAACAGCTGCCTTGGAAGAAAGCTGACTATATACCAAGTACAGAGCAAGTGCCATATGTATCCTCTTTCCTTATTGACCCTCTGTCCTCATGCACTGTGCTCAGCCTTGTGACCTTTCTGTTCTTTGATGGCAACAGGTGGGTTTCCATCTCACAGCCTTTGAATTTGTCCATGACTTTGCTTGGACATTTTTGAGATGCTCTTCCCTCTGCTTCATGTACCTGATGCTACCCATCACTCAGGTTTCAGTTCAATGTTACCTTCTCAAAAGACTTGGAGGATGAACTTCTCTGTGACATTTATAGCATGCACCATCATCTGAAATGATCTTGCTTATCGGCTTACATGCTGATTTTCTGCTTCCCCTGAAACTATACACTTCCAAAGAGAAGGAACCCTGCCTAACTTGTTTTCTCCTCCATCCTCAACATGCAGAACAGTTTGTAGTCTGTGTGGTACTGTTTCTGTACACCGAATATGGTATAGCAGCTGCTCTGTTGGTTGAATAAATGAATGATCTCATCAAATATTTATAACAATTATATGAAATATTATCTCATTAAAAAAATAAAGAAACTGGGAGTCAGAGAAGTTAAGTAATTTCCTTGATGACGCAGAGCCAACAAATGGAATTGTCTATGTCACTGAATTTTTCAGATTTTCATCAGCATCAGTAAAGGTATCCTCCTTCTCATCTTTGCCCTTGTCATAGCATCACAAGAATCACCTTAGAGAGTGAATGACTGATGTGCTTACCCCTAGTATATTTATTCATTTATTCATTTATGCCCTGACATGCTCTAGTAAAATTTCAGGTGGCTCAGAAACTCATGCCCTGAAGCAAGATACTATCCATGGTCAAATAAGTGAAAGAGGAAAAACGTCCCCAAAGTAGAGGAGATTAAAAATGTAGGATGGGGGCACCTGGGTGGCTCAGTGGGTTAAAGCCTCTGCCTTTGGCTCAGGTCATGATCCCAGGGTCCTGGGATCGAGCCCCGCATCGGGCTCTCTGCTCAGCGGGGGGCCTGCTTCCTCCTCTCTCTCTGTCTGCCTCTCTGCCTACTTGTGATCTCTGTCTGTCAAATAAATAAATAAAATCTTTAAAAAAAAAAAAAATGTAGGATGAAGCCAGGAATGAGATCAGTACCTAAAATGCTCATCAGAATCGGGTGCATGTTGAAAGGGTCATTCACAACTTTGGCTTTACATTGTCCAGAGGAGAAAGAACAACTACATTCTTCAGTGTTCTCGTAAAGCAAAAATTAATGGGTGATTCAAAAGCAGAAGAATTTTGAGACCCCAGAAAAGTTTCCTTGGTTTTTCTCATAATGAAGACATTGTGTTATGTAAGGAATGATAATCTTACAGCATCTATATGGTAGATATAACCAAAATTTTCAAAGCCTAACTGAGGAAAGAAAATAATCCTTTCAGGACCCTAAAAGCAATTTTATAGGGACCTCCAAAATAATGCTGTTTGGGTGTCCAGCTCAGTGCTGGATGGCTTAACACAAAGGATACACTTTGGGCCATGTTGGAAGTATCAGGTTTATGTCAGGTCATTAATACTGTTTTCTAACCAGACTGATCAGCATCTGATGGAAGGAGGATGGGACACACACACACACACACACACACACAACTTCTGGCAACTATCTGGAGTGCAAAGACTCTAACTCTGATACTGGTTATGTGTGTAATCATAAAGTTTGACTGTTTATGAAACTCAGAAGAAGCTAGTAGCCCTGGCATAGATCATTGCATCTGGGGTAGGGAATCTTGGGAATTTTATTTTAATTTGAAGAGTTATTAATGTTAATGCATTATTTGCTTGTGCAATGGAGGCTATATTGTAACAAATTTCTGTGTTACACTCTTTTCTACCACCTCCTGGAAGATCTGAGCCATTGGGGGCAACCGCTTCGTATTCCTCTTACGAATGGTTGCTTATTCCTGCCCTAGTTTAGGGAAAGTGGAACCTTTAACTGTGAGCCTGAACTGACACTTCATCTAATCTCATGTAAACAGTGATTTAATTTTGGCTCAGTTGATCAAATCACCTGGATGGCTCAAAATATTAAATAGCTCTAATGAGATTTCCACGCCCAAGCAAGTCATTTTCAACAGTGGATTGATTATACAAGAAGGAAAACCTTTGGTGTGTCAAGCATCCATACAGTTGCTGGGAAATAAGTCAAGGAAACACTAATCAGTTCATTTAGGAACTAATAACATCAGCCCCAAGGCTACAAGAGCCATTCAGACTGGGCTTCCTCCGTGAGGGACACAGGGTCTCTGAACCGGTGGTAGAGGGGATTTCATCAGATAAGCTGTCAAATGCTTCATAGAACATGCCTTGGAGAATTAAGCTCCCACTGTTCATTCAATTTTATCAGACACTAGCAAAGTAGATTTTCCAGTAAAACAGGAAATTGCCCTAAGGCCATGCTTTTGAACATTTATTCAAGATGTACTTTAAATGCTGTTTCAGCTGTCATTTATTGCTATCGGCAGAAATGTCTGCTTTTGTTGCAGATGAGCAGTTCTCTTTAATCATCAAAAATCAACTAAAGTACAGGGGAAACAAGAGCTATAAAATTAGAGCGTGTGCAAGAAGGGGTGAGGGTAGGTAGGTTTTGACGCAAGGAACAGTTGAAGCTGATTTGGAACACGGTGGAGATCCTGAATTGGCAGCAGAGAAATTTATAAATTTCTTTCTTCTCATAAGGTTAATCAGATACACTATTTTACAATGTATACGAGGGCAGCATAGCATAGTAGTTAAATGCATGAACTCTGGAGACAGACCTTCTAATTTTAAATGCCAGTTTTGCAACTTCTAACTTTTGGACCTTGAACTTACTTAACTTCTTTGAACCTCAGTTTCATTAAGTAGGGAAGCCGTATCACTACATTGCACACCTGACACTAATATAACAATGTGTGTCGACTACACTCAAATAAAAAGATTTTATAAATAAATAAATAATAATACAATGGCAAGAAAAGTACAATACTTAGTAAGCACTATCTCATTATTTACTATTGCTACTATAGCTCTCTGCAAAATTGGTGAGGAGTCATATGAAAATTTGAATATAAACATATTGACTCTATGTAGCAATTCAAAGTATCAAAATTAATAACTTCTGAAACATATATCAATTAAAGATTTTAAGAACCACTATAAAATTTCCAGCTTTGTTTAGTAAGTACAGAATGTGTGTCTCAGAAATACAGAATGAATATACAGCAAAAGAAGGGCTCAGTTTTCAAACAGTAAATTGTAGGAAAATTATAAATGTCATATCCTTCAGTAGGAAATAACCTCCTGGTAGATATATGGTAAATTATATAAAATATGTACAAATGGGTTCATCAGTCAATAAATGAAAAAATATAGTTATTTCCTATTTTATCATTCATGAATCTAAGCCAGCATCTCAGGAAATGACCAGCTGATTTCATGTGGGATTCATGTGGTCTATTTTCTTCTAATCTGAAAATAGAAGAGCCATTAATGTCTTCTGCCTTGAGTCATTTTTGAGGAACATCAGGTCAGCTCCTCAGTGTAGTAAAAGAAAATGATGTTGCCTTTCTGACATTTGTCTTAAAAGGCAAATTTAATATATAAATGATAGTCCAATCTCTTAAGTTTTTTACTGCTAGAGAAGCAAATGGCTTCAAGTCACTTCAGGGTCACTGTGAAGACATAAGCGACAGACTCCTATATGACCAATGATTTGTCTTTCAACATCGCACCACAAGACTGGTGTACTTTATGTGAAAATGTTGACTTTCACTCAACTACTAGGCTTATTCTAGAGATTACAAAATTTATCTCTGGACAAAGGTCAGTCTTTGATACGTGAGGAATATAACTTTGTTTTGAAGTTCATAAGAGCTCATTCCTCAGTTTGTCAGAATGAACTTCATCATGAGTGGTCTGTGGAATATTATGCAAACTTTACTCTGTCCAGTCTGGTAAGGAGACAAAATATCATCCCTATTCTAGAGAATGTAAAAGAAGGGCCGTGTGAACTTAAGTGACTTGCCTACATTACATCCAGCAAGGAGATCATAACCTGTATTTCTGGCTCATAATCTCACACTATCATTCTACTCCCACCTTCTTTGGAAACATTAAAGAATGTGTCTTCATGTAGAGTTTTCTGCCTATTTGCAAATATAAATTAATGATATTTCACACTGTATATATAATATAGAAGTCAATTCTGCTGTAACACTTACTCTGCAAATGTGAATTTGCTTCCAATGTAATTAATATATTAGAGAACAGTTTGAACATGAATGAATTTCACACTCCCGTAGGTATAATTCTGCCCTCAGAAGCATTAGGTAAACACAGAAAACTGCACTCAGCAGGCCCTGGCAGCATAGAAATACATAGTACTCACCCCATACACCTCAAACATCTACCAACTGTGTGGTCACTGAGTGCATTATGACACTCCCATCTACATCTGCTATGGCAACGTCCCCACCAATTTTAGAAAACCCCTCTTCCACCACTCCACAATGACTCAAAAGCTACAGTCCTTCCAGACACAACTCCTGCAAGCCAACTTTAAGTCTTTTTCAAGTAAAATGCCATATTTATTGTAGTATTTACATATTCCATAACTATTTAACATGAGTAAACTGTTCAATTCTTAAATGTGTGCTGCTGTTTGTACCAAGTTTCTTATCTTATTTTTAAGTGTCTCTGATTAACGCTGTACACCTAACCCCAAGGTTTTCCGTACAGTCTGTGGTTTATGTTGCAAGATATTACATGGTACAGTGATTTCTAGGAAGGCATATAGCCCATTACAAAAGAACCCCACATGGCATGCAGATTATCACACTCTTAAGCTCCATAGTTAACTAACACTTGTTACATCAGGCAATGCTGCATACATGGTGAACTATACAATGGCGGCGGCCATTTTGGTCCCTGCCTTCTAGTATTAGGTGATCTGTCAGAGACGGTTACACACATAAACAAATTTAATGATAAGTCACATTGTGATCATCGGTGAACAGTTACAATGGGAAGGTGCAGGGAGAGAGTAATTCTACCCCAGAGGATCTATAAGATTTTCTTGGAAGACCTGAGGTTTGACTTGGCCCTGATAGGTGGAAGGGGACTTTAGCAGGCAGGTGGGAAAGATATAGAAAGAAGGATCTTCTGATACTCCTTAATGACTGTTTAAAAATGTTTCCATTGGGGCACCTGGGTGGCTCAGTGGGTTAAGGCCTCTGCCTTCGGCTCAGGTCATGATCCCAGGGTCCTGGGATAGAGCCCCACATCGGGCTCTCTGCTCGATGGGGAGCCTGCTTCCCCCCCACCCCTTCTGCCTGCCTCTCTGCCTACTTGTGATCTCTCTCTGTCAAGTAGATAAATAACATCTTTTTAAAAAATAAATGTTTCCATTAATGGTCAATGTTAAGTCCACAATGGTAGACTCTCTGAGGAACAAAACAACTACCAAGGAAGGATCTCTGTGCATCACAGTGTTGGCTTCCTTGAGGAGATAGGGAGTCTGAATTAGGCAAAACCTTCTTGGTATCTATCCACCATTCCTCTGAACAACCCTCTTCTCATTTTTGCTGTTGCTCTTCCTCTGACTCCTAAACGATTTTTATTTCTAGTGGTTGGTTCTTGCGTGAGTATTATTTGATAATGAAGCTGTTGCTTAGAAAGAATGTGACCTTCTCCAGAAAAACTGACAGTTTTAGAGGGGTAACTGGAAGGGAAGTAGAAGCTTAGAAAAAATATATTTGTTGAGCACCTACCATGTGCCATGCTTTGTGCAAATCAGTTTTATATTTGTGAACTTATTTGATTATTGCAATAACTCCATGAACTCTTCTAGTTCATCTTTCCCACTGTGAAGAGATAGAGATGCTTGCTGAGCCTATAGCAGTGTTTTTTTTTTTTTTAAGATTTTATTTATTTATTTGACAGACAGAGATCACAAGTAGGCAGAAAGGCAGACACAGAGAGAGGGGGAAGCAGGCTCCCTGCTGAGCAGAGAGCCCGATTCAGGGCTCGATCCCAGGACCCTGGGATCATGACCTGAGCCAAAGGCAGAGGCTTTAACCCATTGAGCCACCCAGGCGCCCCTACAGCAGTGGTTCTTAACCGTGACTGCACATTAGAATTTCCTGGGGGTGTAGGGAAGTTTCAAAATCCCTTTCCTACGCTACTCTTGACACAATGGAGTTGCAGCCTGGTGGTGGTGGGGCAGGTACTGTTTTTTTCTTAATGCTCCACAGGTGGGGCCAATGTGCAGCCCAGGTTGAGAACCACTGATCTAAAGGTAGATCTCATATCCTTGCTATACCTGCCTTACAAGGGAAGTGTGAGAGCAAACTCATCTGTCTGATATAAATGGTACTTTTTATAAACTCTAGCCTTCATATTTTAATATCAAAGAAAAGGAATTCATAAAATTATTGACTTAGGAATTTTAGAAGGGTTGTGTTTCAGAGTTTTGTGCAGATGAATTGCTAGGTTCCTGTCAAAATAGATACATATGTGCTGAGGATGAACCTGTTATTGGTCATTTGGATTGTTTCCAATTTTTTTGGTTCTATGAATAAAGCTGCAGAGAACATTTGTATACACGTCTTCCTGTAGACATACGGTTTCATTTCTCTTGGGTAAATACCTAGGAATAGAATAGCATTGTAACATAGCAGGAATATGTTTATAAGAAACTTTATAAGAAACACTTTTCCAAAGTGGCTGTACAATGTTGCATTCCCACCAGCAATGTATGAGAGTTCCAGTCACTCCAAATCCTTTTAAATACTTGGTATAATCAAGGCCCTTAATTTTACCCATTCTAATGGCTATTCAGTGCTATCTCATTGTGATTTCAACTCACTTTTCTCTGATGACTAATGATGTTGAGCAACTTCTCATACTAATATTGTCTTTAAACTATAAAATGTCTTTTGACTATTTTTAAGTTGGGTTAATTGTCTTCTTAATACTGAGTTGGCATTCTTTCTCAGTAGGATTTCCCTGAAAGAATGAAACACTTATGCCCAAAGGCATGTATTATATGTAACACATTAACTACACTCCAATACTTCTATAATGGTGCAAGAGATGCACAATTCTTGGGAGAACATCATGGGAGAGTAGAGAAAATAGTCAGACAAAAAAATTTCTGTCCTCTGTGTTTCGGATGAGAAACTGTGTTAAAACTCATTTTCACATTTACATAATGCATAATATTTTCTCCTAGTTGGTGTCTTGCCTTTCATTTTTTTCTTGGTCTCTTTTAGAGAGGTATTTTGAATTTTGATGAGGCCTAATTTATCATTTTTAATGGCTCATGGTTTCTTTGTCATTTCTTAGAAATCTTACCTACCTCAAATTTAAAAATACTTTCACCTGTATTTTCTTCTAGAAATTTTATAATTTTAGCTTTACACAGAGGTTTATTGATTGCTTTGAGTTTAAGAGCCAAGGCTCATGTGTTTTTTTTCCATGTGAATATCCAGTCATTTCAATATCATTTGTTTAAAGAGTCTGTCTTTCCCCATTGAGTTACTTAGCTATCTATCTCTTCTTCTCCTTCTTCTTTTTTTTTTTTTTTTAAGATTTTATTTATTTATTTGTGAGAGGGAGAGAGAGAGCACGTACAAGCAGGGGGAGAGCCGGGAACCTGATGCAGGACTCAATCCTAGGACCCTGGGATCATAACCAGAGCTGAAGGCAGATGCCCAATTGACTGAGCCATCCAGGTGTCCCACACTATCTATCTCTTTTAAAAATGACTGACTTTATATGGATGGGTCTATTTGTGAACTTTCTTTTTGGTTTGATTGATATAAATTTCTATCCTTATACTAATATCAAACTTGTCATGACTACTATAACTTCAGAGTTCATTTTGAAGTCAGGCACTGTAAGCAGTCCAAGTTGGTTCTTCTTTTTATCACAATCATTTGGGCTATCTGTAAGAATAGACTTTAGAATCACCTTGTCAATTCCTAAAAAATAAACTGGTGAGATTTTTATTGCCCCAAATGTATAGCTTATTTTGGGGGAGGATTGACATCTAACAATACTGAATGTTCTGATCCATGTGCATGGTAGCCTTTCCATCTATTTAGGTCTTCCTTAATTTCTTTCAGCAATACTTTATAACACTGAACAGATTTTACACATATTTTGAAAATTTGTCCCTAAGCTGTTTATGTTTAGGGAAGCCATTGTAAGTGGTATTTTATTTATTTATTTATTTTTTAAAAAGATTTTATTTATTTATTTGACAGAGAGAGAGAGATCACAAGTAGGAAGAGAGGCAGGCAGAGGAAGAGGGGGAAGCAGGCTCCCTGCTGAGCAGAGGACCTGATGCGGGGCTCAATCCCAGGACCCTGAGATCACGACCTAAGCCAAAGGCAGAGGCTTAACCCACTGAGCCACCCAGGCGCCCCTGTAAGTGGTATTTTAAATAATTTTCCAAATGTTTATTGTTTTCCAAAGTGGCTATATAATGTCATATTCTGCATATGTAGATGTAGAATCAATTTTTTTTTATGTTGACCTTCATCTTGCAGCTTTCTTAATTCCATTTATTTGTTTTTGTAACTCACGTGTATTCTTTTTTGTTGTAGATTCTGTCTGGTTTTTGCTACATGAAAATAGTCATGTTGTTTATGGAAAATAAACATTTTTATTTCATTCTTATTTCTTTATGGAAAATAAACATTTTTATTTCTTTTGTTTTCTTGTCTCACTTCTTTGGCTACAACATTGTGGAATAGTCATAAAGAGAACATAATTTTTGCCTTGTTCCTGATTTTAAGGAGGAAAAAATCCAGTCTTCTTTAAATATGACAGTAGCTGTAAGATTTTCATAAATGACTTTTATTGTGTTGAAGAAATTTTTTTTATTCCTAGTTTGCTGAAAGTTTTCATCATTATGGGTTTTGAATGCTATCAAATTAATTTTCTCTGCAGCTTTTAAATACCACTTTTGCCTGTCTTCACTCATTAAGAAAAGAAAAACAACTCATGGAAAAACAAAACAAAACAAAAACTTGCCACCTAGTGTTAGCATGGCTCATCTCCACATAATTTTTATACCCGTATACTCAGACTAAAAAACAGGCAAAGCAAATTTTATTGAAATATT
Organism: Martes martes; assembly: GCF_963455335.1. Taxonomy (NCBI): domain Eukaryota; kingdom Metazoa; phylum Chordata; class Mammalia; order Carnivora; family Mustelidae; genus Martes; species Martes martes. The sequence goes on along the minus strand of NC_137890.1, from coordinate 29,454,937 downwards.
TAACATGTTAGGTAAAACATACAAGGATGTTTTAATAACAATGAAACATACAAGGATGTCTACCTGATGATTTACAGATATTTGAAGACACCTGTGGTGGGTTGAATGGTGACTCAACCCCAACCATCCTAAAAAAAAATATGTTCCCTCAGAACCTGTGAATTTGATCTTATTTGGGGTGTGTGTGGGGGGAGTGTGTTCACATGTAGTTAAGTGAACGATCTCAATATGAGGTTATCTTGGATTAGAGTGAGCCTTAAATGCAGTGACAAGTTTCTCATGTGGGAAGAGAGGGAGAAGATGCAGAGGACAAGGTGATGTGAAGGTGGAGGCAGGGCCTGAAGTGATGTGCCCACAAGTCAAAGAATACTCAGGATTGCTGGCAGCCACCAGAAAGCTAGGAAAAAGGAGTGCAATGTGTTCTCCCTCAGAGCCTCTAGAAGAGAGTAACACTGCCGACATCTTGATTTTGGGTTTCTGGCCTACAAAAGTGTGAGATTAGAAATCCCTCTGTTTTTTGAGCCACTAAGCTTGTGATAATTTGTTCCAGCAGTCCTAGGAAACGAATGCAGTTCCTCTTATGTACCAGGCATTTTTGAAGGCGTTAAGGCTACAACAATGACCAACAGACGGATCCAATCCTGTTTTTGCTGCTTTGCAGAACTAATGATTTTATTTTTCTCTCTTTCATAAAAAAAATTTTTTTTGAAGTTCTATGTGTGTCTTCTCTTGGAAAATTTTACTGTGGCAATATTTTAGAAAGATAGCAGAAATTTGAATCTTCATACAGTGTTCTTTTATCTTGGAAATGATTCTAATATTTGTGTAAAAACTCCTTCTTTATCAGTCTGTCTGCTTTGATCTATATCAATAGTCATTAAAAGAAAAAGAAAAAACTGACTTAGCATATCAATATCATTCTGACAAGGAGGAACAAGACTGGCTTTTGAGCTACAATTTCCAATGGTGGCCCTTCTATGCTAACCTTTAAGCAAATAATACCCAAACGTAGATTTCACTAACTTATTGGTGAATGTAGATTTCACAGTCATGGGAAAAAAGACACAGATGTTTGCCTTATTTGTTCTGTTTAAAAGAAAAAGCATTTTCAGTTTTAAACATTCATGCTTCCCAAAATTAATTAATAGAATGTATTATTGGCATAAGGATGAAAAGAAAAGGACTAATGGAACTGGATATAGAGTTCAGACATAGACCTACTTACATATGGTCACCTGGCTTATGACAAAGGTGATGCTGCCATATAATGGGCAAAGAATCATTTTCTGAATAAATATTTCAGGAAGAACCTGATATCCACATGGGAAAAAATGAACCTTGACCTTACCTCACACCTACACAAAAATCAATGTCCATACCAAGGTCTAAATATGAGAGGAAAAATAATACAACTTCCAGAAGAAAACATAGGACTATGTCCTTATGTCCTTGGAGCAGAGGCAAATGTCTAAAACAGGGACAAAAAAAAAACAACAACAAAAAACAACAAAACAAAAACAGAACTCTAAGACATAAAGGGGAAACTGATAAGTTAGATTATATTAAAATTAATTTCTGTTCATCAGAAGACACCACTAAGGAAGTAAAAAAGCAACCTACAGAATGGGAGAAAATATTTGCAATCATACATTAAGAAAGCCTACAAATTAATAAGAAATAAGCATGAAAACCAATAGAAAAATGGACAAAATAGTAGAACAAGCATGTCACAAAAGAAATATCCAAATGGCCAATATGTATGTGAAACAGTGCTTAATTTTATTAGTCATTAGAAAAATGCAAATTAAAACCATAATGTGATAACACACTATATACCTACCAGAATGACTCAAATGAAAGCAGAGAAGAAAAATGCCAGAAATATAAAGTACTGGTGAGGAAATAAAGCAATCAGAATGTTTGTACACTGTTGGTTAGACTGTCAGTAGGAATAACCACTGGAGTATTTTGGAAAAAAAAAATTTGGCATATCAATATGCATATCCTATGATGCAAAAATTCCACTCCTACTTATATTCTTCCAAAGAAATGAAAATATATATTCATAAAATGACAGGTACAAAATTGTTCCTAGTGGAATTATTTATATTAGCTCTGAACTAGAAATTTCCCCAATTATTCCTCAATAGTAGAATCAATAATAAGTTGAAGTATATCAATGTAATATAGTAGTATGCAGCAATGAGAATATAGTACATCTATATGTAACAACACACACGAATTTCAGAAACACAGTGTTCGAGGAAAGAAAACAGACACAAAAGAGTGAATGCTCTTTTTTTAACTTGAATAAAGTTTGAAGTAGTTAAAGCTAATATATGGTGATAGCAGTCATGATAGTGGTTATCCTGGACAACGACAGTAGAGACTGGAAGTGGGCCCAAGGGTGACTCAGAGATGCTCATTACGTTCTGTTTCTTGACCTGCGTGCTGACAAATAGATGAGTTCACTTTGTGAAAAATCACCAAGCTGGACACTTATGATCTGTGCTTTTTTTCTGTGTGTATGTTATTCTTGAATAAGGATGACTTTTTAAAAAGTATATCTTTTGAAGTCTATAATGTTTTCACTCAGGTTTTGGTTCTGAGTATATATCTTGATGTTGCTTCCATTAGGACTGATAAAAGGGTTAAACTCTTTGATGATGAGCTGTATCTGAAGATAATTAGTAAGTTGAAATACCCTTCAGACCAGATGGCCTTAAGCTTCCTTAGAACTCATCACAGTACCATGAAGAGGCCTTCCACATAATGCCATGGAGTTTTTAAAAAAGGAATGAGAGCTTTACGTAGTCTGATATTGATTGTAGTCCTGGTTCCAAATTGTGCAAGCCAATTAACCATTCTGAGATCAGTTTTCTGATATATAAAATGGGGGGTATGGATATCAGTTGCTGTTGTTGATGTTTGCAAAGTATAAAGTTCACTTATTAAACATTTTTCTCCTCTATATGTTATGAAATATATACAATTGAATAACATCTATTTTTTTAGCTCTTATGAACATAGGCTTGTGAGAAATATGAAATATATAGTTACTATCATATAATCTAGAAAGTAATGACTTCCACAAGAGAAACATATAATGTCCTTTGTTCAGATAGAAGAAAGTGGTAGAGGGTAGGGGACACTTAAACATTTATGTCTACCATGTGCCAGATAACTTACAACTTTATAAAATCTAAGGATAGTGAAGAATGTTTTGAAAAGGAAGTGGCATTAAAGCAAGGCCAGGAATGATGCCTTGGGAAAAGGAAATAGAGTTACTTGGACATATGATGAGAGATATTCATTATAAGAAAGAAGTTAATATAAAGAAAGTCTTAAAAGCAAAAGTCTTAAAGTACAGGGTGTATTTCAGAAATAAATGGAAAATGAATTTGGTTGGAATATTATGTGGATGAAAGAAAAGCAATAAAGAATAAGAATAAGGTTGGAGAGGAAAGTAGAGGCCAGGCTTTGACCACCATATTAAGTAACTTTGTCTACAGTTTTTAGATGCTGAGAAGACTTCAGAGGTATTTGAGCAGAGGATTCAGTGTTCATAGCTGGGCTTCATTTGAGAAGATTTATACACAAGCATTATGATGTTAGATAATGGGATGCAGTCAGAAAAAGTAGCAGAGAACAGATTATTGCTTTTATCTAGAAATACAGCAACATAGTCTTGAAGAAGAAGAATTAGTGAGAATACAGAAAAAATGGATAGAGTACTTGCAGACTCTGTGGAATTTAGGAGTTAGTGGATGTAGAGGGCAATTGCTCAGTTTTGCTCATCTGAGCTTAGGGCAAAATTGGTGCAAGGACCAATCAGTCGAGTTGGTTGCTGGATTAGGCAGTATCAGACAAGGTGTTTATTTCTAGGAAGATGCTGGAAACAAAGAGTAGTCAGATGGCAGGTGAAAATAATGCCTTCAGTTGAGCCAAAATCACTGTCAAAGAAATAGGGTCTTACCTTAATGTATGCAGCACTGACCATGGGATCCAGAGGGATTATGAGGGAAATTTTTAGGTGAGAAGAACAAAACCTCATCAGGATAAAGGAGTGAGCAAACACAGTGTGTGGTGCTAACTCTTGTTGGGTGTTCGTGCAGGGTCAGGTTGTCTCTGAGAAGTATTTGGCTCAAATGTAGTAGATAGGGAGGAATCCAGGATGATGATGTGACAATACATTCCTCAGACAATAGTATTATGAAGTCCATTATTAGGAATGAGGAGGACAGAAAGAAGAACAGGTGTTTGGTTGGTAGTATGTATGTGTAGATTTGGTGATCAGCTTAGGTCAGGCATGGTATAGAGCATTTAGGTAGAGGAAAAAAAGTTTAAGTTTGTTTTTGGTACCTGCTGAGTTTGAAATGCTGATGGTTCACCTCACCTCACCTGTATCTTCATCTAGGTCCTGATTGGTAAGGGTTCCCTAAGAGTCTGAGCTCCATGTTCAGCCACCAGTAGACTAGATTTGTTGCTTATTTCTGTTTGTCAGTCCTGGCTGACACCTCCAAACACTCTGTCTACAACGTGCAGCTGTTTTTTTTTTTTTCCCCCCAGCTTGTACAAACCAGAGCCATTTGATTTGGCCTGATGAATTTTCCATTGAAAACTGGAGGCATTCATAGCTTCCTTCGGAACTTACTCTGAAGTTTCTAAGAATTTGGAGGAAACAGACTGGGAGGTTCTACACAGCTTTTTACCTTTTGTTGGATTTTGTTGGTTCTTGGTGGTTATGCCAGTCATCTGTCCTTCCTGCAATCTATTCTCTTCTCTGCCCTGCTTTGTGCCACAGAAGGCTAATGCCCAAGGACTGCTCCTTTTCTGGATTCTGGTTGAGTTCAGCCAGTGGAAAACACTGGCAAGAGATGAAAGGGTTGAAAGGAGCTATAATCAGGACATTTCATCTCCACTCCCTCCATTCTTTGGTAGCGTGTCTTTGGCAGTAGTTGAAGTACAGCTCTTGCCCTGCATGTCCTCCTCTGTTGCTCCAGCCTTTATTGTGCTTTGATAACACTATTTCCTCTCTTTGCTTCTTTTACCAAAATGATAATGAAAACTTCCTTTTGTTGCTAATATCTCAGTGCCTCAGTATCCCCTGTTGGTTCCTTTCACTCTGCCCTCACCCCTGTAATTATTTCCATTATTAAGTATCTTCATTTGAACAATCTGGGGAATGACTTCTATTTCTTGCTGGGACCTTGACTGACACAGTTGTCCCAAGGACAGATGGAAACTGCCCCCTGTATGCACTTAACTCCAAAGAAGATCTCACAGCCATAGGAGCCCAGGATTTGAACAGAAGCTACTCCCTGATATAAGGGGCTCTAAAATTTGATAATATAGGTATAGGTCATCTGACACAGTACCCAGATTTACTATTATATTTCCTACTTGTAGGAAGGTGAGAGTATCCTTGAGAACTACATTGTATCTGAGATAAAAGTTAATTACCTTATTTGACAATATAATCACTCTACAAACATCAGATAGGATGGTTAAAAATCTGAAAGATCTTTTCAGTGACATATGTTTAGTGACCCAGACATTCATTAACATATTTACTTTTAATGATGTACTAACACTTTGTTTGAACTGAAGTCTTAGATTTTCAGCTAGGCACAGGCTTACCCAATATTTTTCCATAATGGTTATTGTAAAAAAATTATTCATCTTATTTAATCTAATTAAGTGTTTCCCCCATAGAATTAAAGACAGGGGCTTAATTGAATGAATTTCTAGATTTCTATTCATTTGGATTTTCTCAAAACATGATATAACTCAATGCATTAATCAATCAAGAAGTATGTCAGGCAGAGCGAGACCTTTTATTTTCTGCTATAAAAATATGTTATTATACAGTTAGAGTTGTATAGGAGATTTAAAGAGTATTTTTTTAATAAGGATTAAAAGCCATGTACTCAATTCAATTCAGACTGTGCATGTACTGGCTAGCTCAGTTTAGCAAACATTCAGTAAACATCTGAAAATGATTAAGAATCAATCCCCTTAAAAAAGTCTAATGGTAATATATTAAAAAAATGCCTGGAAGTAGGAAAACTTCCTGGAGTCCTGAAAAGAATTAGGATAGTATAAAAGGAAAATAGCAGATTGAGGGGTCAATAAATAAATGCTTGATGGGATGACAAGTACTGTTTTTTCATTTCCATTGCGGGAATAACATGAATTAAAACTCTGCTGTTTCAGCTCCTCTCTGATCCCTCGATTGGAATTTCTCATACCCAAGCACTTCGTTTCTCTATCTCAATACATTTTCTGGGCAGGCACAGCTGTGGGCTTCAACAGGGCTCATCCTGAGAGATAAACATGACCGATAACCCAATATCAGTTAATAGGGACTGGGCAGGGGTGAACTGTCTAGCCACCTGGCCACAGGATAACAGTGGGGTACCTAATGAAATCAGTAGCTCAGTACTGAGGGTAGCAAGTTCTTTTTATGACTGGTGTGTCCAGCTTTCTGTGTTTTCTCTGCCTCTCTGGTTCCACGGTAAATTTCTTGAGGTCAGGAACTACGTCTTTATTTTAATTTGCCATAGCATCTCACAAGGGGCTTGATGTATGTAGTTTTCATAAATTACTCATAATTAGTCAAGGTTAATGTAGACATTAATGCTGGCAGAAATAAATGGAATCAATTTTTCTCTTTTTGAGCACAAAACATTTTCCATTTTATGTAATTGAGGAGGACAGTACTTGTGGGGTGAGCTTTAAGTTAGATTATTTAAGATCTCTTTGGTTCTAGGATCCCAGAGCTATGAGGCAATTTTACTGTAGCCCTATGATGCTGACTGCAAAAAGAACTGATGACTTTGATTTAAGGTATGTATATGGGGTACTGATGCTGGATACTGAATCCAGGTCCAGAAGCCATTCTTTTTCTAGAAGTCTCTTGAATAGGTTACACATGTGGTATTGGGTGAGATTGGGCTTCCAAATGGCAAAACAGACAAAAAGTAAAGTCTTCATTCCAGCATTCATGTGATTGTTACCGACATTCAGGACTCAGAGCATAAGGCAGGCTGTAGCGTTGATGAGCAAGCTGGTGGAAAAGCCCCATTAGAGGTGAACAGGGTCCTCTCTCTCTTACTCATTTGCACTGCTGGTAGAGTTAATGTTTTGAGTCTGAAGGACACTATGACTGTTATCAGTTTTATTGGACAAGTGAATATAAAGGTAATTAAAGAGACCATGCCTAATAACCCAACTCTTACAATTTAAAAGTAAGAAAGAGGCCTGATGGGGTACCAGGGATATACCTATCATCCTAATTAAGTGCTAACAAGACAGTTGTCCTCACTTTGGTAACTTCAGTGTATTCCCTCTGTTAACTGTCTCCAACCAGTGGGCTCATCTACAATTCTTAATTCTTCTCCACAGTTACCCTCCTTCTTTCTCCACACGAGCAATGTTTCTATAGATTTCTGTGTTTAGCAAGTGGTGCCCCCAAAGCACTCTCCCCAAATCACCCATCCAGTTTATTCATTCACCACCTTTTCATACCTTCCCCTTGAAGTTGAGATTTGGCCAAATTGCCATGCAGCTTGAACTTGTCATCTCTCCTAGCCTTTCTACTTTATTAAGCAAGCATAGCTCATAAATGAAAACAAGAGGAGATGTGTGGCTAGCCCACTCTCTTTTTATCCAAATTTAAAAAATCACCTCACCAACTTGCATTGCTTCAGGGAGGTGGGTGGTGATAGATTGAATATTTAAATGTGTCAGGAGAGGATGGACAAATGAACACGCATAATCAAGTGGCAGTTTTCTAAATCAGAGGAGTGTCTTGCTCTAGCTATATTCAAACTCCTCAACATTCCAGTTAAATGTGCCTAAAGACAGGAATACTGTTTTCAGAAATAGAGAACAATGGTTTCTGATGTTTGTCATGAAAAACTCTTGTTGCAGAATTACCTGAAACCTCCCAATTTTATTTGAGAGTTTATTCAGCTTCCTTTTCATTCTAAGAAGTTTGAATTCTGGGAATGGACTTGCACTGATATTTTCTGAGTATATTAAGAAGGTGAAACCCAACACAGGCTGATAGATCTATTGATATTTGCTAAATGTTAACTCTTAAGAGGAAATGGACAGCCACAGACCTAAGTGTAGTTTCATGGACATGACAGGTTAAATAGAGGAGTCAGTGGTGAAATCATGATGCTTTGGTCCTGGTCGTAATTTACAAAGGATATTTTTTTAGACATAGTAAACTACTGTTGTGTGCAACAATGCATGCTCTTTCTTAAAGCTTATATCCCACAAGGATCTTTCTACTATCTGTTTGTAATGCCATCTGTTACTTTTCCCCTAGTGGGGAGAAAGCATTTGAAGAAGAACACAACTTTGATAATTGTTTTAACTAGTAAAATATTGAATTCATGCTAAAGTCATTTTCATTTTGGAATGAAACTCTCCTCTGTGTAAATAATTTTGATTCTTACTAATTATTATTTCCTTTTTTTAAAAGGTGCATTTTATTTAGGGACTTAGTTAGGGCCCAGTAATTCCATTTCTCTAGTAAACTGTGAACATACTGTCCCAGCTCCTGGTTGATAGGTGCATACAGAAGTGCTGTGGGCTGAATGAAGAGTTTGCCCTCCTTTTCTTCCCAATGATGGGCAGTTTTTACCCACCTCCTGTCAGCCAGATTGCAAACAAAATATGCTCTTTGAAGCTTCAATCAAAATGTATGTTGTTTTAACCTGGAAATGATGTTTGGTAAAGTTCTTTAGCTTAAGGAAAAATATTTTGTGTTCTGTCACACTTAAAAATAGCTCCCATATGCTTGAGTCATGTTGATCACATTCAGGGATTTCTGAAAAAGAATTTGTTTGTCTGTGACTATAGTCAGTAACAAAATGAAGGAAGAGAACTGGACTCCTAATCTGTATTCTGCCATGAAAGCAAAATAAGATTCCAATGCGGAGGTGGAAGAATATTCTATTTAAATTTAAATAATGTTAGAGCTACTTGCATCTCGGTTTTATTTTGCTGTCTCCATGCCTCTTATGGGCCTGTCTTTGTTGACTATCTCAGAGGAGAACTGCTGGAAGGCAGGGACCTGGTTGATGTCACTCTTTGTGCAAGAACAATGAAGCACTTGTTAAAGCTTGTGGATGTGATGTCTAGAATTTTCAGTCCAGTGCTCTCGTTTGAGTTGCTTGTGGCTGCTTGAAAAGAGAATCTTGGGGTAGCTTATTCATTGGGGCACAAGAGCTTAAGGGTAGCCCCAAGAGCTTAAGGGTAAAATCATTTGCCTGATTTTAGAGATAAGTTTTAAAAAATTTTTCATTTAAATTCCAGTTAGTTAACATAAATGTAATATTAGTTTCAGGTGTACAATATAGTGATTCACACTTCCAAACAACACCCAGTGCTCATCACAAGTGTCCTCCTTAATCCCCTCAGAGGTAATTTTTAACTGACTTACCCTTACCAATCTCATATGATGCTCATATGTAAGTCAGAATAACAACTAAATAATGGAAAAAATATATTTAGACTTTCCTTCCTTACCCATCTAGTAAATTCCTATTATTTGAACCTTTACATAATTTCTTTTGTATGTGATATCCCCGTTTTATTGATGAAGAAATTGAAGTTAAAAAATATTGAATGAACACACACACAGCTCATTTATATAGTACAGCCCAAGCCATGAATTGAAGTCTGTGTAGCTTCAAATTTACTACTGTTGGTTTATTTACTTATATTTATCACATTGAAAAACATTGTTTTCTGATCCACTAACTGCCTTCTTTCCCCATAAGATTATCTTTATAGAGAACTGTATTATAACTGTAAGTATTTAAAATCAGAGTGAGAGGCCATTTTCAATAACTCAGCCTTGAAAAAGCAATATGGTTTTGGAATATCTCCATCCCTGACTGAACCTGATAAGACCTCCATATAAACTTTTAAGATTCTGATGGACAGGCATAGAAATCTTCTTGTCCTTCAACTGCTGATGAGAGGCCTCTAAAAATGCTCAAATTGGGGGGAGAGTCAAGATGGCAGAGGAGTAGCAGACTGAGATGACATCAGGTCACAGGAGTTCAGCTAGATAGTTATCAAACCATTCTGAACACCTACAAACCCAAAAGGAGATTGAAGAGAAGAAGAGCAGCAATTCTAGAAACAGAAAATCAACCACTTTCTGAAAGGTAGGATGTGTGGTGAAGTGAATCTGAAGTGATGGGAAGATAGGCCATGGGGAGAGCCATGCTGGCTCCTGGCAAGTGGTGGAGCAACACAGCACAAAATCCGTACTTTTAGAAGTCTACTCTACTAGGGATGTTGCTGCAGAGGTTAAGCGGGGGTGGAGCCCTCACGGGGACAATGTGGTCTCAGGTCCTGTGGGGTCACAGAAGGATCGGGGGTGTCTAGGTGTAGCAGAGCTTGCAGGGATCAGAGCGGGGAAGTCAACTACAGAGATGGAGCCGAGGAGTGAGCTCTCAGCTTGGGGTTACCTTAAACTGTGATCCGCAGCACAGTCGGGCAACTGCTCTTTGAGCAGGGACACCACAAGTGGCCAATCTGGGGAGACCCACCTTCCTCCCCTGGAAGAGCAGCGCAGCAGGAATCTGCTGGGTTTGGAGAATCCAAATGGGTCTGTGCCCCAGAGACAGAAACGCTAAGTCACAAGCTGGGTGAGCTCGGAGTGCAGCCAGAGACCAGGGAGATGGGAGTGATTGACCACGTTTCTCTGAGGGTGTACTGAGGAGTGAGGCCCCGAGCTCTGCCTCCTCCAGGCCAGAGATTGGGAGGCCACCATTTTCATTCCCACCCTCCAGAGCTCTACAGAAAGCATTCAGGGAACAAAAGCTCCCGATAGTGAACCCAAGCAGATTACATAGCCTGGCCCCTGGCAAGGGTGGCACAATTCCACCTTGGGCAAAGACATTTGAGAATCACTGCAATAGGCCCCTCCCCCAGAAGATCAGCAAGAACATCCAGCCAAGACCAAGTCACTGATTAAGAACAGTGGAATTCCATAGGAGGGGAAAGCAAAGCATGGAATTCATAGCTTTCTCCCCATGATTCTTTAGTCTTGCAAAGTTAATTAAATTTTTTAAATTTTATTTTTTTCTTATTCTAATTTTTAAACTTTTATTCTTTTAACATTTTTAACTAGTTTATCTTAACAATACCCTTCTTTAAAAAAAGATATTTTTAAACCTTCATTATTATAGTCACATTTTATCCTTCATTGTATCTAACTTTATTTTTTGTATTCATAGAGGGTTTTTTCTTCTAAAAAATTTTGGGATACAATTTCTTCTAATAGATCAAAATATACTGTAAATCTGGCACAGGGCTTTCTTCTAGTCTCCAGCCTAAGCAAATTTTCTTCACTTTCTTTTTTTGTTTTCCTTTTTCCAACCAACTTATCAATTCCATTTTTAGAATTTTTTAAAGTTTTTGTCTTTATAGTCATAGTCCATCCCTTCATTGTGTTTACCCTTATTTTTGTATATATATAAGTTTTTTTTTTCTTTAAAATTTTGGAAGGTAGTTTCTTCTAAGAGACCAAAATACGCCCAAAATCAAGTGGGTGGCTCTTTTCTATTCACCAGTCTAATAGATATATATGTGTGTGTGTGTGTGTGTGTATACATATATATGTATATATATATTTATTTATTTATTAATTTTTTTAGATTTCTTTTTACCCCCTTTCTTCTCCCCCCAATTTGGGGTCTCTCTGACTTGGTTAGTATACATTTTTCTGGGGACTTTGCCACCCTTTTAGTATTTTATTTGCTCCTTCATATATTCTTATCTGGATAAAATGACAAGGCAGAAAAACTCACCACAAAAAAAAAGAACAAGAGGCAGTACAGAAGGCTAGAGACCTAATCAATATGGACATTGGTAATATGTCAGATCTAGAGTTCAGAATGATGATTCTCAAGGTCCTAGCTGGGCTCAAAAAAGGCATGGAAGATATTAGAGAAACCCTCTCTGGAGAGATAAAAGCCCTTTCTGGAGAAATAAAAGAACTAAAAGCTAACCAAGCTGAAATAAAAAAATCTATTAATGAGGTGCAATTAAAAAATAGAGGCTCTCACTGCCAGGATAAAGGAGGCAGAAGAGAGAATTAGTGATATAGAAGACCAAATGATGGAGAATAAAGAAGCTGAGCAAAAGAGAGACAAACAAATTCTGGACCACCAGGGTAGATTTTGAGAGATAAGTGACACCATAAGATGAAACAACATTAGAATAATTGGGATTCTAGAAGAAGAAGAAAGGGAGAAGGGAGCAGAAGGTATATTGGAGCCAATTATTGGAGAGAATTTCCCTAATACGGCAAAGGGAACAAGCATCAAAATCCAGGAGGTGCAGAGAACACCCCTCAAAATCAATAAGAATAGGTCAAAACCCCATCATCTAGGTAAAACTTACAAGTCCTAAGGACAAAGAGAAAATCCTGAAAGCAGCTCAGGACAAGAAGTCTGTAACATACAATAGTAAAATTATTAGATTGGCAACAGATGTGTCCATAGAGACCTGGTAGGCCAGAAAGAACTGGCATGATATATTCAGAGCACTAAACGAGAAAAACATGCAGCCAAGAATACTATAACCAGCTAGGCTATCCTTGGAAATAGAAGGAAATAAAAAAGCTTCCAGGACAAACAAAAACTGAAAGAATTTGTAAACACCAAACCAACCCTACAAGAAATATTGAAAGGGGTCCTCTAAGCAAAAAGAGAACCTAAAAGTAGTAGACCAGAAAGGAACAGAGACAATATACAGTAACAGTCACCTTACAGGCAATACAATGGCACTAAATTCATATCTCTTAATAGTTACCCTGAATGTAAGTGGGATAATGCCCCAAACAAAAGACACAGTGTATCAGAATGGAAACAACAACAACAACAACAACAAAACAAAACCCATCAATATGCTGTCTACAAGAAACTCATTTTAGACACAAAGAACCTCCAGATTTAAAGTGAGGGAGTGGAAAATAACTTACCATGCTAATGGACATCAAAAGAAAGCTGGGGTGACAATCCTTATATCAGATAAATTAGATTTCAAGCCAAAGACTATAAAAAGAGATGAAGAAGGACATGATAGCATACTCAAAGGGTCTATCCAACAAGAAGATCTAATAATTTTAAATTTCTATGCCCCCAACATGGGAGCAGCCAACTATATAAACCAATTAATAACAAAATCAAAGAAACACATTGACAGTAATACAATAATAGTAGGGGACTTTAACACTCCCCTCACTGAAATGGACAGATAATCCAAGCAAAAGATCAACAAGGAAATAAAGGCCTTAAATGACACACTGTACCGGATGGACATCACAGATATATTCAGAACATTCCATGCCAAAGCAACAGAATACACATTCTTCTCTGGTGCACAAAAACATTCTCCAGAATAGATCATATCCTGGGTCACAAATCAGGTCTCAACTGGTAACAAAATACTGGGATCATTCCCTGCATATTTTTGGACCACAATGCTCTGAAGCTAGAGCTCAATCACAAGAGGAAGGTTGGAAAGAACTCAAATACATGGAGGCTAAAGAGCATCCTACTAAAGAATGAATGGGTCAACCAGGAAATTAAAGAAGAATTGAAAAAATTCATGGAAGCAAATGATAATGAAAACACAACAGTTTAAAATCTGTGGTACACAGCAAAGGCAGTCCTGAGAGGAAAGTATATACTGATACAAGACTTTCTCAAGAAACAAGAAATGTCTCAAGTACACAACCTAACCATACACCTAAAGGAGCTGGAGAAAGAACATCAAAGAAAGCCCAAACCCAGAAGAAGAGAAATAATAAAAACCGAGCAGAAAACAATGAAATAGAAACAAAAAACCCAAACCAAAACAAAACAAAAAATCAGTAGAACAAATCAATGAAACTAGAAGCAGATTCTTTGAAAGAATTAATAAGATTGATAAACCTCTGGCCAGACTTATCCAAAAGAAAAGAGAAAGGACCCAAATAAATAAAATCATGAATGAAAGAGGAGAGATCACAACCAACACCAAAGAATTATAAAAACATATTATGAGCAACTATACGCCAGCAAATTTGACAATCTGGAAGAAATGGATTCATTCCTAGAGACATATAAACTACCACAACTGAACCAGGAAGAAATAGAAAACCTGAACAGACCCATAACCAGTAAGGAGATTGAAGCAGTCATCAAAATTCTCCCAACAAACAAAAGCCCAGGGCAAGACGGCTTCCCAGGGGAATTCTACCAAATATTTAAAGAAGAATTAATTCCTATTCTCTTGAAACTGTTCCAAAAAATAGAAATGGAAGGAAAACTTCCAAACTCATTTTATGAGGCCAGCATTACCTTGATCCCCAAACCAGACAAAGACCCCATCAAAAAGGAGAATTATAGACCAATATTCTTGAAGAGCACAAATGCAAAAATTCTCACCAAAATACTAGCCAATAAGATCCAACAGTACATTAAAAGGATTATTCACCACATCCAAGTGGGATTTATTCCAGGGCTGCAAGGGTGGTTCAACATCCGCAAATCAATCAATGTGATACAATACATTAATAAAAGAAAGTACAAGAACCATATGATACTCTCAATAGTTGCTGAAAAAGAATTTGACAAAGTACAGCATCCTTTCTGGGTCACAGCTCTTCAAAGTGTAGGGTTAGAGGGTACATACCTCGAAACCATCAAGGCCATCTATGAAAAACCCACAGCAAATATAATTCTCAATAAAGAAAAACTGAGAGCTTTTCTGCTAAGGTCAGGAACATGGCAGGGATGTCCATTATCACCACTGCTATTCAACATAGTACTAGAAGTCCTAGCCTCAGCAATCAGCCAATGAAAAGAAATTAAAGGCATCCAAATTGGCAAAGAAGAAGCCAAACTATCACTCCTTGCAGATGATATGATACTTTCTGTGGAAAATCCAAAAGGCTCCACTCCAAATCTGCTAGAACTTGTACAGGAATTCAGTAAAGTGTCAGGATATAAAATCAATGCACAGAAGTCAGTTGCATTTCTGTACACCAACAACAAGACAGAGGAAAGACAAATTAAGGAGTCAATCCCATTTACAATTGCATCCAAAACCATAAGATACCTAGGAATAAAGCTAACCAAAGAGGCAAAGAATCTGTACTCAGAAAACTATAAAGTACTCATGAAAGAAATTGAGGAAGACACAAAGAAATGGAAAAATGTTCCATGTTCTTGGATTGGAAGAACAAATATTGTGAAAATGTCTATGCTACCTAAAACAATCTACACATTTAGCAATCCCTATCAAAATCCCATCCATTTTTTTCAAAGAAATGGAACAAATAATCCTAAAATTTACATGGAACCAGTAAAGACCTCGAATAGCCAGAGGAATGTTGAAAAAGAACGCCAAAGTTGGTGGCATCACAGTTCCAGACTTCAAGTTCTATTACAAAGCTGTCATCATCAATACAGTATGGTACTGGCACAAAAACAGACACATAGATCAATGGAACAGAATAGAAAGCCCAGAAATAGACCCTCAACTCTATGGTCAACTAATCTTTGACAAAGCAGGAAAGAATGTCTGATGGAAAAAAGACAGTCTCTTCAACAAATGGTGTTGGGGAAATTGGACAGCCACATGCAGAAAAATGAAACTGGACCATTTCATGACACCAAACACAAAAATAGACTCAAAATGGATGAAAGGCCTCAATGTGAAAAAGGAATCCATCAAAATCCTTGAGGAGAACACAAGTAGCAACCTCTTTGACCTCAGCTGCAGCAAGCTCTTCCTAGAAACATCACAAAAGGCAAGGGAAACAAGGGCAAAAATGAACTATTGTGACTTCGTCAAGATCAAAATCTTTTGCATAGCAAAGGAAACAGTTAACAGAACCAAAAGACAATTGACAGAATGGGAGAAGACATTTGCAAATGACATATCAGATAAAGGGCTAGTATCCAAAATCTACAAAGAACTTAACACCCAAAGAACAAATAATCCAATCAAGAAATGGGCAGAGGACATGAACAGACATTTCTGCAAAGAAGACATCAGATGGTCAAAAAGCACATGAAAAAGTGTTACACATCACTTGGGATCAGGGAAATACAAATCAAAAGCACGATGAGATACCACCTCACACCAGTCAAAATGGCTAAAATTAACAAGTCAGGAAGTGACAAATGCTGGTGAGGATGTGGAGAGAGGGGAACCCTCCTACACTGTTGGTGGGAATACAAGCTGGTGCAGCCACTCTGGAAAACAGCATGGAGGTTCCTCAGGAAGTTGAAAATAGAGCTACCCTACGACCAAGCAATCACACTACTAGGTATTTACCCTAAAGATACAAATGTAGGGATCTGAAGGGGCACAAGCACCTGAATGTTTATAGCAGCACTGTCCACAATAGCCAAACTATGGAAAGAACCTAGATATCCATCAACAGATGAATGGATAAAGAAGTTGTGGTATATATATATGATGGAATCCTATGCAGCCATCAAAAGAAATGAAATCTTGCCATTTGCAATGACGTGGATGGAACTAGAGGGTATTATGCTGAGCGAAATACGTCAATCAGAGAAACACAATTATCATATGATCTCCCTCATATGAAGGATTTGAGAGGCAATGTGGGGGGTTTGGGGGGTAGGGAAGAAAAAAATGAAGCAATATGGGATTGGGAAGGAGACAAACCATAAGAGACTTCTTCTTTCTTTCTTTTTCTTTTTTTCTTTTTTTTTTCTTTTTAACCATAAGAGACTCTTAATCTCACAAAACAAACTGAGGGTTGTTGGGCGGAGGGGGGAGGAGAGGCTGGTTGGGTTATGGACATTGGGGAGGATATGTGCTATGGTGAGTGCTGTGAAGTGTGTAAGCCTGACCATTGTACCCCTGGGGCAAATAATACATTATATGTTAATAAAAAAATAGAAAAAATCAGAGTGAGAGATACCTTGAATGATACAATACAGGGCTACTGAAACTGAGCAGCTTAGATGAATAATTTTATTTTGTCTAAAGAGATATATCTACCAAGGAAATCCAGTGTTTAGTTTCATAAGTCAGAGAACTCTGACCTCTACAGCATTTGAACTACTTTGAGATTTTTCCTCTTCGGGCTCCCCGTTTTTGTTAAAACCAATAGTCCTTCAGACTAGGTAAGGAGAGATGTTTCTGAGATGCTGAAAATGGCAGAGCAAAGGAGCCTGAGTCCCCAGTAATATCACTGAACCACTGCATCCATCTAGGGACCATTTATTTCCAAACCACTTAAAAAGAAAATTAAAAAATTATATTTATGTTTTATGCCACTGTTAATTGAGGTTTTTTGGTTTGTTGCTGTTATTGATTTTGGAGGGGGGCACTGTTAATTGAATTTTCTATGATTTGTGGCTCAAAGTTTTCCTAACATATTGAACTTCATGAATGTGCAGAAGATATATGCTCTGCCTGAATGTGTTAGATACAAACACTAAAGTAATCACCTCTGTGATGGTTTCACCTTTTGCTTGGCTCATAAAATCCAGTTTAGGCTACAGGGGAAAGTTCCAATTAGTATTGGAACTTTAAAAAATTGGAATTAAAAAATCCAATTAGATTTTTTCTAATATCTGGAAACACTTTTGATTAGAGGTGTTCTCTACTCTAGAAAGTGTTGTTACCTGAGAAAGTGATCTTCTGTCTCCTCAGATACCCAAGTGGAGGTTGATTAACTATCTATCATGCATGTTCCGGAAAGAATGTCTACTGGCTGGGAGGGTGGATAAGATGGATACTTCTAATTCTTAATGGCTATGATTCTAAATCTTTATGCCTTTAAATGGAAGTGATCTTTTCATCACATAGGCTTCCTCACTGAGAACAGCTTGGGCAAAGGAACCAAATCTAGGCTTTGGTTCTGCTGCTATTTAGCTTTGGGTCTTTGAGAAATTAGTTTTATAAAGTTACTGTTTTCTTCTCAATAGGATGAGGAAATTTTTGTTTTAAAAGAAATTGTCAGAGTTCTCCCTTCTTTTTTTTAAAATAGCTTATTACATGGAACTCTCGAACTTAGACCCATAAAAAGATGAGCTACTGTGGGGACACCTGGGTGGCTCAGTGGGTTAAAGCCTCCGCCTTTGGCTCCAGTCATGATCTCAGGGTCCTGGGATCGAGCCCCACATCAGGCTCTCTGCTCAGCAGGGAGCCTGCTTCCTCCTCCTCTCTCTGCCTGCCTCTCTGCCTACTTGTGATCTCTGTCTATCAAATAAATAAATCTTAAAAAAAAAAAAAAGATGAGCTACTGTGGAAAGATTGGCAGATCTGAAGGGGAAAATGGGCAATAATAATAATAATAATAATGTAGTAGGAAACTTCAATAGCTCACTATAAGTATCATTGGATAGATCTCCCAGACAGAAAATCAGTAAGGAAACAGCAGCAGCACAATCAAACAACATCATAGACCAAATGTTCCCAACAAAGAGACATAGAACATTCCATCCAAGAGCAGCAGAATGCTTATTCTTCTCAAGTGCACATGGAACATCCTCTAGAATAGATAGATCATATGCTAGGTTACTAAGACAATAAATCAATCCAACGGTCTTTTCTGATCACTAGACTAAATTTAGAAATAATAATATAAGGAGAATGGAAAAATTCATAAATATGTGAAATTTAAATAACACTCTTAAATAATAATTGGGTCAAAAAGGAAAATTTTCTATTTTGAGACAAACTAAAAGGAAAGACACAGCATGTCAAAACTTAGGGGAGGAAGAAAAGCAAAACTAAGACCAATTTTCTAGCAACAACACTTACATTAAAAAAGAAGAGATCTCAAATAAACAACCTAACTTTAAACCTCAAAAAATTAGGAAAAGAAGAGCAAACTAAACCCAGCTTTCATAGAAGGAAGGATATAATAAAGATTAGAGTAGCAATAAATGAAATAGAGAATAGAAAAAAAAAAAAAACAACTAAGAGTTGTTTCTACAAAACTAAGAGTTGTTATTTTTAAGATAAAATCAACCAATCCTCAGACTAAAAAAAGAGTGAGAAAAGACTCAAATAAGAAAGACATTAAACTGATGCCACAGATATAAAAATGACAATAAGGGACTATTATGAATAATTATACACCAATAAATTGGACAATCTGGAAGAAATGGATAAATTCCTAGCAATCTACAACTTAACAATACTGAATCAAGAAGAAATAGGAAGCCTAAACAAACAAATAACAAATAAGGAAATCAAACAGTAAACAAAAAACTCCCAACAAACAAAAAGCCCAAGACCAGATGTCTTCATCAGCGAATTATACCAAGTATTTATTTTTATTTTATTTTTTTTAAGTTTTTATTTTTAAATAACATCTATACCCAACACGGGGCTCAAACTTACAACCCCAAGACCAGGAGTCACATGTTCTACTGGGTGAGGCAGCCAAGCACCCCTCCACCAAATATTTAAAGAAAAGTCAATACAGATCCTTCTCAAAGTCTTCTAAGAAATAAAAAATGAGGAAAGTCTTCCAAACTAATTTTACAAGACCAGCATTTCCACAACACCAAAACCAGACAAGGACACTATAAGAAAATAAAAATACAAGCCAATGTGCCTGATGAACACAGATGCAAATATCCTCAGGAAAATATTAGCAAACTAAATTCAATAATACACAAATAAGGTCATTCATCATGATCAAGTAAGATTTATTCCAGAGATACAAGGATGGTTTAATACCCACAAATTAATCAATGTGAACCCACATTAACAGAATGAAAGATAAAAATCATATAACTATTTCAATAGATTCAGAAAAAGCATTTGACAAAATTCAGCAACGGTTATAGAGGGAACGTATGTTAACCATGGTAGGATGGTTAGAAGGAGTATACCTTAACCCGATATATGACAAGCTCACAGCTACCACACTCAGTGAGTTTTCCTCTAAGATCAGGAACAAGACAAAGATGCCTACCCTAGTCCCTTTTATTCAACATAGAAGTGTTAGGTAGAAAGAAAGAGAAAAAGAAAGAAAGAAAGAACGAATGAATAAATGAATGAATGAATTGGCATCCAAATTGTAAAAGGGGAAGAAAAATTGTCCCTATTTGAGATGACATGATATTATGTATGGAAAACCCTAAAGCCTTTTCCAAAAGACTGTCTGAACTAATAAAGGATCAATAAAGTTGCAATACACAAAATCAATATACAATAATCTGTTGAGTTTCTACATGTTAAAAATGCACTATCAGAAAGAGAAATTAAGAAAATGCCACCAATTACAAGAACATCAAGAAAAACAAAATACCTAGGAATAAATTCAACCAAGGAGGTTGAAAGATCTATATGCTGCACACTATGAGACATTAATAAAACAAATCAAAGAAGACATGAATAAGTAGAAGATATTCATGGATTAGAAGTATCAGACTGTTAAAATGTTCATAATATCCAGAGCCATGTACAGATTCAGTGTAATCCCTATAAAAATTCCAAAGGCATTTTCCACAGAAATAGAAAAAACAAAATTTGTATGACACCACAAAAGACCATGAGTAGCCAAAGTTTTAGGAAGATTAGCAAAGTAGACATCTCACTTCCTGATCTGAAACTATATTACAAAGCTATAGTAATCAAAATAGCATGGTATTGGCATAAAAAGAGACACAGAGATAATGGAGCATAAATAAGCCCAGAAATAAATCCAGGTCTATATGGTCAATGAATTTACAACAAAGGAGCCAAGAATATACAATGAGAAAAAGGACAGTCTCTTCAACAAATGGTGTTGGGAAAGCTGGACTGCCAGATGCAAAAGGAACGAAACTGGGCCTCTATTCTTACACCAAACACAAAAATTAATGCTAATTGAATTAAAGACCTGAAAGGAAGACATGAAACCATAAAACTCGTGGAAGAAACAGTGAAGGGGACATAATTTGTCATTGGTCTTGGCAATGGTTTTTTGGATTTGATTCTGAAAACAAAAGCAAAAAAGCAAAAATAAACTTTGATTACATCAGACTAAAAAGCTTGTGCACAAAAAAAAAAAAAATAAAATAAAATGGAAAGGCAACCTATGGAATGGGAGACAGTATTTTCAAATCATATATCTGATAAGGGGTTAATGTCCAAAATATATAAATAACTCATACAACTCAATAGCAAAACAAACAAACAAACCCAATTTGATTAAAACATGGGGGGAGGAACTGATTAGATATGTTTCCCAAGAAGACATACAAATGGCCAACAAGAACGTGAAATGGTGTTTAACATCACTAATCACCAGGGAAATGCAAATCAAAACTAACGAAATATCACCTCACACTTGTCAGAATGTCTATTACAAAAACAAACAAACAAACAAACAAAAATAAGTTATTTGCTGGGTTGTGCAGAAAAGGGAACCCCTGGGCACGTTGGTGGGGATGTAAAATTGGTGCAGCCTCTGTGGAGAACAGTACAGAATTTGCTCAAAAAATTAAGAATAAGAACTACTGGGATTTCATCAAGATCAAAAGCTTTTGCACAGCAAAGGAAACAGTGAACAAAACCAAAAGACAACTGAGAGAATGGGAGAAGATATTTGTAAATGACATATCAGATAAAGGGCTAGGATCCAAAATCTATAAAGAGCTTATCAAACTCAATACCCAAAGAACAAATAATCCAATCAAGAAATGGGCAGAGGACATGAACAGACATTTCTGCAAAAAAGACATCCAGATGGCCAACAGACACATGAAAAAGTGCTCCACATCACTCGGCATCAGGGAAATACAAATCAAAACCACGAGATACCACCTCACACCAGTCAGAATGGCTAAAATTAACAAGTCAAGAAATGACAGATTCTGGCGAGGATGCGGAGAGAGGGGAACCCTCCTACACTGCTGGTGGGAATGCAAGCTGGTGCAACCACTCTGGAAAACAGTGTGGAGGTTCCTCAAGAAACTGAAAATAGAGCTACCCTATGACCCAGCAATTGCACTTCTGGGTATATATCCTAAAGATACAAACGTGGTGCTCCGAAGGGGCACGTGCACCTGAATGTTTATAGCAGCAATGTCCACAATGGCCAAACTGTGGAAAGAACCTAGATGTCCATCAACAGATGAATGGATAAAGAAGAGGTGGTATATATACACAATGGAATACTATGCAGCCATCAAAAGAAATGAGATCTTGCCATTTGCGATGACGTGGATGGAACTAGAGGGTATTATGCTTAGTGAAATAAGTCAATCGGAGAAAGACAACTATCATATGATCTCTTTGATATGAGGAAGTGGAGATGCAATGTGGGGGGGGTTGGGGGGAGGTAGGAAAAGAAAAAATGAAAAGATGGTATTGGAAGGGAGACAAACCATAAAAGACTTAATCTCAAAAAACAGACTGAGGGTTGCTGGGGGGAGGGGGGACGGGAGAGGGTGGTGGGGAAATGGACATTGGGGAGGGTATGTGCTATGATGAGTGCTGTGAAATGTGTAAACCTAGCAATTCACAGACCTGTACCCCTGGGGATAAAAATACATTATATGTTTATTAAAATAAAAAAAATTAAGAATAAGATTGCCATTTGATCTGGCAATCTTATTTCTGGTTATATATTCAAAAGAATTAAAATCAGGATCTCAAAGTGAAATTGTACTCCTGTGTTCACTGCAATGCTATTTACAAATGCCAAGATATGGAACTATCCAAATGCCCATCAGTAGGTGAAACATAAAGAAAATATGGTATATTTATAATGTAGAATACTATTCAGGCTTTTAAAAAAAGGAATTTTTACCATTTATGGTATCATGAGGGACTGGGTATGATTATGTTCAGTGAACTAAGCCAGACACAGAAAGGCAAATATAACATGATCCCACTTTAATGACAGACCTAAGATAGTCAATCTTATAGAACCAGAAGTAGAATGGTGATTGCCAGGGATGGATGGGAGGAGAAAATACAAAGGTGTCCAAGGGTACAAAATTTCAGTTACAGAAGATGAGTAAGTTCCAGAGATTCATTGTACAACACAGGGCCTACAGTTAATAATACTGTACTACACACCTGATTATTTGCTAGAGGGTAAATCTTATGTTCAGTACTCTTACCACACAATTAAAAAAAAAAAATCAAACAAACAAATAAATAAATAAAGGGAATGGGAGGAAACTTTCCGAGGCGGTGGATCTTTATGGCTTTGGTTATGGTGATGGTTTCACAGCATATATGTATCCCCAAACTCATCAAGCTGTATACATTACGTATCAACTTTTTAATGTTAATTATATCTCACTAAAGTGGTTTAAAAAAAAAAAAAAAAGAAGAGCTGCTCTGGTCCTGGATCCAATGTCCAGCCTGGGGTCCCTATAGCTTGCCTATCTCTTCATCCTTCTTTCAGCCCCTATGCAACAGACAAGTCTGAAGACAGAGAGAAATTCACTCTTAAGTGTGACCAAGTTCCTTCTAATTTGAACTCTAGATGATTCCAAGACAGGCTGAGCACAGAATCTTAGCAGGAAGATCACAGAATTCACACTTAACTCGTGGAGGCAATCAGGATTGTTGTTTTTTCCCTCTCTTATTGAATTAATACTGAATGAGCTATTGTCTCCAGTGACCCAAGAAAGGAGTTTTTTGTTTGTTTGTTTGTTTGTTTGTTTTTATCAGAGAGCCATTAAATATGTGAAGTCATTTTGTCTACTTCTCAGGCCTTATCCAGATCTTAATTTGTGGTTGCTGTGGATGTAAGTTTTCAGACTGTTCTGCTAAACTCTGCCCGTCCCCTTACAACCATTCTCACACAAAAGTGTTTGCCCACTTTCCACATAATGAAGCTTTTTAGGCCTGATACAAATGATGCTATTCTTACATTGGGGCAAAATAACCTGCTCACATTTCTTCTTTGTGTCTGACCTAGCACTTGCCCTCTTCCTGAATGTGGGCCTTGAAGTAAATGTGTAAAGTAGAAATAGGAATTCCATTCCTAAAGAGATTTCTTTATGCTTGTTTTATATCACTTTTTTACTCCACTTGCAAGTTAAAGTCATAAAATGAATAGACATGGCCTTTGAGGATCTGGTGTCCTTCTATGTGAATATCATTTCATCTGCAGCATTTGAATTGGGAAAATCCTTTGTGTGATTTCAACAACCTTTTGTCCAGATAGTTAAATGCTCTCACAGAGTCTTTTGACAGAGCCACAGAAAATTCTCTGCTGAATACTCAATCAGTTCCTAAGTTGGCTTGCTTCCACTTTTCCTTTCTTCAAGACTATGCTGCTTTTTTATTCATGGCTGCGAGTTTAAGATTAAATAACTTTGGGTATACTGTCTATATGTTATTTTCATCACACACAATCACTGTTTTATACACATACAACACATGCACATTGGGGTATATTGAAATCTATGCTTATACTTTTGAAAAGTAGGTTTATGGTTTTTTTTTGTTTTTTTTTAAATTTTTTTTTAATTTTTTATTTACTTATTTGACAGACAGATCACAAGTAGGCAGAGAGGCAGGCAGAGAGAGAGGAGGAAGCAGGCTCCCCACTGAGCAGAGAGCCCGATGTGGGGCTCTATCCCAGGACGCTGGGATCATGACCCAAGCCGAAGGCAGAGGCTTAAACCACTGAGCCACCCAGGCGCCCCTAGGTTCATGTTTTTATAAATGCCTTCTTTTACATTTAAGAGCTCAATTCTTGATTACTTTACAAATGAGATTATTTCAATATCTCTGAATATTAATACAGAAATTAAAATCAGATCAGATCCTATTTCTAGGGATCAAATCAAATAACACTGTTGGGTGAAGAAGAATTTATTGAAAATTTCTGTCAGATGTGCTGAATAAAGGACAATGAGGAAAGACAGTGACATTCAAAATGGCAGAAGCTGAACCTGTTAATGACGGATTTTGTGAGCCAAGAAAGGCAATAACCTGCTGTGAGTCCTCATCCTTCAGATGTCTGGAGGGAGTGGAACAGACCCCACTGGTTGGCTGGTTCTTACTTTTCCATCTACTGAAGTAATCAAATCGAGTGCATGTTTTAACATTGTGATCACTATATAAGTAGACTTCACTTGAGTATTGGGGGTCTTTTGAAGAAGAAGCAAACCTTATTAAGTTTCCTTACAGATGTGGGAAATGCTGGTGGACATTATAATACTCCAAACTATTTCTTTGGGCCTTAATTTTAATATGGAGAAAGAAAGTCACTTTCATTTAAATAGGGGTTGAATTTTGGAGATTTATTACTTTGAGAGAAACAACACGCATTACAACATTATGATACGTTTGGCCAGATGTATGCAAGACAGAAAATCACATGACTAAGCAAGCCATGTGAATATTCTTGAAGGAGAGAAAAAATAGAAAAGGAAAAACAAACATGTGTCAGATTTTCCTTTTTTGCTGCACATTATTTCAAATCATATGGATGCCTTATGGTTGTAATTTGTCAATTATGACTTTCCCCTCATGTACTGAACTCAGGGATCACTGTAATTTTGGTCTTGCATCAGAGACTTGTTCTATTTATTTATATCTATTTAATTATGTGGTTACATGTGAATGCAGCAGAGAGCTCCCTAGGTATCTGTTAGGAAAGTTGTGAGGATGTAGTGAGAAATTACTCTTTACCACTCACAACAACTGTATATAGATCACATTTACTCCCTTGGGACCCTGGGCCTATATAATTGAAAAGTGTATGCATTGACAATCCTGAGCAACACCAGAATTGTTGAATTAATTTATGTGGTTTTTTTCCCTGTGTTGGCAATCCCACTGTCAAGGTGAATAAGTATTCACTAAGTGACCACAGTGTAGATCACGGTTTCTCAGCCATACAGGGATAGAGCTGTTCCTCCAGGGATGTCCTTACCTGAAGATAAGGGATCAGAGCACTTTTCAGGAAAGGGAAGGACAATCCCAGGTGGGGGAAATGGTCATGGATTTACTGTCACTTCACTCTATTTTTAACAACCCAATCACTTCTCTGGTGGCTGCTGTCCCACACAGCCTCTGGCATATGGTAGATACCCAATGCATAATTGCTGAATGAAAGAATGAATTCAATCTCAAGGGCATCCATTTCATTTTCTCTGCAGCTACACCATCGGCATGGCAACAGCCCAGTCAGCACATTATTTTAATCATTTTTTTTTCTTATGCTAGTTTCCATAGGCAGTGGTCTATACAATTTTTAGTCCTACATCACTATTAATGAGGAAGTTTTGTGCATACACTCCCCAAATAGCTATTTTATAAATAATACATTATGTTATGTTATAAAACATATTTAATAAGTGGAAGAAGGAGATTAAGTAAGTTAATAGAAGTTCTAATATTTTTATTCCTGTATTCTAATAGATTATCTTGCTCACTTCTCTTGTCTCCTTTCTGGAGACTAGGCTACAAGGGGTAAAAGAAGAATAAAATGCAGTCCCTGCTTTGGGGAGCTTATATCTAATTTGGTAGACCAGCCGAAAAAGTACAGTAATAGAGGAGGTATTTTTATGGCATGGTGTACTAGAAGAGAATCCTGAACAAAATTTTCCTGAAAACACAAAATTTAAAACATAATACAATCTCTACAACCTTTGATTTGTAGTAGAATATGTCTTATGCTCGAATGAGTTCAATCACACTTAGGTCTTTGCAGTAGATACACTCTGTTCTCTTAGAATCACCCTCATTTAATTTTTTTTTTCAAGATTTTATTTATTTATTTCACAGACAGAGATCACAAGTAGGCAGAGAGGCAGGCAGAGAGAGAGGAAGGGAAGCAGGCTCCCCGCTGAGCAGAGAGACCGATGTGGGGCTCCATCCCAGGGGAAGGCAGAGGCTTTAACACACTGAGCCACCCAGGCACTCCATCCTCATTTAATATTAAATATTAAATTAACATTAAATTTAATATTAAATATTACTTTTATTATGTTAAATTTTCTTTTTTTCTTCTATTCTGAAAAATTTGTTTACTTAAACTTGGGCTTTGAATCTCCTGGCTCAGTAAATTTTACTTTTTGATGGATACTTTTTGCTTGAATTTTGACTCTGAGGTGTTCTATAAATTACATCCTGGAGGTCCATTTGCTTCAAGCAGGCAGAATGATGTAGCAATGTATTTACTGATCACAAGAATAAACACAATGATTCTGTAAACAATACAATCATCTCACTTTTTGTGGCTACCTTAATGTGTACATCTCTCTTCAGGGGCTCTTCATCTCTCACTACCTAATTGCTCAATTCTCTTTCTTCATTCCCAGTTCTAGTCTTCTATGACATTAAGTCATATGTAAATCTTTTTAACACAATGTGGTCCCCAAAAAGGAGGATAAGGGCAATCATTTAGAACAAAACTAGAAAATACTCACACAAAACAGATTCACGTAGTCACTTGGAACAATCTACTTTAAGAAATGGTTTCCAGGGGCACCTGGGTGGCTCAGTGGGTTAAAACCTCTGCCTTCGGCTCAGGTCATGATCCCAGGGTCCTAGGATTGAGCCCCACATTGGGCTCTCTGCTCTTTGGGGAGCCTGCTTTCTCCTCTCTCTCTCTCTGCCTGCCTCTCTGCCTACTTGTGATCTCTGGCTGTCAAACAAATAAATGAAATCTTAAAAAAAAAAAAAAAAGAAAAGAAATGGTTTCCACACAAATTCTTTCCGGGTGTCAACCAAGTGACTCAGATCTATTTGTAGGGAGATAGTGATTTAACATTTATCTACTCTTTTGTGCTGTAATTTGACTATTTAAAGTAATTATGTTAAGAGAATTGTGGTATCCATTGAATTGCAGGGTGGAGGGAAGAACTGAAAAGCTAATATTGATGAGTATGTTTCTAGAAGTACTTAGTCTCTAGGAGTAGGTATCTTGGGTACTCAAGATGTTATTAGTTATAGGTGTCTTAGTCAATAAATATAGTGGCATTTGGGCTTATAAATTCATCTCCTATGAGTTTGACTAACGTGAGTTTGGTTATCTGAGAAAAGTTAATTTTGGACCCACAATACAAAGGGCCAGAACCTGTATCATGACGAATCTACTAAAACACCACACAATGAGAAGCTCTGCCTGAGGTCCCAGCTGACCTCTTTGACACTGTTCTCTTATGTTGGTAGTAATCCCATTTATCTATCTGCTTTGACTTCTATTGTAAGTACATTGTATAATTAATTTGTTTTATAGATCAATTTCTCTCTTTGAATAATTATAACATGTCTCTCATGTATTAGTTATGATAAATCTAGTTGTTATTAGCTATGATAATGCTAGTTGCTACCAGGTGCAAATCTCAAAATTCTAGTCATTTCTCAGAATACATTTATTTCATAACATTCCAGTACAGATGTTCCTGGTGGGAAGGTGGGGTGTCTTACCCCATTCAATTATACAATGTTCAAGTGGATGGGGGATCTGCCCTCTTCAGCACATGTGTTCCCAGATCTCCTTGCATGTTGACATCTGCTAGGGAAAGAGAGTAGGTGGCAAAGTGACACACATTTCTTACTCACTTGAGCAGAGCGGTGATGTACATCACTGGGGCAAGTCAGTCACATGCCCAGGTATAGATGAAAGGAGGAGGGGAGTAGGGAGTGTGGTCTCAAGTGGTGCACCCACTTCCCAGCAACTGTTCCCCACTAAGGAAAGACGGCATGAAATCTTGCAGAACAGCTAGCCTGCTCTACCACAATCCATGACATGGTGGAATGTCTAAAGGACAAGAAATGCAATCATTAAAAAATCCCTCATTTTGCAAAGAAAACCTCTGATGCCGTGTTTTTTGCTTAAGAACAAGGCATGTATCTTACACCAACAGTGAACATTTAAATTACAAAACAAAGTGTTTAGACCGCTTTTAAAATACAAGGTAATGTCCCAATCTGACAACTAACTGTTGAATTTCATCAGTGTAGACAACTGACTCAGATAAACCTAACATGACTTTTAATCTGAATTGTCTAACTTGGTTTACTACATTATAGATAAATAAAATAAATTCCTCCTTTATTTTATATTACATAAATATAATATGAATGTGCTTAGTCTTCTTTCCAAAAGTGACTCCAATTGATTAAAAGAAAACAAGCTTAAATTTTTCCAGATGTGTGATAGAGCAGAAAATACCTCAAGCCATTTATTTTACAGTTGTTTTGGGGTTCATTCATAGAAATATTTAACAGTGTGGGAAGAAATTCTGTGTGCTGTGTCAAGTTACAGAAAATTTTGCCCAAAGATAAATATATATATTCTTCAGCACAGGGAGCTTCAGAAACACAGAAATATTTAATGGGCAAAAGATGGACCAAAGTAAATATCGAAGTTACTTTTCCATAAAAGGACTTGAGCTCTGTTTTAATATATAATCTAGAGTGTGCCCAGTCTTCTCAATGCATTTTCTTCCTTGCAGGTGCTTTGACTATTAATTCTATATTCAGTGAAATGGAAAGCAAACACGAAACTAAACGAAATATTTTAAAACCAACTTTTTTTTTTTTTTAAAGATTTTATTTATTTATTTGACAGACAGAGATCACAAGTAGGCAGAGAGGCAGGCAGAGAGAGAGGAGAAAGCAGGCTCTCCACGGAGCAGAGAGCCCGATGCGGGGCTCGATCCCAGGACCCTGGGATCATGACCCGAGCCGAAGGCAGAGGCTTTAACCCACTGAGCCACCCGGGCGCCCCTTAAAACCAACTTTTGATTGCAATTGTCTTTTTCTATTTAGCTTAACTTAATTAATTGGTTTTTAAAAACAAGTTTTGCTCTAATAAACTGAATTTCCATCAATTGTCTTAGTAGATCTTATGGTGAGACCTCAAGCCATGATGTGGTCAGTTTGGGCAGGGAGAAGAGACTTTCTCAAGGACAGACTGACGTCACGTCTAATCAAACAAGCCAGGCGAATGCTGTGTCAGGATTTGAGGGATGAAGTTGGGTTATGTTGGAGTGTGAGAGGATATTCTAAGGGGGCGGGGTTCTGGCCTAGGATGTCGAAGCTGAGTTTGTTGAGGCAATCAGGGAAGACTCTGGGGGTACTACCTTCCTCCAAAGCTACATGCAATGGATGGAGATGGAATGTTACTAAGAGTTATCAAGTATTAAGCACTTACTTTGTGCTAGGTACTGTGCTGGAAGATTAAAATATACTTTCACTAATTTTCAGAACAACCCTACAGGGTAGGTTTCTTTATTCCCATTTTGTAGATGTGGATCCTGAAGGAGGTTGAGTGATGTGCTCAAAGCCACGTAATTATTAGTGGGAGAGGCAGGATTCAACCCACTTGTATCTGACCCCACAGCCCTAGCCCTTTTCTCTGGGCAAATCCTCTGCTCACGGTGAAATATCCACAATAAACTTTTTGGATCCTTAGACAAGTTTATCATCATATTTTTGCAGACTTCGGTCTTCCCCTTGCTCTGACATTAGCGACTGCCCCGGGCACTAGCATTTCACTGCACACCGCAACAATTATTTATGACCTGGAGATTTGCAGCCTGGGGCTGGTTTACCGGAACTGCTTTGAACAAAAACAAAAGGAACTCTTTTCTCGGATGTTCCAGGATTCTTTGATTCTTTGATCCGAAGGAGTTCTGTCTTCTATAGGAGATGTGGAGGAAGAGGACACACAGAAGAAAGGCCTTTTCCAGGCCAGTGGCCTTGCTTGTTTTGTAGGAGTCTAACTTTCATACCAAATCTCATCAACATGAGCAGTTTCTTTATGATTACTTAAAACTCCCTGGACGTGTCCAGGTGGGTGAGGATGACTGAGCAGTGAATGGGATGGTCTCCAGGGGTTGGCAGGTGAGATATGCACCATCACCCGAGTGAATTTGTACTAAATCTTTGTCCCTGGAAAGTTGAGAGAGGTGACTACCAGTCAGGTACACCCCCAATGCTGCCCCCATCTTCCTATTGCTTTTCTAACTCTGACCCTTTTTTTAAGACTTAGCTAACGCTTCACCTTGTCAGGAATCTTTTCTGATCTTTTTATGCACAGGGCTTCATGGCCAAACCATGTTCCCCTGGTGCTCTTATTGCATTTACGAGGTTAGTATTACAATAAATATTTGTGCCTGATAATAATTTAAAATGTGGGGCAGGGACTACCTCTTATGCATGTTTGTACTACCAGCACACAAACAAACATCCTGAAAATTCTCAATACCTGTTTGAGAAGATCAGAATTGAGTTTTATCTACTTATTCAATAAATATTCAGTGAGCACCTACTATGTAAAGATACAAACAAGAGGAAAATCAGATACCACCTGCCTGGCCTTTTTTTTTCTCCTAAGACCCATCAGCTAATGAAGGGATGATGATAAAATGTAATGCACAAGATTGGTGAAATGGAGAGAAATTGGTGAAATGGAGAGAAAACCAAATCATTACAATAATATCAACAACAATAAAAATACAATAGTAATAACTCAATTACAATACCAAGACATTCTTTGGTTTCATTTTGTACACACTGGGTTAAAAATATAAAATCCCTGAAGCCATTCAGACTTATCTATAGAGCTGGTGTCTTTCCTTAAATTAAGGCACAAGGTTGTGTAAGTATCCCAAGTGTGGACAACTGAGAAAGAAGATACCCAGTAAGATATGAACCTTAATAAATAACTGAAGGACAATAATCAACTCATCAGTTGTTACTGACATCTGTGTACAAGATTAAGTATGGGAGCCCTCAGTATGTACATAAACTTAGACACTAAAGTCAAAGGAATGCCCACCTATGAGGTTCAATTCTGACAAATTTCTTCCCCAAGTCTAAGGAGAAAACTTACTGTGAAATTTTCTCACTGTCAAGTTTTTCAGGGCATATATGAGACCTCAATATCAATCTGAATGTTTATATTAATCTGCTTAAAATTAAATCACTGTCAGAATATATGTAAAAATCCTTTTTTTTAATTCCTTTTATTTCCCTGCAAAGAATAAAAGGCCTCTAGTCCAATCCAATTCTGTCATTCTCCCCCTCACACACCATGATCACACCGTTCCAAATGATTACAGTCCCCCAACCAGATGGCAGTTCATTTTTACCCAGTTGTGATGCTTTTGTCTTTGGAGGACTCAGCTTATCTCTGTCCTCCTCTTAAGAGCTTTCCCTGAGCTACCTTGCACTATATAAACCTGCTCGTGTTACAATCAGCCCATACCACTGTGTTTTCTGCTTGACTGCCATATTCTGAGATCTTAAGAAGGCAGGGATCATGTCTTACTTTTCTTTGAAATCTTACTGGCCAGTGACAAGTACTTCATCAATGCTCAATAACTATTTAATAAGTAAATGCATTTTGGCTTAGCTTGTTCTACTGCAGTCTTTTGAGAGAGAGACTATTAGATACCTTCCAGTGGCTTTTCTTTCTTTCTTTTTTTAAAAATATTTTATTTATTTATTTGAGAGAGAGAGAGCAAGAGTGAGATAGAGAACATGAGCAGGGGGAGGGGCAGAGGGAGATGGAGAAACAGACTCCCTGTTGAGCAGGCAGCCCAATATGGTGCTCAATCCCAGGATGCTGGGATCATGACCTGAGCTGAAGGCAGATGCTTAACTGATTGAGCCCATATTGAGCTTATATTGAGCCCAATATTGAGCCAATATTGAGCAGACGCTTAACTGATTGAGCCAACCCAGGCTCCCAATATTGCTGTTGTAATTTCAACAAGTTACCAGCATAAATACTATGAATGAAATATTTTACATTCTTTTTTCAGGCTAATAATTCAGATTGTGTGAATATTTTATGCTGAAAGCACGTATCAATCTTGACCAAACACATAAGTACTCAGTTGTCGTATGTGGCTCATGGCCACAGCATCGGAAGACACAGGTCTAGAGTAAACCTCCAACCTTGAGAGGATGACAGGGAAGAAAAGGTAGACAAGAAACACATCTTCAAGGTGAAGCTAAGCTATTCTGTAGGGAAAATGGGGTGAATTTAGAGAAACTTCCTGAAGAGAGAAAACCAAACCTAGGCCATCTCATTAAGGAGTCTCCATCTTGAGCTAGGAGGGAGGGGTGTGGCGAAGAGGGTGTCCATCCTGATAGGACAGATACTGAATCTTTCTAACCATTGTGTCATTTTGGTGTAAACAAATAGAAAAAAAATTTCATGTATTTCTAAGGTGGATTTTTAAAAAATTTTGTATATACTTAGGTGTTTGGGGAAGTCTCATGGGAATGTGAAATGAAGCTTGAAAGGCTTGTTCCAAAAAAGTGAAGGCATTTGAGAGAAAAACGGACCCTCTTTTGGTTATTTACAAAAGGATTTTTGAACTGTTTATCAATAATAGAACACAGCATAGTACTTCTCTATGTATCTGTGGAGAAGCATAACAAAATAGAAGGTTTGTTTACTTACTGTGCATCTAGAAGTTCACAAAAAACAGATCCAGAACTAAGAGAATTCATGTATAGCTTTGTACTTATAAAAGGTAACATCCAATGTTTTCAAAGAAACAATGGTGGTCAAATAATATGTCATCAAAACTGAAGACTCTCAATGCTGTCGTCTTTATGGTTTCTAGTTAGCAATCGCCCATCCACTTTGTTGAAAGGAATGAAAAGAGGCAAAGCAGATGTCTTCAGAAATACTACAGAAATACTAATGAAGAAATTGGAAAAGAAAAAATAGTCAAGAGATTAAAAATAGCAGGTTATATGGGTGGTGATATTGGGGCTAATGGATTTTAATAGACTGAATCCTTTGCAGTTGTTGTGTTAAAAGCTTAAGGACTCTAAGGAATTGGTGCTAATAGGAAGATAATGCAAAAATCTGTTTATAGGAAAGTTTTAGAATCTTAAAATAGCACATACCATGGGGCTTGGGTGGCTCAGTTGGTTGGGCGTCTGCTTTTGGCTCAGTTCATGATCTCAGGGTGCTGGGATGAGTCCTACATCAGACTCCTTGCTCATCAGGTAGTCTGCTTCTCCCTCTCTCTCCCTCTGCCTGCCACTCCTCCCCTTGTGCTCTCTCTCTGTCAAATAAACAAATAAAATATTTAAAAAAATAAATAAGTAAAATAACTCATACCTAACCATAGGCTCTTATTTCAGAAACTTAAAAAAGAAATAAAATTAGATTAGATTGAACTATAGGAAATAGCTATTTTTGAGATCATGCTATCAGCCATTTCATACAGTTAAATATACAAGGTGTTAGAAAACTTATATTATCAGGAATATGGGAAAGTTTAAAAAATGCTCTGCATCACATTAATCTAAGTAATCAGGCTGGCTGTTTAACTGAGAGACAGCCTATGTGCACTAGTTTACAGATAGGAATCCGAAGTCAGGCCCTTGGGTCCTAGCTCCACTCCTACTTACCATATACTGTCGGGTAAATAATTTAAGTCCTATCTAATTTATCCATAAAATGGGGATGTTAATAAATTATCTTATTTATTTAGTCTTCTCCAAGGTACTATGAATGTTTAATTTATACATCAATAATGTATAAACACTACACCTTGATAATGTTTTGGAGAAGATTAAATAAGTTAATTGATGCAAAGTAATCAACACAGTGCTTGGCACTTAGTAAGTGCTCAATAAATATTATTTTAAAACAGCACCACCAAGGTATAATTTACACCATAAAATTCTTTTAAGTGTATAATTCAGTAATTTTTCAGAAATTTAGAGAGTTGCATAATCATCATCCCAAGGTAGTGTTAGGACATTTACTCCCATTTCAAGCCCAGATAAATAATAGTTTGTGCTTCCTGTCTCTCTCTAGAGTTCTATTTTCCTAAACAATGTGTATAAATTGAATCATGCAATAAGTAGTCTGTTGTGTCTGGCCTCTTTTACTTCATTTAATATTTTTGAAGTTCAACTGTGTCATAGCAGGCATCAGCAGGTTGTTTCTTTTTATTCCATTGTACCATATGCTGCCTTTTAAAAAAGCTACTCATCATTTGATGGTTGTTTCCAATTTAGGGATAATATGAACATGGCTGCTGTGAACGTACATGTTACTTACGTGGACATGTATGTTCATTTCTCTTGAGAACTGCTAAGTTGAATGGTAAGTTTGTGTTTAACTTTTTAAGAGACTGTCAAATTGTTTTCCAAAGTGCCTACACAATTTTATGTACCCACCAGCAAAGTTTGAAGATTACAGTTTCTCCACATTCTTGCTACCACATTATTGTCTTTTCTTATTATAGCTAGTCTGTGTAAAATTGTGTCTCATTATGGTTTTAAGTTACATTTCCCTAAAAACTAATAATGTTGAATTTTTAAAATATATTTTTAGTTTTAGGTATGTCTTTTTTGTATGTGAAATATTCATTCACAAGATGTCCTTTTTTAATCAGGTTGTTCACCTCATAATTATTGAGTTGTAAGTGTTCTTTGAATATTCTGTGTGCAAGTCCTATGAGATAGATGACTTTTAGATACTTACTATAGCTTAACAGTTTCTTAATAGTGTCTTTTGGATAGCAAAAGATTTTAATTTAGATAAAGTTGAGTTTATCAACTTTTAAATACATTTTGATGTCATATCTAAGAAATTTTTACCTAATCTTCATATCATAAAGACTATTCTTTGTCCTCTTATTGAGATATAATTGACATAGAACATATGAGTTTCAGGTATACAACATGATTTGATAGTTATATATATATTGCAAAATGATCACCGCAATAAGCCTAGATTTTTCTTTTATAGAAAGTCTCATTTTTTATAGCAGTTATATAGCTTCAGTTTCTCCATTAACTCCACAAGTCCATAGTTAACGCTATGGAATGGTGTATGCTCTGTATTTTAGGGAATGATTTCATTATCCCAGCCACACAGGACTGATCAAGGTGATAACTTACAAAATTGTTGGAGAATCAGTCCCATATTCCAGTTGTTTAATCATGTGCCATGGGGTCCTGTTATTATTATCCCCACAGAATAATAAGCAAGAAGATTGTCTATATATGAGTTACTGTGGTAATTTCTCTTAAGTTTACCTCAAGTTGTCTAGCTTAAGTAAACAACAAACATTTAAAGACAATCAAATCTAGAATTTAACATCCACAAATGTGGGTATTATTTAAACAATTTTTCTCTGTAAAATAACCCTTCTTTCCAGAGACAGTCAAATCAGGACCAATTTACTTGAGAAACAAGTCCAGTTCTAACCAACCTGGCCTAATTATTTACATAATATTAGCAAGAACAGTGAGTGATCATCTAGATCTTTTAGAATCTGCTTTGCTGGAACTTTATAAGGAATCTCTAGGATGAAGTTTTAGTAGCCTCTCCAAGCCAGAAGCCAAGCCATGTCCTAAGCCATGTACTTGCCATCAGACATGCTTGCAATACCTCTAAGATTTTGGCAGATTCCTCTTCATGAGGTCCCCCAAATACCCTGAGGTTCCTGTACCTTCCAGGGAAATGATATTCTTTACTCACCTGGTGAGGTTCCTGGGACCTCTGTAAGCAAGGTATCAGGCCAACAGTTCCAAGGGGCTTTATGACTCCAGGTTTCATAAATTCAACCTTAGCTCCTTAAAGCTGTCTGGTCATATCTGAGTCTATGCATGTTTTTTTCAAATACAACTCTCCAGTAAAAGCCTTGGTAAAATAGCCAGTGTTTCCAATGGTGTCCTGTTACAAGGAGAACAGATTCTTACTGAACTTGTGCAAATGACTAGGATTGCCATGGAAGAAGGTATACTTACTGAGACCTTTGGAGTTTCAGAGGGTAGAGATAGAGAGAAAAGTTGAATGCTTTAATTTGCTTACAAATGATTATTTTATTGTGTTTCTATAGGCCATAGAAATCTTACATTTCCTTACTCAGGAAGAGTGAACATTAAGGAACCAGCAATATTTTTCAAACAAGGATCACAAAACTATAATCATCTTTTTAGTTCATTTAGTCCCATGTTACTGATTCTTGTTCAGTCTGAATGCAACTTCTTAGTTCTGGAAGTTCTTACTCATTTCAGTTTTAGGATTTTTAATATACTGAACACCTATATCTGTCCTAAAAGTCCTTTATATGAATCTCTTTGAAGATATAACTCACTTTACAAGAGAATTAGAACAATTTTAAATGACAAACTCAGAATAGACATGGTTAATGATCTGATAGGAAAGTTCACTGTGATACGATTGACAAGGAAACTCAGTTATTCTGTGATACATAACACTTCAACAGCCAGAACCAGAACATTACATACCAAACAAGCAAGCCTAATTAGTCAACAAGACTTTGTTCATGATTTAAATCTTGGGGAAGTTTGTTAAAACCTTAGAAAGTTTTAAAGCACATGCCTACATAGCATTAGGGATGTTAAAGACCAGATAAACTGAAGACATAGAAACTGGTTTTTCTAAGCAGGCGGAGGGAAAACTACTATTTGCAATTTCTTATCAAGAGGAGACCAACAATTGAGAATATTTTGTCTTTTTGAACAGAGAAAAAACCAACTTTCTCTACCAGTGTCTTTTTAAAATTCATTTCAATTTTAGTCCATCCTGACCACACCTAAAATTCATTTCCAAAGATTTCCTGTCAAAAACCTTCTACAACTTTCCTTTGAATTCAGGTTTTGTCCCAAGCCATTTCTTTCTAAAGAACCATCTCATTTAGGACAAAATTACCTTCTCTTACAGCCAATAAAACATATTCCCATTCCTTATCTTTCTTATATATCTCCTATTTTTCCACATACAGAGTTGGTTCCCTTATTTCCATCAGTCTTAGTTATAGTTAGCAGAATTTTGCACTCTTTAGAAACCTTAATCTCCAGTGAAGACTAAGGAGTAACCAATTGCGAACTGTTACACTAGAATTCTTAAATGGCAAATCTGTGAATCAGTTAAGCACAAACCATGTTTACCAGCAGATTTAAATATCCTTAGTTCTTTGCAGTAAGTAAAAAACACAAACCTATGTGCAGTAATTAATGCCTTAGCACTTTATCCCATTTAGAAAAGACCTAGATGTCCAACAAATTTAATTCCATTTGTCACCCAACCAAAACTTTAAGTTTCAGGTTACCAAAGATTTTGAAAGCTACTTTAAAAATTACCCATGAAAACTTTGATGAGACATTTAACCATTTTAGCCATCTTTTTACTAACAACCCGACAGAGGTAACACGAGGTTATTTGGCCTTCAGTAAACCTTGATAGAATGAAAGTTTCACATTTACTAATGATAACTTAAAAGACACATTTGTCTGAACTAAACCAACAAATTTAGTTTAAATGCTGCATTATGTTCCACCAGGATCTCCCCATGGTCAATTTTCACCTGAGATGGTGGGGAAATCTGGAATGGGTGGTGTTAGGTCCTGGGGGTGCTTGTCTTGCGCCTTGACAGTGAAGGGAGGAGCCATGGTGCCTGAGGCACTGAGGATGGTCTAAAAGCCAGTAATGCAGGCTGTACCCAGGGAGGTGCAGAAACAGGAAAAGGGGGATGGGGAGGTCAAAGAGACAGAGTGTTGCCAGAGGGCAGAGAAAGGAGTCCCAGTTCAAGAGATCATCAGCTCCAGAGGAGCAGACGCCATGCTTTCCCACCAACAAGGAGGAGGATAGACAATCTATATTGGGCCAGAGGAGACAGGGAATTTCCCCAAAACAAAGGAGTTTTGGGAGCTGCTTGGGAATATTCCTTAAAGTCCCCATCCTGAAGGACACTTGGGATCATGACCTGAGCAGAAGGCAGACGCTTAATTGACTGAGCTGGCATGGGAGAAACTGAACTCTAAGATGGCTGACCAAATCAAGGGAATTCCAGTCCCTGTCTCAAAGCCCTTCTGGTTCTTCTTTCCTTACCCTGTTGCCCACTAGTGCCAAAAGTACCAAGTATGCGGAAGTAGAAGGGTATAAATTCCCCTCCCTGCTTGTGCTTGGGGCTCAGACCCTTGGAGAATGTTCTCTTCTGAGCCTGCCAGTGTTACATGAACCTCTGACCCTCCAAAGTCGCTGAGTGCCACTTGGTTCTTCTGCCAAGATCCAGTCCAGCTTCGGTAACATTTGGTTCCCTGACCGGGAAACCCAATGGCGCTGGTCCATTGTTGCCACAGGTTTGGGGCAATGGTAGGGTGGTGACAGAATGAGGGATCGTAACAGGGAAGGTGCGCCCTGCCAAATCTTTGGCAGTCTCCCACTGGGTCGCCTTGGACTGGCCTTGCTCCGCTGTTCTCACCCAGACTCAAAGAAGATTTGGCAGGTGAGGACCTGGTCCCGATGTCAGATTCTGATAAGGCCTGGGGCCCCAGGACCAGGTCAGGGCCACCCCTGAGGGTGGAAGGGGAAATTGATCACCTTCCACAGACCTCTCAGAGGTCTCACAGGTAGGGGCTCCCAGTGGGGGGGGGGTGTCCCTCAGATCGGGAACCCTGGAAAGGGAGGACAGGAAGGAATTTCTGAAAGGAATTACACAGGTCAGGGCCTCCGAAGGAACTGTAATAACTTTGGTGTGAATGCGTGAGTGAATGTGCAGTTTGACCTGGCTTGTCAGGTGGACTGATTCTGTGGTTCCACAGGCAGGTACCCTTAGGGTCCCCAGAAGCCTACGGAGTCCGAGTGAGCCTGAACCTGTTTCCATGGTGACCTCATAAGGTCTAAGGCAAGCCCCTTTGGGGTGCCAGTCTGGGGTTTATATGGACTTGCTAAGGCTAAGAGGCACCCTGGTCTCTTACAGGAGAGCAGAAAGGTGGGCATCTGATTGGTCTCTCCTTGGGAGGGACACCTGTCCTTTGTCTGTCTCTGTGCCACCGAACACGGGAAACACCACCATGGTATCAGGACAGAGCAAACCTACAGCCCTGGAGATCATGATCAAGAATTTCAAAAAAGGTTTCTCAGGAGATTATGGAGTTAAGATAACTGTTATGGAGTTAAGATAAGTTGAGAACCCTGTGTGAGTTAGAGTGGCCAACTTTTGAGGTTGGATGGCCATCAGAAGGGACATTGGAGGTCC
This sequence comes from Martes martes, assembly GCF_963455335.1. Taxonomy (NCBI): domain Eukaryota; kingdom Metazoa; phylum Chordata; class Mammalia; order Carnivora; family Mustelidae; genus Martes; species Martes martes. The sequence continues at coordinate 29,414,948 of NC_137890.1, read as the reverse complement.
CAACTATCCGTCTTGTATGGCAAGTCATCACAGGGGATCCAGGACACCGTGACCAGTTCCCATACATTGATTCCTGGCTAAACTTGCCCAGACCTTTCCCTTAAGGGTGTGGTTCATTCACAACAGGCAGGGACAGGCTAGAGTCTTAGTAGCCTCATCTAAGGGACTCACAGGGAACTGACAGAAATCCCAGCCTCCAAAGATCCTGGCTGGAGATCCTGAGGATGATCTGATCCTGCCCCCCCCATATGTATCCCCAAGACCATCCTCATCTGGCCCTCCAGTTTCAGACACTCCACTGCCATCAGTCTCTCCAAAGCCCTCAGGACCAGAGAATCCACTGATGCCCCCAGGCCCAAGGGATCCACTTTCCCCAGGACCCACAGTCAGAATGCAGGCATAAGAACCTTCCAGATGCCAGTGTGGGAAGTACGGGAACCCTAAAGGCTCAATGAAGATGGGGCGGTCCAACTCGGCCGCTCTATAATGTATTATCAGCCTTTCTCCACCACTGACCTCCTCAACAGGAAGCACAACACTCCATCTTACTCTGAAAAGCCACAAGTTATGGTAGACCTAATGGAGTCCCTTTTCCAAACCCACTGGCCAACCTGGGAGGACTGCTAGCAACTAATCTGCATCCTGTTCAGCACGGAGGAAAGAAGAAGAATAAGAGGGGCAAGACAGTATCTAGAAGAACATGTGCCAGTGGGAGTTATCAATCCTGTTGCCTGGGCTAGCGTTGCAGCACCCAAGGAACATCCTACATGGGACTTCACCACAGAGGAAGGACAGGCTCACATCCACTGATACCAAGGGACCCTCCTCCAGGGAATCCGAGCAGGAGTGAAGAAACCCATGAACATGACCAAAGAGTTCATAGTCAGTCAACAGCCAGAGGAATCCCCCATGGACTACTACGAAAGACTGTGTGGAGCCTATTGGGTGTATACTCCATTTGACCCTGTGGCACAGGAGAGCCAACAAATGCTAAATACCTCCTTCATGGCTCAAGCCACCCCAGACATCAGGAAGAAACTCCAGAAACTGGAGGGGTTTGCAGGGATGACCATCACACAGCTAACAGAGGTTGCTAATAAGGTCTACGTGAATAGGGAGGTCACAGCCAAGAAGGAAGATGAAAGGAAGATGAAGAAAAAGGTCAGTCTCCTTGCTGCTGCCCTGAGGGAAAAGGATGATGCAAAAGCAGGAAAACCCTAAGCACCGAAAGGGGGGAAGCCCAGAATTCCCTTGACAAGAGACCAATGTGCCTACCATAAGGAAAAAGGACACTGGAAAAATGATTGTCCCAACTGGGGAAAGGCTCCAAAGCCCAGTCGCTACAAGGAAGAACCACAAGGAAGGGACCTCATAGGTCTGGCAGAAGTAGATTCTGACTGAGGGGGACCAGACTCACTCCTCCTCAGCCCCCATGAGTCCACGATCAGAATGAAAATAGGGGGCCAATCAATGAATTTTATAGTTGGCGTTGGGGCTGAGCACTCTGGTGTCACCTACCTCCCCGGTGTCCCCCTTCAGCACAAGAACTGCGACCATCCTTGGGGCCATCAGGATGAAAAGCAATACAGCAGCCATTCTGCCAAGCATGACAATGTGAACTTGGGGGTCACAAGGTCCAGCATGAGTTCCTTTATTTGCCTGATTGCCCCATCCCCCTCCTGGGCCAAGACATACTCTCCAAGCTCAGGCTCAAGTAACTTTGGAATCCACCAGGCATACCAGCCTCCAATTAAACCCAAGACAAGAAGAAGCAGGGTCTTTGGTACTAGTGATCACCATGCCGAGAGAAGATGAATGGAGGTTATTTTGTGCTTAAGCCCAACCAAACAGCCCATTGGAATTCAGACTTGCCTTCCCTACAGTATGGGCTGAAGACAACACATCTGGACTAGCCCAGAACCAGGCTCCTGTCATTGTTGAACTGATCCCGGGAGCTCAACCCCAAAGACAAAGGCAATATCCCCTTCTGCAAGAAGCTAAGATTGGCATCCAAGAACACCTGACCAAGCTCAAAGAAGCAAGCATTCTGTTTGAGTGTCAGTCAGCCTGGAATACCCCACTCCTGCCAGTCAAGAAACCAGGAGGGGGATACCGACCAGTTCAGGACCCGCAGACCATCAATAAGGTGACCATTTCTCTGCACCCCATGGTCCCAAATCCATACACCATCCTCAGCCAAATTCCAGGATCAACCAAATGGTTCACTTGCCTGGACCTAAAGGATGCCTTCTTTTGTCTCCACTTAGTTCCCCAGAGCCGGCCACTGTTTGCCTTCAAATGGACTGAACCCGACACAAGGCTTCAGTTGCAACTAACCTGGATGTGCCTCCTGCACAAGAACACACCAACCCTCTTTGGGGAAGCACTGGCCACAGACCTCACCAGGTTCCCAAGAGAGGCTACACAGTGTACCCTGCTCCAATATGTGGATGACCTCCTCCTCCTTGCCAGTGACACACAAGAAGACTGTACTAAAGGCACCAAGGCCCTCCTACAGCTTCTGACAGACTCAGGATACAGGGTCTCATGAAGAAAGCACAGATTTGCCAACAACAAGTTTGATACCTCAGGTTCCTTCTCACCCAAGGGAAGAGAGAATTAGGGCTGGAAAGAAAGAGAGTCATCATCTCATTGCCTCAGCCTCAGACAAAAAAAAAAAAAAAAAAAAAAAAAAAATGCCTATAGGATTCCTGGGGGCTGCAGGATTCTGCTGCATCTGGATCCGTGAGTTCTCAGGAATAGCAAAACCCCTCTATGATCACCTAGGACGTCCAGATCAGGAACCTCCCGCCTGGACTGAGGAAGCAGAAGCCCCCTTCACAGAGATAAAGATTGCTCTGGGGCAGGCTCCAGCTCTGGGCCTACCAGATATAGAAAAACCCTTCAATCTCTTTGTACATGAGAAAGAAAAGATAGTGCTCAGGGTACTCACCCAGACTGTTGGGCCCTGGCAATGGCCAGTTGCATATCTGTCAAAGAAACTGGACTCTGTGGCAGCAGGATGGCCACCGTGTCTCAGGGTGCTAGCAGCCACGGTCCAACTCATCAAGGAGGCAGACAAGCTCACCCTGGGACAAGCACTTAATGTCAAAGTCCCTCATGTGGTTGTGTCCCTCATGAACACACAGGGGCACCACTTCCTTTCCAACTCCTGGTTAGCACAATACCACGGGCTCCTCTGAAAACCCATGGGTCACCCTTGAGACAGTAAGGACATTAAACCCAGCGACATTTATCCCCATAGAAGAAGGGGAACCAGACCATGACTGCTCCGAGGTAACTGATGAAGTTTATGGAAGTCGTCCAGATCTACGGGATCAAGCCATAAAGAATCCAGAGCTCATGCTGTTCAGCGATGGCAGCAGTTACCTACAAGAAGGTGCCTGGAAAGCAGGTTATGCAGTGACCACAACCAGTGAAGTCCTAGAGGCTAAGGCATTCCCAGCTAGATGGTCAGCACAACAGGCTGAACTATATGACTTAGTTCAAGCCCTCTCCCTCTGTGAAGGCAAGTGAGTCAACATTTACACTGATTCTCGGTATGCCTTTGCTACTGTGCATGTACAAGGGGCCATCTATAAGGAAAGGGGCCTCATTAATGCCACAGGGAAAGCTATCACAAACAAGGAGGAGATACTAAAACTGCTCAAAGCTGTCTGACTTCCAAAGGAAGTAGCAATCCTGCACTGTAAGGGACACCAGAAAGATGACCCCATGATGTGGAGAAATCGCCTAGCAGATGAGGCAGCTAAGACTGCAGCCAGTAAGGACATGAACAAAGTCCTTTCCCTCAACATGGCCCTGACGCCTCTGGAAGAAGCCCCTCCTCCCACTTACACTGAAAAAGAAAGAAAATGGGCTATGACTGAGGGGACCACCCTGACTAAAAAGGGATGGTGGGTGATGCCAAATGGATGCGTCTTAGTTCCAAAAGCAACAAGAGGGCATCTAGTTAAGGAGTACCACCAACTCACTCATCTTGGAAAAACTGCATTAGAAGCCCTCCTCAAGAAGCACTACTACATCAGCCAGCTGCCAGCACTATGCCAAGCAACCAGTGAATGGCGCATAACGTGTGCTAAGAATAATGCTAGATCTGCACCACAGCCCCACCAGGTGTCCAGAGGATAGGAACAACTCCCTTTGAAGATCTAGAAATAGATTTCAGATGTACAGCCAAGTAGGGGGTACAAATATGTCCTAGTGATGGTGTGTACATACTCTGGTTGGGTTGAGGCCTTCCTGACAAGAACGGAAAGGAGCCAGGAAGTAACTAGAGTCCTCCTGTGAGAGATTGTGCCCTGGTTCGGTCTGCCATTAACAATCCATAATGACAATGGACCCGCATTTGTAGCAGATACTGTACAGGTCTCAACCAAATCTCTCAACATCACCTTGAAGCTTCACACTGCCTACTGGCCTCAAAGCTCAAGGAGGGTAGAACGAATGACTTGCACCTTCAAGGGAACCTTAGCAAAGTTTTTCCAGGAAACTAACCTTCCATGGCCAGGTCTATTACCCCTAGCCCTCCTACGTGCTTGTTGCACGCCTGGAGCACTAGGCTTCTCCCCTTTTGAACTGGTATACGGATGGCCTCCCCCCAAGCTTAGAGAGCCTTCCAGGGAAACTACATCAGATTAGAGATAAGGACATAAGGGAACAGCTTCAGGCACTGGGGGCTGTCCTACATAAGCTGAAGATATTTACCATCCAGAGAGCTCTGATATCTCTAGGATTGCAGGTACACTCATTCCAGCCAGGGGACTCCATTTGGGTGAAGGATTGGAAAAAGGACCCCCCCAAACCACAGTGGACAAGGCCTCACATGGTTGTTCTAACCTCCCCTACTGCCCTCAGAGTCACAGGTGTCACTCTGTGGATCCATCACTCCAGAGTGAAGAAAACTAGTCATTTGGATGAGGAGACACACCAGTGGAAAGTCCAGCAGATCCCACAGACCAGCTCTGGGTTCACCTTCAATGGGACCCCACCAACTAATCGACATCTGCTCGCTGTGGTCCCTAGCTCTTGTCGGCATGATATCCCTCATCTTAGGAGTTGGACTCTACATTGTTGCCCCTTCTGACTGGACTTTCCCCTGGAGACTTGCTATTGTTATAGCTTAGTGGGCCTCCTTCAGAATCTTAGCATGGATTGCTACATTTACCTAATTATGGGTTTCCTCACCCTTGTCTCCCTCCCTGATAGTTCCAGAGAGTCCAATGTCCCTATGTAAAAACAAGCGATGGGGCACCGGGTTCAGTGCCTATACTTACATGCCAGCCAAATGTTACCAAAGGTCCACCTTATATATATATGACAGGAAAAATGCTAGGCTTGGCAAATAACTAATACCTAATGGGATTGCCAAATCAGGGGTAACAGGGGTGCCACTGTCTACTGGGTGTATCTCACCTACTTTGGAATGTCAGATAGAGGAGGCGCCCAGGATCAGGCACTAAAAGAAAAAAACAAAAGGGCCAAGGAGGCCCTAAAGGCATTGGTAACCCCAAAACATGACTATTGTGGGATTGACCTCACCAGGCTCTGACAGTTAACCCAGGTCCTGCCCCCCATCCATGAGGTTGGCCAGGTCCTTACAGGATCCTATGCACTAATCCAAAACTCGAGCATAAACATGCAAGCATGCTGGTTATGTCTACCTCTCGTATGCAGAGCCTATATAGGGACCCCTGTACCTGCCTCTATCTATCGGGAGCTGGACCTCTATAACAAGACCCAGAACTCCACAATATTAATTGGTCCAGTGGCTTTCAATGTCCAGCTCCAGCCAAGTAGAGATAATATTACCTGTTTCACCACTCCCAGAACCGGAAATATTAGCTATGTTTCAGTCCCAGCTCAGCTATGTGCTAGTAATTACACTACAAACCATCCAGAGACTTATTATACCCCATCCAGAGTTTTTCTTTTATGTGGAAATTCAGCTTACAGGTGCCTCCAGGAAAATTGGATAGGTCTATGTATGCCTGTCCTCCTTACCCCTGACATCTCTGTCCAATCTGATCAAGAGGTCAAGTGAGCTCTCAGCCCCTACCCAGGCAGACCAAAAAGGGCAGCACTAGCTATGACATTGTTAGGTGCAGGGGTACTTTCAGGCTTGAGAGCAGGACAGCAGACATAGGTACACCATTCCATTTCTATTACAAACTTTCCCAGGAACTAAATGAGGATATGGACAGGGTTGCAGACTCTCTCCTCTCATTACAGAGCCAAATAACTTCCCTAACTGCAGTCGCCCTACCAAACCTACGGGCCCTTGATCTACTCACAGCTGAAAAAGGGGGGACATGTGTATTCTTAGGAGAAGAATGTTGCTATTATGTAAATGAGTCAGGTGTGGTGACCACAAAAATCAAACAATTAAAGGAAAGAATATTAACCAGAAAAAAGGAATCAGAAACATGGGGAAACGATGGGCTCAGCCAATGGTTCCCTTTGGCTGGACCTCTGATCTCCATCCTCCTTCTCATCTCAGTTGGCCCTATATAATAAACACCTTACTAGGTTTATAGAGAACACTGCTGCCAGGTGCACCATTGCCCAGATATTGGCCTTGCAAAATTACCAACCCTTAGTAGATGATGATGGTGATGCCTTCTAAATCAGGTGTTTAAAGGAGCATCAAAGAGGGAAATGATATGGGAGAAACTGTACTCTAAGATGGCCGACCAAATCAAGGGAATTCTAGTCCCTGTCTCAAAGCCCTTCCGGGTTCTTCTTTCCTTACCCTGTTGCCCGCTAGTGCCAAAAGTACCAAGTATGCAGAAGTAGAAGGGTATAAATTCCCCTCCCTGCTTGTGCTTGGGGCTCAGACCCTTGGAGAACGGTCTCCTCTGAGCCCGCTGGTGTTACATAAACCTCTGACCCTCCGAAGTCGCTGAGTGCTGCTTGATTCTTCTGCCAGGATCCAGTCCAGGTTCCATAACAAGCCACTCAGGCGCCTCCCCCACTTTCTCTTAAAGGTCAATATGAGAGCTCCTGTTATTTTATAGCCTGTTTCTATCTGGATCAAGTTTCCTGTGGGCTGTCAGAGCTGCTAAATTGGGTATCTCCCCACACATGCCACTTAATAAGAAGCAGGAGCACTGTCTTCTTGCAGCTCAGCTTTAGGCCCTGGGTCAGAAGACTGTGGTCCCCACACTTTCTGATGGGTTCATCCTTCTCCAGAGCTCATCCACCTTGCTGCCCCTGACGTCCCCAGGGCAGGGCCTCCCTGATAGGCTTTGCTTCCTTAACAGCCTTTGGGCTCTTTTACTTGTGTTACAAATGTCCTACTTTGGTCCTTCCTATTAGCACAGAATCAGACTCAGGGTGGGGGCAGAGTTTGGGCTATCTGAAGCTAAGAATTAATGTATGGAAATTGGTCAGGGTGTCTGGGAGTCCCAGCCATAATTTTGTAAATGACCTGGATAGTGAGTAGGTCTTAGGGCCCCTTGGAGGGCCAGTTGACCCCAAAGGTGGCCCATTTCAATTCATATAATGTGCCTAATTTTCCAAATGTTTTGATCCCATAATCTCCTGAGAATCCCTTCTTAAAATTTTGAGCATACAATCTAAGACCATAGGTTTTGAAGAGCTTCCACCTATGACGAGCAGGGGGGCTCTCTTGGCCACCCTGTGTGTTCCCTCCCTGTGTCATTGGCATAAAGACAAGTGAAGGGTGGGTGTCCCTCCAATGGGGAGACCAGTCAGATGTCTGCCTGTCTGCCATCCCAGAGGACACCTGGGTGCCTCTTAGCTTTAGTGAGTCTGTATGAACCCCAGACTGGCACCCCGAAGGGGTTTGCCTTAGACCCTATGGAGTCACCACAGAAGCAGGTTAGGGCCACTCAGACACCATAGGCTTCTGGGGACCCTAAGGGTACCCACCCGTGGAGCCACAGAATCAGTCTGACCGACAAGCCAGGTCAAACTGCACATTCACTCACGCATTCACACTGCAGTTATTACAGTTGCTCCCCTCCAGGAAGCCCTGACCTGTGGAATTCCTTTTGGAAATTCTTCCCCGTCTCCCCTTATGGGGGGTTCCTGACCTGAAGGACCTCACCCCTGGGAGGCCCTACCTGTGAGACCTCTAATAAGAGGTGGTGACCTCTTCTCTGGGAGGTGACCTCTTCCACTCCCAGGGGTGGGCTTGACTGGGTCCTGGGGCCCCAGGCCTTATCAGAATTCGACGTCGGGACCAGGTCCTCACCTGCTAAGTCTCCTTTGAGTCCAGGTGGGAATAGCAGGGTGAGCTATCCTGAGGCAACCAGGTGGGAGACCGAAAATTAGGCAGGGTGCGCCCTCTCCCTCATGTTCCCTCTTCTGTTACTGTCCCACCATTGCTCCAAACCAATGGCAACAATGGGCCAGCGCCATTGGGTTTCCTGGTCAGGGAACCAAATGTTGCAGAACCTGGACTGGATCCTGGCAGATTGGAGACTTTGGAGGATCAGAGGTTTATTTAACACTGGTGGTCTCAGAGGAGGTTGTTCTCCAAAGGTCTGAGGCCTGAGCACAAGCAGGGAGGGAAATGTATACCCTTCTACTTCCGCATACTTGGTACTTTTGGTGTGCATGGGAAACGGAGTAGGAAAGAAGAACCCGGAAGGGCTTTGAGGCAGGGACTGGAATTTCCTTGCTGGTTTGGTCAGCCATCTTAGAGTACAGTTTTTCCCTATCAGTGTGATTGTCATGGCTGGATCCCAGTTCAATGTTAAATGGGAATGGTGGCATTTTGCCTTGTTTCCAGTCTTAGATGGAGCATTTCTCTTCTACCACTAAGTCTGATAACAGTTTTATTAGTCAGATACCCTTTACTAGGTGGAGGAAGATCCTTTCAGCTCTCTCTTCATTTGTTAAGAATTTTTTAAAAAAGATTTATTTATTTTTGAGTGAGAGAGTGAGCAAGGGGAGGGGCAGAGGGAGAGAGAGAATCCACAAGCTGACTCCCCACTGAGTGCAGGGGGGACACAGGGTTCCATCCCAGGACCTGAACCAAAACCAGGAGTCAGGGGCTCAACCGACTCAGCACTACCCCCCACCCCAACCCCCAGTGCACCTTATTAAGAGCTTATATCATGAGTAAGTGTTGGACTTTGTCAAATACAGTTTTATTCTTTATTCTATTAGTATGGTATATTACATTAATTGACTTTCAGATTTTAAGCCAACCTCACATACTTGAGATAAATCTCGTTTGGTTGTGTTGTACAGTTCTTTTTATATGTTGCTGCTTCTTTCCATTCTTTGGTATCACAGGTGTCATCATAATTGTGTAATACCTCCTTAAAGTAAGTTGTGTAAGAGTTGATTTGCAAGGACCCTTGACTTCTTGTCTCTGGCATATTCTAAATACATTTAGTTGGAAGATTTGGGGTACCAGGAATGGCTGCTCAGTGCTGTGATGACTCCCCCTCCCCTCAAGCCCGAATGTCTTTGTCTTATGGCTATGTCCTTTCTTACCTACATCTCAGGGAGAATTCTTCTGCATGCTGTGGGAGCAGAAGGACATTTTAAGCATTCTTCTTGGAAAAGAATGACTCTGTTAGCAGTCTTAACTGAAAATTGTCATTTTTTGCCAGTGCCCTTTTAGCTTCTGTAATACATTAAAAAGGCCGTAACTGCTAAACTGACGTCCACTATATGAGCTTGTGGTTCAGCTGACTCTCTGTTACCTCTGTAAGTAGGCTGACCATTGCTGACCACATGTGAAATACCCACAGGAAACAGGACATTCTCTGCCATACCCACTTCTGTTCCCACAACTTGAATTGTATGCTAGCAAGAGTCAGTTGTGCAAGTTCTTTAAACTGTTTATTCCAGAGGTATTTGTTATTGTTAGAGAATTTAATTAAACATTTAACTTGATGAAATGTGAAAAGAAAAATTTTCTGTGGGAAATAAATTTAGCATATTGGAAAGATATCATGGGGGAGAGGGATTTTCAAGATTATATTGAATTAAAGGTGGATGGGGTATTTGTAACCTATTGGGAGAAAATGACAAAGCATAATTCTTTATTAAGTTTGCTCTTTGTAAGCACTGGTAAGTTCTAGTTTCACTTGAAAAATTTTAAAAAAGGGCCTTGAAATTCACAGTTAAGGTTTCATGGTAATTTTGCAGAAAATAGGCCCAAATAGCACACCCAAATTCAAAATTCACGACATTTGTTCTTTATAAGAAGACTAGAAAATGAGAGTACAGCAATATTAAGCTAAAATACAATGTGTTTGTATGTGCATGTATATTTCTTACATTAAATGACTTTTTCAACAAATAATGATCTATTGTTGCAGAACATGGATTGGATTCTGGTGGAAGAACCAAGCAGTACTTGGAGACATTGGAGGATCAGAAGTTTATTTAACACTGGTGGGCTCAGAGGAGGTTGATCTCCAAAGGTCTAAGGCCTGAGCACAAGCAGGGAGGGGGATTAATAACCTTCCACTTCTGCATACTTGGTACTTTTGGCCCGCGTGGGAAATGGGGTAGGAAAGAAGAACTTGGAAGGGCTTTGAGACAGTGATTGGAATTCCCTTGCTGGTTTGGTCGGCCATCTTAGAGTACAGGTTTTTCCCTATCAACATTGCTTTGTGTATTTTTTTTTGTTATCAATGATTGTATTTGTATATATTTAAATAAGACCTGGAATTACCTACAATATATGATCAAGGAACACTCAGTTTTAAATAAAAAGAAAAATAAAGCAGTCATAACTAACTATTTTCAAGACATTTTCATTTTTCTACGTTGAATTAGCTTTTTTCATTTTTCATTCATGTTTGAAAGCCTCCAAGTAAGAGAAAGAAAAACTGAGAATAGGAAGAATGGAAGAGGAAGGCTGAAAGGGTAAGAAATAGGAAGGGAAGCAAAACAGGCAGGCCATGAGCAGCGCATGAGTTGGGGGGTTATGGGTTGTCAGCAACAGTAACTGACTTCAGCTAACTAAGCAGAAAGGCAACTTACTGGAAGTATGAGTAATTCACAGAATGGTGATAAAGCTTAGAATCTAAGACTTGTAAGGGACAGGAACAAGAGCAGAAACAAATGGCCACATTCTTCTAGGTGGGAAAAATCAGTTCCTATGATGTCCTTCCATCACTGTGCCCTGGGTGCAGACACCAGAGCTGGAGAGTCTGACCCACCTATTTCAAATCAATGCCTATCACTTGGCTAAAGGGGATGCAGGAAGACTGTCACTCACCAAGATGGCACCACTGAAAGAATGGAGAAAAGAGAGTAAAATGCCACAAGAAGTGAGAAAGAAATGAATAAGAATAACCCTGACCAGAAAACAATAATGACCAGAAACAACAATGATCTTTTTAAAAAAGATTTTATTTATTTATTTGACAGAGAGAGAGAGGCAGGAGGAGAGAGCACAAGGAGAAAGAGGGAGAAGCAGGCTCCCCCCTGAGTAGGGAGCTCAAAAGGGGGCTCGATCCCAGGACCCTGAGATCATGATCTGAGCCAAAAGCAGATGCTTCACTTACTGAACCACCCAGGTGCCCAATAATGAATTGTTTTCCACCCATTAAATTAAAGCTCCTCCTTTTGGAGACTTATACATGTTTCTTTTGGCAGGATGAGGATAGGGAGGGGATAAGTGAGGATGATCTAAGATGAGGTAGAGGATGTTATTTCTCAGGAAACAGATCAGTAAGCCACATTTTTTCAGGATAATTTTTTTTAAAGATTTTTTTTTTTGTTTATTTGTCAAACAAGAGAGATCAAAAGAGAGAGCACAAGCAGGGGGAGCAGCTGGCAGAGGAGAAGCAAGCTCTCTGTTGAGCAAGGAGTCCTATACAGTACTCCATCCCAGTGATGAAGTTTTAGAATATTAAGTGAGGTTCAGTGGGGGTGGATTCCAGAGCTGATAACCAAGAAAGAATTCTTGAGACATCTTTGGTGCAAAATAGTGGTTTATTAAAGCACAGGGACAGGACCTGTGCGCAGAAAGAGCTGTTGCTCCAGGGTTGTGAGGGGTGGTAGGTTCTGTATGATGGGGTTGGGGGAGGTAGGAAAAGGGAGGTTTCAATACAACTTTCATATGCTAAAGAGGACCTACAAGATACCTGATACCAGAGGCCTTGCCATTGTCAAGGTAATTTTTCCCTTCCTAACAAGTTATTAACATTAAGATAGGTGGGAGATTCTTAAAGAATGTCACATATGTTCCACCCAGGAGTGGGGGTGGGGGAAGGTTTCCAGGTGTCAGCTTTTGCTTTGTCCTCAGCCAGCCTTCTGTTCCCTCATCACCAGGACCCTAGGATCTTGACCTGAGCCAAACTGAGCCACCCAAGTGTCCCTTCAGGATAATTTCTAAATAGGAATATGAATAAATGATTTGCCTTCTCATTGAAAAATTGTCTTAAAAGGATTTATATGTGATGACTAACAGAGTAATTTGTAACATCAATCTAAATTATAAATTGTGTTTTAAAGAAATACACTTCTGTTTTGTTCATGCAAACAATTAAACTAAATGCCCACAAATTTGGGGTTTCTACAACTCTGCATGGAATAATTGTATTATTGTTCATTTAATAATATATTAAATATATATAAATAATAATATATTAAATATTAAATAATATATTAAATATAATATATTATATGTTGTAATATAATATTAAATGATATATTAAATATTAAATATATAAATATATATTAAATATAAATATATACTTAAATATATAAAATATATATGAATATATATTCATATATAAATATAAATATATATAAAGAGGAGGAGTCAAGATGGCGGAGAAGTAGCAGGCTGAGATGACATCAGGTAGCAGGAGATCAGCTAGACAGCTTATCTAACCATTGTGAACACCTACAAATCCAACGGGAAATCGAAGAGAAGAAGAGCAACAATTCTAGAAACAGAAAGTGGACCACTTTCTGAAAGGTAGGACCTGCGGAGAAGTGAATCCAAAGCGATGGGAAGATAGACCGTGGGGGGAGGGGCTGGCTCCCGGCAAGCGGCGGAGCAAAGGAGCACAAAAAAAGTCTGCTCCACGGAGGGACATCGCTCCAGAGGCTAAACCGGGGGGAAACCCAGGCGGGGTCAGCATAACCCCAAGTCCTACGGGGTCACAGAAGGACCGGGGGCATCTGAGTGCTGCAGAGCTCACAGGTATTAGAGCAGGGAAGCCGGCTACAGCGACAAAGCTGAGGAGTGAGCCCTCAGCCTGGGGTTACCTTGTGTCGGTCACAGGCTGGGTGGGCTTGGAGTGCATCTGGAGGCCACGGAGACGGAAGTGACTGGGCGCATTTCTCCAAGTGCCAGCAATTGACCGCTTTCCTACCGGCGCGACCGCAGGCCAGGGAGGCGGGGCGGTTGGGTGCTATTCTCTGAGGGCGCACTGAGGAGCAGAACCCCAAGCTCTCGGCTCCTCTGGGCAGAGAGATTGGGAGGCCGCCATCTTCACTCCCGTCCTCCGGAACTCTACGGAAAGCGCTCAGGGAACAAAAGCTCCCGAAAGCAAACCCGAGCGGATTACTTAGCTTGGCCCCTGGCAAGGGTGGTGCAATTCCGCCTGCAGCAAAGACACTTGAGAATCACTACAACAGGCCCCTGCCCCAGAAGATCAACAAGAAACCCAGCCAAGACCAATTTCACTCACCAAGAACAGCAGAATTCTATAGGAGGAGAAAGCAAATCTTATCTGGACAAAATGACAAGGTGAAAAAAACTCACCACAAAAAAAAGAACAAGAGGCAGTACCGAAGGCTGGAGACCTAATCAATATGGACATTGGTAACATGACAGATCTAGAGTTCAGAATGACGATTCTCAAGGTTCTAGCCGGGATCGAAAAAGGCATAGGAGATATGAGAGAAACCCTCTCCGGAGAGATAAAAGCCCTTTTGGGAGAAATAAAAGAACTAAAATCTAACCAAGTTGAAATAAAAAAAGCTATTCATGAGGTGCAATCAAAAATGGAAGCTCTCACTGCCAGGATAAATGAGGCAGAAGAAAGAATTAGTGACATAGAAGACCAAATGACAGAGAATAAAGAAGCTGAGCAAAAGAGAGACAAACAAATACTGGACAACGAGGAGAGAATTCGAGAGATAAGTGACACCATAAGACGACACAACATTAGAATAATTGGGATTCCAGAAGAAGAAGAAAGAGAGAGGGGAGCAGAAGGTATAATGGAGACAATTATTGGAGAGAATTTCCCTAATATGGCAAAGGGAACAAACATCAAAATCCAGGAGATGCTAAGAACGCCCCTCAAAATCAATAAAAATAGGTCCACACCTCATCACCTGATAGTAAAATTTACAAGTCTTAGCGACAAAGAGAAAATCCTGAAAGCAGCCTGGGAAAAGAAGTCTGTAACATACAAAGGTAAAAACATTAGATTGGCAGTGGACCTATCCACAGAGACCTGGCAGGCCAGAAAGAACTGGCATGATATATTCAGAGCATTAAACGAGAAAAACATGCAGCCAAGAATATTATATCCGGCTAGGTTATCATTGAAAATAGAAGAAGAAATAAAGAGCTATCAGGACAAACAAAAGCTGAAAGAATTTGCAAACACCAAACCAGCCAGGACAAACAAAAGCTGAAAGAATTTGCAAACACCAAACCAGCCATACAGGAAATATTGAAAGGGGTCATCTAAGCAACGAGAGACCCTATAAGTAGTAGATCAGAAAGAAACAGAGACAAGATACAGTAACAGTCACCTTACAGGCAATACAATGACACTAAATTCATATCTCTCAATTGTTGCCCTGAATGTTAATGGGCTAAATGCCCCAATCAAAAGACACAGGGTATCAGAATGGATAAAAAAACAAAACCCATCAATATGCTGCCTACAAGAAACTCATTTTAGACCCGAAGACACCTCCAGATTTAAAGTGAGGGGGTGGAAAACAATGTACCATGCTAATGGACATCAGAAGAAAGCTGGGGTGGCAATTCTTATATCAGATCAATTAGATTTTAAGCCAAAGACTATAATAAGAGATGAGGAAGGACACTATATCATACTCAAAGGGTCTGTCCAACAAGAAGACCTAACAATCTTAAATATCTATGCCCCTAACGTGGGAGCAGCCAACTACATAAACCAATTAATAACAAAATCAAAGAAATACATCAACATTAATACAATAATAGCAGGGAACTTTAATACTCCCCTCATTGAAATGGACAGATCATCTAAGCAAAAGATCAACAAGGAAATAAAGGCCTTAAATGACACACTGGACCAGATGGACATCACAGATATCTTCAGAAAATTCCATCCCAAAGCAACAGAATATACATTCTTCTCTAGTGCACATGGAACATTCTCCAGAATAGACCACATCCTGGGTCATAAATCAGGTCTCAACTGGTATCAAAAGATTGGGATCATTCCCTGCATATTTTCAGACCACAATGCTCTGAAGCTAGAACTCAATCACAAGAGGAAATTTGGAAAGAACGCAAATACATGGAGACTAAACAGCATCCTTCTAAAAAATGAATGGGTCAACCAGGAAATTAAAGAAGAATTGAAAAAATTCATGGAAACAAATGATAATGAAAACACAATGGTTCAAAATCTGTGGGACACAACAAAGGCAGTCCTGAGAGGAAAATATATAGTGGTACAAACCTTTCTCAAGAAACAAGAAAGGTCTCAAATACACAACCTAACCCTACACCTAAAGGAGTTGGAGAGAGAACAACAAAGAAAGCCTAAACCCAGCAGGAGAAGAGAAATCATAAAGATCAGAGCAGAAATCAATGAAATAGAAACCAAAAAAACAATAGAACAAATCAACAAAAATAGGAGCTGGTTCTTTGAAAGAATTAATAAGATTGACAAACCCCTGGCCAGACTTATCAAAAAGAAAAGAGAAAGGACACAAATAAATAAAATCATGAATGAAAGAGGAGAGATCGCAACCAATACCAAAGAAATACAAACAATTATAAGAACATACTATGAGCAACTCTACGCCAACAAATTTGACAACCTGGATGAAATGGATACATTTCTAGAGACATATAAAGTACCACAACTGAACCAGGAAGAAATAGATAACCTGATCAGACACATAACCAATAAGGAGATTGAAACAGTCATCAAAAATCTCCAAACAAACAAAAGTCCAGGACCAGACAGCTTCCCAGGGGAATTCTACCAAACATTTAAAGAAGAATTAATT
Source organism: Martes martes (assembly GCF_963455335.1). NCBI lineage: Eukaryota > Metazoa > Chordata > Mammalia > Carnivora > Mustelidae > Martes > Martes martes. Next base: position 29,398,730 of record NC_137890.1, on the reverse strand, counting down.
CCTATTCTCCTAAAACTGTTCCAAAAAATAGAAATGGAAGGAAAACTTCCAAACTCATTTTATGAGGCCAGCATCACCTTGATCCCAAAACCAGACGAGGATCCCACCAAAAAAGAGAATTACGGACCAATATCCTTGATGAACACAGATGCGAAAATTCTCACCAAAATACTAGCCAATAGGATCCAACAGTACATTAAAAAGAGTATTCACCACGACCAAGTGGGATTTATTCCAGGGCTGCAAGGTTGGTTCAACATCCGCAAATCCATCAATGTGATACAATACATTAATAAAAGAAAGAATGAGAACCATATGATACTCTCAATAGATGCTGAAAAAGCATTTGACAAAGTACAGCATCCCTTCCTGTTTAAAACTCTTCAAAGTGTAGGGATAGAAGGCACATACCTCAATATGATCAAATCCATCTATGAAAAACCCACCGCAAATATCATTCTCAATGGAGAAAAACTGAAAGCTTTTCTGCTAAGGTCAGGAACATGGCAAAGATGTCCGTTATCACCACTGCTGTTCAACAGAGTACTAGAAGTCCTAGCCTCAGCAATCAGACAACAAAAAGAAATTAAAGGCATCCAAATTGGCAAAGAAGAAGTCAAACTATCACTCTTTGCAGATGATATGATACTATATGTGGAAAACCCAAAAGACTCCACTCCAAAACTGCTAGAACTTGTACAGGAATTCAGTAAAGTGTCAGGATATAAAGTCAATGCACAGAAATCAGTCGCATTTCTTTACACTAACAACAAGACAGAAGAAAGAGAAATTGAGGAGTCAGTCCCATTTACAATCGCACCCAAAACCGTAACATACCTAGGAATAAATCTAACCAAAGAGGTAAAGAATCTGTACTCAGAAAACTATAAAGTACTCGTGAAAGAAATTGAGGAAGACACAAAGAAATGGAAAAATGTTCCATGCTCATGGATTGGAAGAACAAATATTGTGAAAATGTCTATGCTACCTAAAGCAATCTACACATTTAATGTGATCCCTAACAAAATCCCATCCACTTTTTTTAAAGAAATAGAACAAATAATCCTAAAATTTATATGGAACCAGAAAAGACCTCGAATAGCCAAAGGAATATTGAAAAAGAAAGCCAAAGTTGGTGGCATCACAATTCCAGACTTCAAGCTCTATTACAAAGCTGTCATCATCAAGACAGTATGGTACTGGCACAAAAACAGACACAAAGATCAATGGAACAGAATAGAAAGCCCAGAAATAGACCCTCAACTCTATGGTCAACTAATCTTCGACAAAGCAGGAAAGAATATCCAATGGAAAAATGGCAGCCTCTTCAACAAATGGTGCTGGGAAAATTGGACAGCCACATGCAGAAAAATGAAATTGGACTATTTCCTTACACCGCACACGAAAATAGACTCAAAATGGATGAAGGACCTCAATGTGAGAAAAGGAATCCATCAAAATCTTTGAGGAGAACATAGGCAGCAACCTCTTTGACCTCAACCGCAGCAACTTCTTCCTAGGAACATCACCAAAGGCAACAGAAGCAAGGGCAAAATGAACTATTGGGATTTCATCAAGATCAAAAGCTTTTGCACAGCAAAGGAAACAGTGAACAAAACCAAAAGACAACTGACAGAATGGGAGAAGATATTTGCAAACGACATATCAGATAAAGGGCTAGTATCCAAAATCTATAAAGAGCTTATCAAACTCAATACCCAAAGAACAAATAATCCAATCAAGAAATGGGCAGAAGACATGAACAGACATTTCTGCAAAGAAGACATCCAGATGGCCAACAGACACATGAAAAATGCTCCACATCACTCGGCATCAGGGAAATACAAATTAAAACCACAATGAGATACCACCTCACACCAGTCAGAATGGCTAAAATTAACAAGTCAAGAAATGACAGATGCTGGCGAGGATGCGGAGAGAGGGGAACCCTCCTACACTGCTGGTGGGAATGCAAGCTGGTGCAGCCACTGTGGAAAACAGCATGGAAGTTCCTCAAAAAGTTGAAAATAGAGCTACCCTATGACCCAGCAATTGCACTACCAGGTATATATCCTAAAGATACAAACGTGGTGCTCTGAAGGGGCACGTGCACCCGAATGTTTATAGTAGCAATGTCCACAATAACCAAACTGTGGAAAGAACCTAGATGTCCATCAACAGATGAGTGGATAAAGAAGAAGTGGTATATATACACAATGGAATACTATGCAGCCATCAAAAGAAATGAGATCTTGCCATTTGCGATGACGTGGATGGAACTAGAGGGTATTATGCTTTGTGAAATAAGTCAATCGGAGAAAGACAACTATTATATGATCTCCCTGATATGAGGAAGTGGAGATGCAATGTGGGGGGGTTGGGGAGCTAGGAAAAGAAAAAATGAAAAGATGGTATTGGAAGGGAGACAAACCATAAAAGACTCAATCTCAAAAACAGACTGGGGGTTGCTGGGGGGAGGGAGGACGGGAGAGGGTTGTGGGGATATGGACATTGGGGAGGATATGTGCTATGATGAGTGCTGTGAAATGTGTAAACCTAGCGATTCACAGACCTGTACCCCTGGGGATAAAAATACATTATATGTTTACTAAAATGATTGTACTTAAACAGAAAAAAAAAAAACCAAAAACAAATCAAAAAACAAAAACAAAAAAATAAGTATATATAAATATAAATATATAAAATATATATATACTGAGTGTACCTAAAATACTTAATGCTCTTAAAAAGATTCTACCAGCATTTTCTATTGCACTATTTATTAAATTTATTCATTTATTTATTTATTTATTAAGGATCATGCAAAGGGAAACTCAAACTCAACCTAGTTGAAATATCCGTGCAATTAAAATTAATGGGCTCCAAATTTAAAAGGTGTTCTGTTATCTTAATATGTTAAAAATTATACTGAAATTAAATTAAAACCTTTGTTTTTACATACATTTTAAATACTTTAGAAGCAACTGCATATATTGTGTCTTTTCAAAATTTAGCTTCAAATATGTGAATCATAGAAAGTTTCATGAACACAAGACTAGGCTAATAATAAACCATGAAATGAAAAGGAAAGTTATTTTGCAGGAGATCTCATAACTATCACCATTTAATTTAAAAACACTTCCAGGGCAGAGGAGTAGCAGGCTGAGATGACATCAGGTAGAAGGAGATCAGCTAGATAGCTTGTCAAACCATTCCAAACACCTACAAATCTAATAGGAGATTGAAGAGTAGAAGGGCAGCAATTCTAGAAACAGAAATTGGACCACTTTCTAAAAGGTAGGACCTGCAGAAAATTGAATCCGAAGCTTCGGGAAGATAGACCATGGGGGGCGGGGCCGGCTCCTGGCAAGTGGCGGAGCAATAGAGCACAAAATCAGAACTTTTAAAAGTCTGCTTGGAGACTCTAGGCAGGGCACTGTGCCAGAGACAGAGACGCTCAGTCACAGGCTGGGTGAGCTCTGCACGCAGCCAGAGGCCAGGGAGACAGAAGTGATTGAGCGCTTTTCTCTGAGGGTGCACTGAGGGGTGGGGCCCCGAGCTCAACGTTCCTCCAGGTTAGAGACTGGGAGGCCACCATGTTCATTCCCGTCCTCTGGAACTCTACAGAAAGTGTTCAGGGAACAAAAGCTCTTGAAAGTGATATTACTATCTCCCAATATTACTTAGCCCGGCCCCTAGCAAGGGCGGTACAATTCCACCTCAGGCAAAGACACTTGAGAATCACTACAACAGGCCCCTCCCCCAGAAGATCAGCAAGAAATCCAGCCAAGACCAAGTTCACTTACCAAGGAGAACAGCAGAATTCCAGAGGAGCAGAAAGCAAAGCATGGAATTCATGGCTTTCTCCATGATTCTTTAGTCTTGCAAAGTTAATTAATTTTTTTAATTTTATTTTTTTATTATTCTAATTTTTTAAACTTTTACTCTTTCATTTTTTTAACGTTTTTAAACTAGTTTATCTTAATAATACCTTTCATTAAAAAAAACAAACTTTTTCATTATTATAGTCATATTTTATCCGTCATTGTATCTAACTTCATTTTTTGTATACACATAGAGTTTTTTCTTCTAAAAAATTCTGAGATAAAACTTCTTCTAATAGATCAAAACATACCCCAAATCTAGCACAGGACTTTGTTCTAGTCTCCAGCCTGAGAAAAATCTCTCAACTTTCTTTTTCTTTCTTTTTCCAACCAACTTATCAACTCCTTTTTTAGAACTTTTAAAAGATTTTCATCTGTACAGTCATATTCCATCCCTTCATTGTGTTTACCCTTATTTTTGTGTGTGTGCATATACATATATATTCATTCTTTAAAATATTGGGAGATAATTTCTTCTAAGAGACCAAAGTATTCCCAAAATAAAGTGGGTGGTTCGGTTCTATTCACCAGTCTAATATCTATATTTTCTTTCTTTTTTTCTTTTTTAAAAATTTTTAAAACTTCTTTATACCCCCTTTCTTCCCCCCACGATTTGGGGTCTCTTCTGATTTGGTTAACTCACGTTTTTCTGGGGGTCTTTGCCACCATTTTAGTATTTTATTCTCTCCTTCATATATTCTTATCTGGATAAAATGACAAGGCAGAAAAACTCACCACAAAAAAAGAACAAGAGGCAGTACAGAAGGCTAGGGACCTAATCAATACGGACATTGGTAATATGTCAGATCTAGAGTTCAGAATAATGATTCTCAAGGTGCTAGCTGGGCTCAAAAAAGGCATGGAAGATATTAGAGAAACCCTGTCTGGAGAAATAAAAGCCCTTTCTGGAGAAATAAAAGAACTAAAAGATAACAAAGCTGAAATCAAAAAAGCTATTAATGAGGTGCAATGAAAAAATGGAGGCTCTCACTGCTAGGATAAACGAGGCAGAAGAGAGAATTAGTGATATAGAAGACCAAATGATGGAGAATAAAGAAGCTGAGCAAAAGAGAAAGAAACAACGACTGGACCATGAGGGGAGAATTCGAAGGATAAGTGATATCATAAGATGAAACAACATTAGAATAATTGGGAATTCAGAAGAAGAAGAAAGAGAGAAGGGAGCAGAAGGTATATTGGAGTGAATTATTGTAGAGAATTTCCCTAATATGGCAAAGGGAATGAGCATCAAAATCCAGGAGGTGTGGAGAACACCCCTCAAAATCAATAAGAATAGGTTCACACCCTATTATCTGATAGTAAAACTTACAAGTCTTAAGGACAAAGAGAAAATCCTGAAAGCAGCCCGGGACAAGAAGACTGTAACATACAACGGTAAAAATATTAGATTGGCAGCAGACTTATCCACAGAGACCTGGCAGGCCAGGAAGTACTGGCATGATATGTTCAGAACACTAAACGAGAAAAACATGCAGGCAAGAATACTATATCCATCTAGGCTATCATTGAAAATAGAAGGAGGATAAAAAGCTTCCAGGACAAACAAAAACTGAAAGAATTTGTAAACACCAAACCAGCCCTACAGGAAATATTGAAAGGGGTCCTCTAAGCAAAGAGAGAGCCTAAAAGTAGTAGACCAGAAAGGAACAGAGACAATATACAGTAACAGTCAACTTACAGGCAATACAATGGCACTAAATTCATATCTCTCAATAGTTACCCTGAATGTAAATGGGCTAAATGCCCCAATCAAAAGACACAGGGTATCAGAATGGATAAAAAAACAAAACCCATCAATATGCTGTCTACAAGAAACTCATTTTAGACCCAAAGACACCTCCAGATTGAAAGTGAGGGGGTGGAAAACAACTTACCATGCTAATGGACATCAGAAGAAAGCTGGGGTGGCAATCCTTATATCAGATCAATTAGATTTTAAGCCAAACACTATAATAAGAGATGAGGAAGGACACTATATCATACTCAAAGGTTCTGCCCAACAAGAAGATCTAACAATTTTAAATATCTATGTCCCTAACGTGGGAGCAGCCAACTACATAAACCAATTAATAACAAAATCAAAGAAACACATTGACAATAATACAATAATAGCAGGAGACTTTAACACTCCCCTCTCCAAAATGGACAGATCATTCAAGCAAAGGATCAACAAGGAAATAAAGGCCTTAAATGACACACTAGACCAGACGCACATCACAGAACATTCCATCCCAAAGCAACAGAGTACACATTCTTCTCTAGTGCACATGGAACATTCTCCAGAATAGATCACATCCTGGGTCACAAATCAGGTCTTAACTGGTACCAAAAGACTGGGATCATTCCCTGCATATTTGCAAACCACAATGCTCTGAAGCTAGAACTCAATCACAAGAGGAAATTTGGAAAGAACCCAAATGCATGGAGGCTAAAATGCATCCTTCTAAAGACTGAATGGGTCAACCAGGAAATTAATGAAGAATTGAAAAAATTCATGGAAACAAATGATAATGAAAATACAACCGTTCGGGGCGCCTGGGTGGCTCAGTGGGTTAAAGCCTCTGCTTTCAGCTCATGTCATGATCCCAGTTGTCCTGGGATTGAGCCCCACATCAGGCTCTCTGCTCAGCAGGGAGCCTGCTTCCCCTCCCTCCCCCCGCCTGCCTCTCTGCCTACTTATGATCTCTGTCTGTCAAATAAATAAATAAATCTTAAAAAAAAAAAGTTCAAAATCTCTGGGACATGGCAAAAGCAGTCCTGAGAGGAAAATATATGCGATACAAGACTTTCTCAAGAAACAAGGAAGGTCTCAAATACACAACCTAACCCTACACCTAAAGGAGCTGGAGAAAGAACAACAAAGAAAGCTAAACCCAGCAGGAGAAGAGAAATAATAAAGACCAGAGCAGAAATCAATGAAATAGAAACCAAAAAACAGTAGAACAAATCAATGAAACTAGGAGCTGGTTCTTCAAAAGAATTAATAAGATTGATAAACCCCTGGCCAGAGAAAGGACCCAAATAAATAAAATCATGAATGAAAGGGGAGAGATCACAACCAACACCAAAGAAATACAAAGAGTTATAAGAAGATATTATGAGCAACTATACGTCAGCAAATTTGACAATCTGGAAGAAATGGATGTATTCCTAGAGACATATAAACTACCACAACTGAACAGACCCATAACCAGTAAGGAGATTGAAGCAGTCATCAAAATTCTCCCAACAAACAAAAGCCCAGGGCAAGACGGCTTCCCAGGGGAATTCTACCAAATATTTAAAGAAGAATTAATTCCTATTCTCTTGAAACTGTTCCAAAAAATAGAAATGGAAGGAAAACTTCCAAACTCATTTTATGAGGCCAGCATTACCTTGATCCCCAAACCAGACAAAGACCCCATCAAAAAGGAGAATTATAGACCAATATTCTTGAAGAGCACAAATGCAAAAATTCTCACCAAAATACTAGCCAATAAGATCCAACAGTACATTAAAAGGATTATTCACTACATCCAAGTGGGATTTATTCCAGGGCTGCAAGGGTGGTTCAACATCCGCAAATCAATCAATGTGATACAATACATTAATAAAAGAAAGTACAAGAACCATATGATACTCTCAATAGTTGCTGAAAAAGAATTTGACAAAGTACAGCATCCTTTCTGGGTCACAGCTCTTCAAAGTGTAGGGTTAGAGGGTACATACCTCGAAACCATCAAGGCCATCTATGAAAAACCCACAGCAAATATCATTCTCAATGGAGAAAAACTGAGAGCTTTTCTGCTAAGGTCAGGGACATGGCAGGGATGTCCATTATCACCACTGCTATTCAATATAGTACTAGAAGTCCTAGCCTCAGCAATCAGACAACAAAAAGAAATTAAAGGCATCCAAATTGTCAAAGAAGAAGCCAAACTATCACTCTTTGCAGATGATATGATACTTTCTGTGAAAACCCAAAAGACTCCACTCCAAATCTGCTAGAACTTGTACAGGAATTCAGTAAAGTGTCAGGATATAAAATCAATGCACAGAAGTCAGTTGCATTTCTGTACACCAACAACAAGACAGAGGAAAGACAAATTAAGGAGTCAATCCTGTTTACAATTGCACCCCAAAATAAGAAAGCTAGTAATAAATCTAACCAAAGAGGCAAAGAATCTGTACTCAGAAAATTATAAAGTACTCATGAAAGAAATTGAGGAAGACACAAAGAAATGGAAAAATGTTCCATGCTCATGGATTAGAAGAACAAATATTGTGAAAATGTCTATGCTACCTAAAGCAATCTATATGTTTAATGTGATCCCTATCAAAATCCCATCCATTTTTTTCAAAGAAATGGAACAAATAATCCTAAAATTTATATGGAACCAGAAAAGTCCTCAAATAGCCAGAGGAATATTGAAAGAGAAAGCCAAAGTAGGTGGCATCACAATTCCAGACTTCAAGCTCTATTACAAAGCTATCATCATCAAGATGGTATGGTATTGGCACAAAAACAGACAAATAGATCAATGGAACAGAATAGAGAGCCCAGAAATAGACCCTCAACTCTATGGTCAACTAATCTTTGACAAAGCAGGGAAGAATGTCCAATGGAAAAAAGACAGTCTCTTCAACAAATGGTGTTGGGAAAATTGGACAGCCACATGCAGAAGAATGAAAACGGATCATTTCCTTACACCAAACACAAAAATAGACTCAAAATGGATGAAGGACCTCAATGTGAGAAAGGAATCCATCAAAATCCTTGAGGAGAACACAGGCAGCAACCTCTTTGACCTCAGCTGCAGCAACTTCTTCCTAGGAACATCACCAAAGGAGAGGGAAGCAAGGGCAAAAATGAACTATTGGGACTTCATCAAGATCAAAATCTTTTGCACAGCAAAGGAATCATTTAACAGAACCAAAAGACAATTGACAGAATGGGAGAAGATATTTGCATACAATATATCAGATAATGGGTTAGTATCCAATATCTATAAAGAACTTATTAAACTCAACACCCAAAGAACAAATAATCCAATCAAGAAATGGGCAGAGGACATGAACAGACATTTCTGCAAGGAAGACATCCAGATGGCCACAGACACATGAAAAAGTGCTCCACATCACTCGGCATCAGGGAAATACAAATCAAAACCACAATGAGATACCACCTCACACCAGTCAGAATGGCTAAAATTAACAAGCCAGGAAATGACAGATACTGGTGAGGATGTGGAGAAAGGGGATCCCTCCTACACTGTTGGTGGGAATGCACGCTCGTGCAGCCACTGTGGAAAACAGCATGGAAGTTCCTCAAAAAGTTGAAAATAGAGCTACCCTATGAACCAGAAATTGCACTACTGGGTATTTACCCTAAAGATATAAACGTGGTGATCTGAAGGGGCATGTGCACCCAAATGTTTATAGCACCAATGTCCACAATAGCCCAACTATGGAAAGAACCTAGATGTCCATCAACAGATGAATGGATAAAGAAGAAGTGGTATATATATACAACGGGATACTATGCAGTCATGAAAAGAAATGAAATCTTGCCATTTGCAAGGACATGGATGGAACTAAAGGGTATTATGCTTAGTGAAATAAGTCAATCAGAGAAAGACAATTATCATATGATCTCCCTGATACAAGGAAGGTGAGAGGCAATGTGGAGCGTTTGGTTTGTAGGAAAGGAATAAATGAAACAAGATGGGATTGGGAAGGAGATCAACCATAAGAGACTCTTAATCTCACAAAACAAATGGAAGGTTGCCAGGGGGAGGGGGGGATGGAGAGGGTGGCTGGGTTATGGACATTGGGGAAGGTATGTGCTATGGTGAGTGCTGTGAAGTGTAAACCTGGTGATTCACAGACCTGTACCCCTGGGGCTAATAAATCATTATATGTTAATAAAAAAAATTAAAAATTAAAAAAAATAAAAATAAAAACACTCTTTCACAAAGGGTGTTTGGGTACTATTATAGGCAGGCTAAAGGAACTGGAATTGCAGATGCAACATTAACCTAATGCTAGTTTTTTGACTTTATCAAGTCACCTAATCTCCCTGAGCCTTATTTTACTCACCAGTAAAATGGGAATAATATTAATTACCTTGGAGGTTTGCTGTGATGTTGAAATAAGTACATGTGAAATGCATGTTAGGATGACTAGCCCCTAGTAAGTATTGGATAGTTATTAAAATGACTCGTGTTGTACCGTGTAGATAAAGATCTATAGTCCGAACAAAAAGAATGGAAAACTGACATCACTCTAGATAGATATGAGGTAAAGAGCTTTCAACCATAAAATTGCATTTCTTCTAATGAGTCAGTTAATATTTGTCATTGAGTTTATATAAAATAAAGCCTAAGCACACCAAGATGTCCGTGTAAACATCCTATCCAGTTCTCCCCACCTTGAACATAGCAGATGCTGCTAAAATATACAGTGATAGCTGTGACAGGCCTTTCCATGTGTAACATGACTATTTCCATTCAATCATCCAAATGGGTTATAGGACTTTTTCTTGAAGTCCTATAACCAAGCCCCACCCCCACCCCCTTCCTATTCATTCTATCCTTGTTCAGCAATTGTGCCAGTCTGCTTGGACAGTGAAGTCTGTCTCTATCCTCATTCCTAATTGTTTCCTCTTCCTTCTGGCTTTGAAGGCACTGAAGACAGAAGCTCCCACACCAAACGCTCGCCTCAAAAGCAGTAAGTACACAGAGGTGCTCTGCCTTGGAGGACAGCCATTTGACTACCTGGGTATCAGCTGTCTGTTGGGCCCTGCTCTGTTGGACCACTGTGTCCCATAAGCACCCTGGGCACAGTGTCTAATGCCAGGTTAGCTTGTCATGGGCCTACAGAAATGTGTGAGAGCTGAAAAAAACCTCATGAACTCCAAAATATAAAAAGAAAAACCAAAGATGAAGTAGTAAATGTTTAAGTTAATGCCTATTCCTATCAAATCTCTATTGTGATTCAATAGCATTAACTGTTCAATTAAATTTATATGCCTGAGGACGTGGTAGTTGCAAGAATTGCAGGTTAGGTTTTCATACCTCACTACTTTGTAGAGCTCACTGACAGTTTACAGTGATTGCTGAGAATTATCAGCCAATCATAAATTAAAAGTGTTTATGGTCAAGTAATTTAAAATTCTATAAAAATGTTTATAACAACAAAAAAAACTACCTTGATGTAGGATATGAGTGCACTGAAATGCATTTGCAATGACATGGCAAGGTGACTCCAAAAGTAAAATGCTTATGAACCACTGAGTCAGCTTGTCCAGCCTTGTAGGCTTTGGGAAGACTAGAATAACACATCTCCAGTCCCCCACTCTGCTGCCAAGTCTCACAAAAGAAACCAACAAAGACACATGAAAGGATTCATGGCAGAGATAAATACAGTTCCCGTGTCTGTGCATAAGAACCAAGCCTGCAAACATACACAAACACACATGTGTGCGTACACACACAGATACACACACACACTGGTGGGTGATGGGGACATTATCCTCAAGTGACACCTATACTGAGCTATCAACTGAATTTTGAAAAACTGCAACTTCAGTGTAGTGTGGGAATATTAAGTTGATATGAATGTAAGTCAAGTATGATTAGGATGCAGGACAGAGAGCTGTTCCCCATGCTTATTTCTCACCCAAAATACATGAACAATGACACTCTTGTGTTGTTTCAACAGTTAATGTGTACTGAGTACCTACAACTTGAAGCAAGCTTATTCCAGATACTGGGAATACCCACTTGACACTCTCCTATGATTTTGAAAATATTCCTATGAAATTTGGAGAATAAATCTAATAGATCTGCAGACTTCTCTTTTAAATATGATATCCACAAAGCCATGGATTGGTAACTTCCTCTCTAAAGATTGCAAGCATAGATAAGATCAGCTGTGAATTGTGGTCAAGCTCTAGTTCTTTCTCCCCATTCAGAAAAACAAGAGAAAGCTAGTGAGTGATAATAATAATAATTCTGAATTGTTAATAATTTCCAAACATCTGGATTAAGTTCGTATCAACAACACCAGACACTAGAACACTTTTTTTCCTTCAGCTCTCAATTCCAAGAATGATAACTGTTAGGGCAGGGAGGAATTTTGACAGGTTATGAGACTAAGATAAGGGAGGCTGGTAGCCAGTTGAGTCTTAAGTGTTCCCAAGGCCCAAGCAATACTCACCACCCATAAGGAACATGGAGGGGAAGGAATGTTTCATTGAGAACAGAAGAAAGTCAGCGAAGAAGGCAAGAAAAAAAAATAGGGAAAGGAAGAGAAAAAGAAGGAAAAAGAGAGAAAATGGAGCATTTCTGAGAATAGGTGGCTCTTCCCACCACCCCGACTTCTTCCCTCCACTGTAAACAGTGTGGTTTGTAACCATCAGCAAGAAGTCATAGATACTACCTTCCTCCTCCAAGTTCTTGTAGATGGTGGGAGGATAAACAAGTTAATAAATATGTTAATGAACTTCATTGCTGGTCTGAATTAAACCTAAAGTCTTTTTTTCCATCACCCTTCTCTTTCAATTTATTTAAGAGATTGATGAAAGTGTTTATCATCTTTGGTTCTTGAGAATGAGTGCCATTTGATACTGCAGGTTGCATCTTGGAGCCCAGCAATCATCATGGATAGTGTGGTTAGTGCGATTTATAGGGCAGTCCTTGGCAGTCAGAAAGCAAATGCATTGCCAAGTCACAACGAGAGGTCCATTAACACCCCGAATAAATTAGTATTAGATGCAGTATTCTAGCTGGAAACCCACTAACACCATTTGTACAGTACTTCAACGGGCAAAAGGAGAAAAGGTGATTCCAGCCAGTTTTATTTTTCAAAGTCCCAGTGTTGTTTTGAGATTGCAAAAAGACAAGCTTGTTATAATAGTGACTTTACTAGCCTTCTAAAAGAAGTTTAAGATGAACCAGAAGTGATATTCTTCAGAATAAAACATTAATAATACATTCTTTGAGGAAATGGATGCAAGAGAAGCCCATCAGCACCGTCAAAACTAATTATTTGCAAGCGAAGCATCAAAACCCAGTCACACAAGATGAACCCCACAGAGGAGTTTGCCTTTGTGCTTGAGCCCCTGGAGCCCAAAAGGATCATTGCATTACCCTGTTGGCAGATACATCCAAAAAACTGGCCGCGTTGTGTCTTGTCATCACAATGCTTCTTTCTGTTAAATGGTTTAAAATCTTTGACAAGCACATTACAAAACTAGCCAAGGAAATGCTTCCCTTCCAGAGATTAGATTTTGAAGCCCGCCATTAACACTGGCCTTTGTCAGTGACTCAGCCCACATTAGCAAAAGAAAGCTTCTTACTGACAGACTTGCTCTTAAGGAGCCTCTAAAGGGAACACTGGGGGCTTTGTTGTTGCTTCTTCACACATTATTAGTGGAGGTTTAACTGAAGCAAAGAGAGTCTTCCCTTGTCGCCAGCAATTTGTCTTTTTTAAAAAATAATTATTTCCTATCTTTATCATATTTAGACAGTCATCTAATCAGATTGCAATAAGACTGATGACTTGATTCCTAATTAAATGGAAAGAAGTCATCTAACAAAATGGTCTTTTTCTCAAGTGTGTGTACACCTAACAAAAAGGCTTTGGCCAAGTTGCTGCCTGAAAAGGAATATGCAAAGCCATAGAAAATAGGGCCTTGGCTCCAGTGAATATTCCACTACATAATAGGGCAATGACACAAGAATGCATTCTTAGACCAACTCTCCTTTCCACTGAGAATTTACTACCATCGGGTAGCCTGACTCTTTCACTTAGGTTTTCAATTTGCTTCATGGAGTCTTGTACCTAATTAAAAATTAGCCCTAGTATCTGATGGTCAAAAAAAGCCCAACCACCAAACAAACAAAAAAACAAGAAACAAAAGAAAATGAACAAATAAAAATTAACCCTATCATCCCTATTATCATTTGATCATGCTCTCAGATCTTGTCATCCTATTTCATTCTCCGCCTCACTTTGCAAAAACCACTGACGGCGCGAAGAAACCTCCATTGCTTATCATCATCCCCCAAAACCCTTCCCCTGTGACAGTGATGCAGCTACATCTAAGTTGGAAATTACTTACTTGTTCTATCATGTTTGTCTTTACACTCAAATACAGAAGCAAAGTAAAATAGGGCAGTTTACCTGCTCTAAATTATTGGCCCTCATTCCAATCTGAAAGCATTTTATGTAGCCAATACAAAGTAGACAAGTAAACATAAAATAACTAAATAATGGCCCCAAAATTCAAACCCTGGAATGTTTGGAGGCTTAGTACAAGACCTCTCACCTGATACAATGGCACAGTTGGATTCATAATGATAGGGAAAAACTGTAGTCTAAGATGGCTGACCAAATCAGCAAGGGAATTCCAGTCCCTGCCTCAAAGCCCTTCCGGGTTCTTCATTCCTACCCCGTTTCCCATGTGTGCCAAAAGTACCAAGTATACAGAAGTAGAAGGGTATAAATTCCCCTCCCTGCTTGTGCTTGGGGCTCAGACCTTTGGAGAACAACCTCTTTTGAGCCCACTGGTGTTAAATAAACTTCCAATCCTCTAAAGTCTCTGAGCACTGCTGGGTTCTTTCACCAGGTTCCAGTCCAGGTTCTGCAACATTTGGTTCCCTGACCAGGAAACCCAATGGCTCTGGCCCATTGTTGCCACCAGTTTGGGGCAATGGCAGGGCAATGACAGAATGAGGGATAGTCAGGGAGAAGGCGTGCCCTGCCTGATTTTCAGCAGTCTCCTGCCCGGTTGCCTCAGGCTGGCCCACCCCACTGTTCCCACCCGGACTCAAAGGAGATTTGGCAGGTGAGGACCTGGTCCTAACTTCGAATTCTAGTAAGACCTGGGGTCCCAGGACCCAGTCAGGTCCACCCCTGAGGATGGATGGGGAGACTGATCACCTCCCAGAGACCTCTTAGAGGTCTCACAGGTAGGGCTTCCTGGGGGGGAGGTCATTCAGGTCAGGAACCCCCATGTTTAAGGGAGACAGGAAGGAATTTCCAAAAGGAATTCCACAGGTCAGGGCTTCCTGGAGGGGAGCAACTGTAATAACTTCAGTGTGAATGTGTGAGTGAATGTGCAGTTTGACCTGGCCTATTGGGTGGACTGATTCTGTGGCTCCACGGTGGACACCCTTAGGGTCCCCAGAAGCCTACCAGAGTCTGAGTGGCCCTAACTTGCTTCTGTGGTGACTCCATAGGGTCTAAGGTGAGCCCCTTTGGGATGCCAGTCTGGGGCTCATATGGATTCGCTAAGGCTAAGAGGCACCCAGTTGTCCTCTGGGATGGCAAACAGGGGGCATGTGACTGGTCTTTCCTTTGGAGGGACACCCACCCTTCATTTGTCTTCATTCCAATGACATAGGAAGGGAACACACAGGGTGGCCAAGGGAGTCTCCCTGCTCATCATGGTGGAGGCTCTTCAAAACCTATGGTCTTAGATTATATGCTCAAAATTTTGAGAAGCAAATTCTCAGGAGACTATGGGATCAAAAGATTTGGAAAATTAGGCACATTATATGAATTGAAATGGGCCATCTTTGGGGTCGACTGGCCCTCCAAGGTGTCCTTAAGAACTACCCGCTATCCAGATCATTTAGAAAATTATGGTCGGGACTCCCAGACACCCTGATCAATTCCTATATATTGATTCTTGGTTTCAGATAGCCCAAACTCTGCCCCCGCCCCTGAGTCTGATTCTGTGCTAATAGGAAGGACCAAAGTAGGACATTTGTAACCCAAATAAAAGAGCCCAAAGTCTGTAAGGAAGCAAAGCCTATTAGGAAGGCCCTGGCTAGGGCACATCAGGAGCAGCAACGTGGATGAGCTCTGGACAAGGATGACCCTGTTAGAAAGTGTGGGGGCCACAGTCCTCCTCTGACCCAGGGTGTAAAGCTGAGCTGCAGGAAGACGGTGCTCCTGCTTCTTATAAGTGGCATGTGTGGGGAGATACCCAACTTAGCTGTTCAGACAGCCCACAGGAAACTTAATCCAGACAGAAACAGGCTATAAAATAACAGGAGCTCTCATATTTACCTTTAAGAAAAAGTGGGAGGGGTGCCTGGGTGGCTTAATGGGTTAAAGCATCTGCCTTCCGCTCAGGTCAGGATCCTAGGTGTCCTTTAGGATGGGGACTTTAGAAATATTCCCAAGCAGCTGCCAAACCTCCTTTGTTTCAGGGAAATTCCCTGTCTTCTCTGGCCCAATATGTATTGTCTATCCCTGCCCTTGTTGGCAGGAAAACATGGTGCCTGCTCCTCTGGAGCTGATGATCTCCTGAACTGGGAATCCTTTCTCTGCCCTCTGGCAGCACTTTGTCTCTTCTGCCTCGCCATCCCTTTTTGCACCATCTTGGGTGCAGCCTGCATTACCAGCTTCTAGACCATCCTCAGTGCCCCAGGCACCACTGTCAAGGAGCAAGAAGAGCACCCACAAGAACTAACACCATCCACTCCAGATTTCCCCATGTGTCTCAGGTGAAAATTGACCATGGGGAAGATCCTGGTGGAACCTATTTCAGCATTTAAACTAAGTTTGTTGGTTTAGTTCAGACAGATGTGTCTTTAAAGTTATCAGTGGTAAACATGAAACTTTTATTCTATGAAGGTTTACTGAAGGCCAAATAAACTCGTTATCTCTGTTGAAATTTGTTAGCAAAGTGATGACTAAACTGATGGTTAATTGTCTCAAAGTTTTCATGGGTAATTGTTAAAGTAGCTTTCAAAGTCTTTGGTAACTTGAAACTTTAAAGTTTTGGTTGGATGACAAATGGAATTAAATTATGAAAATCTAGGTCTCTTCCAAATGGAATAAAATGCTAAAGCATTGATTACTGGACATAGGTTTGTGCCTTTGACTTCCTACTGCAAAGAAACTAAGAATATTTAAATCTGTTGGTAAACATGTCTTGTGCTTAACTGATTCATAAATTTGCCATCTAAAGAATCCTGTTGTAACAGTTCACAAATGGTTAATACTTAGCCATCATTAGATGTTAGGTGTTCCTAAGAGTACAAAATTTTGCTGACTGTAACTATGACTGATGGAAATAAGGGAAACAACTCTGTGGAAAAGTAGGAGATATGTAAGAAAGGTAAGGAATGGGAATGCATTTTGTTAAAGGAAAAGAAGGTAATTTTGTCCCAAATGAGATGGTTGTTTGGAAGGAAATGTCTTGGGACAAAACCTAAATGCAAAGGAAAGTTGTAGAAGGTTTGTGAAGGGAAATCTTCAGAAAAAGAATTTTAAGTGTAGTCATGACAGACTAAGATTGAAACGGAAAAAAAAAAAAAAGGACACTGGTATAGAAAGCTGGTTTTCTCTCTGTTTAAAAGGACAAAGTTTTCTTAGGTTAATTGATCTGCTATTAAGGAGAAAATGTAAACAGTTGTTTCCTCTTTGCCTGTCCAGAAAAACCATCTTCCACATTTTACCTGTATCAGGTGTTTAACATCCCTAATTATATGTAGGCATGTGCTGTAAAACTTTCTAAGATTTTATCAAATGTTGACAAGATTTAAATTGTAATGAAATCTCTTTAACTCGCTAGGCTTTTCCTTGGTTTGCTAAGTTAATCAGGAAGTACTGCTAAATGAATGATAAACTTTGGGTTACACTTGGGTAAATGCTATAATGATTCTAGAGTTTCTATACATTTGCTAAAGTTTTAATGTTTTGATAAGGTCATCACTTGATATTTAATTATTGAAGTGTTATGTGTCACAGAAATAACTTGATTTCCTTGCCAGCTAAATTGTAAACTCTCATCTCACCAGCTCTTTAACCATATCTATTCTGAGTTTTTATCATTTATAATTGTTTTGATTCTATTGTAAAATGGGTTTCACCTTAAGGGAGATTCATAAAAAGGACTTTCAGGACAACACATGTATTCAATATCTTTAAGATCAGAACTGAAATGAATAAGAATTTCCAGAACTAACTAAAGCTGCGTTCAAACTAAACCGAAATTAGTAACACGGGACTATAATGTTATGTCTCTTATTCTAGACATTGCTTGTTCTCTAATGTTTGCTCTTCCAGACTAAGAAAAATTTTACTTAAGTTATTGGTGACTTACAGAAATGTAAAAATATTCATTTGTAAACAAATCAAAGCATTCAGATTTTCTCTCTATCTGAATCCTCTGAAACCCAAATGGTCTTAGTAAGTATTCTTCCATTGCAATCACTGATTTGCATAAGTTCAATAAGAACCTGTTCTCCTTGTAACAGGACACCATTGGAAACATTGGTTATTTTACCAAGGCTTTGACTGGAATGTCATATTTGAGAAAGACATGCATAGACTCAGATATGACCAGACAGCTTTAAGGAACTCAGGTTGACTTTATGAAACCTAGAGCCATTAAGTCCCTTGGAAGTGTTGGCCTGGTACCTTGCTTACAGAGTTCCCAGCAGCCTCACCAGGTGAGTAAAGAAGGTCACTTCCTGGCAGGTACAGGAACCTCAGGATACTTTGGGGTCCTCAGGAAGAGGAATTCGCCCAAATAGACAGGTATTACAGGCATGTCTGATGGCAAGTACTTAGCTTGGCTTCTGGCCTGGAGAGGCTACTAAAAGTTCAACCTAGAGATTCCTTATGAGAAGTTCCAGCAAAGCAGGTTATAAAAGGTCTGTATGATCACTCATTGTTCTTGCTGTTCTTATGTAAATAATTAGGCCAAATCTGTTTAAACTGGACTTATTTTTCAAATAAATTAGTCCTAATCTAGCTATCTGTGGAAATGAGGGTTATTTTAGAGAGAAAAATTATGTTTCAGTAACACACCTTTGTGGATGTTAAGTTCTAGATTTGACTGTCTTTAAATGTTTGTTGTTTACCTAACCTAGACAACTAGAGGTAAACTTAAGAGAAATTACCACAGTAACTCATATACAGACAATCTTATGCTGATTATTCTGTGGGGATAATAACAGAACCCCATGGGCACATAATTATTTAAACAACTGAAAAATGGGATTGATTCCCTCAATAATTGTATAACTTAACTATCACCTTAACCAATTCTGTGGGGCTAGGATAATGAAATTGCCTAAAAGCCAGAAGCATACCCCATCCCATAGGATGAACTATGGACTTGTGGAGATAATAGCTTACCCCACTTTCTTTATGATTGGATTAGATGATGCATGTGGGACTCCCCTTATCTCTTGACAAGTTTTCTCCCACTTGCCAGTGATCCTTTGTAATTAGGATATTGTTAAGGCTGGATGACTCAAGAAAAGGGCTTCTTAATGGTTTCATCCCTTAGTCATGTTTATCCTAGAAGTCACCTCTATCGAGGTACAATTACAAACAAAGGCTTTAGCTAAGCATAGAACAGCCCTCCTCATAAAAGGAGCTGCAAAGCTCACTATGGGACAGTTCCTGACTGTAATGACTTCACATCAGGTCCAGATTTGTCTTAGAAACCAAAGGCTGCTGATGGATGATGGAGGACAACTTATTAAATACCAGGCTACACTGATAGATATGCCTGAAATAATACCTAAAACCTGTCAGACTTTAAAATCCAACTACCCTTATGCCTGGACCTGACTATCGTACTTCTGTAGAGCATGACTGTTGGAGGTCATTGATGTTGTTAATTCTAGTCAACTGGATTTAAAAGATTGCCACAGCTATAATTCACCTCAAAGGCTTTATGGAAGGCCACCCCCTGTAGTAAGTAGGCTTAGAGGAGACCTCAAACACATCGGGAACTTAGAGGTGTCCCAACACCTCCAAACCTGGGAAAAACTCAAAGGCGCATCTCCCAAGAAACTTTAGAAAGGACCCCCTCAAACCATGGTGGGCAGGGCCCCACACTGTTGTTTTAACCACCCCTACTGCCCTCAGTGTCTTAGGTGTCACCGAATGGGTCCACTGTTCTGAAGTAAAGAAGGCTCTCACCCGTTGGATGAATCACACCAGTGGAAAGCTCAACCAGTTGTTACAGACCTGCTCCATCTCCACCTTCAATGAGACCCCACCCACTGATGGACATCTGTTCACTGTGGTCCCTGGCTATTGTCAGCATGACATCAACACCCTCACCTCAGGAGTTGGACTTTACATTGCTCCCCCTTCTGACCGGACTTTCTCCCAGAAACTTGTTATTGTTATTGCTTATTGGGCAGCCTTAGGAAACTTATGATGGATTACTAAGTTCATAGAAAATACTGTTACCAGGTGAGCCACTGCCCAAATACTAGCCTTGCAGGGCCATGGTAATAGATGATAATGATGCCCTTTAAACTAGGTGTTTAAAGGGGCATCAAAGGGGGGAATGATAAGGAAAAACTGTACTCTAAGATGGCCGACCAAACCAGCAAGGGAATTCCAGTCACTGTCTCAAAGCCCTTCCGAGTTCTTTCCTACCCCATTTCCCATGTGTACCCAAAGTACCAAGTATGCGGAAGTAGAAGGGTATAAATCCCCCTCTCTGCTTGTGGTTGGGGCTCAGACTTTTGGAGAACAACCTCATCTGAGCCCACCGGTGTCCAAAGTCTCCAAGTACCACTTTATTCTTCTGCCAGGATCCAGTCCAGGTTCTGCAACCATGTAACCCCATCACCCCTCCCCAACACACACACACAAACTATGCAGCACCTCTAACAATTTTAGTTTGGGCCCATTAAAACACATTTATAGCTTGTCTAAAATAATTAGATGATTTGACCCAAGCAGTATTTATTTTCAAGGGATTTCCTGCCAGATCTATGTCTTACTAAAGCACTTAACAGTTATTTTTGGAAGTAAGCATTAAATGTCTTTTCTGCAGCTGATTGAAAGAATTTACATTTTGATGTCTAGTCTTTGGCTATAATTATAGGTAAATTTAAATATTTTACATAGTAGTAGAAGAAAAACAGTTAACAAAGTTTACTTGAAAATAAAGTGAATCATTACACTGAGCCATTTATCTCTTCTGCCTGCATGCACGACCAACAGAAGTTTGTTTTCTCCTCAAGTCTCTTCCCTGATAGTCAACAGCTGTTGCTTCCTTCAAACTATAAACTCCATCTTCCTGTTTTACCTTAACTGTTTTGCCCAAACTACCTTAGATATGATGGCAATTTAAAATCTGAACAGTTTTTGTAAATCACAGCAATTACATTGTGAGTATTAGTTGCTAGGTGATACTATGGATCAAAGTCAAGTCTAAAGATGAAGTTTTAGAATCTAAGCGAGGTTCTAACTTGGGTGGAGTCTCGAGCTAATGACCAAGAAAGAATTCTTGAGATATCTGTGGTGCAAAATGTTGTTTACTAAAGCATGAGGACAGGACCGGTGGGCAGAGAGAGCTCCTGCCTCAGGGTTGTGAGGGGTGGTAGGTTCTGTATGGTGGGGTTGGGGGAGGTAAGGAAAAAGGGAGGTTTCAATAGAACTTTCATATGCTATAGAGTACCTATGAGATACTGGATGCCTTGAGGCCTTGTCATTGTCAAGGTTTTTCCCCCTCTAGCAAGGTATTAACATTAAGATAGTTGGGAGATTCCTAAAGAATGTCACATATGTCCCACCCAGGAGTGGGGGTGGGGGAAGCTTTTGCTTTGTCCTCAGCCAGTCTTCCTTCTGTTCCCTCATCACTAACATCAATACAGTTAATTCAGGTAGAGTTTCCAACTGTAAACCATTTGAAAAGGCAAAGTGGTGGGGGGACAAAAAATAACCCTGGCTTCCCAAGCCCAGGCTGGAAATAATGTTTTTCAGAGAGGAATTGAACATGATTTTCTCATCTGAGGACAATGTAGCAGACTATCACTGACATCTACTTGAATGTATAAAATTTCCCTTTCACGTTAGCAGACCTTTTTTGCCTACATCAAACACATCACAAGAGTTAACAAGTGCAGAGATTTTATTTTATTTTTTATTTTTTATTTATTTTATTTTATTTATTTTATTCAGGCTTTTAAAAAAATTATTGTAAGGACCTATTTAACCAGAGGCTTCCTTTAAGGTTAAACAACAACCTTGTTTAACCCTTAAACTGTCCCTGCTCCCCTTCCCCCAGGGGACTGACTGAAAAACAAGTCCTGGAAACCAGCCACAGGTAACAAGGCCCAGATACAAGAGTGGGTCAGGCCAGGTGGAGACATCTGATCAGTGGGGGGTTGCATACTGTCTCCCTAGCTACAAAGGAGTATGGGCCCTGCCCTTTGGGAGCCTTTTGGCGCCAATTCTAACCAAGGTGTGATAGGCTAGGTCAAATGTCTACTATAGGGTAAATTGTAATTCAATTGGTCACCTAGCATCACTGTGGAGTTTCCTGTGTGTGTTACAATCTCATTGGCCAGCTGTGCGTGGCCAGGCCCAACCGCATGGCCTTTGCCCTTAAAAGCTAGTCTGTGAAACAGAGAAAGGTCGTCCTCTCTGTAAGGGGCAGCCCCAACCAGTCTGTTCAATGGTCGGTTTGATTCTTGATGCTTGGCGTGAAATAAAGCTTTGCTTGACCTTCGCTTTGTATCAGTCTCACTCCTTTAATCACGGACCCATTTTTGGGGGGACCTAACAATTATGAACATGTTTGTTCCTTCTGTAACCATCTTAGGTATCTTATACATCTATTGGTCATGTCCTAAATACTTTTGGCTTAGATTTTATGTCATCCATAAAGTAATAATTTGCTGCAGACTTTCAAGTGCAATATATCATTAAGATGCAACCTTGCAGTTAAGATAAGGCCTTACATTTTAATGTGATGAAGGAAGAGAAGGCAAGCTGAGGACAGCATAAGCTGGCACCTGGCAACCTCCCCCCACCAGCACTTCTGGGTGGGACAAGTGTGACATTCTTCCCTGAATCTCCCAACTATCTTAATGTTAAGGCCTTGCTAGAGGGGAAAAACAACCTTAATCTGACAATGGCAAGGCCTCAAGGCCTTGGGTATCTTGTGGGTCCTCTTTAGCATATGAAAGTTCTTTTGAAACCTCCTTTTTCCTTACCTCCCCCAACCCCATAGTATATAATCAGCCACCCTTCACAACCCTGGTGCAGCTGCTCTTTCTGCCCAAGGGTCCTGTCTCCGTGCTTTAATAAACCACCATTTTGCACCAAAGACGTCTCAAGAATTCTTTCTTGGTTGTCGGCTCCGGGCTCCACCCCACTGAACCTCACTTATGTTCTAAAACTACATCCCTTGTGCATAAACATCTTCCTTTTCTGACAGAGTCATCTGTTACTGTGGGGTGTATTGCAAACATTGCAACAGAGGTGATGAGAGGAAAGTAATAGTTGAGATTCATCACTTCAGTTTTAAAATAGTGATTTGAAGTAAAAGCAAAGACAATAATTTTGAATGCCAAGACTTTTGATTTGCCATAACTGTCTCTTTGTTAGACCCAAGATTTTTGAGCAGTGGAAATCTGATTTTGGGTATCCAGAGCCAAGTCCTGGAGGAATTAGGAAATAAAGTTAATGGGTTCAGGACTATCTATGGAAGAGAGAGATGAGGAGCCAGGTAATTGGTTCTAGAATTGTTTTGGAAAAGATAAGAGATAGGGAGGAATCCCACATTTAGCCCCCCTCCTTCCCTCGGGCTAGAAAACACACTTTAGCTGACATTGGTAGGGATGAACACTGACAACCTGAATCCAAAGGAAATGTGGAGATCATGGTAATTTATTAAAAAACCCCAAAGTTCATATGTATTTTTTGCACATCTTGTATTTTTCTGTGAAATAGTATATGCTAATGTGATAATGTAGATTAAGAGATAGGAGTTTACTAGTTTTTTTTCCATTAATAGGATATGTCAAAGAACATTGTGAAATGCTTTGAAATGTACAAAAAAGCTGTTGGGTTCCCTGTCTAGTGCCTCTCCTGGATTATGTATGCCTTTTGTTGTCTTTAAGCTAATTTGCAATCTAAATTGTATATAGATTGAAATAACTTTTGTCCATAGAAATGCAAATGCATTTTATCAATGAAAATGTAATTTTTTATTTTCCTGTGGATATTAACTAATTTTGAATCTATTTATACATTCATTTCAGCATTTCTGATTGCCTATATATATGTACATGCTTTTTGAATTCTTTTTTGAACTGGTTGTAGCATCTTACTGGTTCTCTCATTTACTACTGAATTAAATAAGTTCTTTGACACATTTTTGTCTTATTTGTGTATGAATCATGATCTTACCCTTTTAAAAATATTTAACAAATACATTTTAGTGAACAGGACATTTCTGGAGACATATTAACTTATTTTATTTACAGTTATGAGTGATGATGGAGATCTCAGGCATCTCCCCCAAACAGCAGGGGAAATAATTTGTAGAACAATAAGTAGTAGTTACTTATCTATTGTCACCTCTCCAATCATAATATCTAGCTATTGTGTGCTTAGGGACAAAATCCTTTCCCTTTGGCATGGCTTTGTGTTTTCATAGGAAGGTTTTCCACTGGGAATAAACCCTCCTGTCTTCCCCACCCCTTTACTCAGTACTCACTAAGGGAGATGATGTACTTTTCTGATTAGAAAGACTGGAAGAAAAAAATTGGACAACATTCAGAAGGAACGTAGCTCAATCCCCTTTTCCTGGTATGCTTTAGGATTCGTTACTTTCATTTTAGAGATTCTGTAGGGATAAGCACTACAAATGAGAAGGCTACTATTTATCTCATTTATCTGCTTTGTCAGTGAAGTCCACTGGACTAACAGACCTAAAACTCCATTTTCCAGGAGCTTTATTAGTAATAAAGCTGATATTTTGAGTTCCTTTGCTTTTATCTATCTCTCAAATGGTTTAGAGCATGGGTGAGAAAAAGAGGAATTACTTATTAGTCTCTCAGACTCTAGATCCAAAAAAAGAACTGTTGTATTAGTCTTCCATATATAAATACATCAGCTGATGTTGGCATAGTTTAACACCAATTAATAAGATATGTTCCAGGAATGCCTTACTAGAAATCAAGGTGATTACAGAATAAAGTTTACAATAAACTTTACAATAAAGTTTACAATAAACTGTAATAAAGATTACAGAATAAAGTTACATGACAAAGCAAACTTGCAGAATAGAAATATCCAGTTGACTTTGACATTCAGTTTTAGAAGATAAAAGACTTGCTCTATTTATATTATGTCAGAAAATGTCTAAAATCTTTTCTAGGCTTATGTTATAGGGTGAGTCCAATGCCCTGTATACTTTCTGAAAGCACAGGGATTTTGCTCAGTATGATAAGTTAATCAAGTTAGAGAAGTTGCAGATTGCTTAATATAGTGGCAATAGAGGGTAGAAGAATATTAGACAGAACAGCCCAATGCTAAAACCATGAAAAGCCTCCAATGGTTTTATGATGTTTTACTTTATATCCTGTACAAAGTAGTTAGATGAAGATTTCACACAGCATTTTTTAAGCTTCTAAGTTAAATTTATCCACTTAGTCCAATAAACTATTTACTAGGGAGTTGTTATAAATGTAGTACATTTATAGTACATTTATTAGTACAATTGAAAATAAAAGACGTAATTAATATCATTGGTTATATAATGTAAAGGAGGGTTATTTAAAGTTTATAGTGCCAATGACTGATTCCATGAATCCCAGAAACGACAACCAAAACAACTTGTTCATAAAGCAAAGCCAAGTTATTACTTCAGTAAGAAAGACTCCTACCTTGATATTCTCTCAGGAGAGCAAGGATAGGTGGAATATTTATAAGATTTTGAGGATTCTTGTTTAAGGCATATCTTTCAATGTGGGCTAGGGGGCTGACTGAAACTGAGGGAAGTTTGTAACAAAATAGTTTAGAATCAGTGGACACAGTGAAGTGAAAATCTGAAAATAAGTTTTGAGGCGTGAACTGTTGTTTGATGAGCTGAGTGGAGCAATCCTATGTTCTGAGAAAGGGTATTTACTCTACAAAGGGCTATTTGAGTAGTCTGTTACTGGAACAAATGGATTTTTGGAACGTTCCTCCAAAAAGCAATTAAATTATTTGCAACTTCATCTTCCTGGTCAAGAATTTACTGGAATAGTAAAGTCTCATTAGAACAGGCAGTTTAATTGTAAAGTCATTTTGATGTAAACAGTATTCTATGTGGTGACAGATAATTTAGGTTCTCTACAGCAAGTTTTTATAATGTAATCTTCATAACAGTTTTTGGCCACTTGTTGATTATCTCAGAATATAAATAAACAAAATTTATTGGAAGGAGCAATTTAGAAAATATTGTTTAGTATTTTAGAGCTGAAAGAAATGGAAGCAGTAAAAAATTTGGACTTATTAATGCTGGGATAATCCTGAAGAGATGAAATGGAAACTTTCTTAAAGATAGAATTGTTTTGCTAGTTATTTTCCTTGGAAGTAATTTATAGTCTGTCTGTAATTTGTGGTGTTTCCAAAATAGATACATGACTTTCCTTGTACCTTGCTCACACCAAAAGCCTTTATAGACAATAAGCTTCTTTATATATTTTTATATTTTATTTTATTATTATTATTTTTTAAGAGGCCCCATACTGGGGCTTGAACTCACAATGCTGAGATCAAGACCTGAACTGAGATCAAGAGTCAGATGCTTAACCAACTGAGCCACCCAGGTGCCCAAAGCATTTTTAAAATTCATGTTTTCTTATTAAACATTAACATTAACTTGTGATATTATGAATGCTTCTGTAGATTTAGAATTGGTTTTTCAACAAGTCATTTGTGGAGATGCGTAATCTAGTTCTGTAATACCCATCCATGAATTTGACTAAAACTACAATAACTGACTATTTCAGTATCAGCTAGATAGCTTTGGTATCAGAGTAGAAATCAAAACAATATATATCTCAGAGAAGTGAAACAAGATTCATGGCTCTTTGGAAAGAGATTCCATTGGAATACTTTAGCTGTTATTTTGAAGCATGACACTAGGAAGTCCAGAGTTGACATATCTGGTTTGCGATCTCTGTCTCTTCTTCCCCTTTTTACAATTTATCTTGAAAGTTTTCATTCTTTTCCTTTTCATTTTATTAAGTAGCTAGTATTGGAACCTAGATCTTCACTTTCTTTCTTTTTTAATTGAGGAAATTTTTAGAGGTGAACAAATTGAGTAGGTAATCTCAGGTAATCCTGAGAAAAAGAACATGGGCAGAAGTATCATGCTTCTGAATTTCAAACTGTACTAGCATACTAACATTAGTATAAAAGTAATTTTTAAAAAGCCATAGTATGGGCGCCTGGGTGGCTCAGTGGGTTAAGCCTCTGCCTTCGGCTCGGGTGATGATCTCAGGGTCCTAGGATCGAGTCCCGCATCGGGCTCTCTGCTAGGCAGGGAGCCTGCTTCCTCCTCTCTCTCTCTCTGTGTGCCTCTCTGCCTACTTGTGTTCTCTCTCTGTCAAATAAATAAAATCTTAAAAAAAATAAATAAAAAGCCATAGTAATAAAAAACAGCATGGTATTGGTACAAAAATACATACATCAACCAATGGAACAAAATAGAGAACCCAGAATTAAACCTTGGTATATACAGCCAACTAGTACTTGACAAGGGAGCCATGAATACCCAATGTGGAAAGGATAGTCTCTTCAAGAAATGATGCTGGGAAAATTGGAGGACTAAATAAAAATGCAGAACAATGAATTTGGACCTCTATCTCACATCACTCATTAAAATTAACTCAAAATGTATCAAAGACTTAAATATAAAGATCTGATACCATAAAACTTCTGGAAGAAAATGTAGGGAATAAAATCAATATTGGTCCTGACAATATTTTTTTGGGTGTAATGCTAAAAGCACAGAAAACTGAAATAAAAATCAAATGGCACTATATCAAACTCAAAAGTTTCTGCACAATAAAAAGAAACAACAAGATGAAACACAGCCTATAAAATGGGAGAAAATTTTTGCAAACCATATATCAGATAAGGGATTAATACCCAAAATATATAAAGAACTCAGTCAACTGAATAACAACAACAACAAAACCAAACAATCTGATTAAAATTGGGCAGAGGAACTAAATAAATACTTCTCCAAAGAGGACATCAAAGTGAACAATAGACACATGAAAAGACACTCAACATTACTGATGATCAGGAAAATGAATATGAAAACCACAATAAGGTATCACCTCACACCTGTTAAAATGGCTATCATCAGGAAGACGAGACAGCAGGTGCTGGAGAGGATGTAGTGTTAAGGGGAACTTTATACATTGTCAGTGGGAATGTAAATTGGTGTAACCACTATGGAAAATGAAATGGAAACACCTCAAAAAATTAAAAATATATTTACCATATGATTCGGCAATTCCACTTCTAGTTATATACCCAAGGAAAATGAAAACAAGATCTCAATGAGGTATGTGCATTCCCGTTTATTGCAGCATTATTCACAAAAGCCAAGATATGAAAACAACCGAAATGCTCTTCAGTGGATGAATGGCTAGAAAAGATGTGGTACATATACACAATGGAATATTATTCAGCCAGGAGAATATTCCTCAGTCCTATTTACCACAACATGGATGGACCTTGAGCATACTATGCTAATGAGATAAGTCAGAGAAAGACAAGCACTATATAACTTACATGCCGAATCTAAAAAAGTAAAACTTGTAAAAAAAACAGTAAAATGGTGATTATCAGAGGATGGGGGTGGGGGGATAAGAGTGATGATATTTAGGAGCACAAATTTGAAATGAGTAGTAAAGAAGGAAGAGAATTCTAATGCACTGTTTAATGAATACAGACAATAATATTGAACTGTAATTACGTAATGTGATAAATATTCTACATGGTCTATCATATTATAATATATTAAAATAATATGCTGTACACCTTAAGCTTATACAATGTTACATGTAAATTTATTCAGTTGAAAAATTTTTATTTAAAAAAGAAAGGAGCTTATGATGGAAAAAAAATGATTCAGTCAGCCAATAGTTTAAAAACCATTATTTGTTAAATATACAATTAATATACAAGGTCTATATTATCAAGGCAATAGATAAATGTTTTTGTTGTCTTCTTAGGCTTCTGTTATGGGGTATTGTTTTCCTTTTCAAAAGGAACTTTGATATTAATTGTAGCCTAATTTCACCTGAAGGACAGAAGAGGGGTGGAGGGGAAAGAAAGTGTAAAAATAGGGCCATAACAAGCCAGACTCCTTGAAGATATTGTAGATTGCATGTATTCCTAGGGATGGCTTAATCTTTAAGATACTTTCAAATTGAATGTTAAGAGGATTGTCAGTTTCTCCCAATATTCAAGTTTGTCAGTGTTCTAATACCAATTTGTACTATCTGTGACTATTCATTAAACTAATATTTATTGGGTATATGCTATTTATAGTATTCTATGACAGGTGCTAGAGACAAAGTGGTTCCTATTATAGAACTGACACTCTAGTGGGAAGGCATATGAAACTGATGTAGCAAGGCTACATTAACAATTGCATGACTAAGAATGCAGAAGATGAAAAAAATTAAGGAAGTAATACTGTAGTTGAATTATTGACTATCAGTTTTATGACTTGTGAAAATCTCAAGTTACTTCTTATGTTTTTTTTTGTTTGTTTAAAGGAAAATATAAATTTTTCGTCATCTAGCTGTAATAAGAACAGATACTAATTCTCTTGTGGGAAGAATAGAAAAATTTACTTACTTTTGGCTTCACAAACGCTATTTCTCTTCATATTCTTGGTATTATAGTATCAAAGAATTGGGAAATTTTCAGGCAGGTCTAAGAAACTTCATGGAAGAAAAAGGATCAGGAACCTCAGCCTTTCTCTTCTGAGAATCTCTTTAGAACCTCTCTAATGAATCCAGGTGGTCTTAGAGGGAATTGCTTCCAGAAAGGCAGTATGCAGAGCTTCACAGGCCTGTTCCTGCTACTACTGGTGAAACTTATTAGAAAAAAAAATTTTTTTAAAGAAAAAAAGAAAGGAAGTCTGTACATCACCTTAAAGTTATACAGAAAATGAAGAATGGTTTATTGAAGAAACCCTACTATCTCAGTAAAAACAGTAAAAGTCTGTGGCACTTATGACTTGTTCCCTCTCTCCCTTCCCCTTTAGCTCATGATGACAGGAGCTCCACTCTGGATGGGTGTGACCAAAAAGACAGTTCTTCCTTGCTCCCCATAACTTCCAGTCAAGGGCTAAAGTATGTCCCCCAAGACAGGAAGGTCATTAGGCTTTTTCATTCCCCCCAGCTTTGTGCTACAGAGGGAGAAATTCTATGTGGGTGTGGCTGAGAGGTGGGAGGCTCACCTTTTGCCACCCGGTCTCCTTTGGGGGTGAAGGCTCTATACTATGCATGACAAACTAAGAACACAGGGGCTCTCATCACCCTTGTGGTGGCTTGCTCAGAGGGTGGAGGACTCACACCAGGAAGGAGAAGCTGAGAAGACCAGAGGCTACAGTTGTCTGTGTGCTGTGCTGACCATAAAGCAGAGGTGTCACTCTGAGAGTCACAGGACTGTCCTGACTCCCAGATCTGGGGCAGTGGCTCAAAGAGTTCACCTGGGATGAAGATACAGGATGGCAGACACGGCACTGACAATCTCCCAAGAAGAACTGACATATTTGTAACAGAATATGGGGAGTGTATCTATCTTATCCAAGAGAATCAGAGAAAGATAAAAAGAGCTCTCTTGAGGCCAGAACAAACCTCAAACACTGGCCTCAAAAACTACCTTTTGCAATGGGGCCTAAATTTAATTGGATCAGGCTATAGAGCAATTTATGCCCCAAGGCATAGTTTAAACAATAGCACAATCAGTCAGCAATTAGGGGAGCCCGGACAGATTGCTGTGATATCACAGAGGCAGACAGTAAACAAAGAGATTGGGTAGGGGTAAGGAAGGGGAGACAGTCAAAAAGAGCCCAGCTAGAACTATTGTCATCCCAGGGTGGCTATGCCATGCCAAGGGCCTTGCCCTCTGAGGGACAATATCAGACTGTGGGGGAAAGAGACTTTGCTAAAGTAGTACAGCCACATCATTAAACAAATAAATAAGCAAACAACAACAAATCTACTCCCTAGGGGAGATCAGTGCCTACATTTGTTATAATTATCATTATTATGCAATTATTGTTATCTAAAATGCCCATAGTATATTATCTAAAATGTCCATACACAGGGAAAAAGGAAGGTGAAAGACATTGCCAGCGAGAAGCTCAGATGTTAGACTTAAGAGTCAAAAACTTCAAGACTGCCATTATATAAATGGCCCAAGAACAACGGAAACCATGCTTAAAGACAGAAAGAAAGATATGATGATTATGGCTCATATTCAAACAGAGAACACATAGAAAGAGATAGAAATTATTACTTAAAAGAAGGACCAAATGGAAATTTTGGAGTTGAAAAGTAAAATAACTGAAATGAAAACTTCATTATAGTAGCTCAACAGTAGATTTGAAGTGGCAGAAAGAATAAACTAATTTGAAGAAAAATCAATAGAGATTATTCAATCTGAAGAACACAGATTTTAAAAATGAAGAAAGATGAGAAATTGTTCATCATCACTAGCCATTAGGGAGATTCAAATTAAAACCACATTGAGAGGGGCGCCTGGGTGGCTCAGTGGGTTAAGCTGCTGCCTTCGGCTCAGGTCATGATCTCAGGGTCCTGGGATCGAGTCCCACATCGGGCTCTCTGCTCAGTGCGGAGCTTGCTTCCCTCTCTCTCTCTCTGTCTGCCTCTCTACCTACTTGTGATCTCTGTCAAATAAATCAAATCTTTTGAAAAAAAAAAAAAAAACACATTGAGATACCACCTTACACCAGTTAGAATGGCCAAAATTAGCAAGACAGGAAACAACATGTGCTGGAGAGGATGTGGAGAAAGGGGAACCCTCTTATACTGTTGGTGAGAATGCAAGTTGGTGCAGCCACTTTGGAGAACAGTGTGGAGATTCCTCAAGAAATTAAAAATAGAGCTTCCCTATGACCCTGCAATTGCATTACTGGGTATTTACCCCAAAGATACAGATGTAGTGAAAAGAAGGGCCATCTGTACCTCAATGTTCATAGCAGCAATGGCCACGGTCGCCAAAATGTGGAAAGAACCAAGATACCCTTCAATGGACTATTGGATAAGGAAGATGTGGTCCATATACACTATGGAGTATTATGTCTCCATCAGAAAGGATGAATACCCAACTTTTGTAGCAACATGGACGGGACTGGAAGAGATTATGCTGAGTGAAATAAGTCAAGCAGAGAGAGCCAATTATCATATGGTTTCACTTATTGTGGAGCATAAAAAATAACATGGAGGACATGGGGAGATAGAGAGGAGAAGGGAGTTGAGGGAAATTGGAAGGGGAGGAGAACGATGAGAGACTATGGACACTGAAAAACAACCTGAGGGTTTTGAAGGGGTGGGGGGTGGGGGGTTGGGGGAACCAGGTGGTGGGTATTAGGGAGGGCACATATTGCATGGAGCACTGGGTGTGGTGCAAAAACAATGAATACTGTTACACTGAAAAGAAATAAAAAAAAAATGAAGAAAGATGAATGGGGTCTCAGAGAAATGTGAGACACTGTTAAGCATACTAACATACATGTAACAGGAGTACCAAAAGGGGAGGAGAGGGAAAAAGGAGCAGGGGGGACTATTCTATCTATATCTATATCATCTATATCTATATCTATTTCTATTTCTATATCTATATCATCTATATCTATATCTATATCTATCTATATCTATAGTTATATCTATCTATATCTATCTCAGCCATTACTTTATACATGTATGTATATGTATACATGTATACTTTATAAATGTATATAAATGTATAAAGTAATGGCTGAGATATGAAGACTAGAATTTATTTTGAGGGAGTCATAGGTCTCCATTGACATTCTGGACCCCACACCAGGCTCTCTTGTTTTGAGAAGGCTAGCTGTAGGCCTTGTATAGTGAATGCTGGCAGATCTTCTGACTTACCCATGGTATGGGGAAATGTTACCCATGGTATGGGGAAATGACTCCTTTCTATGGGTAAATGGCATTGGAAGGGAGATCTAAATGATAACATGATAACATGAGAGTCGGGGAGGGTAGGGCATCTGTGCTCCCATTTGGGACAGAGGGAATGTGTACAACGTCTTTGAAACAGAATGGTGTCTTCAAAGACATTGTGTTCATTGTGAAGGAAAATAGTAGCAACCCAGGTGAGGCTGGGAGTAAGCTGGTATTAGTGAGATTTGTAAGGCATGCAAATGACTTCTTAAAATTTTCAGTTTGAGATCATTGTAAATCATATAATTGATAATGTACAATTTGATTTGTAATTGATAATTGTAAATTGATAATTGATAACTGTAAACTTACATGCATTTGTGAGAAATAATATGGAAAGAACTTGTGTACCCTTTACTCAGTTTCCCCCAATGATAACATCTTGCAAAACTGCAGTATAACATTGTAACCAGATGTTGACATTGATAAAATCAAGGTATAGAAGATTTCCAACAACAAAGAGATCTCCTCCGAAGCTCTTTAATAGACCTATCCAATTTTTTCTTGCTTCTACCACCTTCTCATTCCCAGGGAAACATTAATCTGTGCTCCATTTCTATAAGAGCCATGACAAATAACTGTTTAGGGAGATGATAGGGTTTGAAGAACAATTAATTGTTCAAGATAGATGTTTTGCAGTGGTTAAAAATTTCAAAGAAATCTTATGCAATTGAGTCAATACTAGTTTTAGAATATCAAACAATATTGGTAATATTAATATGATTTTTATAGTCAGTTACAAGTAAATTAGAAATTCTGAGTAAAGAATTTTGAGTAAAGAAGTCAACAAATGAATTAAAAAGCAAAACTGGTCAGCCAATGAAAGCTCAGTTAGCTAGAAGACATGTCCAAAACCCTCTCCCAGAAGGTTTCAGGCAAGGTTACAGTGTGGAAAAAATAAAAGGAAATTGAAAAGAGAGGGAAGATGGAATGTTTTGTCATTTTTTGTTTGTTAGAATAAGCAGGGTTTCTCTGTACGTGGACATCCCTGCACTGATCTAATTGGATCTTGAGAGACTCAAGGCACAGTTTCTGTTTGGAACATACTCAGTGAGAAGGAAGGAGATCCAGGGTGAGGTAGGCAAGTGCCCATGAGGAGCAGCCTTCAGGTGTGTCAGGAAACATGATGCAGATGTTAGATGACTGGGAAAGAAGAAGGCCAAAAAAGCTGAGGTTGGAAACAAAACTTAGATCTGATTTGTGTAATAATTTTGTTCACAAAACAAAATGTTTTAAGACACAGAAAAGGGTGAAGAGAGGGTATAGATCTGTTATTTTCAAACTTGATGCACACTGGAATTACCTGAGGTATTTTAAAAATGACCCGTGACTCAGTACCATGGTCAGAGATTATGGCTTTATTGGTTTGGGTATGGTCTGGGCACCAGGATTTTTAGCAGCTTCCTAAGTGATACCAATGAACAGCCAAAGTGGAGAGACTGGTTGATTATAGACCTATTCAGTATGGTAAATTGATGGCTTAAGTATTTACGTATGATGATTCTTTTCTTTCAAAAGAACTTGAGTTAAGGTGAATAAGTGAGTTACAACCAAGACAATTGGACTTAAAAAAACAATAGCCCCCCAAATTTAGAACATCTGTAGAAATGTTCCTGAACTCTCCCTTCTACATGTGAATCATCTCAGAGCACATTCTAGTACCCGACCATCACCCTTAGATCTGGGCTGTACTCAGCACATACAATATTTTTGAAACAGAAGATTCTAATGTGCAGCTAGGCTTGAGAACTGCTCCAGCAAACTGCAATTCAAATAGATGCTACCAAGCACCTGAAATAAACGTAGTACCTCATTAAATCATTAAGTTGAGTTCAAAATTGCTGGCAACTGATTCAAAGGGGAGACATGCTACCGAGTTTCCATTTTCTGGATGAATTGTACAAAGCTCTTCTTCAGAGATGACATATTTTTGGAATAGAATTTAAAATAAAATTTTCCTGGATTGATCTTCATGTAAGGTCTTGAGTAGTGACTTAGGGCTTCAACCAAATCCTCACAAAAGACACTGGCATGTTGCTTAAATGAATATATCTTGTAGAGAGCTATTATGGTATAGAGGATATATCCTTAAAATGGGTCTGGAAAGAAAGTTTTGGTTAGCTAAAGAAGCAAGGAGACCTGAGAGAAGATCTTTTATTATTAACTTGATTTAGATTTTATCCAGCTATTCCACTAGAATTAAGTTGCTTATCTAGCTTGGGGAATCATAGACTGCCCACGAATATTCCTGAGACCTGACATGTCCAAGTACCTTCGTGTTCCATGAAGAGATAATATAAGGGTATATATGAACTTTGGTCAAGTTGCTTAGTTATTTGAAGTTCATCCATTGCCTTTGGGAGGTAGGAAGTGTGGGCTGATGAAAATAGGTTGAGTACTTAAGGGAAATGCTACCTCTGGGACACGAGAGAGGTGGGATCTATAGGAACATGAGTCCTGCCTTAGGACATAAGTAAAAGAGAACTGAGGCTGAGTGGCCATCCAGAAGTATGACACTAAACCTTACCATGACATGTGCCTAAGGGCATCTGGTTCTTACTGTAGCCAACATAGATTATCCCCTTTACAGCTACCAGGAAGAGAATTCATTCATGAAATCACTTCTAATCAGCACTTGATAAGGGTTAAAAATATGTAAGAGTTGAAAAAGAATCTAACAGACAAGTTTATTTTGGCATTATTTAGTTCTTGAGTTCTGTCCCTAAGTAGTCCTCTTGGTAATGTTGGTTGCTGGGATTTGTGGTAGTCAATTGTTAGTTCCTCTTACTGAAGAATAAAAAAAAATAATTTCCACCACTGTGAGAGCTTGTATTGTAAAACCTCAACTTTCTAGGAAAAAGTTTGTTAAGTGGCTAGTTATTTAACTCCTTTGTGCCTCATGTGACTTATTTAAAATGAGGATAATAATTGTATTAACTGGGGTGCCTGGGTGGCTCAGTCGGTAAGTGTCTGCCTTTGGCTCCGGTCATGATCCCAGGGTCCTGGGTTTGAGCCCCACATCAGGCTCCCTGCTCGGCAGGAAGCCTACTTCTCCCTCTCCCACTCCCTCTGCTTGTGTTCCCTCTCTCACTGTGTCTGTCTCTGTCAAATAAATAAATAAAATCTTTAAAAAAATAATTGTATTAACTGGTAAAGTTGTTGTAAGAATTAAATGAGATAATGCTTGCCAAGGCACTCCACAATTCCTGACACACAGTGATCACTCAGTAAAAACTAGCTATTTCTCAGTAAAAACTAGCTATGTGGTCATCATAGAGATCATCATCATCATCAACTTCAACATCCCTGGAGTAGAATGCAAAATTTTCCCAGGTAGGCAAAACAATAAAATATTATGCTTATTTCTAGAGTATCACTTTTTTTTTTTTTTTTTGGAGTATCACTTTTACTAGAAGAATGAGTTAGGATGGGGTGAGAAAAATTTCCTTAAAACAAACATAAATGTATTACAAAATAAGTTTCAAAAATCCCATGGATTTTTACTCTAGAATATAATATATTAAAGAAATTCATACTTGGAAAATTTCATAAATCTGTGCAACTTCATGTTAAGCCTTAAATCCTCAGAGGTCATGCATCCTCTCTCTTTTGCCGTCAGTGGAATTTTTCTGGAAATTTTGGGAAATAATGGCTAAGAGAACTCTAGGATTAGTTGCATCTGAAATAG
The DNA here is from genome assembly GCF_963455335.1 of Martes martes. NCBI lineage: Eukaryota > Metazoa > Chordata > Mammalia > Carnivora > Mustelidae > Martes > Martes martes. The sequence goes on along the minus strand of NC_137890.1, from coordinate 29,362,131 downwards.
TTCCTTTCTCTAGAAGAGATGTGCACCACTGTAATTCCCACTGGAATGGATACTGTACTGTGAGTTCCTAGTAATGGTGCTGTTGACATGTTACTTGAGGAATCAGCTCAAGAAAACATCTGAACAAATGAGGCACACACACAAAACATGTGTGTTGGGGAGAACTGCTGCAAGGAGATAGCTTCTGAAACTGTCTTCCTAAGCTGAAAGGAGGGAGAAAGCACCAAGCCCTGTTGCTAGCTGCGAGGGCAGCAGCTGTTGACCATTTGATCAGAACTGCCAGGGGAAGCAGTAGATGGGGTTAATCTCGAGAGATGGTCTTTCCAAGATTCCTTCCCACTCTCCATTACCTCAGTATGAATCATTCAAAGGGAAAAGTGTGTGCATGTGTGTGTGCATGTGCACACACACATGCGCACGTGCAAGGGAGAGGACTGGGGAAAAGTTAAAATTAGATTAGGATGTGTGGGAACTAATGTTTTTTCTTAATCACCATTGAGGAGAGGAGCTAACAGTATCTGTGGTGCATCCCAATGGAAATGGCTGCCTGGGAATTCAGAGGGGACCCTTGAATGAAATGAAAGCAAGCCAATAGTAGGCAACCAGAACATTGGTGTACAAAACAAGAGAGCTTAAGGAAGAACTTGAAGGAGCTAAGTGATGCCAGTTCTTGCTCAACTCTTAGACATATGGAACCTTTTTCAGACACTTGATAAAATTGAATTCTCTTTTTGATTTTTAGAACAGGTGTTCCGTGTGGACTTAAAGGAGCGCCACATTGAATGGGTGCCAAATGTATTCCTGTAGTTGTAACCCATAGGAGAATCTCTCATTTCTGCTGTGTTTGGGTGGAAGTAGAACCTACAGTGGAGCAGAGGTTTGTACTTCTTGAGCACTTGAATTCATGCATGACATGGTCTACTAAGAATATCCACATGGCAGGAGACTGCCCTCAGGATTGAGCACTTGTTTTGAACACTGTGATTCTAACCAATCTAGGTTTTAGTTGCCTATGGCCATTAATATATGAATTACACAAATACCTGTTAAAAGCACATAATGTACATATATAATACATATATATGTATAAGAACACATATTGAATATACATTGAATATACGTATATTTATCAGTATTCAAGTTATATTTTCCTACTTATATTTGCAATAAGGAGTCTAGTAATAAAGAGGTTATAAGCATGTTTTTCTTAAATGAAAATAAACTGGATTAAAGTTTTATAATTTTTCTAAAATTGAATAGGAAGGAAATTAAAGTCTACAAAATACTGTGGAGGCGAATTCTGATTTTCATTGAGCTTTTCTGTTTTGGCTCAAAAGAATGTGACTAATATCCTGTTATAAGAGGGGATTGAAATGAAAGTCTGAAATGAAACAGGTGAATGATTTTGGCTCAAGTATACTTACGGTGACTAGACAAAATATGAACTTCTATAGCCTCAAGCTAAAAGCATAGTCCTCTTCATACTAAACATATAACTCTATTAATTTCATCCAAAATCAGAATATGGTTAAAGTTGATAGGAAAAAGATAAAAATCATTTTATAGTGAAGAGAATGTCACGAGGAATCTTGTGTTTTACCTCATTTTCAACAATGTTGCTCACTGAGTCACTGCTGTGAGCAGATTGTTGATGTGTTATTCTTACATCATTCTTCTTTTTATATTTTATTTTGATTAAGATGAGTCAAGAAGATTACAGTTTTATTTCTTTGAATGAGGCTGCTAGGACAGCATAATTGCACTAAGTAATACAGTATGAACACTTAAACCAATGACACTGGTATTTCTCATTGCATATGACAAATTTCCATTAATTACTGGGTGATTGATGGACTTAAAGTCATGATGTTGGAAATGTAACTCATGTAAAATTTGGAGCTAGTCAAAATACTTAAAAATTTTTTTGCAAATAGGATTTGAAGACATTTCCATGTGACTGTGCATACTTCTCTTTTTTTATGGGAGCTATATGTGGATAGTTAACCTGTTTTGTCTTGTTATTCAGAATAGTGATAGTTCTTTGTGGAAATTGTTTTTTTACAAATATTGGAGTCATAATCTTAAGGATCCATACATGAAATTTATATATGAGCCCCCATTATGCACTTAACTTTTAGATTGTTTGTCCCATTAGAATGTCTCCTGAATATGCCCCATATGAAAAATTTCCTGTAATTTAGGATCCTTTTTGCTCCCTGATATTGAAAAATGATAAATCAGCATTTTAACTACTTTATAACCAATTACACCCATTCATTGAAAAGATAAGGATCTAGATTTATTTTTTGTTCATATTTTATAGATTTTTTTTCTTTCACATATTCTTACTTCTAAATTATCACTTTTTTTTTAACAAGCTTTAGTTCACTTTATTTTTCTTTTTTTTTTTTTTAATAAACATATAATGTATTTTTATCCCCAGGAGTACAGGTCTGTGAATCGCCAGGTTTACACATTTCACAGCACTCATCATAGCACATACCCTCCCCAATGTCCATTTCCCCACAAATTATCACTTTTTAAAACTTACTTTCTTTGTTGTGGACTGACTTAAATCTCAGGTATAAATGAAATTGATGTAAGTAGAGTATCCATGAGTTTTTCAGGATCTATGTCAAGGCATAGCTGGGTCACACCAAATTTTTTACTCTAGCTGGCCAAGTCATAGTAAAGCTCTAGTGTTTGTACCAATAAATGAATATAAGCATGGACAAGGCCTTTTAATGTTTGCTGTTCTCAAAGAAGTTTTTAGGATAACCAGGCCGGGCGGGGCCATGTTCTCTGTCACAAGGAAATTCAGTTAACCCATCTGTGCTAATCATTCTGTTCTTTACATCCTACTGTGGTGACTTATTGCAAGGAATTTGTGGAGACAATACTACATCCAAATTATGATGCCAGCAAAAAATCCTCTAGCACTTTGCAGATTAATAAACGAGATATTTTAGGATTCAGGGACTTTGTATTACTTCTCAAGTTATCTCCATAGGTAGTTTTCTCTTTGATCCTTTATTTAATGGCTTAATTAAATGGGTCTTCAGAAGTCCATAACAATGTGTGTGATTCCTGTTTGTGGCAGGACAAATGAATTTTGTGTGGTGGAGGAAATAAATCTTTGTAAGTCTAATTCTCATCTGAATGGGTTTTAATGTCTTTAACTTCAACCGCTTCCTCTTTTCTTTTCTTTTTTTTTTTTAAAGATTTTATTTATCAGATAGAAATCACAAGTAGGCAGAGAGGCAGGCAGAGAGAGAGAGGAGGGGAAGCAGGCTCCCTGCTGAGCAGAGAGCCCAATGCGGGGCTGGATCCTAGGACCCTGAGATCATGACCTGAGCCGAAGGCAGAGGTTTTAACCCACTGAGCCACCCAGGTGCCCCTGCTTCCTCTTTTCTATTTGAAAGGGTGTCTATCCAGTCTCAACCCACAACTCCTGGAATCATTGCGAATGTTTGGATAGCGAGACTTGAAAAGTGGTTAAGAACAGTTCCAAATCCACTGGGGGAGACTGGAGTGCATGATCAGTGGAGGAAGAGACAAACTTCTAAGGCACACCTTATTGCCCATATACTGCATCTGTTCAATCTCTGTGACAGGGAGCACTCCAAAGAGCTAGCTTCTGAAAAAGGAGAGTGATATTATCTCCCAGGCAAACTTGAAAAGAGAATAAACAATGCATTCCTCTCTGTTCAAGTACGTCACACTGCTGATTTCTTGCATGTAGGAGTTTACTGAAGAAAATCTGGAACCACTAAATGCTACTTGCTCAACCAGTATCCTGTAACCATTACATTCAGCTTCTTGAAAGAAAGAAAGAAGATGTGAAATATTTTAAATTATCCCAAGAACCTCTGAATAGCAGATGCATCAGTCATGAAGGAAGTCAATGATGTTTGTCAGTCTTTGTCTATAACTCAGTTTTAAATTTCATAAGCATAATAATGCTGTTTTTTTCAAGTCATAGGAAAGAAGAGTTAAACTGGACTGCCTTAACATCAGTGATACCTTATTTTATCAAAGTTTTCTAGGATATAACAAAAACCTGGGGAAAATAGGGACTATATTAAAAAAAAAATCAGGCCCAGGCTGCTGTCCTGCCCGGACCTGCACCGCGGGCTGCCCGTGGGGGCCCTGACAGGCGACAGCAGGAACAGTGACCGGTTTCCTTGTCCCTGGCAGCCCTCTCTGCTCTGAAACCCTAGTGGTGGACAGAAGGACGGACGCCGCACGGCGGTTTGTTCCCGCTGCGGCCCTGGCCCGTTGGACAGCAACAGCCGACTTGTTACACCTTTGTCCCTTAGAAAGAAAAAAAAAAAAACAATGCATTGTTAGGCTTTTTTTCAAAATCAGTTTAGTGATTATCTTTCTGTTTTAGAATAAGCAAACAATAAGAAAATAGAATAAGAAAACAGTCAAAGAATACTTTCAAAAGAACTCTTAGTCACATTAACCTTCAAGATTTCCAGGAAAAATCAAAGGTAGGTATTTCCAGACTAGTTAGTTTGACCTCATGAAGTGTTTAGCAAATAGGAAGTTTTAGGGAAAGGATATCACATGATTCCATGTGGTTATCTCCTTCCCCAATAAACCATCAAGCATCACTCTGTTTCAGGATTTAAAGACCCTTTTGATGGCAGGACACAACACACTGACGCTTAGATGAAAGGCAGAATTCCACTGCTTACAGCTCCAAAGGAGAGCAGGCTGCTAGGCAGAGCTGTACAAGGGGTTACATCCAGGGATGGGATACCAGCTAGCTGGAGGAGAGCTTACTGTGACAATGGGGTAGGATTATCTAGGTTTCTGGGCTCCCTATGCATTGGCTAATTGGAACAGTTTCAGGTCCAGAATTAGAAGGATTGTTCCTAGTTGGTGAGTACCTATCTGGCCCTGGGGTAATCAGGGCTCTTATAGGACCCTAGAGTCTGAGAGCCCAGCAAGGGGGGTAGTTAAGGTATGAGCTTAATCAGCTGTTCAAGAAGGGGAAATGATTGGTCTCTAACTACTCAGAACCTCAAAACTAGGTCAAGACAACATTTAAAAAATAAAGAAACTATGTGACATCTGTGTCCAGCATTGTATACAGGGTATAGCAGGTGTATGAGAAGATTTGCTACTATTAAAGAAACTCTGGAATAGAAAAACTGATTTTTGGTAAGACCAAATTCCTATTTATGCATAAGTGATCTGCAGGGTGCACAATAAAGAGAAAATAAGGTATCAAAATTCAGATTCTGGTTCAAAAAGTCTGCATGCGTTTCTGCAGGCTATATCTCTCTATAGACTTTACTAATTCCCTGTGAATGTCTACTTCTTTCTTTAAAAACAACTGCATTGAGATATACTTAAGTAACATAAATTTTATTGATTTAAGTATACAATTTAATGATTTTTTAATAAACTTACAGAATTTTGCAATTGTTACCACAAACATTTGGGATCATTTCCATGATCCCAAAGAGGTTGCTGAGGCCACTTGTCATCAGCTTTCTTCTCCAACCCCAGTCCTAGAAAACAATTAATCTATTTTTCGTCTGTATAGATTTGCCTTTTCTGGACATTTCATATAAGTGAAATGATACAATAAGTGGCCTTTACATCTGGATTTTGTGCCTGGCTTTGATTTAACATAATGTTTTTGAGGTTCATCATATATCAGTACTTTGTTCCTTTTTTATTGATGAATAGAATTCCATTGTATGGATATACCACACTTTGTTTATTCATTCATCAGTTGGGGGACTTTTGGGTCATTTCCAGTGAGAGGATATTATGAATAAGGCAGCTATGAACATTTGTATAGAAAACTCTATGCCATCATATGTGTTCATTTTTTTGGATATGTACCTAGGAGTAGAATTACTTGGTCATATAATATATTTTTTTAATAACAAGCACATTTTTTAAATTAAAATGTGATTAAATAAGTGCAAAATATAGAAATGTATAAATAAAATAAAAATGTTACACAATCCCTATACCTTGAGATAATTATAGCTTGCATTTTGGAGAATATATAATTTTAGACTTTTCACATGTGTTATATACACAGCAATATTTATATACAATTGGAATCACACAGTAAATGCAATTTTGTAGCATAATTATTTAAATTTAAATTTAATTAGCCAACATACAGTACATCATTAGTTTCAGATGTAGTGTTCAACAACTCATCAGTTGTATATAACACCCATCACATCCTGTGTCCTCCTTAATGTCCATCACTCAGTTACCATCCTCCAACCCACCTCCCCTTCCATAATACTGTTTGTTTCCCAGAATTGAAAGTTTCTCATGGTTTGTCTCTCTCTGTGATTTTATCCCATTCGGTTTTCCCTCCCTTCCCCTATGATCCTCTGCACTATTTCTTATATTACACATATGAGTGAAACCATGTGATAATTGTTTTTTTCTGCTTGGCTTACTTCACTTAACAAAATACCCTCCAGTTCCATCCACCTCGATGTAAATGGTAGGTAATCATCCTTTCTGATGGCTGAGTAATATTCCATTGTATATATAAACCACATCTTCTTTATCCATTCATCTGTTGAAGGACATGTCAGCTCCTTTCATAGTCAGGCTATTGTGTACATTGCTGCTATGGACAATGGGGTGCAGGTTCCTCCTTCATTTCACTACATTTGCATCTTTGGGGTAAATACCCAGCAGTGCAATTGATGGGTAGTAAGGTAGATAGATTTTTAACTTCTTGAGGAACTTCCATACTGTTTTCCAGAGTGGCTGTACCAGCTTGTATTCCCACCAACAGTGTAAGAGAGTTCCCCTTCCTCCACATCCTTGCCAACATTAGTTGTTTCTTGTCTTGTTAATTTTAGCCATTCTGTTATAAGGTGGTATCTCATTGTGGTTTTGATTTATATTTCCCTGATGACAAATTACTTGTCATCAGGGAAATACAAATATAATACATTTATGTACAACTTTTAACAAATTGTTGAAGTATTTTCCAAAGTGGTTGCACTATTTTATGTTCCTAGCAGCAGTGTATGAAAGTTCTAATTTTTCTACATCTTTACCTTTTGTTATTGTTTATCTTTTGGATTGTAACCACTTTAGTGCTACGTGTGAACATTTACTTCTTAGTATTGATTTGATAGTGTATTTGTAATATATCTTTACTCAACATCTTTTTTACTCAACATCAACATCTACTTTATTGACAAGAAGTCAGTTCTCTTCCATGAGATAAGAATATTACCTTCTGTCTTAGATCTTGTTCTCCAACTTATAGGAAAGCCATTTTGTTCTGGGAAAAGGGGTTGTACCTGTTCACTATCCTGGCAGTGTCCCAGAACTTGTGAGGGACATTTCCCTATCGATTCCCTGCGTTTAACCAGAAGGTCATGAAAAGGTCATATGATAGAGGGAAAGTAAGTGCTTATTTCAAGCTTCATCTTTGACAAATGATGCGATGGTGGTAAATACCTCAGAATTAACTACTTTTGCCTTGTTGTCCTTAGTTAATTGGCAGCAAGTAGCAGAAGTACTTGGGAGTTATAGATGGTAGAGTTAGATGAGCTTATTTGTGTTTCAAAATGGATTTGTTAATGGGGAAAGAGGTTGGTGTAGTGAAGTTGAAACTAGGAGTCAGAATGTGGATCTCTATTCATTTTGGATCATTATTTATTGGACCCTTGAGTAGGTTCTGGGATTTAGTTGCCTTGTTTGTACAATGCAAATGATAAAATAATCAGAGGATTTCATACTCGTGTTGTTGAAGAACTTTCTTACCTAGAAGCCCAGTATGTTAGAAACAAGAACACTTATTCTGTTAGAAATGAGGTGAGAAGCCTAACTCCTACTGAACTTTTGCCTTCTCTTGGTACAGTGCCATTAGAGATCTCTAGAAATCAGCAGTAAGGAAACCACCAACTGTATCATCTGTTAAATCTCCACTTAGCAACTAGGATTCTATCAATATACAGCTTTCCAATTTTAGGAAAAGTTTTCTTCTGTTATGTTGTATAGACTTTATCACTGTAAGCAAACAGTTGGCATTAGGGAAGCTCAAACAACTGGTTCAAATTAAACATAAAATTGATAAGCTCAAAATAACTTATTAATAAGATTTTGTATAAAATTCAAAGTAGATAATGTTACTGATAATCTGGAGTATTTTGTAAGGCACAAGTTGTTCCATAAAAGGCTGAGAGATTTTTACCCAACTTAACTCAAAGGGTTAAAACAGAAGTGCTTACAGTTTTTGTAATAAAATCTCTTGGGAAGAATCACTCTTAACACATTATTCTCATAATGAGTGGACTTTCATAAATTCACCAAACTAGTTTTGACAAATAGTACATACTCATTGCTGAAGCAGGTACTGGAGAGTCTACTTAATTGACTTCTGATTTCTTTTATGTAGGGAAAATTATCTTGGAAGAATACTGTAGTGGGATTTATTGGAAAAGATCTAGCCTTGATTAACAATAAATTCAGATTTTTAGAGTTGTGATGATTGTCCTTTATTTATGTGACGTTGACACTCAGCTACCCTGGGAACATTCTTTGGGAACCCAGAGTATCTGATAATATCACAGCTAAAGGAAGAATAAGAGGTGAGTTGCACTCCCTTATGGGCAAATGGGTATGATTAAATGAAAAGATGTTGAGATCAGAAAAAAAAGTAAGCAAACAGAAAATATGATTAAACAGGATTTTACATGTGCTGAGAAATTATCTTAAGCAAATTTTTTAAATTTCAAGAGTGAATGTAACTGTCCTTTCCATTAGTGCAGTTTGATTATCTATGGTGTACTAAAGTCCAAAAAAATGTTAGGATGGCATTTTTACCCAAGTTTACATTTATATTTTCTTTATAAGAGAAAGGGGGACTTAGCTAAATTCTAGAGAAGGTTTTTGAATTCTCTTTACTGTCTTCTGTATTCCTACCCTTATCTCTTGTGCCTCAAACTTTGTCAAGTACAATAGCATTTTGAGGGTTCAATAAAATATATATTTTATCCATAAAATATACATAAAATGTGTGTGTTCCTGTTTCTTTCCTTATAAATATGGAATAATAAACTTTTCTTACCTGATATACCTCATAAAGATGTCATGAGTTGTTGTTGTTTTTTTTTTTAATTTTTTATTTCTTTTCAGCGTAACAGTATTCATTGTTTTTGCACTACACCCAGTGCTCCATGCAATCTGTGCCCTCCCTAATACCCACCACCTGGTTCCCCCAACCTCCCACCCCCCGCCCCTTCAAAACCCTCAGGTTGTTTTTCAGAGTCCATAGTCTCTCATGGTTCACCTCCCCTTCCAATTTCCCTCACAGAAAAGACTGATTTGGGTAGAATCTACTATTATTATTACCTTTAAGTTATGTTGTTCATTACTAAGGTAACTAACTTTTTGGATCTGAAGTTATCCCATGGCTTAGACTAGTCATAAAAAGTTATCTATGTTTTTTTTTCAGTAGGCAGTTTTATAGTTGAAAATATGGAATGTTAAGGAGGTAATCATACATGTTTACTTGTTCAACTGAAAAACATTACCAGGAAAAAAAATACCTTGTTTCCTATCTCTGAGTTGTTGCTGTCTTACACCTTTCAAAGGGATCTAGTCAATATTCCATAATCCATGTCTAAAATGCAAACAATGAATGTCACTGTCATCATTTTGCACTTCTTTGATGCACTTCAAAATGTAGAATTGTTTTCACTATATAGTTGTTGCTTTCTTGATTTTTCATTTAAAGAATCTAGAAGAATATGACATATGGTGCAGATGTTACCTCAGGTCTTTTTAGGTACACAGGTTGTAGAATATATGTTCGTTCATCTAAATAATTGCCAGAAACAGCAGTCCCAAAGCAGGAGACCATATATCTACTGGAGAGAGTATAGGATAAGGACTCTAGAGTCCTGAGCTCTCATTTTGGCTCTATGGCCAACCAGTTGCATGATCCTAGGCAACAATACTTGATGATTGGCCTGGAACCGGAAAGGTAGAGCATACATACTTGATGAGCGAATGGATTAACTCAGCCAATATTTATTCATGTCCACCATATTCCAGACACTGTTGTAGGTGTTAGGGTTACTGTGTTCCCTGAAAATTCATACATTGAAACAATTTCCAAAGTGATGGGATTTGGAGGTGAGGTGTTTAGGAAATGATAAGTAATGGGGGTGTCACCCTTATGCCAGGGATTAGTGCCTTTTTCAAAGAGGTCCCAGAGAGCTCCCTCACCCCTTTTGCCATGTGAGGAGACAGGAAGAAGGTAGCCATCTATAAACCAGGAAGAGGGCTGTCACCAGACTCTGAGAAACAAATTTCTGCTCTCTGTAAGTTACACAGCCTACAGTATTCTATTAGAACAGCCCAAACTGAAACAAGGGGATCAAAAATACCAGGTGAGGGTCTATTACTATATCATACAGAGCGGTGTGGAAAAGTTGACATTTGAGTAGATGGCTCAAGGATGTGAGAGAGAATACTGAGTCAGAGAGAACAGGTACACAGGCCCTGGGCAGAAGTGTTAAGGACATGTTCAAAGAAGGTAAGGAAGTCAGTGTAGCTACTGCAAAATGAGTGAAAGGAGAGAGGAAGGAATTGAGAATGTGTTGGTAGCAACACATAGTGCCTGTAGGACAGAAAACTGACCTTCAGATTTTACAAGGTGTGGTCATGGGCAACCTTAGTAAAAGTGGTTTTAGTGAGGTCCTGGAGAGTAAAAATTATAGTTTGGCTTTATTATAAACTAGATAGAAAGCTTTTGGTGTTGGGGGCAAATCAGAGAAGGATGATCTGATTTATCCCAAGAAATGGTTCTAGGAAAGTAAGGACAGAAGCAGAGAGGCTATTGTAGTGATGCAGTGTGGGGGAGATGATAATGATTTAGACCATGACACTAGCATTGGATATGAAGAGAAGTGGTCAGATTCTAGATGTATCTTGAAGGTAACTTCAGTAGGGTTTGCTAATAGGTTATAAGTTGGTTATATGAGAGAGAGAGAGAGAGAGAGAGAGAGAGAGAAAGAATTCAACAATGGCTTCAAGATTTTTGTTGTGAGCAACTAAAAGAATGGAGTTGTCATCAACTGAAATGGGGAAACTATGAGAAGGGCAGGTTTTAGAGGGGAGTTGGCAATATCAAGACTTTAGTTTTGTTCATACTAATATGAAAGCACCCACTAAACATCTAAGGGGATTTATCAAGTGAGCAGTTGGCTATACAAATCTAAAATTCGTACAGGAAGTTGAGACAAGCAATGTAACAAGAAAATGTAAAGCCAGGGGAAGAGGTGGGATTAATTAAGAAGTGAATATAGAGAGAGGAGAGAAGTCTGAGCACTGAGCCCTGGAGAAATCCAATGTTTAGAGTTTAGGAAAATGAAGGATATCCAGCAAAAGAACCAAAGAGGGGAAAAGGGAATAATATCTCAAAAACCAAGGGAAGACAGTGTTTCAGGAAGGAAAGAGTGATCACCTGTGTCAAATACTGCTGATAGATTTAGAAAGGGCAGAACATCAACCGTGAGATTTAACAACATTGTAGCCACAGGTGACCTTGATACGAGTAGATCTAGTGAAGTTCTGGGGTGAAAAATTCTAGCTAACTGCTGGACACTGTACAAATGACATCCTCTACAGGGCAGTGGTTCTTTATCTTCTTTCAGTGACACAGTAATGAATGCAACATGGTATTTCCATGTCAGGAGCTCATCATTTAATCAGGAACCACAAACACAGGCAATTATGTGGTGATATAATAGAAATACATATAAAGTGGAACAGAACCATTGATGTTTTTGTTTTTGTGGTATTATTTCGAATATATTGGTTTTTAATATATTTGATGTGCTGTGATCCATTGTAGTCATTGCTTTCTTTATTGTTCAGATAGTACTTCTTTAATTAAGGGGAATCTCTTCAAGCTGCCTCCTAATTCTTTGATAATTTTCTTGCCCTCTGGTGTTACAAGAAGTACCAGACCCACCTTTACATAATTTGCTTCAGAGCTGGGAGTCATCCATTTCTCCAGGGAGCCCTCATTCTTCCCAGTGGCTAATATTTAGAAATTATAATCTGGGCACTTAAGGTACATTTTGCTACCATGTTTGGTCATTTTTTCTAGACCTTTTTAGTAGAAAAAAATAGAAAATACATATTTTAAGAGAAAATACATTGTGGTTAATAAGGATATTGCAGATTCAATATAAGATTGCAGAGTTCCTACTTAATTTCTTTGCTTTAATATTTTTATCTGTTCTTTCACCCAAAAATCATGTTTTCCAAAGACATTGACATTAGGGGACAAGGTATTCAAGTTGCAAAGTGAAGCTTAAAGGACCTTCTTTCTACAGATGACTGTGGGGCTTAGGTGATTTGAGGACTCTGGGGTACAAAACACTGTGTGGCGTGTCAAATGAGATGCCCGTTGAGGGGGTCCAATGAGAATTTTAGATGGCACAATCCAGGTTAGTGTGGGATTGTTGATAGGATTTGGAGCTAAGTAAGTTCTTATGCAAGTTTAATTCTGAAATTCATGGATTATATCAGAAGGAAAGGCCTTACTTTGAATGAATGGAAAGAACGGAAAATTTGCTGCTTATCGAACACTGAGGGCTTTACAGGATTTTCAAGGGTTTTTCTTCCTCAGAAAAATCAGACTTATGAACATGTTGCAGCCTGCGGGATAAAGGAGGCAGCTGCTGAGGGGAGCAGTGTTTTCTCATCCAGGGCTGGGTTTTAAAATTGTTTAAGGAGTTGGAGGTTGGAGTGACAGTATGTGAATGTGTGTGTGTGTGTGTGTGTGTGAGTGTGTATGTAGAGAGGCAGAAGCAGGACAGGATAGGTGGTTAAAAATGTTCCTCTCACTGCTCAGTTTATAAGCACCACAGTTTAAAAGGCATGATTATGTGCACACCCTGGCTGGAGGTGGTTAATAGCTTTATGAGATCAACTTATTAAGATTTGCAGATAGGATGGAAGGGGCGTATTTCTTTGTATCAACTTTTTATTTTTAAGATTTTATTTATATATTTGAGAGTGAGAGAGAGAGAGACCAAGCACAAGCTAGAGGGGGCAGGGAAGAGGGAGAGGGACAAGCAGACTCCCCGCTGAGCAGGGAGCCCGATCCTGGACTCCATCCCAGGACCTCAGGATCATGACCTGAGCCGAAGGCAGACACTTAACTGACTGAGCCACCCAGGCTCCCCTCTTCACACTCACTTTTTATTAGCTCCCTTTGCACACCACATATTTATTACCAATCTCTAAAGAGAAAAAAAAACAACCGTGCAGTATCCTGATTTTGTTTTCCCCTTTTGGTCTGATACTACATGCGATCTTACCACTCACCCCTATTTCTGGCACAGATGGTTTCTTGGGAATTTATTTGGAAAAAGATAAAGTTGAAATCCGTTTGACTAATTCACAACTCTTCTCAGCAATAGAGTTGAAGATTGTGATGAGACAATTTCATGGAAGTGTTTTTGAAGATATTCTGCAGTTTGGGGTAAACACTGGGGGTAAGAAAAGCAGGCTATTTCATTTGTTGTCCTTAAGTGGTCATTGCGTTAGAGGGAAGTTATTATAACACACAGTGATGGGGGTCTTTGGATTGACACAAGACTGATTTATTTGTTCCCAACTGCTGCTTGTGAGCTGAATAGCCTCTAATTTGTTTTGGATGTATTGGAGTTTATCTGAATTTATTATCCTCTTTGCTATGCCTTGACCTATTGGCACTGGTTTATATCAGATTGAAAATTTAAAGTCAACATTCAAACAATAATTTCTCAAGCAATAGTCTTGGAAACAAACCGTCTAATGCTTTTCTCTAAAGTGATCTCTTGGCTCACGCTTTTCTCGGTAAAGACAAACTTGAAATGTTTTGTTAGAGGACATGCCTGTTACACAAGATATCTGTTTGGGTAGTAGGCAAACAGTGTTCTACAGAAGAAAATAGAAATATCTTACTTCATTATAATATCAATCACTTTTCCTTTCCATAAAAGAAAGACCATTTATTCATATAGGGGATCTGAGTTCAGGTCATGTTGCTCTATTTATCACAAGTAAGATGTGGTGTTTCCCTACACCACTGAGCTCAGAAGAGCCTCCAGGCTTGAGGAAAGGTGAAAAAATTCACTACTGGAATATCTCTTCTCATTGCTCTCACCGACTATAATCTATGGATAAAAGAAAAGAAATCAATTCAGGAAAGAATTATAAGATCAAACAATTTGTTACAGGAAAAATATTTTTTGAAAGGTTTCAAAAAACCTTTGTCCAGAACAAGAGAAAATTCAAGGTTGAATAAATAATTGCCTTAAAATTATTTCAGAGAGTATTTCTTATAGATATTTTACCCATTCAATATATATTACTTGACCATGGACTGGGGAATAATGTCGGCAAGGACTCCACCCTGAGAAATGTTTGCCTGGGAGAGCCTCCCACCCCCAAATCAAGTAAGCAAACAATAAAGCAATCACAAATTGTGATAAGGGCTGTGAAGGAAGCATGAAAAACGCTCAGATAGAAAATAAGAGAATGAGTCTAATAGGAGGGTCCTTTGTTCCTAGTCTCAATATAAAATCCCTTTAGATCGAACATCACCTTTAGAGAAGGTAGCATTTAAACTGAGACCTGAAAGCAAAAGAAGGAGCTAGCCATGCAGAAAGTGGCAGGGAGGAAGTTTTCTAACCATTTTGTATGTGCAAAAGCCCTGAGGCAGAAAAGTGGTTGGCTTTGAGAACGCATAAGAAGACTACTGTGCTTAGATGATGCAAAGCAAAAGGAGGAGTGACTCAAAATGTGGTTAGAAAGATAGGAGAAATCTATATCATGCAGACATCATAGCTCGTGTTAAGACTTTGGATTTCATTTCAAATACAATGAGAATTTATTGAGGGGTAGTGACGTGAATTCAATATACATATAAAATACTAAAGTTTTACAAATATGGGAGTGGGGAGACCAATCAATAGACAGATCCAATTTCCGGATGATGACAGTTCCCACCCTCCCCCCCCAACCCAGGCAGAAGCAAGGGAAGGAGAAAAGTACAAGGATTTGAGAAACATATTGGGGTAGAACCCAGGCATAGAGCTCCTAATGCATTGGATGTGAGAACTGATGAAAAGGAAGGAATCAATATTCTTTGACTTACTGGGTAGCTTGTAGTACTCTTTGCATAATGAAGCATACTGAGAGTGGTGGGGGGAAAGCAGGTATGATGAGAAAATGAAAAGTTTTATTTTAGATATGTCAGGCTTCCTATGTTCATGGGACACCCACACACCACACAGAGATGTCAAAGAGAAATGTGGTAAAGAGAAATGTGGAGCAGTGGGGAGAGGGGGGCTAGGTTAATGATACAAACGTGGAAGTCAGCAGCTGCTTCAGTGCTGTGGGAATGGATTTAATCAGCTACAAAGAGAAAGAGGGAGAGAAAAGAACATGTCAGGGACCGAGGCTCCTGCATGATAGAGCCTGGGTCAGGAGCCAGAGGAATCTAAGAAGGGATGGTCAATGAAGCAGGATGAAAACAGGGACCTGGGGCACAGGAGTCACTGGCAGAGCGTTTAAAGGAGGGGGAGATGGTGAGTCATGTTGACTGCTTGTAAGAGGTCTCAAGGGCAGAGTAATGCCTATTGAGTTTAACATCACTGAGTTCTGGGTGATCTTCACACAAGTGTTTCATTGGAATGGTAGGGCTGGAAGACCATCTGCACTAAGTTGAAGAATTAAATGGGAAGGAAGGTCATGGAAGATAACCTTCTGTCCTACTTTCTTAAGACTCGACATGTTTGATACATGGAATAATTTTAGGATAGTCAAAAGTAATTTCCTCTTTAAAAGAAATATAGACTCTCCCTCTTCAAAAGAATTTTAAAGCTACTGAGCTCTTGATGTATCTGGAATGGTTAATGGAAAACCAAGTTACTAATATTTATTATGTTACATGACCTAGAATTTAAAATTTGTCACCAGTCGCTAATTGTTGAGTTTGCCTGCTTATCCAAGTCATCTCATACAAAAATTTAAATCTACATTTAAGTGACTGGTGAGGTTACAAAAGAGGCAGAGGCATTATCACAAACTTGCAAGGAATTTACAATTTAAACTCAAACTGCTACCCAATATTTATAGAAAGCAATTAAGTAATTTTTTTATGATAAATGGTTTTTTATGTATGAGGAAATGATTCTGCATAACTAACTAAATATAATATATTTCATCACTCCAAAATATATTTTGTAAATATATGATTATATATGTCTTAATAGTGAATTTTTAGAAGCAACAAGATGAGAAAACAGAAACTCGAACCAAAATTAATCAAGAGTTGTCTCTTTCCTCCTCATCATCTGTCTTTTCCCTCTTGTCTAAACCCAAGCTCTCCTTCTATGATTCCATCTCGTCACATTTTCTCAGAATTTTCTTCTCTCAAATATCTCCCTTCTTCTGTATCTCTGATTTCTCCCTCTCTAGCCTCTCCAGTTTGCCTCCATCATTAATGTAAACTTTTTGAAGATCCCATGTATCAAAAAAAAAAAAAGATGAATGTTTTACAAGCTCCTCATTTTAAGAAGTGCTAAGTCAAATTCATGTAAATACTTCTCTCTTCATTTCTGGCACACATGCACACGCACACATGCACATCCTTTAAAGTAATTACAGGCTGCCCTCCAGGAACCCTCAATTTATTCTCTATAATTAAGCTTCTGGAGGGGAGGTGGGTGGGGGATGGGTTAAATGGGTGATGGGTATTAAGGAGGGCACTTGTGGTGAACACTGGGAGTTGTATTTAAGTGATGAACCAGTAAATTCTACACCTGAACTAATATTACACCATATGTCAACTAGCTGGAATTTAAATAAAAATTTGAAGAAAAAAATAATTAAATAATTGTAGACTGGCTTTTCCTCATGAATGGCATCATCCATGCTGAAAACCTGGGATGTATCACTGACTCTCTCCTCTCCCTTTGGTTCATTACCAGGTCCAGTTTATTGACCTTCTATGTATCTCTGTAATCCAACTACATCTTTCCAGAACAATTACCCCAGTCTAGGGCAGAAGGTCTCTTACTTAAATCACTATGGCCTTTTAGCTGGTTTTTGGAATGTCAGCTATGCTCTGCTCCATTGTCCACAGCGCATCTAGGGTGATCTTTCTAAATGCTCGTCCCTGGATTGAAAGCCCTTAGTGTCTCCCCAGCGCTACCCATGTCTAAACCCTTTACTTCGCTGTATAAACCCCTTTCTGAACTGGTTTTTTTTTTTTTTTTCTTACCTGTCATTTTCTCCTTGACTCTCTGGTACCACACACACACACATACTCACACACACACACACACCCGTCTTCCAAGGTCATATCCTCTTTCAACTCTAGGCTATGTGCATGCTGTCTTCTCTCCTGGAAGAAATTTCCCCATTCTTGTCCTCTTCTGGTAAACTCCTACTCTCTCTCAGACTTCAGCTTACTCACATATCACTCACCCTAGGAAGCAGTCCCTAAGTACTGTTGATTCTGGGTTAGTCTGTGCTTTCCTATCAGAGTTCCTAACCAAACTCCATGTTGTGTGATGGATTTTGGCCTGTTGACAGAAATAAATGAACAGCGGTGCTTATGTCAGATTTATCACTTGGCTTTCTCCACAACGTTTTAAAGAAGTACTGAGACAATGAATTTCCAAACTGGACTACAGTGTCAATTTAAGCAACTGAATTCAGGCTTTCCTGGTCTGAAAATGCCCTAGGATTATGCTTATCCATGGATTGTTACTGTTTCAAACTCTTGAAAAAATAGTCTCTGTAGTATCACCTAGAATGTATGGAAGTGAAATTCACTTTCAACTACCCACCATCGTTTCCTTCTACCTCATTTCCTTTAGGTTTGCTAACAAGTGTAAACTTGCAAGAATTAATTTAGGAAGACATTTGAATTTGCCTGCTTATTATACTGAACGTATTGTAGCTTTAAAATCTGCTTTGGAACTTACTTGTTTAGTAGATCTTTAGTCAACATAAATGCTGCTATGTTGTCTATTGAGTTAAATAACCTGTTTATACTTCTGCTAACCCCAAGGAATCCAGATATTCAGCATATAATAAACACCATTGAGATTAATAAGAAGCGTGAAAAAATCTAGCCAGCATGGCCACCGAGCTTATGATCCAGAAATGTGCCCACCTGCTTCACTGTGCTGCTATTCTAGATTTTAAAATTAATTTTTATATTTATTAAACTAATACATATACCTGGTTTACTGTAAAAATGCTTATAAAGAATAATAATAACCTCCTGATCCTAACTCAACTCCTTTGTTCTCATGAATCCCACACCCTTAAAATAATAACTTCTTTCTCATTTTATTCTTAGGTTTTTTAATATTTTTCATATATTTTTATAGTTTTCCCTTTCCATTTCTAAAGAACATATT
Source organism: Martes martes (assembly GCF_963455335.1). NCBI lineage: Eukaryota > Metazoa > Chordata > Mammalia > Carnivora > Mustelidae > Martes > Martes martes. The sequence goes on along the minus strand of NC_137890.1, from coordinate 29,343,676 downwards.
TTTACTGCTATTTCTTTTTTTTTAAAGAATGATTCTTTTTTTTCTTTTTAAAAAGATTTTATTTGTTTATTTGACAGAGAGATCACAAGTAGGCAGAGAGGCCGGCAAAGAGGGAGAAGCAGGTTCCCTGCTGAGCAGAGACTCCCCGATGCAATGTGGGGCTTGATCCCAGGACCCCAAGATCATGACCTGAGCTGAAGGCAGAGGCTTAACCCACGGAGCCACCCAGGCGCTCCTTTACTACTATTTCTTGATTTCTTTTAAATATTAATTAATTAATTAATTAGTTGATTGATATTACTGATTTCAGAGGTACAGGTTTGTGATTCAATAGTCTTATGTAATACCCAGTGCTCATTACATCACATGCCCTCCTTAATGTCCATCATCCAGTTATCCCCCCATCCTCCTTCCCCTCCCTTCTCCCCTCCAGAAGCCCTCAGTTTGTTTCCTATGATTAAGAGTCTCTTATGACTTGTCTCCCTCTCTGGTTTTGTCTTCTTTTATTTTTTTTTCTCTCTTTCCCTGTGATCCTCTGTTTCGTTTCTTAAATCCCCCATATCAGTGAGATCATATGATAATTTTCTTTCTCTGACTGATTTATTTCACTTAGCATAATTACCTCTAGTTCCACCCACATTGCTGCAAGTGGCAAGATTTCATTATTTTATTATGGCTGAGTGATAGTCTACCAGTTATATACACCACATCTTCTTTATCCATTCATCTGTTGATGAACATCTGGGCTCTTTCCATAGTTTGGCTACTGTGGACATCGCTGCTATAAACGTTGGGGTGCAGGTGCCTTCGGTTCACTACATTTGTATCTTTGGAATAAATAACCAGTTGTTTCTTGATTTTTCCATTGGATGGTATCTATAAGCTTCCTGTTTCTTTTTGCTTTTTAAGTTGTGAAATGTAACATGTATACAGAAAAGGTCATAAGATATGTAAACTTAAAGAAATAATTATAATAAAAAACTTTCTGGCCTGAAATATCAATAGCACCGTGGTTGAGAAGCCTGTTGCAGAGCATACCATTGTATGGATATACCTCCAAATTTGGCTCTTTAAATGATCACGGTGGAATTGGGATTTTTCTATTTTTTGTGGAAACAAACAATACTTCTATGAATATTCTGGTATCTATTTACTGGTCATATAGCAGTTTCTCTGCAGGCAGAAATTTGACCCTAGGCTAGCATATCTTCAGCTTTCCTAGATGGTTCCCGATTGTTTTCCAACGTGGGGATGAGATTTTTATCATAGAAAACTAAGATTTAGCTTTCTTGTATCATAGACATAATGTACTACTCTCCTTCCCCTTTTTCTTCCAATTTATTTATATCACAATCTTGGTTAAAACAAACTTGGGTGTTTATTTTGGCAAAGAAAATTTGCTTACATCCAAGTCATGTATCTATGATTTTATATATTTTTTCTCTACAAGAAAAAAATAATTGGGGGATATTAATAATGGCCTAATTATTTTTTGTTGGTTTCTCCTCTATGGAACTATCATTCATTTATCCTTAGATGCTTTCATGGAACTATAAACTCCCATACATATGGTGAAATATAATGGTCAATCTCTCTGCTCTACTTTTTTCTTGGAGATATCCCTTCTTTGCTCTTCAGCTCCTGACTAGATTGAATGCCTTGTAGACGGGTGGGTTGAACGTAATCCGTCCCTCCCCCCCATCACCTTGGGAATCGTGTTTTGAGCTTTTCCTGTCCTGGATTCACCTGTTTCCTGGATTTCTTAATTTCCTTCCTTAGTTTGCGTAAGCCTACTTTGGTAGAGTAGCTTTACATTCTACTTTCCTCAACTTCCCTTCCCTTCCCTTCCCTTCCCTTCCCTTCCCTTTGAATTTCTTTTATTGTATTTTATTTCTGTGAACATATTTTCAATTCCCAAGAGCACTTTCTCCATCTTTGAATGCTTCTTTTGTTCATATAGCATTCCATTTTTGCTTCATTTGTTAGTGCTCTGGGAAAATTAATTTTTGTTTTCTCGAATTTTATTTGGGTTCCCTGCATTTTTTCTGTTTCCTCAGTCCCCTCACCTTTTTGTTTGTTTGTTTGTTCCAGGTTTGTCTTTCACTTCAGAAGTTTTCCTAAATTGTCTGCTGTCTTTAGCCTGCTTATTCATATTTAAAAGTGTAGCACTAAGAGGTAAATTGGAAATTCTATTTATGTGGGTGGAATGGAGCAGGAATACAACCCACGTGGCTGAGAACCTTCCTCATCCCGATATTGATATCTATATCAATATCTTGACCTGATTATTTGCTCAGAACAGAATCTTCAATCTTTTGTCTGGGATGTCTAAGGCTGCTTGTTGCCTTTCTGAGTGCCTGGTCTGGCATGGGGATGAGGGCTAAACTCTCACTATCTGTCAGGCAGATCTTTGCTTAATCCTTTTGATTCCACTAAGGGGCCTCATTTCCATCTTCAGCCTGTCTTTGCTGTGACCAAGTCCCTGGAAAATCCGGCACAACTCTCCAGAGAATAAGCTGAATGTCTTTTAGCTGACTAGGGAACAATCATCCACCGTACAGGCTAGAGATGGATGCTAGAGTCTGATCTTTTAGACTTTTAATCAGTTCTTTCGTTTTTGCCTTCACTTCAGTCCCTAGCTTTCAAGGGTACCTGCCACCCTGAATTCCAGAGTTACTTCTGAGCTATAATCCTGTCACTTCTGCCTCCCAGGCAGACATTTAGTAAAGAAAACTGAAATCTGTGTAAGTTGTCCTTTATCATCTGGTGTTTATCTTACACAAATTTGTTAATATTTCTAGTCAGCTGGTGTCTGCCCTTTCATCTCTGTCCTTGTGCGTTTATACCTTTTCATCTTTGTTTTTTGTCATTTTAATGGAGTTTGGGAAGGAGGATGAGGAAAAAAGCTTACATGTTTAAAATACTATCTTTAACCAACGATTTAGCCTTCTCTACTGCTACAGTGACACGATCTATTTAGAAAATTGTGCCAAGTGAATGGGAGCTGAGGAGCCAAAGATACATCATCCCATACATCATGCACATGTGCCCTGGCTGTTGGGGAGGAGGGCTCCCATGTGTCTGGAATTGCCCATTTCAAAAGTTGCTTTTCATTCTCCTGTCGCTCTGATTCACATCTCACCCGTGTTTTTGCTTGGCTTCCCCCTGACTTCTGTGGTCCTGGTCACCCTTGCTTCCTGTAGGGAATTTCAGGGAAATTCAGAATTTCTTCTGAATTTCTCATCTCTGCCCATTCCTCTTGCCTTCGTGACCCCTGTTGTTTTATTCTCCATCTCTTCTTTCCCTTTTCCCTCCATTTTTCTGATTCTCCTTCAACGTTTCATTCATCCTGTTGTTTAATTAGTATCTAGAAATCACTTTAAGCACATTTTTCTCTTTAACCCAGATAGATCCCCTAAGTGTCTCTGTGGAAGCTCCATGATACCTTGAAGCTCATTATATCCCAAACAGAATTCATTTCATCCTCAGAACTCTTCTCTCTAGTTCGACTGCTGCCTCTCTTTCCCCTTATTATTATTTATCGGTCAAGGGTCAGCACATTTTTTCTGTAAAGACCAGATAGTAAATATTTTAGCCTCTGTGGGCCGCAGGGTTTCTGCTACAACTACTCAGCTGTGCTGTTGTGAAAGGCAACTCTAGTCCATATGTAAAAAAATGGGTGTGACTGTGTTCCAATAAAACTTTATTTACAAAAACAGGCCAGCGGGCTGGATTTGGCCCTTGGGTCCTCGTTTGCTAAACTCTGATCTAAGTTAATGCGTTCTAGGCAGAAACCTCTGAATTGAGCTTTGTTCCCACATCAATCCCGTCAGGATGTCAGGAGGACTATATTTTTAGCTGACAGGCCCTATTTCCAATATCCCACACATTTCCTCTCTCAGACCCTCAGCTCTGACCCATCAAATGCAGGAGCTATTTATCTTGTTCCCCTGCTTTCTGCCTCCTGGTCCTCTGATCTATGCTCTACACTGCTTCCAAAGTAATCTTATGAAAACAGAACTCATCTTGTTACTCTTGTCTAAAACACTCAGTGCTTCGCAAATATCCACACTGCCAGTCTTCCCCAGTTTTAGATCCATAAGAACTACTTGAAATCGACGTTAAATTAAATACTCCTGGGCCCCACCCCAGAGGTTTAGATGATACGAATCAGAGTTGGAGGCCAGGAGTCTGTGTTGTAAATAGACCTCCGGATAAGCCTGCAGTATGCAGTCCTCAGACATTTGAGGAACACTGGTTATGGGGAAGGGCCAACCCCACTACATGGAACACAGGCCCTCTCTGGCTTGCCTGTCTCTCCAGCCCCACCTCTCACAGCCCTCCCTCAGCATGCTGGGGTCAAACCCTCTCCCTGAACTGGCCGTGCTGGTCCACTCCTTTCAGTTTCTCCCCCACGGTAGTCATTTAGCCAGCTGTGCCATGGACTTTTTGCTCGGCAAATTTCCTTTAAGGCTCAACTCAAGTACCAATTCCTCTGGTGAGTTCCCTTAAACTCCCTAATTCTCACTATGTATGTATTTATATACCAGTACCTATAATATATTAGCTGCTTGATTTATTTGTCTGTTTCTCCCATCAGATTGTAAATTTCTAGAAGGTCAGGATTATGTCTTCTTCATTTGCATATGCCTATATTTTAGAGGGTACACTGATAAGTACACTAGAAATTTGTGGATTTAAGAATTAGGCTGGAGATATTAATATCTATATTTTATAATATTATAGCTATAATATTAACCTGACATAATTAAATTGAGGTTCTGTGGTGTTCATTGACATTTTGAGGACAGTTATATTGCCCAATCAAGGATATCCTTTTTTCCTTTCCTTTTCTTCCTTCCTCCCTCCCTCCCTTTCTTTCGTCCTTCCTTCCTTCCTTTCTTTCTTTCTTCTTTCTTTCTCTTTCTCCTTCTTTCTTTCTTTCTCTCTCTCCTTCCTTCCTTCCTTCCTTCTTTCTTCCTCTCTCTCTCTCTCTTACCTTTTCTTTTGGTGATTTTCCCGTTACACTTGCTGCCTTCCTAATATGGTGGAGTTATTCCTCGTGCTCACATGAACCTCGAATCCTGGAAGTGTCTACTGGGATTTTCCAATTTGGATATACTCATTCAACCTGTTGATTATTTCATGTAGTCACTTCTGAGGCCAATGACTGAAAGCAAGTCATCCAGAATTACTGCTTTTCACAAACTTGGCCTCTATGGTTTCTGGATATTTCCTTCATAGGGCTGCCACATCTTTTGGTTTTCTTCCAAGAATTTAAACTATATTTATTCAGCCTACTTTTACTATAACAAAATGTGCATGTATCTTCATTATTAATGTAACTTCACAACTAATTGTTCAAGAGAAGCGAGGCTCTTATTGGTGACCCACATAGGGTACTGCCTGTGCTTGCCCTTCCTTTACTTCTCAAAGAGCACAGGAATTCCGAACTCCTCTATCTCTAATGCTCAGCTGAGATTAGGCAGCTGAAATCCAGCAAAGGTCAGGGGTCACTCATAGAAACCTCTGGAACACTAGGCTGGGTTTTGTCAGACAAAGAAAGGGATTATGTGCTAAGAAACATAGCACATGAACTTTGAGAGCATTCAGTAGATGGTTATTTAATGCTTGTTTCCTTTTGGATTGTATTAAAATTTTGTTATTACTTTGTCTCCAGGAAACTTGCATTTTATTAATCTCATCCTACCTTACACATAGTAAACACTCAAAAGAAGCTTGTGAAATGAAGTGAGTAATCCCAAAATCTCATTTCAACCTTTCACTTTTGATCTTTGGTACAATAATGATTAACTGGTGAAATGCTCCAAAGTCAGGCAACCAGAGATAGGAAGACAGGAGGGGCCATTGGAAACTATCATCCAGATACTCAGCTTTGGAAAACTGAATGTCTGTATGTATATCTGGTTACTCACAACAATAAAACAACAATGACAACAATGACAATTCAGCCCAGAGACCAGAAACCTGGCATTTTAATTTAACAACTTTTATATTTCCTTGATTATTGTATGCTTAACATAAATAATGTCTACTTGTAACATTTGTATTACCTTCCAATACTTAATCAATTAGTATTTAAGAAATCATTCCTGTGCAGTAAAAAAATAAGCTGGTCTTTTTTTTTTTAACAATTTAAATTTTTATTGATTTTGTTTACACAATAATGAATCAGCAACTACAGTAGTTGCCACTTTAAGTGGCCACAGAAAAACAAAATATATAATTATTTTACATGCTTATATTACAATTTTATAAAGTTTGCTACAGCATTTCCATGTTTTGCTATAAACTGTATTCCTTTGGCAATATCAGTTTTAATCATGTCAAAGAGATCATGTTTGTTTCTTACCAACTTTTATCAGTATGCTAAAATCTTGAAATAAGACATTTTTAGAAAAGCTATTGAATGTAATTTCATGATAAATAGTACATGTATATGCTCTTTGTGTGCAGTTTCCAAAATTTGGCAAGATGACTACAGACCACAGTCTGATATGGAGAAGAAAAGGGTGCTGGGATGTAAATGAGGAGGAAGAACTAAAACCCAGTCCATGGTAATAAAAAGGAGCTAAAACTTAAGTAGGACAAAAACAAAATATATTAATGAACCGTGAAGATATTAGTCACCCAAAGTGAATTTAAAATCCAAAGTTTGACATGTCTTTTGTGTTGACAAGCGTCTGAAAAAGAGATTGGGAAGAAGCTAATAAACAAGATCGTGAGTGATCTGTAAATAGAATCCATGTGGCATGTGAATTAATTATTGTCCTTTTTTTTGGCCACACTGTTGGGTTTTGCCTTACTGTATTATCACAGTAAATGCTGGCAGAGAACCACACTGCTAGCTCATTTCCAACATGTGGCCCAGGGTTACTGAAAGGAAAAAAAAAAAAAAAAAGTAGAAACTGTTATATTTTAAGACGGAGCTAAAGCTCTTGGGCCCAATTTATTCCTGAAGCCACTCTGAGAACATTGAGCTGTGTTTTGCTGGAACAAAATCAGGACCTTTTGCATTGATGTGACGGGGCAATGACGAACGTCAGGCTAAGAATGGGAATCTGTCCCCATGGGTTTCCTCCCACCCCACCTCATTTCCTCTCCCTTCCGTTCTCTCTTGGACATATTTTCACACACATATCATCCCAAGTTAACCTAAGGCACTTTGCTGGGGAGATGAAAGAATGAGACAAGAAGGCACAAGGAGTTCTTACAGTCCCAAAACGCAGTTTTGCCTGTATGTGACAAAAAAGCACCACATTGAGAACTGTTTTCTAGTAGTTATTTACAAAAATAATACAAAAGTTAGTAATAAGCTTTACAGGTAGCTGTTAAATTGATTAATCTGTGTGATTTAAAAAGACAGTATTATCATTATCATATGAGACCTATGCCAGAGACAATTATAACTATTGTCTGTGGGAGAGAATGCTGCCGTGAGGACACGGCTCCGGGCACCACGCATGCTGTCCACGATGGTGTTGCTGGCATTTCTCCATCGTAAAGGTGTGAACGCTGGGGCCAGCCCTTTGTGTCATCATTTGCATGTCCTATATCGTAGCTAAGTATTGACAGATGACAAAACTAAACAAATAGTGTTTGAACTAGAATAATGAAAGAAGAAGAATGTTTTAATAATCCCCCCTAATTTGTGGGTAACGGTTTCTTTGCAGAGTACATGAATGGGAGATTTCAAAGCAGTCTTTCAGGATCGCATTCCATAGCTCCTCTCTCTTTCCCTTTGTGACATTTGTTCTTATCTGAACGTAGAAAGGTTAATGATTTTCAAAAACCTCCATCTCTCTTTCTGATACTACCTCCTGATCCTTCAAATATGTTTCTCATGTCACAAAAATACACCAGCTAAACTGCTTTCACATTTTATAACCCAACCAATGGTGTGACACCATGAATAAAAAAGTTCTTTTGAAGGATTTTTTTTTAATTTGAGTTATTTAAACTTTATTTAAAAATGCCATTTTATAGTGACACCATTTTCCTTTATATCAGATTCACATTAATTTAAAAAATAAACCTCTTTGAAAGGAATGCAGAGTGAGATCAGCTTAAATGTAAGTGGGGCAAAAGATACTGGAAGCTATCAAGAGCTACTCTGAGTGCTGATTGTAAAAAATTAAGTGCTTTCATGATGAGGCTTTCCCAATTCTCACTGCTTTTCTTCTCCTGCTGTAAATAGCTCACAGAATGTCATGTGTCACTGTGAGTGTTAAGAGAAGAATCACTCTTACATTCTTACATTGCTTCGTGCAAGCACACGGTTGTTTTGTTTTGGCAAAGGCCTCCTTGATTTAATGACTTCTGTCCACAATAGAAAATGTGGCATTAAGTGAACATGTCTTCTTTTTAAGATGAGCTGTATTTATTACTGGAACGGAAGTTGTCATATCCGTGATCATTAGCTTTGAACTTCAAGCACGACTGCTTTTCCTCCAGGGACTGTTTTTCTTCAAATGACTGGCACCAGCAGCATAAGCACGACTGTACAAAGCAAAAGAACTCGTTACACGTTCACACCAGTGACACTGGGTTGACTCCTCCTACTTTCTGGGGTTCTGACTTTCTTGGCATGGTCAGGAGCTCTCAGCCCCTTTCTTTCCATGCTCTCTTATTCTTCCCTTTAACAATATATAATTACATAAGTCATATATGATAATTTTTTAAACCAGAAAATACAGAAAAAATGTCTATCAGGAAAACTCATCTTTTCATTAAATTTAAAGGGAAAAGCCACTTAAAGCTTGATATCTAATAAATACATAACTCAGGGCATTTTTCTACGCAAATGGAAATACTACACACATCCATAACATGACTGTATAAGTGTGTGTTGGTAGAAGTGTGTGTACAATTTATCTTAATATAACTGTGCTGTATGTACTAGTCCATAGCCTGCTTTTTCTCACTTGATGGTGTCACAAACGTCTTCCCATGTCAATGAACTTAGTATTGTATTGCCAGTTTGTATTAGGCACATGTTATGTTCATGTGCCTTTTCAACATTATCACACAATAAACTTACAAAGTATACAAGTGTCTCAGTTTTGTTTGTCCAATTTCTTTTCTTGGATTTTTTAAAATCCAAAACTTTGTTCGTACTGTTTGCTTTCTGATAATCTATATGTCTAAGAAAGTGGGAGGTCCATTGTTTTCTGTGCTATAAAATGAGGGAGTTGATCTTGACGAATGTTCTTGCTCTGAGATCCATGAGTCTATGAGACTGACTTAGTTTTACAAGGAAGCTAAGTTCTTTCCAGGAATGAACTCCCAGGGACAAATGGGTCATGTCCATGTCAGGGAAGGGGACTATTTCATTCATGTTAGATTGTTAAAGGAGTGAATGAATGGATGGATGGATGTTACAATGCAAGTGGCCAAATCAAGGATAATGATACATATTCCACATCAAGTAGCGCATCTCTGCTATACAAACAAGGTGGAAAAGAGGAGGTAAAACCTCAATTAAATGTCTTCATTTGGCTTGCTATTCTCACGTCCAAATGAATACTATAACTAAATGAGTTAAAATCCAAACCATGCTGTGCAGTCCCAAACCTTCCAAAAATGGGAACAGTGCATTTAACTCATTTTAGCTCTTATTTTATCAGATGATATCTGTCAGACATCACTATATGTACTTTTTGCTAATTTTCTGAGCATTTCTAGGAGTACCACTGATTGGTTGAGGCAGTGGGAGGATTTACAGGTGGAAATCAAATAGAGTGATTTATGAGCAGAACTCATATTTTAAAAAAAATCATTCGTGATGTAATGCAAGGGAAAACTGTAAAACAATTTACTAAATCTCTTTATATAGAAGTATGAATAGTTTGGAAAGGCTATATTTGATGCTAGGCCAAAAAGAGCTTTTCATTTTGAAATACTCCTACCTTAAAGCAGTTTTTGAATCTTTTGCTCACCAAATACAGCGCTATAGGATTAATGCAGGAATTCAGGGAAGCCATGTTGATGCCGATGTAGTCCAATACCAACAAAAAGCTGCAAAAAACAACCCAAATATGTCTGTGAATAATATGCTGCTTTACGCATGTATTCTTGGCAAACTCTGGAGTTTTTGTGAAGGAAAAAGTTATTCATATCCCTAATTTTTGGTTTTATCACTGGTCTTTGCTAAGGATGACCTCTCTCTCTCTCTCTCCCTCTGTCTCTCTCTGCTAGCACGCCCCTCGGCCCATGCCTAGTTCTCTCTTTAACAATAAAATCTCATTTGAAGTGTGAGGCCAGCTGCTAAGAAGGCTTCGCAAAGTGTGCAAAGGAGAATCTGAGGTGGAATTTCCAATTATGGTGCCCACTCATCATTTTGACAGCTCCACCTCTCCATTTCCAGTGTTCTCACAAGTCCCCTTGATTCCTTCCCCTACAACAGGGGTGAAGATCAAAAATGGGAATCTTAATTGCTCCCTAAAGACTAGCAAAATGGTACTCTCTCTGCCTATGAAAGGGATCAATGGAAAAAAAAAAAAACCCAAAAACTTCTGAATGGCATTTACCTACAAAAACTTTGTCTATTTTATGTTTCTTACCTCAAAAGCTCACATCTATTAGGATCACTCGGGTCATAAAGAGTGAGCTTCAAAATCCTGCTGAGATGAAGGGGAAGCCAGCATAGGGCGAAGACAAGGACCAGGCAGAAGACTGTTTTGGCCACTTCCCGTCTCTGAAATAAAACCAGCGCCAGAGACTAAATAGATGGTTCAGATAATCACAGCAGTCTCTCTTCCCAAACAGAACCTTTAATATTGTTTACAGAAAGTCAGTGGTATTTGTAAAAATCCTGAACACAGAGTTTTAAGTTGAATAGTTACCGTGAATTAGAACTAAATTGACCTCAGATTCATCTTTAAAGAATAATGGCTCTTTCTAGATTCTTTTAGATTAGGTAGAATAGAATATCTCTAGATAGAGAATAGAAAAGATATTCTTTGTCTATTCAAAAAAATACCAGAAGCAAGAAAAAGGAAATACACTTTAGTATATAATAATTTTTATCACCATAATAATTTTCTAATTCATAATCATCATTGTAATCGTGAGTCAGCACATATTTCTGTTCTCTTACCTGCTTTAAGTGGTCATTTAGAGCAATCTGCATGCCACTCTTCTTTCTCAGCATTTCACAGGTCATCAGGGTATAAAAAAAAGCAGTGATGGCCAATGGCAAGCAGAAATAGAAACTAAACAGCCACCAATCTTTAGCTGTCTTGTAAAACTATGGCAAAAAAAAAAGAGAATTGCATGATTATCATTCCTCTGTAAAAAAAAATCTTATATGCCAAGTGCTAAATAAAAAAAAAAAACAACAACCAACATACTCATCAAGGAATAATTATCTTCTAAAGTAGATCCATTTCATAGAGGCTGTATAGAATCTTTGAGGTCACGTCTACTGAACAAATAATTAAATACTTACACTAAATGAAACAAACTTTCCCTAAAGAGCATTTTAATTCTCTAAGGCCGTGTGCTGTAATTATGCACAAAAATTTAAGCAGTTGGGTAAAATTAAAAATATGCGGTATTCCAAATATTTTTGCCTTCACATAAGCAAAATATCTGTAATGTATTCATGCGAAATACCATATCTGAATATGCAAAGACATCCTAATGTTTAAGAGAAGGTTTCACTTTTTAACAAGTCTGTTTTCTGGAAAAAAATCGATGTGGAAAGGTCTACACAAATCACTTTGCTAAAAATGTACAAAACTAATTTACAAAAAAAAATCAAAGCTGCTTATGACTTATGCCTTTTATTCTATTTCTGCTCTATCTTTTTGCTTTGTTTTTAAGCTGCTGCTCCAAATATATCCGTGTTGGAGTAGAATTTATGTCACCTATGCAGTACTGTTCCCTTTTAACTGATAAACAAGAAGTCAGCAATCTCATTCTCAATTTCACATTAATGTCTCACTTAATTCTCTACATTACCATGATATATGCAATCCCTAAACTTGTATGTGGTCTTCTTATAGATAAAATAGAAAATAATCCTTGGTGACACCTGGACCAAGTGCATTAACTTCTCCTGACCCATTCTGGTGGGAAGAGCCTTTTACACTTAAATGACGATATGCTGACAAATACCAGCATTGCCATTTCCCCCTATTTCCTGAATAAACATTCTTGAATAAATGGCCAAGATGAAAAATTCTTTGCAACAGCAGCTCTCCCTTTAGAGAGAGGACAGCCTTGCCGTGCAGAATCCATCCACATCAGGCCATCTTCCACTTGATTGTTCACTGAACCATCCACTCCCTCTGATGACCGCTGCGCTGTCTTACGCAGAATATGCAGTAGTTGTCAGTCCTTCTGGGCGAGCTGAGTAGAGAAGCTATAAATTCAGATCGATTCTCTCATGTGAACTTGGTTTATCTGTATCCCTGGGCACCAGGGGATTCTTGCATAAGTAGTGACCTAGCTTCCTGCAGCATGGGTCATTAGTCACCATTCTCCCCACAGTCCTGGGGCTTACGCTCTTCATTTATGCCAAGGACAGTCATAAATCAATAGCTTCCCAAGAAGGGAGGGTTGGGGGAAAGTAGCTAAATATTTATAAGGCAAGAACAGAAAGGAAAGAAAAAGGTAAAATTCACCTGCATGAAGGCTGTTTTCTGAGTAGGAAGAAGCAAGCAGGTTCGCAGGTAACGTCCTCTGTAGTCAAAGGTTATAATATCAAAAGCCACGGCTTCAGGGACAGCCAGGACCACAGAGACCACCCAAATTAAAACAATTTCTACTGCTGTCCATTTTGGAACCCCGATTCCTTTAATTCGACTCCAAGAGGCAACGGCTCGATATCTGAAGCACAAAATAGAATTATCTGTCAAGCTGGCAGAGCCTGTTTCATTGAATTACATAGTTTATTTTCTAAGTAACAAAGCAATCACTCGTATCCTGAGCTCGTGTTCAGGATATAGCTGGCTTAAATATCCACTCTTACCTGTCAATACTTAGGGCACACAGACTCAACACAGTGATGCCCACGGAGGCCTTCTGTATGAAAGGCACCAGCTTACACATCTCAACTCCAAAGGGCCAGTCCTCCGCAAGCAGCTGCACGAGAAGACATGAAGGTCTGTGAGGGAGATACTCACACAGTGCCCTCTGAACCGCATTACTTAGTGGACCGTAATTAGCATGCAGGAGTAAGATAAGCAATTCCAGCTCTTACTCCTTTACTCATGGACTACTCCTTTGAAAAGCACCAGTGTTCGATATATGGATCAGGACAGTGGTTGGGAATAATGAAAACACAGCCAGTTCATGAGAGTTTGTTATGCATACACAGTAGCTTAGGATCAGGATCTCGACCATGGGGCCAACCGGGGTCGGTCTTGTAAGTTCCCCTTAGAAGATGGACCCTGCTGCCCTGCAAACATCTCTTATACTGCCATGGAGTCTCACATGCTCAGGTCATGGCCAAACCAAAACAGAGACTATAAATGTTAAAAACAGATGATAAACGTTCCTCAGCTGGGGAGACTAGACCACTCCTACGGAGAACAGTGCGGGCATCTGTATACTTACTATTTACTGTAGTCAACTTGACCGCCCAGTAACTCAGCAGTAATAGTTACTCACTGCTCCGTGAATGCCCTAGACACACTCCTGTCTTAGGGCTTTACTCTCGGTGTCCCCCTATTCTGAAAGGCTCTTTCACCACAGATCTACTCGGCGAACTCCCCTGTCTCCTTCAGGTTTTGCTCAAGGCTAGTATTTTCAACATGACCTACGGTAGCCACATTGTTAGTACAGCAAAGTGCCCGGTACCCATTTCTCTTGCCCTACTCCACTTTTCTTTTTATCTACAGCACTTATCAACAATTACTGCATGGATTATAACATTTACTTGTTTATTTTGTTTCATTTTTCAGTATCCCTACAGTATAAGACAGAATAAGGTCTGTGCAACTGCCTAATACGCTTCCTGCCGTGTAGCAGATGCTTAATATTCAAGCCCCCCAAATATAGAAGCACGAGCTCTACAAGGAGCAAAAGACAAGAGTTCTTGCTATTATACATATATTTCTGCAATCGTCTATTGTTAAACTCAGTTATTTTGTTTCCTAGTACAACTGGGTGTGCCTCACACTGGTTAATGAATCACTTTAGGTAAACATCTGGATTGAGTGTTCATGAGGTTTTGAAAATAAAAGTTTTTCAAATTGATGTTTTTGAAAAACGTTTTAAAGAATAATCTTCCCAAAGTGAAAATTATTTTGAAACACAATGGGTCTTTCCGTCCTTTCACTGGTGAGAGGGTTCTTTGTGGAGTGTGTCAAGTTGGGTGATTATTATACTATGGCACCAAGGGCTAAAATGAGTCTAGTATGAATATGCCTTGGAGCTCCAACATGAGACCCGTTTCATAGACCCATTTCATTTCTAAATTGGATATGAAAAGTTACACTGTCATGGAGGACAGATGTTGGCAAATTTACACAGATATGCTTAATCTAGGGTTCTGGAAATCTATATGGCCAGGCAGAAGGGGAAGAGGGAGCCAGGTGTAGGAAAGATAGTGGTGTCAGTCAGTAATAGAGAGTGGCAGGGTGTGGGGCAAATCACATCTAAAAGGAGAAGCTGCTAAAAAGCAAGATGTGATTTTTGCCAAGAAATAAAAACAAAAAACAAAAAACAAAAAACAAACAAAAAGACCTCTTGATTTTACTCAAAAATGTTGGAGTTTATATAAAACCTCATAATTATAAAAGTTGTCAATTAACTCACTTTTAAAAAAAACACTGTCATAGAGGTGCCTGGGTGGCTCAGTGGGTTAAAACCTCTGCCTTTGGCTCAGGTCATGATCCCAGGGTCCTGGGATTGAGCCCCGCATGGGCTCTCTGCTCAGTGGGGAGCCTGCTTCCCCCCTCTCTCTGCCTGCCTCTCTGCCTACTTATGATCTATCAAATAAATAAATAAAATATTTAAAAAATCACTGTCATATAACATTGTATTAACAAAAATATATCTGTTGTCCAACTAGTATCCACTTGTGACTTCCGGATTAATCAATTAACTCAGAATTCTGCCCATTCATTCATTCATTCACTCAATATGTGCCAGACCCCATTCTGAGTATAGGGTACGTATCAATGAACAAGGCAAACTTCCTACTCTCATAATGTTTATAATCTAGTGAGGGAGGTAGATTAAAAGAAACACAAATATTTTATGTGGTGTCACACAGGTATTGTCATATGAAGAGTGTATGGTGGGATTTGGAGTAATTTTTTGATAGGATTCTCAACAAGGTCTTTCTGAAGAGGCAATGTGTGAGTAAGGGACCAGACTAAAATAAGACAGTAAGCCATGCAAAGAACATTCTGGACAGAGGAAAGAGCAAGTGCAAAGGTCCTGGGGTAAAAATAAGTAAAGAAGCCTAGTGAGCTGAAAGGACAGGAAGAAGGCTATCAAGGCTGTAGTGGAGTGATCCAGGCCAAGTGCCTAGGAGATGAAATGGTAGAGAAAGGAGTTGGAATAATTTTTTAAAGAAATATATTGCAAGTTTTTCAACAGGGAAATGGCACACTCTTGTTTATGTTTTTGTTTTTTTTTTTTAAAGATTTTTATTTATTTATTTGACAGACAGAGATCACAAGTAGGCAGAGAGAGAGGGGAAGCAGGCTCCCTGCCGAGCAGAGAGCCCGATGCGGGGCTCGATCCCAGGACCCTGGAATCATGACCCGAGCCGAAGGCAGAGGCTTTAACCCACTGAGCCACCCAGGCGCCCCTTGTTTATGTTTTTAAAATGATCTCTGTAGCTGCTCAATGTGGAATAGAATGTGGGGTCAAGAAAGGAAGCTTTGATAGGAGGTTATGGTAAGCTGGAGCCTGTGGTGACCTGGGGCTGAACAGAATGGGCTGTAGATGAAAGGTAGAGCCAGCAGGACTTATTAGGGGGTGGATATGTAGAGTCAGGAAACTTTAAGAGGTTTGCCATATGAATGGTGGAGGTATTTGCTGAAATGGGGGAAGACTCAGGCTACCTCAGGTCTGAACCAACTATGAACTCCAGATACTTTAAAAGAACTTGGAAACATAAGAATAAAAAGGTTCCAAACGGTTCCAAGGACTCTATCAGACTAATTTGTTATAAATTATCCAGACAATATTCTTTCATTTTTTTTTTTACGATTTTTAAAAAAAAATTATTTATTTGTCAGAAAGAGATAGGGGGAGCAGCAGGCAGAGAAGACAGAGGGAGAAGCAGACTCCCCGCTGAGCAGGGAGGCCGATGAGAGACTTGATTCCAGGACCCCGGGATCATGACCTGAGTGGAAGGCGGCCGCTTAACCAACTGAGCCACTCAGGCATCCCTAGATGATATTCTCTCTACTAGTTCCGGTTGTCCTTACATAGATTGGGAAAAAGATAAATAAATAAAACAAGCCTGACGCTTATATGGCATTTATAATGGGTTAGGCATTATTCTAAACACTTTACACATATCATAGCCCTGAAATCTGCAAAGAAATCCTATTAGATAGTACTACCGATGTGCATTTCATAGATAAGAAAACTGAGGCACTTAGAAGTTTATTAATACGCTATGCTGGTGGTCAGTATGTCCACAAACTCTTCGCTACTCTTCCCGTCAAAAGGTGAAGGCTCATTTCCCTTCCCTTAGAGATGTGGGTTGGCTTTAATCACCTGCTTTTAGTGAACGAATGTGGCAAAAGGGATGAGGGGTGACGTCTGAGACTAGTTCACAAAAGGCCTGTGGCTTGCTCCTTGCAGTCTGGTGAATCACTCATTCTTGGGGAGACCAGCTGCCGTATCAGAGGGCACTAAAGCCCCTTTATGGACAGACTGCCAAGGTATGGAACTGGGGTCTCCTGAAAATGACTCACCAATGTGCCAGGTGTAGGAATGAGAGAATCCTGCAGCTTTAGGCAAATCTTCAGAAAATTAGAGCCCTTGGGAAGTATCTTGACTGCACTCTCATGAGAGAGGGACACTAAGTCAGAACCATTCACTCTGGTTCCTGAATTCAAGACCCACACACAAAGTGTGAGATAATAAATGTCTATTGTTTCAAGCCACTAAGTTTTGTGGTTATTTGCTTTTCCTCATTAGACAAGTAATACAGTTGGCCTTGGTTTACTTGGTTTATTACTCACATGAGTAATAGATCCACATTCGAACCCACATGGTCTGATTCTAGAGTCTATACAGTGTTTTGCTGAAACTGACCACAGAAAAAAGATGGTTTAGAATCAAATCAATTTTAGTATTTGTAAACCCACAGCTATGTGTCAAACAATGGTAAAATATCTAGATGCAGAAGCAAATTTCTCCTAATTACCTCGCTATTTTATTTATTTTAATTCTTAAAGATATTTTTATTTTTTGAATTTAAAAACAATGTTTTAAAGATTTTGTTTATTTATTTGACACACACACACACACACACACACACACAGCATAAGCAGGGGGGAGCAGCAAAAGGAGAAGGGGAAGCAGGCTCCCCACTGTGCAGGGAGCCCAACATGGGGATCGAGCCCGATTCCAGGACGCTGGGATCATGACCTGAGCCAAAGGCAGGTGCTTAACCGGCTGAGCCACCGAGGTGCCCTCACTTAGCTATTTTATTCATATAATATGTAAAACTTAGGAAATTTCAAATATCCTATTTCCTTAAACTATATGCAAATATGCAAATATTAGTCTCCCATAGGTACAACCATCAAATGAATCAAGATGAATGAGTGTCCAGGCCACTGAAGGGAAAAAGTCTGGCCAATGGAAATGGGCTCTGCACTGAATCTAGGCCCTGTTTTGAGGTTACTGTTGTTTTTGGCTCAGCCTAGAAATTGGGTGATTGCTCTTCAAACCGCTGGAAGGCCTGCAGCTCAACCTCTGACCCAAGTTATCATAGGCACAGGGAAACACAAACTGAAAATTGTAACCATTCTCTTCAAGTTCAGCACAGAGATAGAAACCTAATCATAACTGAGGGATTACACTTTTCTAATCTACCCCTCCAAAAAAGAAAGGAACTGTAAACTAGGGAGTATCAACCTTCATCAGCTTTCAGCTTTTCGTTACTTTTTGTGGCTCCTGAGAGCCGCAAAAGATGAGCGGCAAAGCGCCAGATGTCACTTCTATTATTTCATAATGAGAAGGGTGACTTTGCAACCCTTGCCTCTCTCCAATCAGAAGGCCTTCTGGAGACACTGAGAGGCCAGACACCCAGTCACAGAAACCAGGCCCACTACTGATGCTCGTCTTAGTCTTAATGGCTTCCAATAGTCTTGGACAATTTAGTGCTGGGAGCTTATTTAAAATGCAAAGATACCAACCTTTTGTTTAGAGGTAAACAAAACCCTGAATGAAGGTGAGGGAAAGCTACTTAAGTTTAAGAACAAAATTCACTCTCAACCGAGATGCCATCTTTACATTTGGTGAAAGAATGTTCTTAGAGTGGACACCTGGGTGGCTCAGTCAGTTAAGCTGCTGCTTCGGCTCAGGTCATGATCCCAGCGTCCTGGGATCGAGTCCCACATGGGGGGGGGGTGGTCCTTGTTCAGCAGGGAGCCTGCTTCACTCTCCACCTCTGCCTGCCACTCTGCCTGCTTGTGCATACTCCCTCTCTCTCTCTGACAAATAAATAAATAAATGAAATCTTAAAAAAAAAAGTTCTTAGAGATTTTTATAACTGGAAATTAATTATTTCGCTATTTTTTTGACAAAAATCAACATCCAATACCTAATGTGAAACCCAACAATATAGCTTTCCTCTTTGTAGGGGAAATTGGTTCCCTTTATTCCAAGAGGAAGCAATTCTAACTCTAAATCCAGCAATAACACACTCTTATTCCTTATGTTTCATTTTTTCTTGAGACTTTACCCCGTTCAATGACAAAACCTAAGGGCAAGATCTGAATACTGAACACAAATCAAGCACGCAATCAAACAAGTCTCCTTAATTGCAAAGTCAGTGTTAGAGTTCTGTATTGTTTCTAGGTCCCTGTGACATGAGTTAAATTTTTAGGTCCTGCTTAAAAGTACATTTGAATACATATTACCTACTATTTATTAAATGTGAGCCAGTTAGAAAATACTCCCATTAACTGTTACTGGTTTTCACATTGTGATGGCTCATCCAATAAAGAGATTTTTTTACCGTTAGGTCCTAGAGCAAAGTGGTGTCCATTTGACAAATGAGAGTCCACGCTTGTGCTGATCCCTTTCCCCTACGGCTTATACTGCTCCCCTAGAACATTTCTTTTGGGTGTATAAAAACAAATAAATGAATCAACACTAGATTGAAAAAAGATGTGATCATACTGATTACAAGGTTTCTACTCAAAGATGACCATGACTTTATAACTTTATGTTGCAATAGCGGTTTAAGAAAGGAAAAAGTCCATGGCATCCAAATATATTATTTTTATATCATGGCATTTTTTACTTAATTTCTAAAAGGGTAAACAGCATGAACATTTTCTTTATAAGTATTGTTAAGTGAGTCCTACAAAGTCTCCAACTGAGGGATTTACATTTTTCATTTCTCTTTTTAATTAAAAATTACATTCTTGAGAAATCAAATGGAAAAAAAAACCCTATTAATACATACCATTGTTAATGCCTGAAGGAATCAAGCCCCATAAAATCAGGAAATTTGAAAGTTAACCGTCTCACACTAATAAATGTTCAATCGCCTCATTAACCATGTATATACTATTTTCTTATCTTCTCTTTTTCTTTCTTTCTTTTTTTTTTACTTAAGAGGATATACTGAGCTTTAACTGTTTATTTGTTTCAGATACTCTGTAACATTTATAATGTCCAGCATAGTGCCTGGCGCACAGTGGCAACTCATTAAAAGCTTGTCGATTAGCAGTGAACAAGCACGTGGAAGGATGAAAAGAACGAATGTGATCGTAAGGCAGAAATCTTGTGATTAACATTTTTGGCATGAACTTTCAGTTCTCATATTTGAAACAAATTCTTTAGAGAACGGAGAGGGCTACGCATTTATTTTTTTGTATTGTCCAGTCCCTGCCCTTCCTTCCTCCTTCCAGATCAGGTATTCTTGACACATGAAGCCAGGGGCGTTCAGGGATTGAGGATGATGGGTGGCTCTTCTCTTTTCAGAGTTCTGCTTTCCAAGCAGGCTAGAAAATGTGAAAAGCAAAAACTCCTTTCCGTCCTCTCTTCCTCAGAGCTGCCAGGGAAATGAATGACATAAAACAGAACCTACCGTTTCTCACTGTCTCATGGGATCCTACAAGGAGCGTTAGTTGTAAATTTGATGGAAATGAGTGATTAAGCGTGGAGATGCTGTGGGAGATGATTGTTTCAGAGGCTGGGTGAGCAGCATATTAGCAAACACCAGGGTTACTTGGCTAGATTGCAGTGATAAGCTGTGAACATTGCCTTCAAATGGCTGGATTACAGAAATGTTTTTACAACAAGAGTCAAAAGAGGTAAAGAATGGAGCGGTTGTGTTTTACAACTTTGGGAAAGGGTGTATTCTTCATTTTTTCCTCTGTTTTGTAGAGCTGGTAAGAGTTTTTCTGGATTTGAACTGGCTTTTTAAAGATAGAGCACCCTCATTCAAGGATTTCCATTTCTTTTTAAAATCACACATAGGGACAGAATTTAAAGTAAGCTGATGGTCAAATACGTAGAAAATACTTTTTTGACTTATAGTGTACCTGTGCCCTTAGGGACAAATATCAATTACAAATTCTATCCTGCACTCATTAAAATGCACTATACACTTAAAAATTAAGTTGGGTGGATTAGAAATATATGGGTCAGAAATAAGGCTGGCTTATCCCCCAGGGATGACACTTAAACAGACCACAATGTGAGCGGTGCCTCCTGGCATTGTGTAAGATGGAGGCTCTGTCTCTGGGAATCTTGCATGCCCACCAACAAAACAGAGGGTTTTCCCTGTTCTGGAAACATTCCTATGGCTTGCCGAAATAGAACAATGAGTCCATGAAGATGAATTAAGTTTCTTGAAACAAAATCTCCAGGAGAAGCAAAGAGATAAGAAAAAAAAAAAAAAAAAAGATCAAAAATAAATGTCTTAGGAGAAATTTAAGTTCACTTTAATATATTTTCCTACTAGTGTTACAGTGAAATCTATTTCCAAGTCTGTGACAGGTCAACACATAGACTGCTACTCTCCTATTATCTGAACTTAACATATCCATAGTTTGTGCCTAAAAACTCAGACACATTACACATTCTGAAGAATTCAACAAAGAGCATTAAGAAATGTTCTTTCCAGGGTGCCTGGGTGGCTCAGTGGGTTAAAGCCTCTGCCTTTCTGCTCAGGTCATGATCTCAGGGTCCTGGGATCGAGCCCTGCATCGGGCTCTCTGCTTGGCAGGGAGCCTGCTTCCCCCTTTCTCTCTGCCTGCCTCTCTGCCTACTTGTGATCTCTCTCTCTCTGTCAAATAAATAAATAAAATCTTAAAAAAAAAAAAAAAGAAATGTTTTTTCCTAAACCTAGCTTATTAACAGATTCACTTATCTAAACTATATCTTCTAGGATCCCTAGGACACCTAAAGAAGCAGGAATTACAATTCAATGGTCTCATGGCTTAGAAAGAGATTTGTAAACTTTGTGAAGTCCACAAACTTTATCATTTCATGTCTTAAACTGAATTCTAATCAGACACTATCTTAGAGAACACTGGTAAGCTACGATGAGAAGACTTGATTACTATGGAATCTAAAAGCTCTTTAAAATAATTTGGAAATACTGAGTGTGGGGGGGGGTGGGGGGAGAAGATTTGTCTGATGTAAACATCCAGAGAATAGTTTTCCTCCTTTCTGGAACCTACAGCGGAGTTAAAGAGGAAAGAAGTAGAGAGAGGACACAAGTCAGGAGGCCTGGGTATGGCTGAGAGTCTTAGGGTCAGAGAAGGGGCAAGAAATGCGTCAGTCCACTTTGCTAATACATTTCTTCCTCAAGCATGACCCTCTTTCTCTCTTACCACCACACTTTGGCTGTTTTCTTTTTCGTTTACGTTTTCACCAGAGGGTCTATAGGAGAAGAGAAATAATCAATCCCTAAAATAAAAGCACTGGGAAGAACAGAAGTCTAAGAAGAGAGGACTTGTTGGCTAAGGTATATCCAATATCCAATACACCACACTCGGCTGTTTCCAAAACATAACGAACCTCGTCTTAACTCTGCGAAGTCCTGAAAGAGAATGTTTCACATCATAAATTACATCTTGAATCTTATTTTAACTTGGGCTTTATCTGTCAACACCCTTTAAAACACTTAATCACTTATTAGCATTTGGCATGTTTCTCTAAAAATAATCAACTATAGCATATTAGCCACACGGAGATAACCCTATATGGTTTTTCTTTGAGAAATGAAGAACGTGGCTCCCTGGCCTTGAAACAACAGTGTCTTGGCTCTGTCATCCTCTTGTATAGCTGTGGAAATATCTTCAATCTTGACCGACTCATTTAAAGTGAACAAAGAGAAGATGTAAAGCCTTTGATAGATAAGCCTTCCCATACTGAACGGAACATTGTCCTGATATTTTAAGAGGCTTGGATTTATGGAGTGACCAAGTGGCAGATCAAAGGCAAATGCAAGAAGTACCATAGGGTTAACCTAGGGAACTTTCATCGCCCAAGGCCGAGAGTTTGCCAATCATTTTGTTACAGGAGTCCATGTATGGAACAATGAATTGGGAATATGAAATCTCAAGTTTCTGGGTTATTTGAATTATGCTATTGACCTATTATTTAATTATGACTAATATCCTCATATAAGACGAGGAGCAAATATCCTCCTTTTTCTATCTAAGCAGTTATAAAAAATATGATTAGAAAAGTCTACTGTCCTGGGGCACCTGGGGGGCTCAGTCCGTTAAGCCTCTACCTTCAGCTCAGGTCATAATCTCAGGGTCCTGGGATCAAGCCCCGCATCAGTCTCTCTGCTCAGTGGGGAGCCTGCTTCCCCCCCACCCCGCCTTCCTACTTGTGATCTCTCTCTGTACATCAGATAAATAAATAAAATCTTAAAAAAAAAAAAGAAAAAGAAAAGTCCACTGTTCTTACATTTATGTATAACATCTTTTGTCAAGAAGCATCTGTCATGGGCACCTGCGTGGCTCAGTGGGTTAAAGCTTTTGCCTTTGGCTCAGGTCATGATCCCAGGGTCCTGGGATCGAGCCCCGCATCAGGCTCTCTGCTCAGCAGGGAGCCTGCTTCCCCCTCTCTCTCTGCCTGCATATCTGCCTACTTGTGATCTCTGTCTGTCAAGTAAATAAATTAAAAAAAAAAAAGCATCTGTCATGTATTGACTGTTGAGGGCACTAAGCTAGGTGGATGTTGGGGTGTTAGTTTTATTCGTTAGTTGATTCTAGGTCATTCAGAGCTAATAGTCTAACTCTTTATTAGTACTTTTAGAAAGCTAATACTTTAAATGTGTTTAATTGGTGCTCCTTAACATTTTTTCTGCATTAAGTAAATGAATCTGAAGGTATCTAGGTTCTATTTGGGTTCAAGAACTTCTACTAGAACATCTCTAAATTTTACAAAAAGTTCAGTAAAATATCTCAGTAACTTAATCGGTGTTACTATCTTAGAAGAAATCAGACTCCCCTATCCAGTGATACTTTTACTTCATGTATTGTTCTATGTGCATAAATCCCCATTTACTGACCAGAAAATTATAATTTCAAAAGTTAAATTTGATAGTGTTCAATTGACTTTGACTTCTAGCTATGAAACTAGTAATCACATACACAAACTTGTTAAGTACTAGAAGTGGTGTAGGACAAGAAGTGAGAAAGGTAAGCTTTTTCAGAAAGATAGTGTCGCAAGCAGGAAATGTCTGATTACCTGACAAGGTCACTTCACTCAAAACTCATTTGTGGATTCAGTGAAGCAATTCCACCTTTTTACATGCCAGTATTTAAATGTGAGGTGTACCCTACTTTAACTAGTTAAACATTAAAGATCAGCAATTTTGCCTCTCAGAGGTATGAAGGCAGGCTCTGCCTCTAATAGAGCCTATAAAATCTTTTTTTTTTTTTTTTTAAGATTTTTATGTATTTGACAGAGAGAGAAAAACAGTGAGAGAAGGAACACAAGTAGGGGGAGTGGGAGAGGGAGAAGCAGGCCTGCTGCTGAGCAGGGAGCCCGATGCGGGGCTTGATCCCAGTACCCTAGGATCATGACCAGAGTCAAGGGCAGGTGCTTAACGACAGAGCCACCCAGGTGCCCGGCCTATAAAATCTTAATAGCAAAGCCATCCAATGGCTCTCCACCATCACTGGACATAATTAAATGTGGATCTTTATCAAACAAATGTTCCTATCGGTTAATGTCTTTACAGTTCACAAGCCAATTTGTTTGCAAATGCAGTTTGCTTACACATAAAGGAAGTTCTATTTGAGAATTAACTGTATTAACTTAGTTATCCATGCCAATATAACACAGAGTGAAAGTGTTAAGTAAAATCCAGAGATAAGTTAAAAACTCATTATTTGCTCAAGAATTTTTAATTGCTTGAGAAGTTAAAAAAAGTTAAATAAATTTTAGCTTCGATTTGCCACCAAGCTTTGTTAAATATCACTGCTAAATCAAACCAAGCCAAACCAATCAACCAACCAACCAACCAACCAACCAACCACAACATAAAACCTTCACAGCATCCAGAAGTATGCCCAGCTCTTTTGCTTTTCGCACAGCTTTGGCAACTTTGACATCAGTGTTACAACAACTTAGTATACTGTTAGTTAGGTTCTCATCGGTAACAGACATTTAGGTTACCGCATTCATTGCAGTCTACACAGGAAGGGCACAATTAGTTTGAGAATAAGAAGAGATTCATCCTCATATCAGATATTTATAAATCCTGGCTTTTGGTTCAGGTATAGATATAGACCATGTACATGCTGGCATGGCGATCCATGTATATATTAGAGATAGACATTAATACATGCATATCTGTATGGAGATGTTACATAAAATAGTGATTCAGACTAAGAGGACTATCATGCCTCTGGGGCACAATGTAGAGATAGCTATCGAAATCACAAATGCACATATCCTTTGATTCAGGAATTCTAGTTTAGAAATTTACCCTTCAGATATGGTCACACATGTATGCAAAGCCATTTGTATAAATATATTACTTGTAGTTACATTTATAATGGCAAAAGCTAGAAAAAAAAAACCCTAAAATTTACATTCTTATTCATACACACGCACACACGTAACATTTATTCTTTGCTTACTAGTATCAGGCACTGTGCCAAATGATATTTACCTATCCATTTATATATGTATGTATGTGTTCACATATATACATATATAAATAGACATAGAGACCTTTGAATATCCTCTTTGGATGACTGCAGTTTTCATTTTCACCTGGGTAGCCTGATGTAATGTCCCATGTAAGAGCCTAGCATATACTGCTGAGAAGGGTAAACCAGGCTCTTCTTTTCAGCATATTTAGGTAAATATGTGAGGCACTTCAACAGCTTCTCTCTGCTGGGTGTCCTCCAACACCTCTCTGGCCTTGTCAGAGGATTTCCTCTCTGACACAAGAGACTTGATAAGAAGACTGACTCTACCTCGAAGTTTCCAGAGACCCAGTTCCTTGAAGGAGTCAAGGACGAACAGATCTATAGCCTAAGGTTTGTCAGTATCTCACAGCAACCCCTCCCTGTGAAGTTGTCTCTCATTCTACAGCAGTAGCAATGACTATGATAGTTTGGGGTTTGTCAACTTTTTTGAACACTGGATTTACTGAACCCCAGATTAATGTAATAGATTCACATTGACGTTTATGGTCCCTTGAGTGTGCCAACAGATGGGTTGGGTGGGTTCTATGAACCCCTCAGAAATTTGTGAATGTTGGTTGTGTGTGTGTGTGTGTGTGTGTGTGTATGAATAAGAATGAAAATTTGTTTATGTTTTATATATAGATATATAAAATTAACATGCCATATTAATGATAATATATATTTTATATAATATGTACAATGAACTGAATTCTGAAAGAGAATTTTAATACCCCACAAAAACAAAATTAGAACTCACTGATTGCACTTAAGTTACTTTGTGCGAAGTATCATACCTTAGCATGCTGAAATTCTAAATGTATTTTTAAAAACTTACTTAAATGTTTTCACAGTTATTTAGGGGAATAAATGGCTTTTAACTAGTCTGATTGGGTGTTTTGGTAAATAAAGCCTCCAGAATAACAAACAATGATATTATCCATATTATATACTGAAGAACATTTGAAGAGGATTTCAGGAGAAAGAAATCTTGAAATGGGTTGGGGGGGCGCCTGGGTAGCTCAGTTGCTTAGGCATCTGCCTTCAGCTCAGGTGATGATCCCGGGGTCCTGGGATTGAGTTCTGCATTGGGCTTCCTGCCCAGTTGGAGTCTGCTTCTCTCTGCTTCTCTGCTCCTCTACCACTGCCCCTCTCTCTACTAGTGCTCTCTCTCAAATAAATAAATAAAATCTTAAAAAAAGAGAAATCTTCAAATGACTCAGATGAGAACTGAAAACATATGCCAAGTATCCTATTGTGTGTTAGTGTATCATATAATCCAACCAGTGTACTCAAATGAGGTTCTAGCAATACTCCATGTGGGAGAAGGGCATGCTGGGTCTAAGCTCACTCAGTGCAGAGGGTCAGAGAAGACCACAGTTTCTAGGACCAGATGGATGCATTGGAGCCCTAGTTTCATCACTATCCAGTGGTGTGACACTGGGCAAGTTACTTCTTCACCTCTCCAACATGTAGTTTTCCCATAAAACAGGGATGACAACAATATATCCTCCAGAGGGTTTCTTGCAGTGATTTCGTGAAATAAACCAAGAAACTGTGCATAATAGCTGGCATCCATTATTATTATATTATGCTTCAAGTGACACATATTTATGAACACCATAAAAATAAACCAAAGGCTCCCACACAGGATTCCATGTTGGCAAACATGGCAATGGGACTTTATTCTTTGTGATGGATTTGTTTATGACCAACATAAATGACGAGATGGCCAGATTTGTAATGACTCATTAGTCTGTTTACTTCAGAAATAAAAACACAGCTTTAACGGACAGAATGGTTTCAGGCAAAATGATGTAATTTCCTAGGGAAATCATAAAGAAAATTGAAATGAAAGTAAAAGCTGTGTGCCCCCTTGGGAGTCAGATATCCTCTGGTTGATCGAGCATAATCATTTGACCAGAAAGACAAGGTAAGATGGTCCTGGAAGAGCTTATTTCATCTGGCCTAGAAGCAACCCATCTAGAAGAAAATGTCCTCAACCCCATCTTCCACACAACACTTGAGCGGCTGGCTGACTTAGGAAGGTCTCTGACTCAGAGACTGAGCTGGACATGTGGGGTTTCTGAGACCTCCCCAGAGAGACCCTTCACAAAAATCTCTGCAAGCCTAGCAAACCCAGACTGCAATCTCCCTTTTCAGAAGGCTCTCGTTGAACACTTATTTAAACATTTCTCAACACCTTGTACTCTACAGTTTCTCGAGTTAATTTTGGTGAATTGAATTGGAATCCTTTGCCAAATTGGAATGCTAAGACTTGGTCTGGGGGACTCCCTAACGAATTAAATGTGTCACCTCTGGCTCTAATAGAACTGTCACCGCATTTAAGGGAACCACTTCAGATGGTGCTTCTCCCAGGAAACACTCAGACTTCAGAGGAATAAGTTGCCATGCAGGATTTTAGGATTTCTTCTATTTATCCCACATTTGTGGGAGTGTTTCCTTCTAGAGCCTGGATCTTAACCTGAATCCTATTTCTAAACATCAGAAATTGCTAAAATTCTCTTAAAGAATGGCTATTTGGATTAGGACTTAAAGGCATGGCTTATGGTGATGACTCCTCAACAAAGATCGAACCTCCCTCCCCGTGCTTTTCTAGCCCTCCAGGCCATATTTTCCCCTTGTACTGAAACCCTGGACTATCTTCAGGAAAATTCCCAAAGCACCTTCCCATTCCTTTACTTTGGTTCTGTTCTTTTTTATGGCTTTCTATTGCTGATCGTGATGGGTAAGGAGAGTTTTACATACTTGCATGAGTCTTTAGAATCTTCCGGATCTTTCACTTAGGCTATTTTTCTTAGCACCACAAAACCCCAGTAAGTGGTCTCTAACAGCCTCATTGTAGGTTCGAGGGAATTGAGGCCCAGAGACGTTGGAATGTGTTTAGAGTTCCAAAGCAACCTGGATTCAAATAATGTGGGGGTGTATGTCCTGCCCTAGCTCTCCCTGCCTGTTTCCTCTGATGCCCATAGTAATCACAGTAATTTTAGCTACTGAAAGCCTTAGAGACTTCGCATGGAAAGCACCCCCCCCCTTTGGTTTGTTCACAAGGTAATTGAAGGGGGGTACAACTTGTATTCTGGACCTGATAGATTTGGGTTTGTTTCCCACCTCCCTCTCTTACTAACTATGACACCTTGAGCATGTTATCAGTCATCTGTAAAAACAGAGAAATACCTACTTGTGAGTTGTCAAAAGTCCATTTCAGTGCTTGGCCCCCTGTAGACATGTGATAAAGAGTCGGTACAATACAGTCATTCACAGCAGGTGAACTGTGTTAGTGTACTCACTAGTTTGTGTCTTTTCTAACCCATTTGTTTCCCAAAAACCCATTCCATCCCCTACTACTTTCAGGGCCCTCTACAAAAGTGCTTCCCAAGGTTAGTGTGCATATGAATCACCTAGGTCATTTAAGAGGCAGATTCTGCTTTTCTAAGTCTGGCCTGCACTTGCAGTTCTAACAGGCTCTCTGGTGATATCAGTCCTGCCGGTCCACAGACCACACCTTTGCAAAAAGAATGGACCCAGTGAGCTGCGCCTAGAGACTAGATACTTCAGGACCAGTGGTTCTCAAGCTTTACAGTTCATCATGATCACATGAAGGGCTTGTTAAAATACAGACTACTGCACTCCATCCCAGAATTTCTGAATCAGCAGGCTGGAGGTGCAGCCATAAAATGTTATTTCTAACAAGTTCCCAAGTGATGCTGATCTTGCTGGGCTGGGGACTACACTTGATCTAAGCTTAGCCTAAGTTTACTGAAGACCAGTAGGGAATTTATTTCCAGTGACACTAACTTTAGGAGGCGATGGATCTTCTTGAGTAAGCATCTCCCAAAGGCTGTCCCATCTCCCTCCTCCTAACTAGGCAGCCTCCCGAAGATATTAACCCTTTACCTTGTAGACAGTGATGGGGATGTCAATGATGATGTGCAGTAGGTCTCCCAGAGCCAAGCTGGCTATCAAGATATTAGGGCCGTTTCGCATGCACTTGTTCTTGTAAATGATTCTCAGCAGTGTGGAATTTCCGATGATGCCTAGCACAAACACTAGACAGGACACCACCGTGTTGATATACTTGAAAGTCCCCTTGATCTCGAAGGATTTTTCGCAGGCGGGAGGAGAGAAGGCGCGTGGAGGGGCTCCAGGTGTTCTCCCTGCTTTAGGCATCTGCGGAGGTGCAGAGGACCACGGCACGCTGGCGTTGGAACCCCTTGGCCAGGAAACCTCAGTGGGGGGCGTCGTTCTCTCTCCGTGCCCCAGAAGTGGCAAAGTTGCCCCTGCCGGCGGGAATCCCGGCTCTTCTCCCCGGACCCCCGCCACGCCGCAGGCGAGGATCAACGCCACCAGGGCGCGTCTGCCCCAGCTTAGCAGAGGCTGCATGTTGCTGCCTGCTCCAGTGAGCGTCCGGTGGCTGCTCTGCAGCTTTGAGTCTGGAGACCCGCAAGGGAAGAAAGACAGGACGTTTGGGTCAGCTACCCCAGCCACGCCCCTGCAAACCGCTCCCGCAGAGCGCAGCCGCGCGGCCACTACCAGCGCGCAAATGCAACTCAAGTTTGCGCGCCAGTGCTGAGCTGGTGCGCGTGACCCTCCTGCGCCCGTCGATTGTCCTTCCCGCTCCAGTTATCCCTCTGTGTGTGTGTGTGTGTGTGTGTGTGTGTGTGTTTTCCTCCCTGGCGTTCCCCCGAGGGATAAGTGACTCGCAGTGGCGCGGGGCATTCTGGAAGGGGTGTGCCAGGGCGAGAAGGATGGGTGTCCGAGGCAGAGCTCTGAGCTCCCTGGTGTGCCCCGAGGAAGCACGTACGTTCTGGCTACAGACGCGTGGGAACTGGGGAATCAAGGCACTTAGAGGCCAAGCGCATACGCCAATCTGCATTTTGCTCCCCAGGGAACGCGGATACCCGGTGTCTGAACCACAAGACTCCTCCCGGCGAGTGAAAGCCGCTACTTCCCAGCTGCCTGCGCCCGGAGTGCCCCCGCGCCCCCCGGAGTGCACCGACAGACTCAGACACTTCACTCGTCCGGCTTGGGGGAGTAGCAGCATTAACTCGCAAGCGTCTGTCCCCTCAAAGTGACTTCTGACTCTCATGTGCTCTCCTCTTCCAACCTCCTTTACTCCAACAATACAATTCATTCTATTCTATCCATCTTAAAAAAAAATAGATAAAAAAAAATATATATTCCCAACTACTAACCCAAGCTGAAGCCCCAGGATAAGGTTCAATCACTGAGTTAACTCCACACCAAGCCAGAGTGCTTACCTCTCGAATCGGGAGCACAAGGCGCCGAGCGACCAGCGGTGACCTCCTTCCGGGGCAGCTCTGCTCGCAGCTCGCCTGCAGCCCGCTCCGGGGGCGAGCACGCCTCCCTTCAGCCGCGGGCGGGTCTGGCTCTGACGAAACGCGGAGGGAATGCCAGACCAAGTAGCCTCCACAGCTCGCTCGGTCGGGGTCCTTGCTGTCCCTAGACAAGTACTTTTATTCATGCGTCCCTTCCC
Organism: Martes martes; assembly: GCF_963455335.1. NCBI lineage: Eukaryota > Metazoa > Chordata > Mammalia > Carnivora > Mustelidae > Martes > Martes martes. The sequence goes on along the minus strand of NC_137890.1, from coordinate 29,312,815 downwards.
CATCAATCACCGCCAGACTCCTCCCGCGCCTTCCGACCGCTCTGCAACCTTTCCCCTGGGCGATGCCTGGACAGCATCAGCAGGAGCTGCCCGCTGGAGAGGGCAGTCCCTGGCCAGGGACGCGTCCCGAGATCCTGTTGGTTGTCGGAGTTCTGAGTTCTTCAAACGACCCGCCTAAACCAAGGGCAAGTTTTCACGCACCCGGAGACGCGCTGGGGCTCCAGACAGGAACAGGGTTCTGTATTTAAGTTAACCTGGACTCTTAATGAGGACTGTGAGTTTGCTTTCCGTTAAAAGTACCCCGGGGCTGGTATATAGACCTGGTAGATTTGAGGGCTCTGCTCTTTGCTATTTTTGATTTGCCCGCAGATTTCAAGTCCACATCACACCAAACACAGGAGGGCAAGATTCTTCCTTCTCAAGCCCTGTCACCGCCCTAGGAGAGGACTAAAATCCCTCCTTCATTTCTTCTGGCAGCTGGCATTCTCCTTTCCTCCTGCTATGTCCTCTAGTGTTTTGTAAGGCCCTCTCAGGGATTTGTATACTGTTGAGGGATTGGATACCTATAGGGGACATATGAATAATCAGAAAGCTGCCATTCACATTCAAGGTGGTTTTTCTTTATCAGGCAGGGCAATAAAATCAATTCTTCCTATCCATTTTTGAACTCAGTTTTTATGGGGCAGAGAGAAACAATGGGGACTGGCAGTTTTACCCAAAGATTGTGTAAAACGGGTCAGATTCAGGTTGTGCAATGAACGTTGAATATTACTCTGCTGCCCTCCACTCGGCTAAATCCCTATTCCGCTTGTAAAATTTCATGCTCAGGAGGAACCATTCCATGTAGTAATTCACCCAGAGACTGGGGGGTTCATTCTTGGCTCCACAGCCAATTAATACTATAGACGGGATAAGAATTTTAGATTTTTGTCTTCTATGCAATGCTTCCTGGGAAAGCAGACGTGGAATGTCAATTTCTATTTAAAAAGGTGAACTTTAAGTGTGAAATATGGTCTAAAGAACATAATGAAAGCGTAAGGCTAAAGGAATGAGAAATGTGGTCTAGGGGTGTGAGTGCTAATTCCAAATCTGGCTATTTTGGGCATAGTACTTATCCTCCCTGTCTGGGAAAAAAGGTCAGCATTCAATTGCTTCATAGCTAAGTAAAAATATAAAGTGTTATGTGAATGAGGAATCATATGGATGCATTCGGGGTATGACTGTTTCGCTGCTTGGGATTTGCCCTTCTTTTTTTTTTTTTTTAACGATTTTATTTATTTATTGGACAGACAGAGATCTCAAGTGGGCAGAGAGGCAGGCAGAGAGAAAGGGGGAAGCAGGCTCCCTGCTGAGCAGAGTGCCCAATGTGGGGCTCCATCCCAGGACCCTGAGATCATGACCTGAGCCGAAGGCAAAGGCTTTAACCCACTGAGCCACCCAGGCGCCCCTGGGATTTGCCCTTTAAAAAAAAAAAAAAAAAAAAAAGATTTCATTTTATTTATTTGACAGACAGAGATCACAAGTAGGCAGAGAGGCAGGCAGAGAGAGAGAGAGGAGGAAGCAGGCTCCCTGCTGAGCAGAGAGCTCGACGTGGGGCTCGATCCCAGGACCCCAGGACCCTGGGATCATGACCTGAGCTGAAGGCAGAGGCCTTAACCCACTAAGCCACCCAGGTGCCCCGGGATTTGCCCTTCTTACACAAGCCTTCTCCTCATACATTACGATGAAGCCCCTGTAGATGAGGCCCCTTTCATTCTCCCATCTTCACCAGCACCTTCATTCACGTTCCGTGCACTCGGTCCTGGACGCCTAGGCACACCTCAGAGATATTGCAGGTTCGACCGCCCACTGCCTCAATAAAGCAAATACCCCAATAAAGTGAGCCAAATGAAATTTTGTTTTCCGGTGCATATAAAAGTTACGTTTCTAGCATACTGTAGTCTATGAAAGTGTGCAATAGTGTTATATATAAAAAGTGTATCTACCTTAACTTAAAAATACCTTATTGCTAAGAATGTTAGTCAACCCTGCAGCTTTTAGCAAATAGTCACCTTTTTGCTGGTGGAGGTGTCGATGGCTGCGGACTGATCAGGACAGCGGCTGATGACTGCTGGGGCAGCCGAGGCAATTTTTAAAAATAAAATAACAATAAAGTTTGCCGTATCACTTGACTCTTCCTTTCATGAATGATTTCTCGATAGTGTATGATGCTGTTTGACAGCATTTTAGCCTCCATAGAACTTCTTTCAAAATTGGAGACAGTCCTCTCAAATCCTGCTGCTACTTTGTCAACTAAGTTCATGGGATATTCTAAATTCTTTATTGTCATTTCAACATCTCACCAGGAGTCAATTCCTTCTCAAGAAGCACTTTCTTTGCTCATCTTTAAGAAACAACTCTTCACCTGATAAAATTCTATCATGTGATTGCAACAGTGTAAATGTAATAATAATGACAAAGCTTGAAATATTGTGAGAATGGCCAAAATGTGACAGGGAGACAGGAAGTTAGGAAGCACAGTTTGAAAAATGGCGCCAATAGACTGGCTCAATGTAAGGTTGCCTTCAACATAGCATCTGGGAAGGGCACTAAAAGGAATTGCAGTAAAACGAGGTATGCTGGTGATCTGAGCTTCATTGGGATCTGTCTCTTTTCTTTTAAGACTGTTAAGCACAGCAGAGCACTTGATCATATGAGACTTTGATGGGTCACTACTGGTTTCATGTGAACTGATTTCTTTTTCAGGACAGGAACAGAATGACAGGTTCTTTCCGTACCATCACAGTACCTGCCACCATTGTGCTCAAAAAATAATTTTTATAGGTCTGATAATTACATTTCAAGTTATTCAGTATTCTAGTCATAAGTGTCAGGAGCAGAGCCAAATAATTTTAAAGTAAACATACTCGTTCCTCATCTGGAATTTACAATATTGTTTACATATTATGTGTGGGTCCCACTACCTGTACTAGACACCTCATTTCATAGGATCTCACTTGCCACCCTCCCCACCAGCAGTCTTTGAGATATGTGTTCTTCATGATTTTATGGGAAATGAAACAGAGTCTCAGAAATTCCCCAAAAGTCACATGACTCTTCAGTTGTGGAACTAGGATTTGGACCCAAGACTATCTGGTTACACAGACTGTACCTTTGATTAAAGTAATTGCATTCAGTCTAAAGAGTTTTTTTCTTATTTTGAGAAAGTTTTTTTTTTTTTTTTTTTAAGATATCCTAATACTCAGTTGAAGTTTAACCTTAAGTTGAGTGAAAATGTAAAGGTGACCTTTTCAACAATTTATTATTTGATCCTCATGAAGGACCTTAATCAAATAACAGAAATTGAGTCTAAGTTTCCCCTTTTGTAAAATGGAGGGAAAGGATCAGGTGATGTCTTAAGATACTTCTTCCTCTCATAGGTCAGTCTGATGGGAGAGCAGCCTAACAAGCAGCAGAGTGAGATCTTGTGCTCAACTCAACTTTTTTTTTTTTTCCTTTTTCTTTTTACTTTCTCTACTCATGCCTTGGGCCATACTACTACAGATATGAGGTTTTTTCACTTGATGTCTTAAAATCGCTTATTGATAAACTGTAAGTTTATCAGTAAAGCACTGTGTAAACTTAATTTGTAATATGAGCAAAAACTGAATCACATTTTAAGAATCTTTTCCTGAAAATTTTTGGGTGTGAATTCATTTTGAATTTAGCGTTTATTAAGGATTTCTGTCCTTGTTGTTTACTTAGTAAATGTGGAATCTTTTACAAAGTTGCTTTTATAAAGATACTTTTTCAAGTGTCCTAGGAAGTATATCAAAATCCCAGATTGGCTAAAATCACCCATCAAAGACAGAAAGGGTGGCGAAGGACAATGTCCCACTATCCCCTTTAAATGCTTTAACTACAAGGTCATGAAGACATGGTTGAATGCACTTCAGAATTCATTCCTCAAAGAGGTTTGCCATGGGGAGCTTGCCCAAAGCAAATCTTTTCCCCTGGTAGGAGAACAAAGAAAAGCCCTCTTAGCCACAAAAAAGTGACTACTTTCATGTAATCCCCTTGATATGAATGTACCCTTCAAAATCTACCTTGCATTCTTTAAATCATGAATGCTGAGGGACAAGGTGTGTGAAAAACACAGAAAGAGTTGGTTCAATTGCTTCTCCACACATTCCCTTAGGAACAGATCCAATGATCAAATAGTGGTTGAAGTAAGGGCATAAAAAAGATTTAAAGTGACTGTACCAATCAATGGCAAACAGCCTGAGCATTTCTTTTTCTTGGATTTTTCTCTTATATTATGTGACTGTAGCTCTTTGGGGCTTAGGGTTGAGGATGCTTTTTCAATTCTTTTTAAATTAAGGTGTCCTTTAGGTATGGTTAAATGGACAGGGCGTAAGTGCACAGCTTGAAGAGTTTTGACAAAAGTGTACACCCCTGGGACCCATACTTAATGTGGCTTTTTGAAAATGTATTTACTCTTCTGAAGCAGCAAAATTTGAATGTTTGGATTTGGTCACTATTCCTATTAAAATTTTTATCAAGACATTCTTTCCACTTTTTCAACTTGTTTTATACATATTATCAGTTTCTATAACTGAAATATAATTCATAAATTAGAGGTGTGCTTATAAAAGAAAGAATCTAAGACTTGAAACTTTATCAATGACTGCTTGATAGTGCCTCGTTCTAGTCCATGCCCGCCCCCATACTCATGAAATTTTGATAGACTTATAGTAATTAGCAATAAGATGTAATTAGTTATATTCTGCTTATAGAGAATATGAGAAATGGGAAGGTCACAATTCCTTTTTTTCTGTGTGAGAAAGGAAACGTAGTTCAGCTACTTCATGCCATGGTCTATTTTAATTAAGGATTTAATTAAAGAATTTGCTCTCCTGCTTATAGCTTAAATAATTTTTATACTTCCTCCTTTGATGTATTTCTTAATATCAGCATCAACAAAATAAAAAAAAAAAACAAAAAACGAGCATAATGTGGCCTGCAAACTCCTTCAACCTGTCACAAGAGCTCTCTAGCACAACTTTGAAAATGAATTAGGAATTCCAATCTAAGCAGGCAGTCTGACCTGTGCTTGTTTGCTCCATCAGTGCACCCTCGACATTTATGTAAATTACTCTCAGGCCATTCAATCATGGACCAAACACAGCAATATTTTTTATTAGAACAATTCTATCATATGTAAGGCTCTCCTTCTAGGAGTTGTGGTTTCATATGGGAAATGATTTATGATGAATCTGTGGGGCATCCTAACTTCTATTTTCTTTAATTTCATCTTTCTTACTGCCACTCTTTTAATATCCTGAGTGTCCAAAAGGGTGTGAAATAGTCGGAGGAAGTTAGAAATGGAAGAGAAGGAGAAACTTGGAGATTTAACAATCTGCTGTTGAATCAAAGAGAGTTGCTACTTCTTTAAAGAAAGGAAAATGTCTTTGCAGTACAACATAGAATATGTTAGAAGGCACAAAAAGGGAGAATTGTCACAATGGGTTTCTTTTTAAAAAAAAAAAATTGTATTTCATTCACCTAATGAATCATTGAACATTATATCAAAAACTAAGGATGTAATATACCTTGGCTAATTGAATTTAAATTAAAAAATAATAAAAAAATAAACAATTGTATTTCATCAGTGAGGTTTTTAAAAAAGATTTTACTTATTTATTTGAGAGATACTGAGTGAGTGAGCGAGCACGAGGGGCGAGGTGGAGTGGGAGGGAGAAGCAGACTCCCCACTGAACAGGGAACTCAACCTGGGGCTTGCCCCCAAGACCCTGGGATCATGACCTGAGCCAAAGGCAGATGCTTAACCGGCTGAGCCACCCAGGCGCCCCATCAGTGAGTTATTTTTAATAACTCTAATAGTTAAGCTTTGGAATTTAATGGAATCTTTTTAGTCAAAATCTGCTGACATCTTTAGAAAGTTTCTTATTTTTTAAGATCTAGTTGTAGGAAGATAGATCTACTTGAGCCAAAATGTCAAGGGAACCTGTGATATTCCTCAAAGTTTCTCTACTGTACATTAGACAAGTAATTTGATTTCCAGCTTCATCCAAAACAAGTAACTCAGAGTTATGGTGTCTTTTTATCAAAGTGAGGGATCATCAGGGGCTTTCAAAGCTGTGCCCAGTTTTTACCAGACTGTTTCTAGGGATGTCTCTTAGAGATGCATATACAGGAAAATGCCTCTTCTCTTTCAGGCCTTCTAGGAAGAACATTTTTTGCTACCCGTGGAGATAGAGATTCTGAAAAGGCTTCAGCAGCCTATGGATTATCCAAATGAAATTGTTCACATGATCTTACAGGAAATGCACAGGAGATATGCTTCCTCCAAGGGTAGCCAGGAGGTGTGAGGCTGGTATTTGAGGGGCCACTGCAGAGATACTGGATACCACGTAGCAGGCAGGGATAGCAATAGCGAATCCAGATGCGTGGTTCATCTTTTGAATACCCGCATTGGTATTGTTTGCTTGTTCTATTGTGGTAAAAAAACTGCCACCTTAATCACTTGTAAGTATACGGATCAGTAGTGGTAAGTATGTTCATATTGTTGGGTAATAGACCTCCATAGCTTTTTCATCTTGCAGAGCTGAAACTCTGTACTCATGAATTAACAGTTCCCCCTTTGCCCCTCCTTGTGGGCCTTGGTAATCATCATTCTACTTTGTTTCTATGATTGGATACTTGAGATAGCTTCTGTAAGTGGAGCCATCAGTACTTGTCTTTTTGTGACTGGCTTATTTCACTTAGCATCGTGCCCTCAATGTTCACCCATACCGTAGAATGCGATAGGACTTCCTCCTTTTTTAAGGCTGAATAATATTCCGTATATTCCATCATCGTCTATGGCTATTTGGGTTGCTTCCACCACTTCCATCCACTTGGATATTGTGAATAGTGTTAGAATGAATATATGTTATAGACTGGATATTTGTGTGCCCCTGAACTTTACACGTTGAAACTGAATCCCCAATGTGATGGTATTTGTAGATGGAACCTTTGGGAGATAGAGCCCTTATGAATGGGATTAGTGTCCTTATAAAAGAGATCCCAGAGAGCCCCCCTGTGCTTTCCACCAAGTAAGGATACAACAACACAGTGGTCTATGAAGCAAGAAGCAGGTTCTTACCAGACATTGAATCTGTAAACTTTGATCTTGGACTTCACAGCCTCCAGAACTGTAAGAAATAAATGTCTTATTATTTAAAAGCTACCTAGTCTATGGTATTTTTGTTATAGTAGCTCCAACATGAGTGTGCAAACATCTCTTTGAGTACCTGCTTTTAATTCTTTTGGACACACACCCAGAAGTGGGATTGCTTGATAATACAGAAGTTTTAATTTTTTAAGGAACTGCTATACGGTTTTCCATAGCAGTGTACCATTTTGCAATTACAATATTTATATTTTAAAGTAAACTTCCTTTCAGAAAATAGCTTATAATATCATCGAATAGAAAAATGTGAATGGTTAAGATATAAAATGACATAATAAATCTATCTCTGAATGGATCAGGATTGAAACTGTGGTTTTCTTTGCCCCCCTCTTATTTCCTACTCTGATACAGTGGGAAAGATGGATGCCAAACAAATGAACAAATCAGTAAGTTAATTTCCAATGTAAATTGCAGCAACAGTCCTGGACGATCTTCCAGAGTTTACATGAGAAAAGAAAATCTTTTGGTTGTTGCAATGGGAAGGGATTTACCCTTGGGCAGAGTGGCCTGTGATGGACTTGATAATATGGTATGATAATATCAGGAATTCTGAGAAGATTTACCACTTCTCCTCACTGCCATCCAAATGCATACCTTTCCCTCTGACTTCCTGACGTCTGGAATTCCGCATTCACGAACTAAGACACTTATGAACCTTTCTTGGGACCAGGTTTTTCCTATTGAGAAAGTAAAGAGAATTGCTGGATGGGGGGCAGGGTTGAAAATTAATTCCACTCTACAGCCAGACAGTGGTCGGATGATGTGAGAATGGAGTTTGAGGAGACTACTCAAGACGCTAGGTGCCATAGACCAGGCAGGCTGGGAGGATACAGTAGAGGCGAACTGGGGGATGGCTCATTTGTGGCTCCAAGTCAGGCCCACAGAGGGACTGTCTGGAGCTGTAGTCATCTCCAGTTTTGACCTGAGGGGGATGCACTTCCAGCTCACTCAGTGTCCTCCCCGGATACACTTCCAAGGGCACCCTTGGGCTATTGGCAGGCCACAGGTCCTCACTGGTCAGAGACATCAGTTTCTTGCCATGTGGACTCCTCCATAGCATAGCTCACAGCCTGGCACCTCATTTTCCTCAGAGCAAGCAAGCAGAGAGCAAGAGACAGTGCCCAATAGGAAACTCACGGTCTTTCTGTAAGCTAATATTGCAAGTGACATCTCATCACCTATTCTGTATTCTATTTATTAAAGCAAGGCACTAGGTCCAGCTCACACTCTCAGGGAAGGGATTGCACAAGGGTATGGACAGGAGGTAGGGGTGATTTAGAGCCATTTTCAAGGCTGCTATGACAACTACTAAGAGAACTCTGAAGAATGATCTAGGGCTGAGAGACAGCACTAAACATAGGTCAACATTAAGAAAGGAGGGCTCCTCCCCAAGGTGCAGGGTGTGATTGTGGCTCACTGGGTGGTGGAGAAGTTCACTGGGTCATCCTGAGCCATAGATGGCCCACAACCACTGGCCAAGTTCGGTGAGCAGGAAGCATCATCTTGCTGAGGAGAGGATGGGTTGAGGTTGGCAAGCAGGAAAACACAGGTAGGGACTGGGGGGCAAAAAGCCTTGGAGCAAAACTTATGAGCAGGAATTATTTGCTAGGGTTTCAACAAAACTTTCCCTGGGGTTGGCTGGGGGTGGGGGGGAGGGGGAGAGCCTGGTGTTCTACGTGCATGCTGCGGGCACATGACTTGAAGTTGAGTTTCAGCCCTTGTGGCAGCTTATTTACTTCTGACTCTTAAGAAAGAACACCTCTGAGTCACAACCCAAAATGGTGCCATTTACCAGGGCTCCCACCCATAGTGTGTCCTGGACTCCAACTTTTGTCTTCCCCGCCCTGCCTCTTTTTAGGACTGAATGCCTGGGACAACAAAAGCAATCTCAAAATGACAGGCTCATTTCTCTGAATTTCCCAGTTCTCTGGGAACTTGGAAATTCATTGCTTTAGTCACACTTTGATGGCTTCAGGCTAATTAAAGTATATTCACACACATGTAAGATAAATATCTATCTATCATCTATCTGTCTCTCATCTTCAAAAGAAAGGTTGTTCTTCATTAACTAGTTCTCCATTCCTGGTGGTAGAAGTCTGAGAGTCGAGGATCACTGTGGGGGCAGTGATCAAGTGTCCTTGATCTGGGAGCTGGAGTGACTTTAGAGATTTCTAAATTGAGGCAGGTTTAGATTGAGGATTAGACTCCTCAACTATATCTTGCCTCGTTCTGGATTGGTGTAGGAACTGGACGGACCTGAAATTGCACACGAAGGGTGTTAGCTGACCCATCTGGGGGGAGGGGTGAAGATTGGGGAAGTCTGTGTCTATGAACTAGGTCAAGGGCCACAGGGTGGGGCTGGGGTGGCACAGAGGGTCCTCAAGGCAAATTTAGGACAAATTCCCCCTTTTGGACAATTTGATAAGAGATTTGTCCTGGCATTTAGTAAATTTGACAATCAGGAACTTCATAGAAAAGTTTTCATAATATTTTTCCAATTCCAAGTTAGTCGAAAAATTAGGTGATGATTATTGTCACTGGGATGCTTTGGATAAAGTTTATCCTGAGTAAAAGCTATAATACTCTAAGACTGTCATAATTTCTTTTCTTCTTTTATCCCTCCATCCATGTAAATATTCATGGTGAGTAATCCATATGTTGTGAGGGAGTCAAGTATTTATAAAAAAAACCCAATATTGTTATTTAGGTATATTTAATCTTTTATATGCAAGCAAGTAAACAAGCAATTAAATTAATCTTTCATAAAAATTTGGGGGATAAATAAGTTATCACTTCTATTATATATATGTATATGTGTGGATTTAATACTGTATATTGCTGTTGTGTGTCATATTTTCAAAGCTTTAATGTTAACCACCATCTTGTGTCAAGAACCAAGTGACCTGATCTTTGGTGGTCCTCATTTACCAACAAGAAATATTCTGAGGAAATATTTCATCTCTTTTGTTCACCACAGGGTGGCTTCAGTATTGTTACCAAATATTTTATATGTATTTTTTCATGACAGTGTTTTGTTTTGTTTTGTTTTTTGGTATAAAATTAGCTAGAGCACATGATATTTTAAGGAGCTTTGTTTTCAAGGGGAAAGTCTTTTCCTGAAAATGTTTACCACTGGAGGCATCAACAGTGTGTTTTGGCTTAAAATTAGCTCTAAAAACACATATTTAAATTTTTTAATCTGAAGTATATAAATGCAAATGAATTTGCTTGAAAAACAAAAATGCCCTTTTTCCTTTGGAATTCCAGACATAGCACAGCTTGGGGGAAATCAAGAGAAAATAAAGTCTGAGAACAATGCTGTCCTTACCTTTACTCCAGGGAAAAGCTGAATTTGCTGTAGGGATAAGAAGCAAAGGCAAAAATGTCATTGTCTTAGTAACATTTTCACCAAATTATGTAAGTATAAAGTCCTAAGGATTCTTTAAAATATTTCTAATGCTTAGTTGAACAATGACAACCATTTTTGAGCCCTCAACTTTTAAATTAATTTCAGTGTCAATTTACTTACAGGTTGTCCATTAGCAATGATGAAGTAGGATCCAAGGCAATAATGATGAATCCAGCAATAAGCATTTTTAGTTGAAAAAGTCAGTTATATTTCAACATGCAACAGCTTTAAATTTTAGGTGCAGACACTGACAAAGGTCAAAAAGTTAGTGATTCATTTCCTGCCCTTGTCATTATGCTGCTTCTTAACAGCAGATTTCTGGAAGTGGCTGACAAGGGAAATAAGCAAAAGTCTTGTCTGTGGCATGAGCAAATATAATGTGGGGCCCAATACCATGAAGTGTTTTAATTAGTAGAAATTCTCATAGCATGTGAGTGAGAGGACCAAAATATATAGGACTCTATCTTTCCGGTGACAAATATGTCAGGGAAGAAGGTAAGATAAACATATAAAGTCTGGTCATGGTAGGATGTACCTTTCCATACGTATATATGTACGAATATTCTTTGATATTTAGCATTATATTGGCTTCAGTTTGGTCTTATGATATAGCTTCTGTTCTCTTAAGCGACCTTTATTTTTTTAAGAACATATCACGATAGACTTTCCCTTCTGTGGCTAGTATTTGCCACTAAGTTGTTGGACTAAGATCTATCTATCTTGGAGCAATGAGACATCAATGTTCCAAAAGATGTGGGCTAGATATTTGTTAAGGCCCTTAAAACTGATTTGTATATGGCAGACCAATTTTCCAATGCCTTTCTGATAACAACCTTCCTTTTTAACCTCTGGACTAGAAACAGGAGAAATGCAAGACCCTTTTCAAGGTACGCGGCCTGGAAAAGGGAAAAGAGTATGAACCGCGGCAACTCTGAATCCTGGTCGTTTACTTAGCTGAGAAGCCTCATGTGAACCATTTTACCTCTATATATCTCTCGAGTAAAAGGAAGAATAAGACCAGTGCTTCCACCAGGGCACCTGGATGGCTCAGTCCATTAAGCGTCTAATCCTTGAGTTTGGCTCAGTTCATGATCTCAGGCTCATGAGATCAAGCCCCATCTCAGGCTCCATGCATAGCAGGTTGCATGGAGGGTGACCTCCTGACCAGTGGCATGGAGGGATACATAGCATGCAGCCTGCTTAAGATTCTCTCCCTCTCCCTCTATCCTCCCCCTCTCCCCGCCACTGCTCTTTCTCTATTTCTAAAAAAGAAAAAAAAGACTAGCGCCTCCATTGAAAAGTTTAAATTCTATGATGTTTATAGAACATTCAGTATGGTGCCTGGAATAAAATGACTGTGTAGGAAATACCAGAGATCAGTCTTATTTATACAATTTATAATACTTGTCAAACTGCATAAAGGAGTCTCTAGCAAGAGCTTGCTTATAGGGGCACCTGGGTGGCTCAGTGGGTTAAAGCCTTTGCCTTCGGCTCAGGTCATGATCTCAGGGTCCTGGGATCGAGCCCCGCATCAGGCTCTATGCTCAGCAGGGAGCCTGCTTCCCCCTCTCTCTCTGCCTGCCTCTCTGCCTACTTGTGATCTCTGTCAAATAAATAAAATCTTTAAAAAAAAAAAGAGCTTGCTTATATATGCTTGATGTATTTATGAATTGATTGATAGCTAAATCTGTGCAATCATTGGTATTGGCTATCGTGCTGGCTTGCCTTCTTTTAATGAGCAACTATATGATAATCATGAAATGAGCAAGACTGACCATTTCAGTGATTGTTTCACTGGTCGAGGTCTTTATGACCAACTCCACAGTAACCAATGGAAAACCCGTCAAGAAAAGGGAAAGCAGTGAAAAGTAGTTATATAGATAGCATATTTAGCATCAGTTATGAAGTTATATAGATTCAGATGCCTTGTTAATTTCAGTGAGTTCTTAAAATGCACTACCGTGCATGAAATATTCTCCCAATAAGATACTTTTGGAGAGGAATATATAGGTAATGGAAGCACAGTGGTATCAGTTCTGATTTTTACTTCAGAATGCTTCTTTTAGATTTTATATTTACTATTATTAAACATCTATAATATGGCACCACAAATTAGTATAAATGATTTCTTCATACTTTGGATGTTTGTTCTCAGGAAGACAATAGTGTTGTGATGGCAAAATCATTTCAGATAGACACTTCCACAATGGTGGACATAGACCGTCCACATTAGGACATACCTGACACCAAAACCATGTCAGAAATTTTACTAGTTTGTAACTTACTGACTTTTGAAAAGTACATACAAAAAGCTATTTTAAAAAACCCAGCATTTATTGATTCATCAGTTATGTGCCAAAAAAGAGCTTTTAGCGATTCTGAGCTGTTCTCAGAAATAAAGAGACTTTGCTAAATGCATGCAGTGCCTAAAGTTTGGTCTTTGAGGAGTTTAACATGCACAGCTGGGTCTTATTATTGGTGCCAGTGGAATTTGCAACACTATCTATTTTATGACACTTCCACACCTACTTTTACCTTATAAGGTAAAGACCAAAACTAAATGTGTATTATACATAAGCCTATATTTAGCAGCAAAATAATGATTTTTGTAAGCCAAAGACAAACAGAAATTCTGTCTCCAGATGCTGTTTTTGACAAGCAGCATCTAAATAGTTGCTGCCCAATGTCATGATAGTTGTTGACTAATTCCAGTCTGTTTTTTTAAAGCCCTTATGTAAAGCCAGATTTCTATTTTTTAATAGGACATCTAAAATACTTACATGCACAACTGAGCCTAAAATAAAATGAAACTTTAAATACTATAAGGACATTGATGAAGTGGCTACTTTTATTGGACTTTATAATTAAAGTCTTGACCCCAAATCTGAATCTCCTCACAGTTTGATGATTCTCAAAGTTTATATAGCAAGACATTTATTTTTAAAAACCCCCCAATTTTTAAATCAATCTGATTATAATTGATATTCTTGGTGACCCGTTCTGACCCACACATGTCTCCTCCTCTCTGGGAACTGCCTTGAACATATAGGGCTAGATCATCCAAATGTCCATTTTGTACCATATGACCCTGCCTTGGTAGCCGTCGCTGACTGATGGGGAAGTACCAGACCTAAGCGGTCCTAGCAATGCCTTCTTGTAGTTTTGTTGTCATTTTTGCTGTGGTGATTATTGCTTTAAGTAGATCAGGGAAATAATTTATCATAGGTGATCTTGGTGTCCTCTATTAAATGACAGGAGTCAGTGCACAGTTAAGAAAATGTAGCCAACTAGCTGAGAGAGATGGGGAAGAGCTTTTTTAATTTTGAGTTTATCCACCTGACTCTTTTGAAGCCTAGCTATAGCCCTCCCTTTCCTTAGGATTGGCATAGTGGAGTATTTTTACAAAATCAGTTTTGTACAAAATTACAAAACTATAACATTAGTTTCAGCATGGTATCTTTCAGCAAATATAGTAGTCAAAATAATTATGACTGATACAAAAGCCGTGAGTAAGAACTGTACTAGCAACCTATCTAAGATAAACCCTATTCTAATACTTGGCTTCTCTTACTCTGACCAATTGTACTTTTCTATTTGACTGTTTGTCTGTCTCTCTCGACCAGAATCTAAGGCTACACAGATAAGAACTTTTTCTTTCATGATAAACAACATCACCATATTCATTGTGCCTTGGGCATATGGTAGGCTTTCAGGAATATTGGTTAAGTGAATAAATTGCCTTAATTTAAAGGTAGTAGCTAATAGCATATCTCTTTTCTAGGGGTTGGGAGGAGGTATTTATCTCAGAAATATTAATGGATTACAAAATGAATGTGTGTATTTGTTTTGATGTTGGGTTACCCTCATTGTGGGTTGGGGGAACATTAGCATGGATGGTGTTTGAATAATAACTTGGTTACCAGTTTTTAAATCACATCTCATATCTGAGAAAGGAATGGTTTGCTATTCTTTTTTTTTTTTTTTTGTAATTTGTCCTTTATATAATAATTCTTTTCCTTGATGCTTAAATTCCTAGTAAAATTCTTGTTGAATTGACTCCAGCTCATATACTCATTTGACTCATTCATTTATTTATTCTTCAGAGTGTTTTCTGAGACCATTCTGACTGTTAGGCCTATAATTATTTATGTCACTGTTCCTAATTGGGTATTACTTCTTTATATGTTTCCTTTTGCATCTTTCTCTCTGTTTCTACTCTAGGTTAGAGTCCGGGCCCTGCCATTTGGAATGATCATTTCTTATCTGGGAAAACCCAGTTTGCAAGTAGATTCTACCTGGTCCTAAGTACTTTGGAAGATCAAAAAACCCAATAAAGCCAACATAACTAGTTATGAAGATCTCCAATTATTATAGCTACCAAAACCACACAGATAGGAGTTTTTGTTTTCATTTATTTTTAATATCATTCTGTTTTCTGAACCTGGGCAATGGTTGACTAGTTAATTAACAGGTGCCATCCTCTCAGACTCTCTTTCCCCATCTTCTTCTTTTAACCATGCTTCCAGTAGACAAGGGTTAACTATCCAAATGCATGGTAGGAATAAGATGAAGAGTCAAGCATGGTCCAGGCTGTTCAGGAGTTTCCACTACAGTCTTATTAATGTGTCCTTGGTTGTGTCTTCATATCTCTGCTAACATTTTATGTTGGATCTCTTCCTTCTTGGTTAGAAGCTTGCAGACTCCCACAGTCATTAGATCTTATTTATTTCATAGGTTTGATGAGGATTTTTCTGTCTCTTATTGTTGGCTAGTGGATTTTGGCACTAGCCAACAATAAGAGACATTGGCTGTTGAGTTAGATGACTCAACAGTGGATGTTGAGTTAGATGATGCTTCTTTCCAGGACTGAATTCTGTGTCACTTCTGATCACTTACTAAAATATGCGGTGAAAAAGTCAATCTATCTGCAATCAATTTACATAATGCTAATTAAGCTCATATTTGGGAGCATCTTTATTATATCTTATATTTGAAAATTTTCTTTGGGTTTTTTGGATTTCAAAGGTTCTCTCTTTCTTCTTTACCTCTGGTGGAAAACCATGTCCAATCACAAATGTGAGTCCTTTGATCAAGGTTCACCTTGAAGAGTGGGTAGCTATGTTTAGGGTGTTATGAGGGGACAGAGACCTGACCTGACACAACATTGTAAAACATAAATGATATTTGGAAGATTCTGGCCTTTAAGATGTTAAGAATTCCACTGTGAAGAAACTCTTATGAAAATTCTTACAAAGATTTGTATTAAGTAATTTTCAAATGGGAATTTCCCTTATCATTCTAGAATTTTATTTTGAATTCTCAGCTCACATACCATATAGGTAGGTTCTGTGACCCATGATACAAGTAGATTTTTTTTTTTCCTGATACAACAGTAAATTGTCTGCAGCTTATAAAAATTGAAAATAAAATTAGTTAAACATCTGAGTGGAGAAAACACAAAATGGCATAGAATATCCTCTTATAAAACAAATATTTAAAGAAATAAGCGTGTAGGAAATAGTTGGGATCTGTTCACTAATTTCTACCGTATTAGTAACACTTGACCATGATCTTATCATTGCTATCCATCAGCATGTTTGTTTATTAACTCTTCCTGAAATAGGTCTTTGTGACAAATCTTTGACGATTGGGATTTACCTCCCTCCCTCCCTTCACAGCAATTTAGCATCAAATTCCCTTCTAAATGCTTCTTGGACTCTCTCAGTTATTCAAATGGATGACATTTGTTTGCATTTCTGCATATCTAATTTTTAGTGCTTTTTCAGTATTGTCTCTGTCCGTACTTCTAAGAGCTGCTTTCTCAGTATTTAAGAGCTAAAGAAAAAAAAAAATGAGAGAAAGAAACCATGTGGGGTTTTTCTACCCTGAAAATAGAGGATTATTGGTTATTTCTCTATAAAATGAAGTAATTTCCACATTATTAGTAAATAGGAGTTAAATATCCCATCATCATCTACAAATAATCACCTCTAGTTAGATATAATGGTTAGAGGAGCTTGGATCATATAATAATAACTCTCCTTAATAAGAGGTATCAGTTCACAAGCTAATTTTTATACAACTGTGTCCTGGAAGATTCAATTTTTTAAATAAAATATAAAACAAAACAACATCAGTGTCCAATTTTGAAATACAGATGTAACTATCTTGGTGAATTAGATTATCCGAAAAATGTGAAAAGAGATCCAGTTGAGAAAAAGGTAGGAATAGAGCTAAAGGTAGGGACAGAAATGTTAAAGTTTAGACATTACTTATCTCAGAAAAGGAAAGCTGAAGAGGGTACAAGCATGAGGGGGAGAAACCAGGATGGGGGGGGGGAGCAAACATGCTCAAAGATGCAGATGACTCTTTAGTGGAGTGGATATCTGAGACAGTTTGACCTCTTTTCCAGTCTTTTCAGTGTTTCTCCCTCTATCCAATTTATTAGGACCTACCTATGTACTGATGTATGAAAGAGATATGAGAAACACCAGTCTCTGTCGCTTATTTAGCAAGGTTTATTGTTTAAAATAATGATAGAAATAATTTCCCTTTATTGAGTGGCATCTCAATGATGTATCATTCACCTAATTTCCGTATCTGTATTACTTCATTAAAATCTTACTTCAAAAACACTGTGAGGTAGGTATTCCCCCAGCATTAAAGATGCAGATACTGATGCTCAGAGAAGGCAAGTCCATGCCTGTGGCCATAGGGCAAGTAAGTGACAGATTGAGAACCTGAGACAAATCCATCTGATTCCAATCCCATGTTCTTAACCAAATGTTTTGATCATACTCTCATTGACACTGCATGTCAACATCTATTCACAGCTTCCTTGTCTGTCTTCCACTGACATACTTACTGGAATATAATCAAAACCCAAATTATTAAATGAATCTTTCTAATGATTAATTGTTTGTCAAATGGTTTTTCTTTCAGTCCTTTTTTAGACAGATGTCAACTTCAATGTTTTAATGACACAAATTTGGAGTTCAATTCAAATCTCTCCAAGATTAAAACGAATAGATCAAGAAGCATAATGACTTTTGGAAAATATCCAGTTGTAATAAATCTGTCATGACCAACTAAAAGATACATCACATTGAAGAAGCAAACTTTGATGTTTTGCCAGGTATTAAAACATCAAATTTCTCTTCTGTTGCATTATGTATACTTAAGAAATGTTGATGATAGGGCTATTTTAAAGGCTCTGAAATATCCTTTTTTGGAAATATTTGTTTCTGTAGTGATTTCAAAATGCTAGCAACTCAGATGCTGATTTTAAAACCCTTGTGATATCATGAAAAGGTTGAACTTCAAAATTTAACTTGTGGAACATTTTTTCTTATGGACAGAGAGCTTAGGTTGGAATCCTGAACTTGGCACGGTTAACTTGGGTGACCTGCAGCAAATTTTCCAATCTCTCTGGGCTTTAGTGTCATCACTTATATATTTGTCAAAATAATACTTTCTTCACAGATTTGTTGGTAGAATCAATGAGGTCATGAATCAAAGTGTCTTGTACATTGTGGATCCTCCATTATGCTTTTCATAAAGAATTGCTGTGCACATTAAATGAAATAACTAGACACTGTGATCACTCAATATGGGTATGTGACTCTCTTCCCCTGATAACTTTTTAAATTCTGGTAACACATTGTCTTAAAATTCTCACATACAGACCTAAATTCTTGTGAAATGCACACCATGTTGACATTAACAATTACTACAGCTATTTATTCATTAATTTACTCATGCATTCATGAAATACTTATTAGTCACTAGGTTCCAGGTATTATCTAACATCCAGATAAAAACTGAAATATCATTAAGTTTTTTTCTATTAATTGAAGATATCTAAGTAGTTGGGCAGATGCCAAATCAAATCAACTGGAAAGGGAAATTGAGACTGGAAGCATTTCCAGAAATACTGTGATTAAACCAACACTAGTTGTTTTCTAAATCATACAAACTTTTTCTTAACAGACTCAATTACCCTTAAATTATTTTATAGTACTCATATTAATGGATAATACTAGTTTAGGGAGTATTATGCCATTGAAAATATCTGCCGATATAAGTTGTCATTGCTTGTATAAAATTTCTTTCATTGATGGAAATGGCTAGCCTGCCATGTAAGGCAATATCAGTCTAAAATAGAGATAGAGGGGCACCTGGGTGGCTCAGTGGGTTAAAGCCTCCGCCTTCAGCTCAGGTTATGATCCCAGGGTCCTGGGATCGAGTCCAGCATCGAGCTCTCTGCTCAACAGGGGAGCCTGCTTTCCTCACTCTCTGTCTCTGCCTGCCTCTCTGCCTACTTGTGATCTCTGTCTGTCAAGTGGATAAATAAAATCTTTTAAAAAAATAAATAAATAAAAAATAAAATAGTAATAGATTCCTGACTTAAACAATTGCTACATATTGTAATTATTACATTTTGGTTAAATACTTCTCTTTCTCCTACAAAAGCTATTCTTTGACTAGACTTGCCTAAAAATGGGGGTGCCTGGATGGCTCAGTGGGTTAAGAGTCTGCCTTCAGCTCAGGTCATGATCTCAAGATCCTGGGATGGAGCCCTGCAATGGGAAGTCTGCTTCTCTCTCTCTCTCTCTGCTCCCTCCCCCACTAGTTGTGCTCCCCCCTCTCTCTTTAAAATAAATAAAATCTTTAAAAAAAATAAAAAAATAAACTTGCCTAAAAATGTATAACACTCTGTCCTGTAGAGCAGTATTTTACTATGTAGATACAACAGTTGAGAACAGTGATTTACCTAAATTATCCCTAGTATATAGACTTGAACCTATTAGATGATCCATCTTTCATCAGATTAAATATCTACGTAGGGCCTCAACTCTTGTTAAAATCCATGGCATTAGAGAAATCTAACTGTTTGGAGTGATCTCCATAATGGACACTTCTTACATACACGTGGATTTCATCTCTTTCTTTATAATCTTTGGAATTCATGTATTGCTTTACTGAAACTCAAGCTTAGCCTATTTAATATCCCTGTGGGTCTACTGAGGTAATTTTACCAGTTTAAATATTTCCTAAATAGTACTGATTTTGATGTCAATGAAACTTCAAAAGATATTCCTTAGTTTATTGTTCTAAAATTTAGTCACTCAGCCATGTTTGGTCTATTCAATAACCTAGTGACTTTGTACATTTTTATCTCATCCTCCTCTTGGTCCTTATCATTCCAGATTTATGATATCTAATTATTTTTGGCCTTTCCTCACAGAAACCTCAACTTCCCCTTCATTATCTTAACTTTTCTTCCATGGACTTTTCCAGCTTCATTACTTATTTATTTATCTCTTGATTCCAGCAATCTGAAACATATCCATAATTTTTGTTTTTGTTTTTGAATAAGCGAATAGATTTGTCTAGAAAGTTTCTAGAAATTTTCTTTTAATTTTTTTCTATAACGTTTGTAAAAAGACAGTTACCAGCACTTTGCTAACATTTCTATAATAGAACTTCTCTTTTACATTCTAACAAATTTGATAGAGACACAGGAAATTTCAGAAAACCTGAGAGGATGAAAACCTGACACTCACTAGAGATGGTCAAGCTCAGGCTAACTGATCACTTAAGAGAATCTAAACAGTGTTCACGGAACAACCTGTCTTATTCCACACTTAATTAAACAGATGACAAAGTGAAATCTTGAAAATTTCAAATTCCCTCATCTCTTGGATGATTAAAATGCTAATCTTATGAGAGTTAACATACGGAAGATTTACCAGGCTGTGTAATTGAAGAGAAAGATGGCCTATGAGGGGGTGCCTGGTTGGCTTGGTGGGTTAAAGCCTCTGCCTTCAGCTTAGGTCATGATCCCAGGGTCCTGGGATCGAGCCCTGCATCGGGCTCTCTGCGTGGCAGGGAGCCTGCTTCCCTTCCTCTCTCTCTGCCTGCCTCTCTGCCTACTTGTGATATTTGTCTGTCAAATGAATAAATAAAATCTTAAAAAAAAAAAAAGATGGCCTATGAGCCCCAGCATGAGCAACAATACTCCAAGAGTAATGTCATTCAAAGAGAGTTAGAGAATTCTTGGCTCTGGATATTGAACCAATCTTAAACAGGGACTTTGTTATCATTAGAACCCATTCCCTGAATGTATTCATCTAATATGTTGCTTTGGACATGCTGCAATTCCTAACTCTGAAATTCTGTACTCAATGATCATGCCCTAGTAACTCACTGTTCCCAGTACAAACTTAATATCTTTGTTTTATGCATTAGATTGATGATTTTTTTTTACCACGTATAAGTCGCTTGTATAATCACATGAAATTAGAGAAATTAGAACTCACTTTCTAGAGGTGACAAAGTTGGTGCACTTAAGTTTAAATAAAAGGCAGAATATGGCGAGTGCATAATAGAGGTATAAGTAAAGGGCTGTGTAGTTTATAGACAGAAACTCACAGAACTGAGTGGGTTCATAATGAATAGAACTTCAAAAAGCAGAGTGGAAGAGATTTCCAGACAGTGGAAGCTACATGAATGAAAGAGCAAAGGCATATTTTAGTGAACAGCAAATCATCAACTGTAGCTAGATATTAGAAGATTGGTGCTTACAAGTTGGGTGGGAGTCAACCCCAGAAACTAAGATGAATTTAACCTAACCAGTAGGCCATGGAGTGGATTTAAAAAGCCAGGATATAGCTGCCTGGAGTAAAGAAGTGGAAGTGTTGGTGGGCTGAAGGGTTTTGTGTTCTGGTAGGGAAATTTCCAAGTGTGAGATCTTGGAGGGGGTACAGCTGTTGAATGACTGAGTGAATGCTTTGGGGTTACTGTGAGCTCAATGCTCTTTGTCTTAGAAGGGTGTTGAATTACAGCTAGGGGGTGTGATAGTGCTGTCCTGTCTTGATACCTTTGATCTCAGAGACTTTCAGCTTTAATGATTTGTGTGTGTGTGTGCGCATTTGTATACTTGATTTTCATTTTTAACTTTGAAAACATAGAAATCCTTCTTGCTATGGCTAAAAGCAAAATTAAAGAAACAAATGAACCTATTTGCTGATTTCCGAGACTATAGGTGGACTTACGGTTTCAGCGCCAATATTTTGAAAAGTGCTCGGAAGTCATCACTCCCATCCTTATAGCAAGAGGAAGGCAAAGAAAGTGAAAGTCAACAACTTTTCTAGAACCCATCAGAGAACTCAAATCACAGGATAATCGGGAACACTAAAATCTGGAGAGGTAGGTATATCCAGAAAGGCATAGCCAATATCTGCTTCCCTAGCAGAGAAGTCGTGTAAACCGAGTTCCCTATAACAGCAGTAAATTATAGCTGAGAGCTGCAAAAGTCAGAATGTCTTTCAGGAAGAATACTTAGGGAAGCCCAAGTCAAGAGAGGACATAAGAATCAAGGATACTAGAGGAATTCAAGCCTCTGTCCCCTATGGTAACAGCAAGTACTAAAGATAGCCCAACTTCTGAACTGGTTAATCAAAAATCTCACACTAAAGGCCTATTTCTCTCAGTTCCTATTATCTGATATATTATGTTTAGCTTACAACAAAACAAAACAACTATAAGGCACAGGAAAACTAAGAAAAGAAAAATGCAGTCTGAAGAGACAAAGCAGGCACCAGAACCAGATTCAGATATGACACAATTGTTGGAGTTAATCAGACTCAGATAGTCAAGCTTTATCACTATTTGGCATTGCTAGTCATTCCCTGAAGGTTTATGTGCCATGAATCCTGAATCATGTGCAAAGCATTGATAATTAAAAAGTAAGACTCTTAAAAGTTACAAGTATATGAACTACTGTATGCATGTGGAAACATCACAGAAAGCAAAGTCGGAAGTCCTACAGAGAAATCATACACCTGCTTCCCTACAAAACAGTTGTTATCTGGAAAAAAGGCCAAAATCTCGGAGAAGCCAGACTGAAGTTCTAGAGGATAATCTGGTTGTGCTTGCTGTCCTCAGCTTTTTTCTTAAATGCTGGCGTGGGGGAGGGTGTGGTGTAGAGGGGAAAGGGAAGGAAATGATGCATTTGGCCTGTTGTAAAGCTAGATTTGTCATCACTTTCAGTGATTTAGAATCGTGAAGCCAATATAGTTATCAACACATAGGAAAGGGTTTATATTTAATATTGCTTTCCCTGGAAACCTCCAGTTTTTCCAGCTAAGATTTGTCCTACTGCTCAGTTGTTTTGATTCACTATGATTTATTGCTGAGCTCATGAATCATTTGTCTCTCCTATATAAGAAAAAGAAAATCCTTTCTGTTGATTTCCAATCTATGCCAGTGGCCATGTGTGGCTCACTAAGATGATAACCTCAGCCATAAGCCATAAGCCCGAGACTCGAGAGACTGATGCGTAGGGTACAATGACAGGAATTCAGGTTAGCATGTAGCAGAGTTGCTATTTCCCCAGAGATACTTGTGTGGAAGACAAGGGAAATGCACTGACGTTATTAGTGATGTATTTATAACAGCCAGTACTCCCACCCTGGGTTCCATTGTTGAACTGCCACTGTTATTTCCATAAAAATCACACCAGGCTGTTTCAAGTTTATACAAATGATTTATTGCCACACTTGCAAGAGTGAGAAACGGTTCTTTAAAATGAACATTTACTTGAAAGAAAATTTCAAACAAGTCCTATGGAGATGCAGGATAGAGAAGGCAATTTAAGACCATGCTTAAAAGCCTCAACATAATTATGGTAAGCTTTTCTAAATAAAAAGACACTCTATTAAAATCAACATTGCTAACAACTCCAAGTGTGACAGACTAAAGAATATGTATTTAAACTGGGATTTATTTAAGCCCCTTTTTGTCGTGACCACATGTATAGTAATAATGACACTAATGATAATTTCATTGACTTAATGCTGTCTTTATAGTCATCTAAGAATAAAGAGGTTGGGTTTTGGGGTTTTGTTTTGTTTTGCTTTGTTTTTTTTTTTTTAATTGGATTTCCTATCTGGATAACCAATTCAAAATTTTTTTATAGAACTTTCTAAACATATGTCTGTCAACAATATCTGGTGAACTTCTTACTTTCTTTCTTTCTTTCTTTTTTTTTTTAACTTCTTACTTTCTTAATAGCAATTAGAAAGGAGTGGTTACTGGTTATGAGAGAATACTTAACTGCTTTTGTCCTAAAAATATCTAAGCCTTAACTGGACTACTCAATGGTGCCTTCCAAGTCATATTTACTATTACATTCAGTGATCAACTAGTCCAATTTGCCCAAGTCTCTGAAGTTCTGGATAAAAATCTTCTAGAAAGGTGGAAATAAGATTTGCTTTTGACTAAAATACATTTCTTTTGGGTTCAAAAAAAATTTTAGAATAGAGTCAATGGTGTAGAAATCGCATACTTGGGTTTGGGAGTCCAAGAAATTTGGATCAAATCTCTGTTCTAAAAATAGACTTTAAGTTGGGTTGGACACCCACATAGCATCCCAGAGGTCCACGTTCTTATTGGAGCTTGGGAGTAATTGTGCGGTGTAGTGCTTGGTAACTGAGAAGGTGCTCAATGTCGATTACTTCTGCAATACTCCCTGCCTTCATATGCCACTGGTTTTTAAGGAGATTTTCAATGGATGATAGGTAATGAGGGAACCTGAAGGAGTTCACATTGATAGATGGCTTCTATCTTCTCAATGAAGTGGGAGCTTATCAAGACTGTATTGGGGTGCCTGGGTGGCTCAGTCAGTTAAGTGTCTAACTTCAGCTCTGGTCATGATCTCAGGGTCAAGGGATCTAGCCCCATATGGGGGGGAAATGCTCAGCAGGGGAGTCTGATTCTCTCTGTGCCCCTCCCCCTCTCTTTTTCCTCCCCTGTTCCCTCCCCCTCCCCCTGCTTGCTCTCTCTCCTCAAATAAATAAATATTTTTAAAACCAAAAACATAAAATAAAATAAAATAAGAAAGACAGTATAGTGTAATGAATATTGAAATGAAGGTTTAGAATAGCTACTGTGCCCCTGTCTATGTGAGTTAAGTATCTTTATTTTACGAATATTGATGTTCTGGTTTCTTTTGTTCAATCTCAGGAATTGTGGCAGTCATGACTCTACATTTTACTGCTAAGAAAACTACAGTCAAATTGCTGGTGAGATGGAGTTAATGAAAGTGGAAGTCAGAGTAGAAATTGGGCTTTCTTTATTATTTGTAGTGTTCTCACAAAGATGAAAAAGTATACTTTTGGAGGTAAGACATAGTGGTTGCCACACTGTTTTTATTGTATTCTCTTGTTCCCTCATTTATTTAGTAAACTTGGTAGTTCATTTCTTTTCATCAATGAATAATGTATCCATCGTACCAGTTTGTTTACCCATTCACCCATTGAAGGCTGTCTTGTTTGCTTCTATGTTTTGACAATCATGAATAAATCCACTGTAAACATGCATGTGTAGGTTTTTGTGTAGATGTAACTTTTCTATTTATTTGAATAATTACCAAAGAGCATGATTGCTGGATCACCTGGTAAGAGTATGTTTAGTTTTGTAAGAATTATCAAACTGTCTTCCAAAGTGGCTGTACCATTTGGCATTCCCATCAGCAGTAAATAAGAATTCCTGTTGCTCCACATCCTCACCAGCAAGAATAAGTATCGAGAGTAAGAGTGAGAAAGTATCTCAGGGTTATCTGAGCACAAAACTGCAGGGAATGAGACCAGGAGAGAGCTGGTTGGGAGAACACGGGGTGCTTGGTAGCTGGATCAGGTAGAAAAGAAATGAAAAGTGAACAGAGTGGAAGAGCTTGTTGGGTCTTGGGTCAAGGACCATAGTCTTTAAAAAACCCTATGAATGGGTGAATGGAGAAAGCATTTTGAAGTGAAAGAGGTAGGGGAACAAGAAGAGTAATTCAGAGATGCTAAAGGAAGAGTTTATAAACAAAAGGGAAGGGAATGAGGGAGAGGGAGCTTATTAAATTGTGTGTTGAAGTCACTCCCAGACTACATAGAGGTTTTCAAAGTAGCCTATGAACACATAAATTCCAAGGTTGTTCACAAATTTTCCTATGTCTTTGTCCATTTGAGCAGCCAAGTCTTCAAGAAAAGCAAAGAATGGTAAAGCCCATATGCAAAAGCCAATTTAACTTGATATAAAGTACTGTAATATTTAGCATTTCTAGAGTACAAACATTTTGTATGAATCTTTTAATGAGGACAGAGACCCACTATTTGATAATGTGATTGCAATTTAAAGTATAAATCCAATTTTACCCCGAATCTCATGACGCCCTGGACCTAAGATTTTTTTTTTTAATCTTATCAAGGGGCCCTTGTATTACTCTGTAGATTGATATTGTATACCCAGTTACATTGCTGATTTTCATGGATGTGCTGCAGAGGTCTTGGCCCCAGGCAAACTGCATTCCTTTGAGGTTAACCCAAGTAGGGCTTTCTGGAAAGCACTGTACAAGGGATAATGGCCCCAAAGTAAATGCTTAGGGAGCCAGCCAGCTCAACACTTTCTAGGCAGCCTTAGTCCTCAGCAGGCAAAAAACATCTCAAAAGGGCATTGGATTCCAAACTGTAAGAGAAAGAAATAAAAACATCTTACATTTCTTCATCATCTTTATTATTTGTTTATCTTTAGAGATACTTGGAAACAACCAAAAAGTAAAACACTACCTCTATGTAATACCTCAAAATTATAGAATTTATCAAGTTTGGTTTAGATTTAATGTCAAAAAGTAGATTGAAGAAAGCAAAGAACTCTATTAGGTCCCTTCATTTTGCATATTCAAATGACCAGTTCCTCAGTAATTGACACCTCAAGTTGGTCAAATTAAATAAATACCATAGACCTATTAAGATAAAAAGTATATATATTATGTGTGTGTGTGTATATATACATCCATATGTATATATTTTATAGTCTCCTTATTTATATATATAATCTATATGATATAATTTTATATATCTCTTATAATCTGCTTATTTATATATATAATCTATATAATATAATTTATGTATCTATCTGATATATAATCTGCTTTTATATATCTATATAAATATATCCATATATATATTATAATCTGCTTATTTCAATGTCCAAAAATTAAATAATTATTCAGGGAAATGAATCAATCTTATGAGACTTGCAGAATTTGAATACATAGAGAGGAGAAAGATTGTCCATGTGTAACAACAATGAATAGAATTTTTGGAAGAATAAAGAAACTGGACTTTCTAGAATCTGTTGAGTTAGACAGAAATGAAATAAAGAGTTTGGACCAAAAGGGTGGGAAAACTTTAAAAATAAGACAGCGGAATTTACATACAGAATATCCTTAAAATGTTTATCAGTGTTAGAATAGCATAAAGCATAGCACGATGGTTGTAGAAGGATGGATTTGGGGAGATGTTGAAATAAGGGGTACTAGGT
Source organism: Martes martes (assembly GCF_963455335.1). Classification (NCBI taxonomy): domain Eukaryota; kingdom Metazoa; phylum Chordata; class Mammalia; order Carnivora; family Mustelidae; genus Martes; species Martes martes. The sequence goes on along the minus strand of NC_137890.1, from coordinate 29,285,801 downwards.
AGGAGTTGATTGCAGGAATCTAGGGACCAAGTAATAAATATCTTATTTAGAGGGACAGGTAAAATAAAAAGGAGAGGACAGACTTCAGAATCAATTTATAGAAAAAAAAATTAGTTGTTTTCAACTTTCTTTTAAATTGGCATTAACTAAAAAATGTATGGTCATGCTTTCTCATGTGTAGTATTTTTAGAAACTTCACATTGTGGAGAATTTCACACCTACACAAAAGCAAAAGGAAGATTTTAATGAACCCGAATAAATCCATCACCCAACATCAATACGCAACCAATCCTGCCCGTATATAACCCCACCTACTGCTCCCTTATTTTTATATATAATTTGCCACACTAATATTCAACAGTGGTCACAATAGATTTTACTAAACTTTTGCTTCAAAATATTTTTGCATTTTTATTATTTTCTAAAATTTATCAATGTTGTAAAAAAAGTGTTTTAAATTCATGGTGCATATTCTTATTTTAAATAAACAAGAGCTGAAGAAACTACTAACCATTCAATAGTCCTAGTTACATAGATGGAACTTAGAAAAATTCAAGAAAATGGCTTAAGTTTCTTCTATTTGGGGTCAAAAACACTATTTTATGGAATATGTAATTACAGGTTAGAAACCTCCATCTATATCTAATGGAAATGCTTTGCAGGTACAGGCCCTCAGTGAACATTTACTCAACGGACCATTGAAATAACAATAAAAATGGAGTTCAAATAATGGCTGAATTTAAACAAATGACCATATAACCACTGGTGTTACAATTGAAGATTGTTTTAGCTGGGTGTAAAGAGTAGAGTATAATTTTTTTTTAAAGATTTTATTTATTTATTTGGCAGAGCGAGATCACAAGTAGGCAGAGAGGCAGGCAGAGAGAGAGAGGAGGTAGCAGACTCCCTGCCAAGCAGAGAGCCCGATGCAGGGCTCGATCCCAGGACCCTGAGTCCATGACCTGAGCTGAAGGCAGAGGCTTAACCCACTGAGCCACCCAGGCGCCCAAGAGTAGAGTATAATTAATAAAAGAAGTAATAAAGGGATATATTTATTCTGAAAACTGCAACATCATCTCCACTTAGAGTTGAAGGCATTGTGATCTGAAAATTTCTTTAATGGTGACGATTTCAGTTAACGGTGATTTGATGGCAGAACAAGGACTGTATCTGTATTTGTTTTCTATTGTTGCCAGAACAAAGGGTCACACATTTAGGTTGCTTAAAACAGCACAAATTTATTGTTGTACAGTAAATTAGAAGTCTCACTGGGTTCAAATCAAGGTGACAGCATGTCTGTGTTTCTTTCTGGAGGTTCTAAAGAAATTACTCTTTGCCTTCCTCCATCTTCAAAATCAGCGAGGATGAGTAGAATCTTTTTCAAACCACATCTCTCACGTCCCCTTATCTGTCTCTTCTATATTTACTGACTCATGCAATTAGATTGAGCCCATCCAGATAATTCAAGATGATTTGCAATTTCAAGGTTCTTAACCTTTGTCATGTCTACAAGGTCTCTTCAGCCACGTAAGAGTACATAGTCATCAGTACCAGGGACTAGGACATGAACATCTTTGGGGAGCCATTGTAGACCACAACAATAGCATCTTTGTGATTCAGGTGAATACATTTTTCCCAGTCAATATGGATTCAGTTGTAATAATATAATATTGATAAATCATTAAACAATGAATTCTGTCAGTACAGACTGGATGATGTATGTGCATTTTCTTTAAACATGAATCTACTGCTCTAGAAATTTTGAGTCACTGTAAGTTTCCTTTGAATTGCATCTTAAGTGTTCTCCTCTAGTCCTACTGAGGGAACTAAGAAAGAAATATACTTTTAGAAGGAAAGTCTCTTTCTTACCATGGATTTTGAGGTTTGGAAGGCAATGGATTCATGTGATACAAAAAACAGATTTAACAGACAGGTATTTTAACATATTCACTAGATGTAAGCAGTTAACTCTTGGCATTTATAGATGTAAGGGTCAGGATTCTGACTTTTTTTTTTTTTTTTTTTTTTTTTGTCCTGAAAGTCAGTGCTAACTAGTAATTTACAATTTTATTTAGGCATCAAATTCTATGAAACTGAGAAGCAAAATCATCACTTAAATCTCTAAGCCTGTAATTTGGGGATGATAATACTATGTAGGCCAGAAGGTGATTCTGATATTTGACCTAGAGTAAGAACCATTGCTTCAGCCCAGAATTAAATCAGAATGTTCATGTTGGAAAGTTGGTGTCAGCCATTTTTAAAACTCCCTTGGGGATTCCAAAATGTAGCCAATGTTGAGGACCTTTGTTTTGTACTAATAAGTCTAAACGAGTTCTGAAGATGTTCTACAAGGCTTCCAAGCAACGAGTCATCCTGAGGTGAGGGCTGTGGTGGAAGAACTCCATGTACATGTGAAGATTTATGCTCAAGTGTGTTTTCCAAAATACTGCCATCTTCCTACTTTGTTCCCATCTGATCTGAGTGCTTTGAGGGGTGCAGTATAGAATATATACTTACAAGATGGCTGTGCATTGCTTGCAGCTGAAGGGCAATATTTGTGGAGGCAAAGCATTGTTCAGGGGAGGAGGAACTACACGATCCTCTGCAGGTACTCCAAATTACTGATGAAGGGACATGAAGAAGAGCATGGATAATATAGGTCCTTCTGTAATTAAGTCTCTTTTCTGTCACCCTCATGCAGATGTGCTCTCACCTATGTGCTTTTTGGCTCCTGGGCTGCTCTCATGAGTAGTAGGAGGCAAAAATTAACACCAGAAAGAAAAAATAAATAAGTACTGAAAGAGAAAGGAGTACTTGATGAAAGATGGATCACTATACAGATGATTAAGAGCTCTGAATTACGTGAGCATCATGCCTTCCGATCAACTGACTCTTAGCCATTTTCCCATGTTCTAGATGGCTCTGAGAATCTGATGAGAGCTATGAATCTTTCTTCCAAAAAAATGCACATGTCCTCAGGCTCAAAAAGTTTTGCTTATCATTTTCTTTACAGTCCTCTTGGAATCATCACTCGACTGCCAGTTTTCACAACTTCAAATCACTGGCTACTTTTTCTCAGCCTCATTCCACTACTAGCTGTTGCGGCGCAAAGTGTGGGAAGCCAAGAATGTTTTGATCTTAGCTTTTGTGAAAGGTAAGCATTAGAGATAAGTATGAACACTAGTCAAAAATACTCTTTCCGTGTTTCATGTTTCTCACCCTTTTTGAGGAGGACGCAAATGCCCCAGAATCCTGCAGTTCTGTGTCGGCAGAGTGATCAAAGCTTAGAACAGGAGGAGAACCAGTCAAGTGAGGAAAGAAGGCAGAGATGAGAATAACCAGAGAACTGGGCGGAGGCTTAGTAAATATAATTCTGTTATCGTCCAGAACTCCAGGATCCTTTAAATGTGTCCTGGAGGTTCCAGCAACCCGAGTAGCAATCAGGAGAGCAAAACAAAGGCAAACCAACCTTCGTTCTTTTAGCTCCTTTAGTGAAAAGTAGGAGTGGTGAGGAAATAATCAGATTATTGATTTGCGTGTGTTGGAACTATTGTGCCTGGAATCATTACACAGGCAGGGAGAACATGAGAGGGGGAAATGTAAAGATCGAAATATTAAAAATGGGCTTTTAAAATGTAATCAGGAAATGCTTTGGTAGAGAACATGATGGGATTGCTTGATCATAATGGCCATATGGGGCTGAGTAAGAATCTGGCCTCCAGGACACAGGGAGGATGGACTTGCCCCAGGAAGTATTTCTTAATGTGCTCAGTTTGAGGACATTGAAGTGGAGCTCCTCCCCAAGTCAGTCTATCCTTCTAATGTTGCACAAGCTACATTGTCCCGACATCAAGGATATATTTTTCTCCCCACTACAGTGCAAACTTCTTTGTGCTATCCCTTACCCTGTATCTAGAGCAACGCTTAACTCGTAGTAAGTGCTCCATAAATGTTTCTCTTCAATGGAATGGAATTTACTCAAACCAGATTTTAATGGTAAAACACAACCTATTGCAACAAGCATTTCTCAAAATCATATTATTCAGAATGCACAAAATAACTAAACTCTCAAGCAATGAAACGCAATTTTAAATAAAAACGTGAGAGAAATGTCCCATGGATGTCCTTTGGAATGCTTTTCTCATAGCCTCGTAAAAATAAAATTTGGAACTTCTTTACACAGTTGGTCTTTCAACATAGATAAGAGTAGATCTGGCTGGGGTTGTTGTGGCAATAAAATTATTTTCCTATCTTAGATATTTATGTTCTCTTCTGAGAATGCCTAGTTGAAATGGTTACATTTGTGCAGTTTATTAACAGTCAACTACATATGTATTGAAGTAATATTATGTAACCCTAAATAGTTTGAATTCCCAAAGGAACAACAAAGATTTTTTTGGATGACATGTCTTATTAGTCAAGGCTCTTAGGAAATCTTTAAATAGTCCATCCATTAGCAAATGTGGCTTAAAAATACTTGTTTGTATTTTAAATGTCTTTCCTTTCCAAAGAGATATTGAATTCAAATTGAACATCTGTTTTCTGACTAAAAAGTCACCCAAACGCATTTTCATATAAACGTGAGGCAAAAAGATGGGTGTGTCATAGGTAGTTCAAGTTCATTCTCTCAGTTTATCAAGAATTGTGTCTGAACTCAGATAAAAGATTGCCTGATGGTGGTATTGCATTCTATTAAGTCAAATACTATATCAATTAAAGTCTTAAAATAGAAAATAAGCAATTTTCTCCATCTACTTGCATACTGTAATTAAATTATCTATTTTTTAAATTTTGAATGCTACTTTACCAGAAACCTATGTTTAGCAGCCCTCTGTTACAGTAAACAACATTAAGAATATTTGTTAATTGGTTACAGATAAAGGAATTCTATTTTCTCTAGAGTAAGAAGATGTTCCTGTGAAGGAAATAGTAACAACAGCTCATTTTCCCCATACTTTTCCTTCCTACTGTGCTTTAGATGTATGATTTTATTTGATATTATAAAAACCCGGTGAAGCAGATTGTACCCTCCCTTCCCTCAATTCACAAGTGAGAAAAATGAGTTCAAAGACTCATTCACTCATTCATTCAACAGATATTCACTAAATTTTTATTTTGTACTAGACAAGTGCCAGGCAGGGACTGGAAAACAGAAAGTTGAACAAGACAGACATTCTCTCTGCCTTTATGTAATTTATGTATTGGAGGTAGGGACAAGTAAGGAAGTAGAAATAATTATAAGTCGTATTATAGAGAATGCATTTTGGGAGTTAAGGAAGAGTGGAGAATGATCTTAAATAGGACAATTAGCCAAGGCTTTTGGTCACATAATCAGCCAGTCATTGGTGAGTCACGGCCATTCTCACGTCTTCTGTCTCCTGAGCTGGTGCTGTGTTAACTGCTGTACACTGTTAGAGGGATACAATTGTGAACGGCTCCTGAAAACGAGTTGGGCACTTTGGGAAATGACATTCATTTTTTTTAGGTCCCACATCGCCCTCAAAGTGAACAGGCAGGAGGAACAGGAAGCAGACTTCCCTCACGTGTCCATCGTTTGGGACATCTTCAAAGTTGTGATATCTCCCTGGTCCCCGAAGTAGGAGAGTTTGACATTTGTCTCAACAGAAGCACTCAGTTCTGTTTCTATTCTGGGTACCAGAGTCCCTCCTGGTTAAACAGCTACAACATAATTGGGCCTTCTGTGTCCTTACCTCTCTTTGGTAAGTATTCCATTTTGTCATGCATTTTCCACATTACGAAAATATTTTCAGGTTAAGTGAGAATAAAAGATAAAGTATTTATTTCACAAGTTAAGCAGCCAGGTCTATAGTCAAACTAAGAGTAGAAGCTAAATTTACATGCTCAGGATTGCTGTTTGCAAAGTCCATTTATTCTTTCCCAACAGAGTCGGGAAAGCAGCTGAGCAATATGGAATTCCAGTTTTTCTAGAGGGTTGTTATAACGACAGGAGTTTGGTACAATACTGTCTATTTACTCCTCTCAACACTTGGTTACCTCCCTCGTGACCCTGTGGAGCCTGAGGTAATGCATTCTGCATGGTAGCTTGGGTCTGAGAAGGTTCTAAGAACTTGCTGACAATTATGCATTGTGTTTCATTATTTATCACACTGGGGTAACGTGAATCCCTCTGATGTCCACTGCAGGCTGATCTGAGGCCCACGTTCACAAGGGAAGTCATGAGGAATCTTATCCTGCTTTCAAAGCCTCCCCCTCCTCTGCCACTTTCATTTTATTCAGTAAAGATAATAGTAGTAGCTTTTATAACTGAAAACTACCATCTTGTGTCTACAAACTTGACTCTGTTTTAACCTAGTGTGCTTGCTGTATGTTACGTACCTCGTGTTATCAGAAATTTTGGATATTTGCTCTGGAAAATTTTAACGACTTCAAAGTGTAACTGAGCAGCCGAAATATTTCTACGGGGTCAGCTGCATTCCACCAACACCAGAAGCCTGCGCATATCTGGCGTTGTAAATAAATAAGGGACATGATGTTTGAAGATGTTTGAAAAAACGTGGTTTTCCCTGACCTGTGCAAAATCGATTGGAATGTTTCTGAAACATTCCTGCTTGCCTTTTTGAGCTACGGATTAAGGTAAAATTCCAAGACTTTTCAGGAACTGATGTCTTCATTTTCTAGTAAGTTTGTGCAGCTCATAAAATTGATATAAAAGTTGAGGAAAGAACATTTGCTTTATTTAAAATTTTCTAAAGTCAATACTAAAACAAAATTGTGTTTCTATGCATGCTCACTGAGTTTGGGTGTTTGAAATTTAGAGAGCTTAAAATTCTAGGTTCACCAAAAAACGATGAATGTCAAATATAAGAAATGAACAGGTTCTAGAATATTTCAGTGCACTGGTGGGATTTTTTGGGTAAAAGGGAGGCTACAGAGTGTACCCCCATAAGTGCAAATTGACTGTGGGGATATGGATTATTCTCCGGTAGCAGGGACCAACTGAGGAGTACCCTGTTGAGGGTAACGGAGGATGGTAGAGTCCTGGGTTTGAGGAACCAGGTGGAGTGAGGCATGAGGATGTCATTCAAGGGGGACAGAGAATGAGTTGTTAAGATGGAGTGTTAGAGCAACTACATCTGAGAACCATCCAAGGCTGTGTGATCAGGAGATAAATGGATGCTGGGAGGGGTCTTCTTGTCTTGCTGTCCCTGCAGTCAATTCTCCATACCCCACCCAGAGGCCAAATGAATAAGTCAGTTCAAGTCATTTCCCTGCTTAAGACTTTTCAATGCCTTCTGGTAGGTGATACAGTCTAAATATATTTCCAAATATTAACTGCAGATAAATTTCTAGCTCCTTGTCACTGCCTAAATGGGCCTAAATGATATGTCCTGGTGAGCTTTCTAACCTCCTTTCCTATCCTTTCCCCACCCGACTCCAATCACACTGACTTCCTTGCTGATCCCTGAACATTAATCCTTCCATGGGGCTTCTTCTTGTTGCACCACATTCTACTCCCCCAGAGTAAAATGTGCTACCCCCAGACTTTTGAATGTCTTAACCCCCAACTTCATTAAAGTCTTTCTTCTTGTGTCTTCTCTTTAGAGAGGGTGTCCCTATGAACACACTCTAAGATAATCTTTTTTTTTTTTTAAGATTTTATTTATTTATTTGACAGACTAAGATCACAAGTAGGTGGAGAGGCAGGCAGAGAGAGAGGAAGGGAAGCAGGCTCCCTGCCGAGCAGAGAGCCCGATGCGGGGCTCGATCCCAGGACCCTGAGATCATGACCTGAGCTGAAGGCAGAGGCTTAATCCACTGAGCCACCCAGGTGCCCCTAAGATAATCTTTCTACACCTTAGGTCTCTATTCCCTTATACCAATTAATTTGTTTTCAGTTTTATATTTTCTATTATGCTGTATGTCTATTAATATGACTGTTATTTATCTTGTTGAAATCTGTAGGCCTAACACTTAAAACAGTGCCTGGTACATGGTAAATTCTTGATAAATATTTGTTAATCACTGAAAGCATGGATATCTGTTTAGTCAAAGATAAGGGAAAGTAACATGGCAATTTGGGCCATGACATTTGTAGAAAAGAGAGTCATGAGAAATGGCGTAAAGAATGAGGTATAGAACAATAAGAATAGCTCAAGAAACTAAATTTTGGAATAATAAGTAAGTTGGAATGTGTTCTAGAATGAGCTAGGAATACAAGATCCATAGATTACAACGTCCGATTGTCAAGCGTAAGGGATTCCCTGTAAGGCATGCACAATGCCTAGTCCAGCTACATTCTGATTTCTTTTTTTCCTAAAACATTGTATTTGCTTTTCTCACATGAAAGTCCATTTGTTCCATGCGTCCCAAGGCAAACATAAGATGTCTTTTATGATTTTGGTTAAATTTGGAAAATAGTGTTGTTTGCGCCTTTCTGATTTCCTATGCAATTGTTTTTCCAAGGTAGTTGGGAGAAAAGAAGGAGGAGAAGAGGGGAGGGAGGTGGAGGTGGGAAAGGGACTGGGAGAGAGATGGATTTCGCTTTCCTTCTTTGATCCAGAGTAGCAAGATGGCTTCCAGCAGCAGTGTCTGGAGAGAGCAACAGGAAGCTGGAAGTTGAGGGAAGATGGGTGGAGATGAACGTCTTCTCTGAGAAAGTGGGAGAGAGGCAGGTATGACTCGTGCTAACAAAACACCAGTAGGAAGGTGGCAAAGAGGCAGAAAAACTGACTCAGCAAATTCTGAGTGTTGAGATTTTTCTTTTGAAGACAGGACCGGTAAAGGGGATAATCTGGGGTCGCGTAGGTTGTTCAGTCAGTTAAGCATCTGCCTTCGGCTCAGGTCATAATCCCAGGGCCCTGGGATTCAGCCGTGCATGGGGCTCTCTGCTCAGCCATGAGCCTGCTTCTCCCTCTCCCTCTGCCTGCCACTCTGCTTACTTGTCCTCTCTCTTGGGCGCTTTCTCTCTCAGTCACATAGATAAATAAAAGCAACCTTTAAAAAAAAAAGGATAATATAATGAAGGATAAGGGAGAAATATAAATATATGATTTTATTTACAAGAGTTTTTGTTATATTTCTTTCTATTTGTTTTTTATCCTTAATGATAAGATACTTATTTTTAATCTTAAGGTGATGCACATTTAGAAATTAGAACAGTGGTAATCAATGAAAATAGGTTAAAGACTTTGATTTTAATATTTTCAGTGTTCCATTAATATTACATGAATACGTAGATAATCTGTGGGGTTTCTGTGGTTTGTGCCACATTTGAGAAACATGACTCAGATGACTTCATCATGGGGAAAAATCAAATCAAAAGGAAATTGTTAGGTGAAAGGGTAAATACTTGGAAGATTTAAATGGAAAGTTAGGAGTTGAGTGTAACAGGAGAGAATCCATACACTACGTCTGGCTGTATATTAGAAACTGCGTGTGTTTGATGAACCGGAAGTTAGTTTCCAAGAACTTTGAAAGTCATGAGCTTTGTGCGACATTCCCAGGATGACTCAGCATGGGAAACTTCAAGTCTGTGTAAGCATGCAGGGTGTTCTGAGAGGGGCAAAACCTCTCCTGCTTCTGAGCTTCAAGGGAGAAAATAGTGAATATGAAAGATACTTGCTCTCTGAATTGGGGAGAAAAAAATATTCTCTAATAATCTAGTATCTCTTCTCTAAGCAACATCCTTTGGGCAGTCTTATTTACCTGATACTTTTATCATTAATGCTAAATGATACTACTTATATTTCTTTTTTATCATATCGTTGTCTCATTATTGATAATTTATTTATAACTTGAGTGTAAAAAAGAGGTCTTAGTAGGATGTATTTTTACTTGAGTCCTGCAGCAACTCAAGCAATTGCACCCAATAAATGTGACATAAATAAAATGAATGTGTAGGAGGTTGTGATTCAAGGTGGGGATCTCTCCTGGGCCATCTCAGTTTTCTTACGCTGATTATTTTCCTTAAATAATTTGACCTCCTCCTGTGCCTTCGATTTTCTTTCTGCTGTTGACTCCCAAACCATAAATACAGCTCAGACCTTTATTTTTTGAATTCTAGATATGCACATTAACAAGTTCTTCTTTTCTTTCTCTTTCTCCTTCTTTTTCTTGTTACTAGACGTCTCCAATATTCCACACTAAAGCCAGACAACTATTCTGAACTCCCTCCTAACTTGCTTCTCCTCTGTGCCCCCATACTATAAGAGAACTTTAAATAAAATGTTATAGAGATTGAGGCAATAAGAGTTTAAACTTAAGGGTGGGGGAATGGAAAAAGAGGGAGCCTGGGGACATTTCAGAGAGGTACATTTTTGTATGTCGTTGTAACAAAGAAGATGGACTTTTCCTATGGGATTTTGAGAGCAAAGCAGAGCATGGCCTTCTCCAAGATGCTACTCCGATAATATGCCCTAGAGACAATGATGACAGCTGTGATATAGAAAAGGGACTTTTGGTAAAAGGTCTTGAAATTTGGGGTGTTACACAAGAGGACATGGTGTATCTTGCCTAGTGAATAAAACTCTACAGGAAACTTAAAAGGAGGCTGCATCTAGCTTGACAGTCTAAGAGAGAACTTTCCGATATCAGCATGCACATTGCATAAGTGAGGTTTTCTCCAAATACAACATTTTCAAAACCAAATTTTCTAATCCACTGTATTTATTGAGGTATGCAAGATCCTGAATTGCTAAATTGGAGGAGATAAGCAAACACATCAAGAATTACTATATAAATAAGAGTCAGCAAATCATATGGTTAAGAATCTCTCTCCTGACTATAATATTTACCAGATTACACAGACCCTCTTACGCCTCAGTTTCTTAACTGTAAATTGAGGGTACCACAAGAAAGTGTACCACATCGTGGATTAAGTGGGAACTCTTAGAATGGGCCTGGCACATCACAAATACTAGGTCCATGTTTCCTGTTGTTGTTGTTCTTGACTTAGCACTGAGATAAGGGCTACCAAATGAGAAGTGTTACTGTGGTGAACGGGCAGAAGTCATCCGTCTGTATTCCCAGAGCCCCTCTGGAGCTGCCTTTGCGGGACTTGAATCCTAGGACCCAGTCCGCAGTACAACATCTGACTCTGCCCGTCTGTCAAGGAACCACTTATGGGGGACCTAGCAACTCAAATGTTACATGTGAAGTGGGAAACAAATGTAACCCCAGGTCTGAATGGAAACTGTTAGGAGGAGAGGGACCCAGCTGTCTCTTCCCTGAGAGGCGTGACCCAGGGATGGACACACAGATCTCACCCAGGTTCTGCGGTGTGATCTTTGCTGTCCAGCTTCCTTGGAGCCTTCCATGTGCACGCAGCTGGGGGCCAGCGGCCCCAGCAGCCACTTGGAGAGCACACAGCGACAGCTGGCGGCCCACACACTCGGGGTTCATGGCCACAGCTCTGGGCTCGAAGGCACGCTGCACGGTACAAACACATGGTTGGCATCTGAGGCAGGTGCAGATCTGATCCTCACACATCTAGGTCAGGGAGACAACCGAGCTCCTGAGGCCTGCTGCTTGGCAGATGCCGCCTTAATGACCCATTTCCCGAAGGCCTCCCACCGCACTCTGGGGGCCTTCCTGGCAGGTGGAAAGTGGCGGCAATGGCAGCAGGAGCCTGTGGACCTGGGCCTGAGTGCCACCTGGCCGGATCTGAGCATCCCCAAGAGGTGTCCCTTGGCTGACTGGCCGCAGGGACAAGTGTGCTGTGGGTGGCCCAGCTCCTAGCAGCCTTGCCCTCCTCGCTCTCTCCATCTCCTACCCCTGCAGACTGTGCAGAAAGGAGCCGGTTCTTCCCAGACGCTGACTACCTTCAGAAATTGGGGTTATGGGGGATGCTTGGGTGGCTCAGTTGGTTAAGCAGCTGCCCTCAGCTCATGATCTCAGGGTCCTTGGATAGAGCCCTGTGTAGGGCTCCTTGCTCAGCGGGGAGCCTGCTTCCTCTCTGCCTGCCTCTTTCCCTGTGTGTGCTCCCTCTCTGTCTCTCCGTTTCTCCCTCTGACCAAAAAACCACAAACAAACAAACAGACAAAAACAAAACAAACAAAAACAAAGCAACCCCAACCCCCCAAACTTGGGGTTATGATACTTTACAAAGTGTGTGGAATTTTAACCCTGAGTGCATAAGCTTGCCTATTTTCAAACATGTTAGTCTGTTTAAAAACAACCACCACCAAAAATAATTCCATTCTATTGAACACCAGAAACTATCTATGGATCCATAAGGAATGTTTTTTAAATTAAAAGACAACATTTTCCAGAGCTGACAAATTGAGTGTAATCATACTAACCAGGAATTGTGTGGCAGATCTCCCTTCTAGACACAGATACTAACACCATCTTCATGCTTGCTGGGGGCTCTCATTCGTGCCTAGTACGAACTTCCAAAGCATGTATTTAGAGATTAGACCAATGTTTAATAGTATCAGAAGGCTTTAACCCTGAAGTATTATCCAATTATTAAAGAAAAGTTAATGGTTCTTTACCTCGCCTTTGGCTTCACTTCAGTGCTGGTTTAGTGATGTTCTCTGTTGCTTGCTGGATTTGAAAGATTGCCAAAAATTCTCTTATTGATTATTAAATTCATCTGTTTGTTCTTGTCACTGTTGTTAAGTAAGAAACTTGATTTGCTCTCCTTAATTCAGTTCAAATTGTTGACATGTCACCAGACTGTACTTCCCTGGACGGGAGCTGTCTTTCCATCTTCCTTACTTTAGTGCCTGTCACATAGAAGGGCTTAGGACATGTTTTCTGAAGAAATGTCACTAAATTCTGTTTCTCAGTGTTAGTTTTGAAACTTGGGAAGAAGGATAGCCTTGGAAAAAGAGATTTAAAAGTTAAAACTTATTAAAATATACAGGAAACATTCCAAGGTAAGGTTCCCCTGAGCTCCTTCGTAGGGCTTACGCATCTCTACCTTTATGATTTGTCTCTAGATGCCTCACAGAAGCTACCATGACTGTGGGCTTCTATCGCTCATGCTTTCATCACGGTCCTGCTAAGTTGAAGAAGAGTTCTCCTCTCTTAGAAACAGAAATAACCGTGGCACATGTTGGAATTTCTGAAAGCTAGCAAACTCCCATGATATGCCAAAGACAGGTGTCCACAAAGAGTGGAATTAGCACCCCTCCCCCCACTATGGCTGGCTGTTCATCACCAGTGTATGGTGATTACTGCCAAGGCAGGGCAGGGGGACATGAGTGATAACTGGATGACAGCCCTTTGCCTCAGGTGTGAATGAGACTGCTCTACTACAGGGAACAGATCTGGTATATTCAAGGCCATAGTGGACAGTGGGGTCTCCTGTCATTTTTGCCACATGGACCAAACTCCCAGCACTCTAGGGAGACTCAGAAGAACATAAGAAGAACATCGCATGGTGGGTGTCCATGACTCCAACAAAACAGGTACATTTAAGAGCCTCTTTATTTATCCTTCTTAAAAGGCTGCTTCACGTGGCATAATAACAAAATCGGTATCAAAGGTTTGGGACAGGCAGGGAGCAAAGGGGAATGGGATGTTTTCAAATTTATGAAATGAAGTGAACACAGAAAAATTTGTTTTATTTGAGTGCCTGGGTGGCTCCGTCGGTTAAATGTCTGCTTTCAGCTCAGGTCATGATCCCGGAGTCCCTAGAAGGAGCCCCGCACTGGGCTCCCTGCTCAGCAGGGAGCCTTGCTTCTCCCTCTGCCTCTGTTCCTCCCTTATGCTTGTAGTCTCTCTCACTCACGCTCTCTCAAATAAGTAAATAAAGTTTAAAAAAAAAAGAAAATTTGTTTTGCAGTTGCTGAAGGTTAGCTTCAGAGAGAACAAACCTCTACAAGGCACATCTATTGTGCTCTAAAGGCCACTGTCTATTTATATACTTGTTAGAGCTATTGTCTGCTGAATTCAAATAGCAAAACACCAAAAAATAATATTTTACCTATTGAAAATGGAAACATCTGCAACACTTTCTTATGTTCATAACATTATGGCACAAACATTTTCTTCTCTTCCCCTTGAATTTTCAGCAGAAAGGAACAATAACATGTATACTTTTTAATGAATTAGGCTATAACTTAGGTGACTGAATTGTGCTCAACTTAATGATTAGAATGTGCCTAGAATGCCGTTAACGACCGGTCTCTATGTTTGTTATCCCATGCCTACCTTCCATGGTGGTCTAGCTAGATTTGAGCCCACTGCAATTGTTGACAGAAGGTTCTTCCATTTTTGGAGAAACCACAGTTTCTAGTTTTAGCTGTAGCAGCTTCTATTCTCTTCATCAGCAAACCTAGGCAAGGTTCCACAGACAGTATTTTTCCTGTTGTCCCCACCCAGAAGTCCATAAGCTATTCAAGGAACAGGAAAAATGCAGGGGTCCCCTTTGTGAATCACTTGGAATCATTCAAAAATCTTTTAAAAACTCTGGTTAGCACAGGAATGAGTGCTATAAGGGGAAGGAAGAGAACTTTCGGGAACTAGAAATGGCAAGGAATGGAGTTTTTCTCTTCATTCTTCAAAGCAACATCTGGAGCTTACAACTTCTCAAATCCCATTATAATAATAAGATAATCACATTACCAAAAAATTGAAAGTAAGGTAAATATTAACATGTGATCCCAATAGGTCTTTCCATTAACTTTTTTCCTTCAGGTAAAAAAAATTGTAATTTTTTATCATGCCTATTTAAAGAAAAGGCACACAGAATCATAAAATAAAAGAAGAAGAGAAACACAGGAATATGCACTCAAATGAAACATTTTGAAAAGGAGAATTGACAGCCATTGCTTTACAGCAAATGTATGATTTCATCACCAAGGTAGAAAAAAGCGGAAATAATGATCTTTTAAAAGGTCTTAAGTAGACCACCCTGGTGGTTGAGAGCATGGTTGTTAGACTCAAACTGTCTCATTTTAATACCTGACTCTGTCCCTGAACTCTTCTGCAACCTTGGGCAGGCTGCCTCAGTTTCCTTATCTGCAAAACGACTATCAATACTCATTGCACCTACTTTCTCATTTTTTTTCTTTAAATGATGGTTTGATGAGTTAATAATAATAGGTACTTAAAAAAAAAGCCTAAAACACCTAGTACTCGATAACATTATTATTATTACTATTTTTCAGTCTCTAGTATTTTATTTTTTTATTTTTTATTATTTTTTAAAGATTTTATTTATTTTTTTGACAGAGAGAGAGAGAGATCACAAGTAAGCAAAGAGGTAGGTAAAGAGAGGGGGGAAGCAGGTTCCCCATTGAGCAGAGAACCCGATGCAGGGCTCGATCCCAGGACCCTGGGATCAGGACCTGAGCCGAAGGCAGAGGCTTAACCCACTGAGCCACCCAGGCGCCCTGCTCTCTAGTATTTTAAAATGACTGACTGACAATGAAGAATAATTGTGACCAAACTCTGAAAGTTTCATTCATTAATAATTAACAAAAATTCAATTTTCAATTTGGAGACCAAATTTAGTAAATCTCTTAGAATATTACTATAAGACACGTCTCAGAATTAAAAACGCTCCTGCACAAATGAGGATATATACTTTTTGTGTTTTGTGCCATCTTTTGAAAGAGGATGCTATTGTCTTAGAGTTGAAAAGTCTGCACAGGAAGTTCATTCATGCTGCCCGTAAATATTACTAATGGGAGGAAGATTCCAGTGTATCTAATTTCATCACTGATAAATCTACGAGTTATGACAGATCTGCCTTGGGACTAGGTCTAAAAAATTCTCTTCTCACGTGCAAAATGTTTTGCTTAATTTTATGGTCTGCAGTGTTCAGGGCCTTTTTCTTATCATTTAGAATTGATAAGGCAACTGGTTTCCCACCCTAGAGATTTTATCAGATATTCATAAGATATTCATCTTATTTCATCAGCCCAAACTCAGGTTTCCTTTCAACTTAAGTCATGATCATAATCTTTTCTCTGCAAGAAAAAGGAGAGTATTCTTACCAGATCATCTGTGATAAGATTTGTGACCAGTTTCTCCTGAAAAATATGTAATTTTGAAATTATTTCCTCTTTCCTCCAGGAGAGTGTAAATAAACTCTTCCTGTGTAACAATTTGGTTTTCTTCAAAATGTATTAGAACATATTTATCACAGGCATATTCTCTATTCAAAGAGAGAAGATGCTGCACATCTCTTAATTTAGCATCACTTCTTGTTCCGATCTCCAGACAAGGCACGATATGGGCTTTAAATATAAAAAGGGTAGGTTGTTTCCCACAAAGCACAGCGATGTTCATAGGACAAAAAACTGGCTCCCGTGTTGTCTGATAACACAGGAATTCCTAGCACGGAGATATTTTTAGCACATCTGATAGAACATCAGTTCCATCCACATTTCCTCAGAATGTTGTGCTGTGTTCTCCCTCCAACATTCCGGGATCGGTTCATTACTCAAAGTAGTGGGGAGAAGTCACTTCCGATATTTCTTTCACCAGGGGAAAAATGAGAAGCTGTTGTTATTATGACATTAACATATTTTTCTATTTTTTTCATCAAATCCACATGTGTGCCTCTACTAGAAATTACTACACACAAGATGGACCAAGCCTTCTGGAAATTTTTTATTTATTTTGTCAAGCTAACATCGGTATTTTTAAATTACGTGTTTATTCCTGTCTACATTTTAGAGATGTCTCCAACTGATTAAAAATTAGAATTTTGTGTTTACTTTGCTGCATTTATTTCTTTTCCTAAGAAACTGACTGACAATTAGCTGTTGACTTCTTTACACCCAGAGATCTTAGATAAAAAAGATATTCTCTTTTTTAAAATAGACACAAAAATAAGTAAAAAAAAGTTTAAAAAAATTATTAAGAAAAACCTTGGTCAAAATATAAGCAGATTGCCCATATTATAATTGAAATTGTTCATGAACATGATTTCTAACATCTCTCCCCTTTCCCAAATATGCAATTTTGATTTAATGCCAGATTGATAATCACCTGACCAAAACCAGATTTCTATTTTACATACAGATACCAAATTTACACATCAGTAATGCAAATGGAAAGAAATAGTTTTGGATAATTTCTTTTTGACTAAAACTATTTTTATCACAGTAAATCTGGATTATAGGTAAGAGTAGTTGGCATCTATATCCATACATGTATGCATCTATATATCTATATTTATATCTATAGAAGTTAGAGATGTATATGCCTGTGTGTGTGGAATAGTACATAGAGCCACATAATAAAGCATTTCTCTAAAGTTAGGAATTTGAGGAATGAATATTGTAGGACACACCCTCTGAGTTTCAAAAAAAAAAAAATCACTGAATTTCATAGATTTGAGGTTTAAAGCTTAAAATTTCAGCGGTATATTTTCTATTCCAAAGGTTGACCACCTGGGTTTGAAAAGAAGGGTTTCAAAATACTGTAAAAGTGAAACGACTCATAAAATCAAATCTAGGCCAAGTAGAAGTAAATAAACAAAACTTAAAATTCAAGTTGATTTTAAAAACACATATGTTTTGCCTTAAGAGGAAGGTGTAGCTCTGCCAACCATCTCTCCTCTCAGGTATTCAGAGTACATTTGTGGGACACTGCACCAACACTTAAATGTCAGTGGTTTGTTATTGTAAAAAAGTCATCTCTTTTAATTACTAATATTAAAATATAGAGTCTATTCTTTTCTTAGGGCTTTAAACACAAAGTCCATTTTATGGCTCGTAGAATCATTCTTTTTTTTTTTTAAGATTTTATTTATTTATTTGACAGAGAGAGATCACAAGTAGGCAGAGACGCAGGCAGAGAGAGAGGAGGAAGCAGGCTCCCTGCTGAGCAGAGAGCCCGATGAGGGGCTCCATCCCAGGACCCTGAGATCATGATCTGAGCCGAAGGCAGAGGCTTAACCCAATGAGCCACCCAGGCGCCCCTCACAGAATCATTCTTAAGAAGATCTGAAGTGTTCTTTTTGGAATTCTGGGAGACCTAGAAATTAAACTTTTCTTTCTTTCTTTCTTTTTATTTTTCATTTTTTTTTCCGACTTGAGAAATAAGACCTAAGAGAAAAGTACTTTTTCAACTTCTGGGACTCCTTAAAATCTTTCTTTCCTTTTGTTTATAAAACCCTTTCCAGCTCCTTCCCAGAATTTCTGAGTATCACACTTCTCTGTCTTGACTCACAGATAGAGTATTTCCACTTTTACATTAAAATAGAGAACATATTTGGTTCCCAATGAGAACGGTCCTCTCCTGTGGGTACATGGATACCTTATCAGGTGTATTAACCCCAGTGAGAACAAAAGGAGAGACACAGGGATGAATGACACTCTTGGGCTTTGAGTCCCTGCTGAGGGTTAGGAAAACATCTCAGTTTGTCCATTTGTAGCTTATTGGTTTCCTGAGCTAAATTAGGGATTAGGATGAAAGCCGTGGCTGGAATCTCTTCCTGAATATTATGATCCTAAGACTCAGAGGAATCAAGACCCAAGGTTCCCACAGCAAAGCCAGAAAAATAAATTAATAATAATTAGGCCTGCACCTCTGACATTAAACCACTCCCGTGGGTGCCGTGTCTCGGGCCTGATGTATTTTGTTTTCCTAGTGTAAGCTGTAACTGTTTAGAGCAAAGTTTAGAGCAAACAGTTTGTTCTTCCTAAATATATACATACTTTCTGAACAGCAGAAATAATAAATAAGGATAATAATCATACCTTGAAAGTCCACAGAGGATGGGTGGGCCCTCTCCCTTGCTGGATAACCTATAAAACAAGGTGTTCTTATAAATCGTTCCAAACGAGATTACAGAATGATAAATAGGTGAATTTTGCCCGAATGAGAGTTTTCCTAAAGACTTAATTAACAAAACCATTTTGGGGGGCTTATCCCCAAAGAGTCAGGAAAGGCTGAAAGTTGGCCAGAAGTTGACCTTTCCGACTTCAGCAAATAAATAGGCACCAATGATGTGTGAGGCTGGATAGCAGATGCTGGAAAGCTTAGGAATTCACTTTAGTCTCTCATTTCTCTCCTTTTCTCTGCATAGCTGGGATTTCAAAAGTAAAATTTCAAAAATAAAAATGCCTCCAGCCTTGAGGAAATCTTCCAGGGGCTTTGGAATCCCACAGATTTCTCATACTACCTACCATCACCAGCTCTTCAATCAGAGCCTGGGCTCCTGTGAATGAACGCGGTTCCCACTTGCACGCGACAGGGGTTGACAAGAGTTACGGTGACATGTACTAGACACAAAGGGGTAAACATCTGACAGCTGGAAACTCTTTATTTTCAAGCAGTGAGTGAGACTGGACCCAATGCCCACCTTCCAAATGGAAGGAATTCAAATCCTCTCTATGTTTTGAATAGCTAAAGAAGTCATTCCTTTTTAAAGATATAGTCGACATTCCGAGCAGAACTGAATATTAACGAAAATAAACTAGAGCAATAGTTATCATGGAAATTCTCATAAGATTCTTTGGTGTTTGTTATACTTCAAAGTATGTACAACCTACTTGGACAGATTTGAAAGATTATTTGGGTTTGGTTTGGTTTCGTTACCTTTTCCTTTCCTATTCAGGTTTCTCTCATAACTCAGACTTCCTAGAAGTTTTTCTTTGTGCCAACATGGTTAGGAGGCTTATTTCAGTAGGAAGCAGGCTTTCACCCCCTCCCCCCCAAAAGTTCCCTTTTGTCCCCACTGCAGTCAATTTGTTTCTGCCAGCCCAGCCCTGGGCAATCTCTGATCTGCATTGTGTCACTAGAGTTTTGCCTCATCTAGAAGTTCAGATAAATGGAATCATGCTACACACAGGCTTTTGTTTCTGGCTTTTTTCACACAGTATATTGTTAGGGAAATGTATCCATGGTGTTGACTGGATATCTGATCGTTTGTTTATCTTGTCATCATTGGAAGGAGGTCTTCTGCTCTTATGAATAAATGTGCTATGAACATTCATGTACAAGTCTCTCTGAGTGGTACATGTTTATATTTCTGTGTGACTATCTGGAAGTGTAAGTCCTGGGTCTTACATGTATATGTTTATCAGAAATTGCCCAGCTGTTTTCCACAGTGGTTATACCATTTTGCACTCTCACCCGCAATGTGTGAAGCTTTCTGTTGCTTTATAACCTCGCCAAAACTTGCTATTGGCAATCTGTTCCATTTTTGCCATTGGAGTAGATATGCAATGTTATTTCACCGTGACTTTAATTTGCACTTCCCAAATGATTAATGATATCGAACATCTTTTCACATGCTCATCTGTTATTTGTATATCTTCTTTGGTGAAACATCTTATAAATTTTTGTCCATTTTTTTTTATTGAGGTGTGTCTTCCCATTAATGGGTTAAACATTTCTTTATATATTCTAGATATAAGTTCTTTGTCATATGTATATCTCACAAATATTCTGTATTGCTTAGGAAAACCACTAAAATCATGAATTCTGTTTCTCACTTAGAGCATGCTCCTTAGCCTGACCTATTTGAGAAACAGCTCATCGTCAAATAAAATATTACAAGTTAGCACAACTTCTTCTTTTCAGCACTTAATTTGAAACTAGTATTTGCTGTTTCTTTCTGTGGTGTCTTAATATTCTTGGCATATCTTTTCCAATCTGTAGGCATATAGGCCTCTTATACCTCCTTTTATCTCAAGTGCTCTGGTCAGTGAATGCCTAACTCAGTGAAGTGCTCAGTAGGGCATATACATATTGTGTGAGTGTTGTGTAGACTACATACTTTTTTATTTTTTGTACACTTTTTTTTTTTTAACAATTGATTGACTTACACTGACAAGTCATAATCCCCCAAATTCCATAGTTTACTTTAGGGTTCATTCTTGGTGTTGTACATTCTTTAGAGACTACATGCTTCCTTAATTTGGTGAAACTCTGTCAAGCCATTTTTGTGTAGTGTGATAATAGATAATGACAGGGACAAAAGCACCATTTCATTTACATGGGTCTTTCTCTTTTTCTGCTTCCAAATTCACTGATTATTATCTTCTCCTACTTTGCCTTATCATTATTTTTTTTCCTTTTGCAACTTCTTACATTGCTCATGAACTTAATTTTTAAATACAAAAACATTTAAAATTATATATTTACATTTGTTATGAATTTCTAATGTATTTTTTTATTGTGGCGAAGGAGTATGTTCGTCATATTTCCTTGTCAGAGGGGATAGAGAGGCAGTTTTTGATAGTTTCATTGTGACATAAAATTAATGGTTGCAAATATTCAGATAATACATGAAGAGGAGGTGAATTTTAAATATATGTAAAATACGATTTCCCACATCTTCTTTTTTTATTAATAGAATCAATAGTTCACATTTTAATGTTAAATTAAAGATTAGTTTAAATTATTATTTTGCTATTCAATACTCTATCCATTTTATATATTTTTAATAAACTTTAATTGAAGCTTGAATACATATAAAAAGTATGTAAATGGTAAATACATGTTTTGATAACTATTACAAATAGAACACAGTAATGCAATCCTTATCCAGGTCAAGGCATTGCTCCCTGTGTCTTTTTTATTCACTTGCCCTGTCAGAGCCTGAGCACTGTATGCCATTATTGTTCCTAAACCATTGTTCGAAATGGAAATGCTCAGGCTCTTCCTAGGAGCTGCTAATCTGAATCTTGCTTGTGTATCCCAGCACCCAGGAAATTCTGGGGCAGCCTATGAAGCAGCAGAATTTGGGGACAGATCTTTTTCTCCCTGAAATTTAACTGTTTTATGTCAATATTCAAACCTTCACCAAATGATGCAGATTCCTAATGTGGCATTTCTTTAAATGATTTATGCTACTCCTGTCCTGGTTTGAAGGCTTATTAATTTTTTTCCCGTACAACAAGTCAAATCTATCATACTGTCTCCAAAGTTATCTTTCAAAAGGTAAGTTAAGCCCAATTAGTCCCTTTTTGAATATTCAATGCCAGCCAGTGCCTACAGAACAAAGTTTAAATTCCTCAAGATGGCACCCAAAACATGTCATTATTTGGGCCAATTCTACTTCCATGAATTCTGCCTGCAATGCCCTTTTCCTCTCTTCCTTTCTTATCTCAATTCTGCTCATCCTGAAAAACTTCACCCAACACTATCCTTCCCATTCCTCAGTGAGTATTAATTACAATTAAAACTAATTACAGTTTCCACTAAGTCTCTGCTGTCAGACCTTAACAAGTTTGCAACTTAACACCTGCACCTTCCCTTAGCTGGGGCCACCTGATTGTGATAATCTCACCTCCATTCAGTTTTTCCTGGATTATCTTAACCTTGTTGAGGAAGAATTTCAGAGAGTCTGGTCCTTAAGGCCATTCTTGTCATCCAATACTACTCTCTGACTCAAGGTTGGGAACTAGGTTTTGGGCTAATTCTGGGAAACATAGTTTCCACTTATGGGAACTAGAATCCAACTTTGTTATTCATATTCAGGGTCCTATTTCCTCTGTCTGCCTATAGAATTACTCCTGGCTCTTTAAACTCAGTCCCATCTAAAAAAGGCTCATCCCCAAATGCCACCCCATAGGCTGCATCTTCTTGTTCTGAGAAACCTCACTATTGCTGTTGACGACTCTCCTAGTTTTCCAGGGATGGCCCTGGGAGGATTATATCCTCCGGCTGTGGCCAGCTGTTGTTAGTCCCACAGCTGTGTTCTGGATTGCTACATTGGTTTGAAGTAATTTTTTTCCAGACGTCATATTGAGCCTTGTGATATATTTTACAGTATCAAACACGTTTTTGTGTTTTAGGGAAATTAAATTAATACAATGCTAAATAAAAATTTTTGAAAGCTTTATTTTGCTCAGAAGAGTCAAATTGTGAGCTATTTAACCTGAACTATTTGATGCCATAGTTCATAATGTCATGGTATTTTTTTTTTTTAAATCTCTGTCCTTATTTCACACATCTCTTTTTTAAGAGGAAAAGTTGAGTGTGTAAATAATTTATAAGGATCAGTATTCCAAATTTAATGGTTTCAAAATAAATTTCCCCTCAAAACATTATTATAGACAAACTTTCAGCTATATATATATAATCTTTTCCAAAAAAAATTCTGTATTTTACTGTATATTAGAGTTTTAAAAATATATTAAGGTTTGTATTCTTCCTTAAGCAGAGTCCTTGAAAGGGCAAGAGATGGGTTTATAGATTTGGTTTAAAAAAATCTGAGTGTTAAAAAAAGCAAATTAAATATAAAACTTTGATAATAAGTTAAAATTTACATGACCATTATCTAGATACAACAGCTGCAAAGAGAGAAAAGGTATGTTTCTCTTTCCTTTTAAAATGCAATATAGGCAAAGTTATTCACAATAAAATAAACCTAAGGACATGTTGGATAATAATTAGACACCCCTCCACTCTAGCCCATCCCCAATTACAGCATGCATGAAGCTCAGCCTCTTTTCCTACCTCCCCTTAGAAGAGAAAGAAACATTTTATGTATGATTCACAAAAAAGAGTTCTCTTTCTCTATTTTCTTTTGTCTCCTCTGTGTCCTCCTGTCAGTAGCTCAGCTGTTATAATTAGCCCAGTCTTCACCAGCACAGATGACCAGGAAGACATTGCAGTGATCTGAGGGGTGACCCTGCCCTAAAATAGCTTTCCCACCACCTACAATGTGCCAGATTTCTACCATTAGAGATTAATTCCTTTGGGTGAGACATCGTATTTGCAGGAGTGATCTATAATAATTATATTTTAAAAATCTTACCTGTCAGAATATAAGACCTTTAGGTCCTAACTTATAAGACAGAGCTAAGAGATAAAGTTGAACCATAAATGGAAAAGAAAAAAAAAGACCCTGACCCTGATAATATTTCATTGAGAAGGGCTATGGAGAGAACATGCAGACAGCAGGGGCTTAGAAGGGTGAAAGAAATTCTTTCCTTTCTTGCTTCAGTCGGGTCCAAGTACGTGGCTCCCAGGATCACCCAATCTGCTAGCACATTTAGGCTTTTCTCAGGCAGGTAGGAGCAAGTAAATTTCTATCCTCAAAACTCTTTTGCTTTATTAGCCACCTTGAAAACAAAAGTCCGGAGAATACAAAGAAACTCAATCTTATTTTTTATGTTTTATGGCTTGGTATTTTAAATTACACTAATAGAAAAGAACTTGGAATCCGTAATTATTTGAAAAACAAAATTGTGGGAGAGGGGAGAGAGATCTTTGCCAAGTTCACTTCAAGATAAAACTTGCTTTAAAATTTCTAAAAATGGAAAATTACAGTATATTATATACATCTTTATATCATTAAAATAGCTGACCTTTTTCAGAATATGCTTTTTTAATTCTTTTAATTTTTAATTTATTAAAAAGATTTATTTATTTGTTGCAGAGAGAGTGATCACAAGTAGGCAGAGAGGCAGGCAGAGAGAGGGGGGAAACAGGCTCCCTACTAAGCGGAGAGCCTGATGCGGGGCTCGATCCCAGGACCCTGAGATCATGACCTGAGCTGAAGGCAGAGGC
Organism: Martes martes; assembly: GCF_963455335.1. Lineage (NCBI taxonomy): Eukaryota > Metazoa > Chordata > Mammalia > Carnivora > Mustelidae > Martes > Martes martes. The sequence goes on along the minus strand of NC_137890.1, from coordinate 29,261,387 downwards.
TTAACCCACTGAGCCACGCAGGCACCCCCAGAATATGCTTTTTAAACATATTTCTTTTAAAACACTTTTGCTTTGGAGTAATATTCTTTTAGAACTTGTACTGAGCATTATTATATATTTCATAGCTCCTGGAATACTTTTCTGTCTCAGAAAAATAAAACTGAGGTAAGGCTAAAGGGAAATTAAACATTAAACAAAAAACTGTGGGAAAGCCTTCTATTGTACTGAGGTGTCAAAGGTATGAGGGATTTGAGGACATGCATGCATTTTATGCCAGAGTTAGTGTCATATAGGATTCCGAGTGCCTTACATTTACAACCATCACAATGACCAGTAAGTCAGGTGCAATTACTGGTACCATTTTACATGTAGGGAAATAGAGGGTTGAATTATTCATCAAGGGTCACAGAGCTGGGGTTTGCACACAGGCAGTCTCCATCAACTCTTCACAACAAAACTGGTGACCATGGACAAACAACCCTTTGAAGACGATTCTTATTTCTGAATGAGCTTCTTCTAACGTAAATAGGAATGTATTCTTCTATTCAACTCTCTAGGGGAAGGAGAAAGGCAAGAACAAGAAAGGTTGGAGTCTATCATTCTGTACTCTGACCTATATGTACATTTATCACCTTCTCCTGATGTTTGTCTAGTCATTACACACATACATACATACAAACACACACACACACATGTACACACAGGTGTGGTAAGCAATCCGAGCTTAGCTCTCTCAGCCTAGCCCTGGGACCTGGTTACATCTGGATCTAGTGAGAGGTGAGAAGAGGACCGGTTGGTTAACGGAATGGAGAAAGGATCCCCCACCCTTTCGCCAGGCAGACAGGAGACCCGGTGTTAAGGCAAACAAACAAACACTTTAGCAGTTGGCCGAGAGGGATCATGAGATTTGCCTTTATCCATTTATGTCCTTGACAAGTCCCTAGTGGAATCACATCTGCTTCTTGTGAGGGCAGTGGGACTGTTTCAGTAGGAGCTTTGTAAGACTTCAGGGGATGAGGAGCACGGCTCTGATTCTCCTCACTTTCTGCGAAAGACTTTCTGTCTCCACTACGTGCAGAGCTGCGTGTAACCTGCCGCCCTGAGATGAGTCAGTCAGCGCGTCCCCAAGGCCACCTTCAGACAAATGCTTCCATGGTGGCGGCTGCCCCAGGATCACAGCAGGGCGCCCAGTTAGGTGGGAGAAAGAACCACCTCTTGCTTCAAATTGTATTTCATTCTATTAAAAGATGTGTGTTCTTGGCCTCAGGATCATTGGGATAGAGACACCATGGAGCATGGCGGTTGGGAATTGTGGCTTTGGCGTGTGAAAATGCAGGTTGAAGTCCTGGGTCTGCCACTTTCCAGCTGCGTGACCTTCCATAAATCCCTTAGCCACCCCAAGCCTCAGTATCCTCATCTATAAAATGGGGATAATGACAGTTTCTAGTTCACATAATTATTGATTTCAATTAGAGATAGACCAAGAGGCAGAATTGAGGATATTATGTAAACACCTGCAAAACCATTTCAGAGTAACTATTTAAAAAAATTTTTTTTAAGCTATTCTTCTGTATGGCTTGTAGATAATATGTAAACAGGCAACGAACCACATTTGGCCTGTGGACTGTAATTTGCTGACTCCTCCACTAAATGAATGGATTACCTTGATGCGCGGCACATAATGATAGTAGTTTGCATGACTACCATTATTACTTAAACCTCTTGGCACTCAGGTGCAGCAGATCTTAAAAGCTAATCCAGAGGCTGGTCCAATTGTATATTTATCAATGACAGAGAATTTTTCTTTTCTTCTTTTTTTTTTTTTAAGACTTTATTTATTTATTTTTTGATAGATACAGTGAGAGAGAGAATGAGAGGGAGAAGGTCAGAGGGAGAAGCAGACTCCCCGTGGAGCTAGAGCCTGATGTGGGACTACAATCTTGGGACTCCAGGATCATGACCTGGGCTGAACGCAGGTGCTTAACCAACTGAGCCCCCCAGACACCCAAGAATTTTTATTTTCTTAACAGTAGAACCTCCCCATCCCTTCAATACTGTGGAGGAATTTTTGTTTGTTTTTGAGGGAAGACTTCAATCAAACAGAGTTTTGAGACAAACCTCCCGAGGCAGTCTTAAGAAACAATAGATAACGTGCTTTTTAGGGTGGAAAGAAATAACTAACTTCTGATTTTTCCCCCCTTTTCTTTCTGTTTCTTTCTTTCTCTCTTTATTTTTTTCTCTACTTGTTGGGGTTTGCAAACGGAGAGTAAAAGCTGAGTCTTTCAGTGCAACAGAAGAAATCATAGAGATTGTGTGTGTGTCGGGCAGATGGATGTAGGAGCTAAGGAATGGAGGAAAAAATGGATGAAAAGGGGCCTGGAGGAAAGAACAAATATCGTTCAAATGAAATTTTAAAAATATTACGGTACAGACTTCTCCCTGTTTTCCTACAGACATTCGTTATTTGCTCTTGTTTCGGTAAGGCAGATCTCTTTTAGGGTGAGAGGCCCAGGAACATGAGAAGGGTCTCATTATGGACACAGGGCAAAGCTGCCTTCAGCCATGGAAGTTGCTCACCTGTCTGAGTTTCAGGCAGCCTCGTTCAGTGAAAGCACAGTTTGGGAGTCAAACAGAACTGATTCTAACCTAATGCTCCAGATGTTGTGGCTTTTGGCTTTTTTTTTTTTTTTAGCAGTGCAAGTTGGGAAATCTACTTGACTTCTCTCAGTGTTAATAGCTTTCTTTGTAAAATAAGTAAGCTCGTCATTTTGCCCTAGGAATAAATAAAATAATATTTGTAAAACACTTAGAATCTGCTGAAGAATATAAGTCCACAGAAGGTGATTATTGTACATCTTAACAAAGCACACCTGGGAGACATTGCCCATGGGCACTGCAGGTACTTGGGTCAAGCAACTCTTCTACAGGCAAAGGTCGCAGACTCTGCTGGACAAGGGCAGAGGCTAGAAGATCCCGATGGCACAAGCTATCAATGATACATGTTTTTAAAACTGTTCCATTAAAGTGCACCCAAGAGCAGAGGAGGGAAGCCTACAGCCCTGGTCTGGAGGAGGAGCTCCAAACATGAAGAGGTCCCATGTTTAGAATTATCAGACCACTCCAGAAGTGCTGTTGATGGCTGGCAGCAGTCATCAGTTGACACTTTGGCCTGGATAATTCTTTATGCTGAGGGTGTCCTGAGCACTGAAAAATATTAAGCAACATCCCTGGCTTCTACCCAACAGAAGCTAGCAGCATCCCCCTCGGAGGTGTGAAAACTGAAAATGCCTTATTGTCCACATTCCCAAATGTGTCCTGGGGAGCAAAGTCGTCCCTTACTGAGAAACACCAATCTGTGAGAACAGCTTCAGTTCCCTTTAGGGATTTCCGAACGCAACTGCAGGGTGGACTTTATGGAAAAACAGAGGACAAGCTGGTGGAAACAAGTTTCTACTTATAGGATACAAAAGCTGAAGGACATGCTCTCATGAGTAGGATGTTCAGGGCTTTCAGGATGTGTGGCTGTGTCTCAGTCTCAGCATATAATTGAATGTTCTGAAGTATGACTCTCAGGTATTAGTTTCCAAAGCCCAAAAGTCCAGGGGACTCCTGGCCATCTTGTGTCCTTTAGGCCTTTACATTTGCTGTTCCTTTGCTTGAAAATTTCTTCCCTGAGGACCAATGCCCCCATGGCCACCCACCCTTTTTTGTTTTGTCATTACACACCCCGTGACAGTTGATGTTATGTGTTAACTCGACTGGGTCATGGATACCCAGATATTTGGTCAAATATTTTTCTGGGTGTGTCTCAGAAAGTATTTTTTGGATGAGATTAGTATTTGAGCTTTTAGATTGAATAAAACCCAGATTGCCTTCCCTACTGAGCGAGGGCCTCATCCAATCATTTGAAGGTCTGAATAGAACAAGAAAGCTGATTTTCTTTTAAGTAGGAGGGAACTCTTCCTGCTTGACTGTTTGAGCTGGGACAGTCTTGCCTTCAGACTTAACTAAGAATGATAGTTCTTCTCGGGTATAAAGAGAGCCTGCCAGGTTTCTAACTGCAACTCACACTGTTGGCTCTCCTGGTTTCCAGGCCTTCAGACTTGGACTGGAACCTACACTACTGACTCGATGGAGTCTCCAGCTCTCTGACTGCAGATCTTGGGCCTGGTCAGCCTCTAAAATCACATGAGCCAGTTCTGCTTAATAAATATCTTTTTTGTACATGAAGTAATATGTGTTCTGTTGATTCTGTTTATCTGTAAAATCCTAGTACACACTTCTCTCTTCCCTTGACTGACTCTTCTGCATCTTTTCTACCTCAGCGTAAACATTATCTCTGAGTATCCTCTAGTCTGACCGAAAACCATTTCTTTGGGCTCTAGACTGCTTAGAGGTCTACTGACTCCTTTAGATCAAAGTTTCCTCAGGGCAGAAACCACATCTTTTTTTTTTTTTTTTTTTTTTTAAGATTTTATTTATTTGTCGGAGAGAGAGCGAGGGAGAGAGGGGAGAGGGCACAAGCAGGCGGAAAGGCAGGCAGAGGGAGAAGCAGACTCTCCATTGAGCAAGGAGCCCGATGCGGGACTTGATCCAGGACACTGGGATCATGACCTGAACTCAAGGCAGACACTTAACTGACTGAGCCACCCAGGTGTTCCCAGAAACCACATCTTGATCACTCTCACCAGGACCCAATGTTGTCTCTGGCATAGAGCTGGAAATCACAAGATTATTGTTGAATAAATGCATAATTGCTTAGTAGGAAATAAGCATGGCTTGAATAATCATATTTATATTTTGTTTAAAAATATATGTTTCAGCTACTTACGAATAAGTACCACATTATTAATAAAGCACCAATGAAGCCATTGCTATTTCTTGTAACCAAGGAAGGTGAAGTCATATTTTTTTAAGTTTATTTATTTATTTATTTGATATAGAGAGAGGGACAGTGAGGGAGGGAACACAAGCAGGGGGAGTGGGAGAGGGAGAAACAAGTCCCCGATGTGGGGCTTGACCCCAGAGACCTGGGACTATGACCCAAGCCGAAGGCAGACGCTTAATGACTGAGCCACCCAGGAGCCCCACGTGATGGCTTATTTTTACAATAACCTGGTAAGTAAGGAAGGATCTAGTAATGAAGCTAAAACCTAATGTATCATGTGAAAGTTGAAGAGGACTTACCTCACTTTGAGTGGAATATTGTTCTGTTCTGTATTTTTTAAAGATTGTGTTTAGAAACTGTTTTCCCCACTTTATGTCCTGTTATTTATTGTCCTACTCTGTGGATTTTTTCATTAGAGGTCTATTTGTGCCTGGCTTGCCCTGAGGGGAAGGATGATACAGAACTCTCATCTGTCTTTGTTACTATGTATTATTACTTGGGAAACGTCAAGGCAAATGCCATATAAATAAATAAAATGCTCCAGAAGCTTAAGCTCTCACTGTTAGACAGTGGGGAGAAGGAGCAAATGTCTAAGTTTCAAGAGATAGACTTAATAAAAAGCTGTCATTTTCCATAGCATGGAGAAAAAGGATATTCTTCTCAAGCATATGTAATTTGGCATTGAGGATTAATAAAATGTTATTGAGTCTGGCTTTGTTATCTGTTTGTAATGATGGTTATTTGGTTTTATCACAGCCTGGCAGCCCCAGTTCTACTGGGCTTCATGTACATATTCAGCTAGCGACTCATAAAAATAATCTATTGGAAGGAGTATACTATTTTATTAGGAGACACTCAGCAAAGCTGATTTGTTTTCCATTGCTCAGAGGACTCATTTTTGGCAGATCTCTTTCCGATTTCCTCGATCATGTGGAGTATCAGTAAAATCCAGTCAGATTCACCTCCCTCTAAACTCCACCTGAGGAAATTCAACAACGTTCAGACACCAGGGAATCTCCTACTGGGGACTCTTTTTGACATAGTGTATGAAGAGGTTCAATCTCTTCATATCTTCTGTGCAGCTCGTGGTTGATAAATGTGGAGACTGTCAACACAAAGAAGATAGTGTAATTATTTGGAGAAAATGACAGAGTGCACTTTCTTTTTCTACCTCAGATGTAATGAGAATTGGGGTTCCTGCATGGTTCAATTAGTTAAGCGTTGGACTCCTGATTTCATTTCAAGTCATGATCTTAGGGTTGTGGGATCAAGCCCCAGGTTGGCTCGGACCATGCTGCGCATGTACCCTCCTTGGGATTTTCTCTCTCCTTTTCCCTCTTCCCTTCCCACCCCACTCTCTCTTAAAAAAAAAAAAAAAAAAAAAAAAAAAAAAAGTGCTGAGAATTGAGTGTTCTGTTACAATGAACATCCTTGACCAAGGAAACCAGTGTCCCTAATGCAATATATAGACTATCATAGTACTCGTCACACCTGGGTTGCAAATGTTCAAACAATTAAAATCCTAGAGCACTGAAGATACTTCAGTCAGTCAGGGGCAATGTGGTAGCTACTCACTAAAAATGGTCCTTAATGAACCATGCCTCCCAATATTTATGCTCTTGTGCCGTCCCCCTCACACTGAAGCTGATCTGATCTTGCGTCTTGCTTTCCCAAGAGCATGGGGTAGAGTGGTGATGTTTGCATTTCTGAGAGCTTAAGTTGTCCAGTAAGAAGTCCTATTGTTCTAAAGGAGAGACCACATGGAGATAGTATGTGGGAGACCATGTGGAGGGAGACGCTCTGAGTCTATACGTGGAAGGAAGAAGCCAGGGAGGGACAGAGAGAAAGAGAAAGAGAGGGAGGACTCCAGCTGCGCCAGCATCCCAACTAAGACAAGCTGTCAAGATGCCAGGCACAGGAGTGAAGGCTCATTCCGGACATTCCATCTTGGACGTTGAATATACAACCGCCATCTGACTGAAGCTGCATAAAGAATCCGAAGGCAAGACTAGCGAAAGAACAATACAGCTGAGCCACGGTCAACCCACAGTCATGAGAAATAAAAGAATGGCCGTGGTTTAAGCCACTAGGTCTTGAAGTAAATTGTTCTGCAGTCAAAGATAAACAAAGACACCCTAAAATAATACACTTTAGCCTTCTTATACTACATGTGAGGAAAATGAAGATCAGAGCAGTGAACTCATTTAACCAATGTTACAAAGTGATTTAGAAAGATGTTAGTATTAAAACTCACATCTCTAAATTTCAATTAAGATGCCTGTTCGGTGTGCCTGGGTGGTTCAATGAGTTGAACGTGCACCTTCAGCTCAAGTCATGTTCCGGGGGTCCTGGGATGGAGGCTTGCTTCATGCTCCCTGCTCAGCGGGGAGTCTGCTTCTCCCTCTTCCTCTGCCTTACCCTCCTCCCCACTCCTGTGTGCTCTCTCTCGCTCTCTCTCTCAAATGAATAAATAAAATCTTTAAAAAAAAAGATGTCTGTTCATCTCACTATGCTGAGTTACTTTAAGTAAATGAACACTTAATACATCTCTGTAGTTAGTAATTCCACTTTTGAGAATCTATGATTCGGAAATAATAAAGAGAAAACGCTGTGTCTAAAGTTGTTCATCACAGTATTATCTATAACAAAAAAACAATTAGAAATATTAAGTCAAAATATAGTGGTGCAGTTAAAAAATGTTATCTTTTATACTTAAGAAAATATAACCATTAACAACACTGTTCTTGAATAGCATGAGAAACATGTGATATAATGGTAAAAAGGTGGAACACAATGAAAGCTGGATGCAGAATGCTTTCTGTAAGAACCCTAAAACAGAGGGTTTTTTCTTTGAAAGACTAGATGGAGAAAGCAGGTGGAAAAGATTATCACCAAAAAATTGACTACAATTATGAATAAGTAGAACCTTTGTTAAGATTAAAGGATATTTATTTTCCCCCATTTTTTTCTGTACAGTTTCCATCTTTTCATAATGGGCATATATATAATGGAAAATATAAATATGTACTGGAGAGTAAAACTCTATTGACTTTAATTTAATGCCTTTTGATTATTTGAAAGGAACTTTTGGGTTTTCTCTGCCCTTTGAGGTTTTAGGGTCCTCTACTAACAGAAGAGGGAAAGAAAGGGCTCTATGTGTTTTATTACTTCTCCTATGAGTTCTTTTTTTAAAATGATCCTGATGTCAGCTTAATTTCATTTGTATTTTTCTTAGAAAACAGTGGAACAAAATAAAATTCCATTCTAGTTATTTATATCGTTTGCTTTTTCCAACCTTACATAATCAGAATTATAAATACTGTTTAAAATACAAAATGAATATCATTCACTGTATGAGAAAACTGAAATATTAAATGATTACTTTAACTTGGCATTCTTCCTATTTTCCATTTCCAGCTTCTAAACTTTATATGAATTTGTTCAAAGAAGAAAACTGCCTGTCCCTTTAAAATATAAGTTATGCTATTGAAAGATGGTACTAGCCTCTTATACATTCAGCTAATTTACAGGTAAGTCTTTCACTTCAATATCTATGCAACAAACCCATTTCCCAAATGGTTTATTTTTTATCTCTGTAATTTTATAGTTGGTATGATAGATTAGAGAATAAAATATCAACTGTGAAGATATTTTTACTTGTTAGCATTATTTTAAAATGTGAACTATGATTAAGACTTTTAAAATTTTAAAGTTCTAAATCAATTTTTAAATATGGATTCTACTGCTATTGTTTTCACCTTTAATTGCCCCAGTGCCTGGTTGTACACCAGAATAGATTCAAATACAGTTTAAATATCTGAAAAGGCTGATGACTTGAAACATAGCACCAAAATGTGAGAATAACTAAAACAGGAAAGGAATACCTCCACTCATCTCCGGTGAAACAGAGTACATTAAATGTATGTATTTTATATGTTTTCTGTGCCACAGTATTGGCAGCTATGTTTTTCCCCCGACTTTTAGGTTCATAGCTATCACAGAGGGTTGAGGTTGCTGGATACTTTACCCCTAGATAAATAAGGAATAACATGTAATCTGGAAAAAGAAAACAAATCTATTTAAGTCAGCATTATTAATTTATTGTTAACTTATTTTATTTTTTAAAAGATTTCATTTATTTTACAGAGAGAGTGCACAAGCAGGCAAGTGGCAGGCAGAAGGAGAAGCAGTATCCCCACTGAGCAGGGAGCCCAATGTGGGCCTCTATCCCAGGACCCTGGGATCATGACCTGAGCCGAAGGTATCCGCTTGACTGACTGAGCTACCAGGCTCCCCAGAAACTCTTTGTAATAGAACATATGAACACATTTCAACTTTGAAACAATTGCAAATTCTTTCATCTTCATTAGTCATCAATCTTATTTTTAAATATAATCTAATTTTTTAGAATAAAGTTATTTTCATGGATAGCTTAAAAGGTATGAGATTTCATCTTTGCATGACCTAAAGTTTGAACAGCAACCTGAAAAATACATAATGAGGAAATGAAATATACTTTGTTTTAAATAATTTATTCCTTAGATTTATTCTCTTTTCTTTGTCACCTACTCTGAGTCTATATATTACTTCATATACAATAAAAGTTATTTATCAAAGAAGAGATTTGCTAGACATTGTGGAGATTGAACACAAAACTCTAACAACTTCTTGTACCCATCCAGTTATTATTTCCAGAACGGCTGTCTACAGAAGGATGAGTCCCTGTGGCCACATTTGTAATCCATGACTCTATATCCCACTACAGATGATTGGATTGTAGGAAAACACAAGCTCTCCTAGGCGAATCATGTTCTCTCCTCCCAATTTTGGGATTGGAACACAGTGACCTGGGTCAATCGTGCATGTCACATGTTGAAAGTATGCACACTCAGGGCTGAGCTGAGGCTGAGCTACCATTTACATACCCTCTTTGGGACAATATACACTTGAGAGATGGGCAGAAAGTACTGATCTTCAGCAAGAAGCCAGATAACAAGGAACAACAGGAAAGAAAACTAGGTTTTCGAACACAGGAAAAAGATGGCTAAATTTCCCATTCTGTAGATCAGCCTTTGCTCTAAAATCTTCCCAGTTCTTGCTTCAGCCTTGGCTGGCCCCAGCTGTGTCCCTGCCACTACTGCCTCAGAGACTACATTGAACCTTTATAATATTTTCCGTTCTTCCTATGTTAATCTCTATTTCTGGCTACCATAAGTGTTTCATCTAAGTCAATAGCCTTTTTATAATGTATAGCAAAGTGTAAATGCCAGTTTTGCCAGTGGTATTCTGTGGGAGGCATTACATTCTTTGGTTACATTATAAGCTTTCAAGGATAGGACCGTGATCTTACCAATTATTCATAGGTCCTAGCACAGTGCATAATCCATAAAAATATGCTTAATCAAATGACTATGGATGATTAAATGGGAATTTGATATAACTACACTATCCATTTTGTGATTCACCCTATTATTTTTTATATCAATGGAGCACTTTCAGCTTTTTTACTTGTTTCTTTACATTTGCAGATGCACAGTACTTAATCAGCGTCAAGACAAACATCAAGCATGCTGGCAAATGAACTGTAGAGAAGCTTACACATCTGACAGTTATTAAGTACTAGATTGAACTTTGTCTAGGGAATCAGTCAAATGGCAGCTGAACAATTCCTTTTTTTCATTCCAGCATAGACAACATACAGTGTTATGTTAGTGTCAGGTGTACAATATAGCGATTCAACACTTCTATATATTACTCTCTATATATTATTACTATATTAAGTGTACTCTTCATCTCCTTCACCTATTTTAGCCATCATCCCCCAACCCACCTCCCCTCTGCTAACCATCAGTTTGTTCTCTAGAGTTAAGAATCTGTGTCTTGGTTTGTCTTTTTTTCTTGGTTTATTTGTTTTGTTTCTTAAATTTCACATGTAAGTGAAATCATACAGTATTTGTCTTTCTCTGACTGACTTATTTCACTTAGCATTATACTCTCTAGATCCATTCATGTTGTTGCAAATGGCAAGATTTCATTCCTTTTTAATGACTTTCATGGATTTCATTCTCTTTAAATTACATATATATAAAATATAATATATACATACACAATGGGATATTATTCCATGATTTATATTCTTTCATTATTCCATTATTTTATAATATTCCAATATTATTCGTTATTATATTCCAATATTATTCCATTATTTTTTATATATATATATGTATATATATACACACACCACATCTTCTGTATCCATTCATCTATCAATGGACACTTGAGCTTCTTCATAATTTGGCTATTGTAAATAATGCTACAATATACAGGGATGCATATATCTTTTTGAATTAATGTTTTCATATTCTTTAGGCAAATACCCAATAGTGGAATTACTGGATCACATGGTATTTCTATTTTTTCCCTTTTTGAAAAATCTCCATACTGTTTGCCATAGTGTCTGCACCAGTTTGCATTCCTACCAACAGTGCACAAGTGTTCCTTTTTCTCTACATCCTCACTGACACTTGTTGTTTCTTGTGTTTTTGATTTTAGCCATTCTGACAGGTGAGAGGTGATATCTCATTGTGGTTTTGATTTGCATTTTGATAATAATTCTTGATGTTGAGCATCTTTTGATATGTCTGTTGGCCATTTGTATGTCCTCTTTGGAGAAATGTCTTTCATGTCTTCTTCTCATTTTCGTTTGGATTATTTGTTTTTTTGGTGTTGAGTTGTATCAGTTCTTTATATATTTCAGATACTGACTTCTATTGGATATATCATTTGCAAATATCTTCTCCCATTCCGTAGGTTTTCTTTTAGTTTTATTGTTTCCTTTGCTGTGCAGAAGCTTTTTATTTCGGTTTGGTCCCAGTAGCTTATTTTTGCTTTTGTTTCGCTTGCCTCAGGAGACTTATCTAGAAAAATGTCGCTATGGCCAATGTCAGAGAAATTATTGCCTGTGCTTCTCTTCTAGGGCCAGTTTCCCTGTCACCATCTATTGAAGACTGTCTTTTTCCCATTACGACAATCTTTAATGTTTTAAGAAAATCTGATTGTTGATTGTTCTTTCTGTGTTTCATTATTTCTTTTTATTTCTGCATTTGTTAGGTGACTGAATTCTAGGAACTTCCACAATGACTGTACAACTCTAGAGTGTTATGCCATTAAATCACACATGAGGAAGAGTTTGTGTTCTCATATAACATCGAATTCAAAGACAAATAAGGGTTCTGAAAAACAAAGAGCACTATAAGCTCTAACAGTGTGCATGGACTTTTCTCCCTTTGCAGGTTTTCACAGATGCTTCAGTTGAAGTTTATTGTAGGTCAAATGAACTAGGTGGATAAGGTCTTCTTCTTCTCTCAGTGAGAGGTCATTGTCTTCTATCGAGAATTCAGTCAGTAACAACCAGAAACGAAGGTTCTGCAACACTGTTCCCCCTTTTCTTTTTGGTTGAATGAATTATGGCCATAAAAATTCATCCATTTTTTAAAAAAGATTTTATTTATTTATTTGACAGACAGAGATCACAAGTAGGCAGAAAGGCAGACACAGAGAGGGGGGAAGCAGGCTCCCTGCTGAGCAGAGAGCCCCATGCGGGGCTCGATCCCAGGACCCTGGGATCATGACCTGAGCCGAAGGCAGCGGCTTTAACCCACTGAGCCACCCAGATGCCCCCAATTCATCCATTTTTACATTGATTTAGGTCTTCATTGAATTGTGCTTTACTATTTTTAATAAATACTGATTTTTCTGCAACTAAAGATGGAGATAGTGGCCCTAGGGAAGAGAAGATAAGGGGAGGAGGGAGTAGTATTGAACTTTCCTTCTTGGAAATGTAAAGGATTTCTAGAGGAAAGTAATGGAGATGGGTGGAGGGATGCCTTACAATTAAGAAATCATTTTTTTTCACTTTTTTCTCTACTTTCAAACAGTTATTGTGATCATCTATCTTACATATTCATCTGTTTTGCTAGATAGTCAGAAAGTGGTGCATTAACATTGACATATCTATGTTGCACAAGATGAAAGATGTCTGCTAACTTATGCTTAATGAATTGAGTCATCTTTCCATGAAAGTTATAAAATCAAATAAAAATTTTGTTGCTGGAAGAGACTTTAGTAATGAAATAATTATTAATTTTTTCATTAATTTTAATATTTGTTTCAATTCCATCTTATCCAAACATTTTACTTCATTTCATATATGAGAAATAAAAGGCTTCAAGATGAAATAGCACTAGAGTCAATTGAAAGATAGTGGCTAAACCCAGATCTTCTGAATCAGTGTCTTCTCCAGGATACGGCAATATTTCCTCAGATTTTTTGAGGATTATTCGAGATGTCTAGTATACACAACATATTTTTGTGTTTGTCTGAATGTATAACTAAATATCCTTGAATCTGAGAATTTGCTCCATTAGGAATGAATTCACTGCCCTGGAATCAATCTAAGAATTAATTCTGCCAGTTGGCGTGTCTGTCCAAGTTGGACATTTATTCTGGTTTCTAGAAGAAAAAAACCTGGTTAAAAAAGAATTTTGAGAGAGGAAGTTGAATAATAGATGATTAGAAAATTGTACACATACTCTTCCTGTACGGTTTCCTGTCATTAAAAATAAGATTCAAGATTTTTGGTTAGGGAACTATAAGTGAAAATAAATATTTAGAAAAAAAGAAAAAAGTTTGATTTAAACTTCTTATAAGGATACTTACTACAAAGATAGAAATTTGGCATTCATCCCAGGCAAAATCTGGAATGGAAATTTAAAGGACTATGAATATTTAAGGAATAATTACTAGGATATCACATGGATTCCCTAAGACATTAGAAAGAGTTCATACTTCCAGACTGAACTCATGTCCTTCTTTAATGGGCTTACTCTATTGAATATTCAGGAATATATAGTAGATATATGACAAGTGTGGAGAGACATTAGCAAGCCATTTGAAATGTTTTCTTATGAAATTTTAGTGAAAGAGATTGGAAAATATGGACTAGTTTTAAAACAAATAGATTTGAAAAGAGTTGAATGATTTTATTCAAAAGTTGTTCAACAAATAATAATCTAGTAGCTTTGATTTATTGAGTACTTATTATGCATGAGTTATTATACTAAACATGTGTTTTCTCATTTAATATTTAATGTAATAGTTAATGTAATCTATGACAGATACTCAAATTTTATAAATGAGAAAACTGCAGGTTGGAAAGTACATCAACTTACCCAAAACTGATCAACAAAGGAGATGCCAATATATGAACACAAGTTGTTTTACTTCCAGACCCCACTCTCTATCATTAGATTAATCTTAGTGGAAGAGTCTAGTGTTGACCTTGGCTTTATTTAGTTTAGAAGAATTATCCTCCTTGAATGAAATATGGAGAGCATGCCCAAATGATGGAATTGTAATGTCATATAATTTTTAACCTATTGACATAAATTAATGAATCATTTATTTGTATTGCTGGTAGTTTTGCTTAATTTATTCTATTAATAATATTTTACTGGGCATTTATAATTTGAATGACAGAATCAGGATCTGGAATGATATTGAAAATTGGTATTATTAGGTTGAAGTAAACAAGAAGAATTTAATGAAGATAAATGTTAGAACTGGCCCTTGGGCCCAAGAAAGCAGAATAAGAACATCTGAGAGAAACAAATATTGTGGTTTATAATGAAAATATATATTTGGTTTTTGTCCCTGGTACAGGGCTCCTAAAACCATTGGAATTTTTTAAGTGCTGGGAGGGATCTAGGTATCTTTTATTATGTTAATGAAGCAATGTTTTGAAAGCTCCTAGGTAACCTAAAGATTCAGGCGGTTGCCTGGAGAGCCAGCCAAATGATTAGAAGGTCAGAACTTTCAATCTGTTCTGATCTCTAGGGAAGTAAAAAGGGCTGGAGGTTGAATCAATTGACAAGGGCCAATGATTTAATCAATTATTCCTATGTAATGGGACTTTCCAAAAAGGAAAGAATTTGGAGAGCTTCCAGATTGGAGAACATGTGGAGATTTGGGGAGAGTGGCATGCTGAGAGGATGTAAAGCTCAGCTTATACCCACATACCATGCCCTATGCATCTCTTCCAGCTGGCCGTTCTGAGTTAATAGAAAACTGGCAATCTAGTAAATAGAATGTTTCTTTGAGTTCCATGAGTCACTCTATAGAGGCAAATTAAGTGTTGTAGGAACCTTTGATTTATAGGCAGGCAGTAGACAGGTGACATCCTGGACTTGCTATTGGGATCTAAAGTCGGGGTAGTCGTGTGGAACTGAGCCTTTAATCTGTGGAATCTGATGATATCTCCAAATAGATAGTGTCAGAATTAATTACAGTTGACCCTTGAACAACATAGGGGTTAAGGCCACCAACCCCCTTGCACAGTCGAAAATCCATGCATAACTTTTGTTTCTCCCCAAACTTAACTACTAATAGTCTACTGTTAACCAGAAGCTTTATCAATGACATAAACAGTCAATTAACATACATTTTGTGTATGTATTAAATACTATATTTTTATAATAAAGTAAGCTAGAAAAAATATTAAGAGAACAATAAGGATGAAAAAGTGTATTTACAGTACTGTACTGTATTTAATTGAAAAACATCTGCATGTAAGTGGACCTATGCAGTTCAAACTTGTTTTGTTCAAGGGTCAACTGTAATTGGTCAGAATTAATTGCTGTTGGTGGTATGAAAAAAACATACACTGGAGCATGTGTGGAAAAGACTGAGGTTTTGGTTTATATTAAGTTCCAAGAGAGGTGACGCTTTGATGTGGGAGCTCAGAGAAACTCTCTGATCACAGGAGTATTAATAGGATATTAGTAGAACAAAATAGCAGTGAAGTGGGACGGTGCCAGACTATTTTGCATTGAATACCTTTGGCATTTTGTTGTATGTTCTAGGTGCCATAAAGCATATGGATATGTGTGCATGTGAGATTGCTAAAGGGAATGGAATCATGTCATAGAGAAAATAAACAAGATGTTAAGGTGGGGGAGTAGCTTTATAACTATCTTTACATATTAAAAGATTTTCCAAATGGAATGAGGCTAGAGACCGGTATACAAAATGTAGAGTTTGGGTCAATGTGTGATAACTAAAGCAAAACTTCTGTTTTAACACTGGAAGATATTTTTAACAGCACTATTTCAAGATGGCATGGCCTGTCCCATTAGGAAGTGGGTGTTTAGCCTTCGAGGCATTCAAGCAGATACAGAACAAGCAAATGTCAGAAACTTGGTAAACAAATACAAATGATCTCATCTCTGAAGAAAACTCTAAATTAAGAGGTAAATCTATAACTTTGGATAGAGAGGGGAGAAGGTACCAATAATTTTGTAGACGATCTCAAAGGCAGCTAGGACAGACCAACTTTCACTGGTATTTCTATGATGTTTATAGCCTACTCAGTTTGCAGGAGGGGGGAAATATTTTGCATATTTAAACATAGGGCTTTAGAGCTATTTGCTCAGAATAACTATGACTTGCTCTAATGATCTAGTGAAACATGCTGAAAATTATGACTGTGTGTTATATCTCTCCTGGCCCCAATCTTGTCCCTTATCATTATTGCGTATTTACTTATTGTTTATTTATTAGATAGTCACATAGCCATGAAAGGAACATCTTCGTGGTATTCTGAAGAAGACAACTGTTCCTCTTCGGTGTGGTTTGCGTCTTTTCTTCAGGGAGCACATATTACAGCCATGATTTTTCAGAGAAAAGTATCAAAAAGCGGTTTGTCTTGTGACTTTTTGACTTCTCATCCCCAGCCACAGTCATCTCCCTCTTTCCAGACTCTGGGACTTGAATGTATAATTGCAGCCTGTTGTCTGCAGAGTAATTTTAGCCTCATTTGACTTGTAGCACAGCAGGATGACAAGAGTGCTGGCTGTCAGGCAGGGTCAGAGGTCAGCCATTACCCCCTGGACCGTGGGCAGCAGCCTTATCAGGGTTCTCTGGAAGGCTCTTCTCAGCCTTGGGACGGGTCTGCAGCTGGCTGTGTGTCTCTTCAGATCACTCTGGATGAAAACATGGACTGTTCTCAAGACATAAGCTCCCAGCATGCAATTTGGCTCCTATTTTTTTTTTTTTTAAATCAAACTATGAGAGCCCTTCTGAAGTGAAAGAAGCTATGTGCTTGCCATATAAACTTTGAGTGGAATATGTACATAAGCCAGCATTAAAATATATGTCTAGTTTTCTTTATACACTTGAGATCTTAAAATGATATTTTAAAAGGATGTTAAACCAGTATGCTACCTTAGGATGGAAACTGCTGGGTATTAAGTAGGATAATTACTTGGATGCAAACAAATGAATTTCATTCGCAGACTGAAAATCCTGTAGATCCTGTAAAGGATCATAAAAATCACAGAGTTTAAAAAAAAAAAGAAGAAGAAGAAGAAGAAAAAGGAAAAGGGGAAAAAAAGCACATTAAATTTCAGCTAACCTAATCCTATAGGTGATAAAATAATATTCCTTAAATAATACCTCTTATGTTTTTTCTAGTCTAGATTTCAATCTCTGATGGGATGCAAATTCAGATATATTTATAGAGACAGAATATCTTGATATGATTAACTATTCTCCAAACCTGTTCTCAAATATCTCAAATGTTTAACATAACTGATCTCCTCTAAATTTTAGGTAGACATACTTATCTAGTGCATGGTAATTTTAATGAACAAATCTACTAGAAAATGAAATTTAGAGCTTGCTCATCAAATTTGCAGATTTTACTAAACTAAGTGACAATGTTAATGTTCCAGAAATCAAGAATTAAATATAAGATAACCTTGAGAAAATTGGTCAATCTAAAAAAGATGATATTTAGTAAGGGCCAATATAAAGTGGACAGGGAACAAAAAACTTTAAACACAAATATAGTAAGAGGGGGGAATAACCCAAGAAATGTTGTAAATGTACAAAAGGAGAAGTATGAATAAAGTACTTTTATGAAATATGTTGGTGTAATATCGTGATGTCTATCAAACCTGTTAGACACCAGGAAACATTCTTCCTGCTCTATTTTACAAAAGAAGAACAGTGTGTTTCATTCCTCTTATTCCATTTCATTCTAGTATTCATTTTGGGGAGCTGTAGTGCACTATTTAATCAGAGTTTAAGGCAGGATTTTAAACCTTAGATTTAAACCTTAGCCTGGATGTCATCAGAGAAAAGTCATTTTTAGAATAGGCTAAGGTGAAAACATAGAAATCAGGACGTGGTATGGTATTGACGAAGGGCACGGGAAGTGAGGGTAGGTAAGAAACATAAGCAGGCTGAGGTAGACTGCCATGGTGGAGTCAGAGATGGGAACTGAAAATCAGGCCGTTTAACTAGAGGTGTTAGCACCAGGGCTCACCGTGGGTGTGTTAGGAAGGCCCAAGTTTCATTTTCTGCTTGCAGCAGAGGGATTTGAGATCCATGACAACTTTTGAGATCTGGTCGAATGGCTTCCTTCACTTGATCCTTCTGGTCAATGCTAAGAGAACTCTACCATTTCTATCATTTTATTTAACATTTCCCTTATTGAAAGCTTGCTCTGTTCCAGGACACAGTATAAGGATCATTTGTTCCTTTATTCTATAACTATGTATTGAGCTTAGAATGTGCCTTATATTGTGATAGTTACTAAGATACACTGTGCATAAAGCAATGTGGTCTTTGCTTTCGTAACAAGGATGAGACAGATATTAATTACATAGTGTATGCAACCTAAATAAAAGTAAAATCATATATCATTAAAATGTGTTAAGTGCTATTTACAGTAAGGAGGGACACTAGGAGATCTGGGGGCTCTGGTTTGGTCTGAGCAAGTTCTACAATATGAAGAATGAGCAGGAAAGAACTGGAGGAAGAAAACAGAATGGGCTCTGGATAGGGAAGAATCTTGAAGGACGCCAGAGCCAGTGAGGTATTGGGGAGAGTCCCACAGAGAGAGCTGGGGATGGGGAAAGAGGCCAGTTCACACAGGGCCTAGTGGAGTATCTTAAGGAACAACAGAAAGCTGTTGACAGTTTTCAAGTACTGATATAACATGATTTAATTTCTAATTTTTCTTAGGATAACCCTAGCTACAGTGGGAAGTATGGTTTGGAACGAATGTACAAAGTAGCTAAGGGGCCAGTTACTTGGATTATCATAAAAAGGATGAAGAATAATAATGCATTCAGTGCTCACAATCTAGGAGGATCCTCATTTATAGAGGAACAGACAGAGGTTT
Source organism: Martes martes (assembly GCF_963455335.1). Lineage (NCBI taxonomy): Eukaryota > Metazoa > Chordata > Mammalia > Carnivora > Mustelidae > Martes > Martes martes. The sequence goes on along the minus strand of NC_137890.1, from coordinate 29,242,254 downwards.
GGAGAGGTAAATTCCCAAAGCCTACATGCCTATGTGCCAACATGAAAGACTGACTCTTCTGTGTTCAGTCTTCTTAGTCATATACTCATTAAAGCAAGATTCATGTAAATGTAGAACTGGAACAGAAACTTAGACCCTATGTAAATTAATTCACTCATTTATTCAAATAATATTTGTTGAGTTGCAGTTCTAGGCATAGGGGACACAATATTGAAAAGTAAAATTTCTTCTTCTAATAAAGCTTATATTTTAGTGGATGAAAATGTAAATAGATACACTAGCTGTCTAAATATCCGCAATATAATGATAACAACAAAAAGGAGTCAGGGGCGCCTGGGTGGTTCAGTTGGTTAGACATCCAACTCATGATTTTCCTTCAGGTCATGATCCTAGGGTCATGGGATGGAGCCCTGCATTGGGATTTGCATTGAGTGAGGAGCCTGCTTGGGATTCTCTCTCTCCTTCTCCCCCTGTCCCTCCCCATTCACACACACTTTCTCTCTCAAAACAAAACAAAACAAAACAAAACAAAAAAACCAAAAACAAACAAAAGAGGATCACGTGGTGGGCAGTGACAGAATGACTTCTGTTGTTTGGTGGAAACAAAGACTTTCTCCTAAAACCAAAATAACAAGTAGAAAGACCAACCTGTCTCCAAGAAGCCTTGTTATGTTCACTAGTTTAAGTTGGAGAGAAGTATGTTCCCTATATACCACAGAGAAGAAACACACTTATTTATGCTTGCTTGGGGATAAATAGTACTAATCCACAAAAAGCGGACCAGGTACTTGTAGCATACACTGAGACTTGGACATCGGGAAGATTTCGTGTTCATCCATAAAGTAATAAATGCTAGAAAGCAAGCTGTGAAAAGAGTTATAAACCCCAAACCTACTGTGATTGGTAGAATTCTCACATGCCCACCATGACCTTTGCTGCTGGGCGTTAACACCTGTGACTATGTTACATGGGAAAAGACATTTCACAGACGTAATTAAAGTTACTAGTCTGTCATCTTTACACTAGCAGATTGCTCAGTGGGCCTAACCTAACACACCAGCCTTCAAAACCACAGAGCTTTCTCCTAATGGCAGAAGAAGAAGTCAGAGAGATTCGAAGTGTAGGAGGGATTTGAGAAGATACTGCTGGCTTGAAGAATGCTGTAGGTTGTGCAATGTCTAACATTTGTTCATAATCATTATTGAAAAAAAAAAAAAGCATCCAAAATCTTCAGTAAGCACAAAGTAAGTTCACTGTCTTCCTGATAAGATACTTCAGTGTTCTCTTTTAATGTATAAACACAAACTTGAGCTGTGAAGATATCCTTGTCTGGGTCTTACCTGTCAATTATGGAATGAGAAACACCAAGGAGGTGGTAATATCCTCTTGTGCACTATTTTAAATCAGTGCATGTATATGGTTTCATTTTTTTTTAAAGAACCAATGCAGAGCTATGCACTATCAATGACATAATTTTTTATAAGAAATACATGCATTTAATAATGAAGGAATTTTTACCAATGATTACATCACAACAAGCCAATTGGGCAATGCATGTTCTATGCACTGGGTGACTCTGTGCATTGGAATTTGATATAGAATGCATTTGAGTGGGCAGTCTACATTAAGTACTTTCAAAATCCCTTTCTGTAGAAAGTACTATCATAATATCAAGAAATGACACAAACTTGCTGACAGAATAAAGTCACATTCTTTAACAACACATTAAATGAGATATATGTGTCCATGCCTCCCCACCCCATTCTTTTCTCTTCAACAGGGATGTCAACTAGCTACCAAATATTTGTGCTTTCTCTTCCAAACTTGTCCTTAAGAGACAGTTACCTAGCTGTAACTGAAGACTACACTTCCCAGTTCTCTAGACTGGTTTGATAAGATTCTTCCCTCTTTCTTTCTTCCCTTCCTCCTTCCAAATTTGATGAGCACCCACTATAGGACAGTTACTGTTCTAAGAGCTAGTATTATCACTGGGAAGTTGGTCCTGACCACAAAAAACATTAGGTTTAGTGTGTAAAACAAACAAGGAATAACTAAAGTGGCAATTACAATGCATCACGATGTACATGATGATAGCAAGCAAAAAGAACAGTAAGGAAACACATACAGCAGGAGCAGCTAACCCAGACTGAGGAGAGCAGAAATTCTTTCTGAAAAAAACTATCTATGTCATAACCTGTGTGCTGATGAAGAGCTGGGCAAGTGGAGAGTTCAGGATATTTTCCAGACCAGAGCACAGCAGTGGTTGCAGGGGCCATGTAGAGCCTCAAATCTAGAGCAGTAAGCGGGGGTCACTTCACATAGGACCTGTAAGCCATGTTGAGAACTTTAGACTTCACCCTGGGGGAAATGGGGAGCTAGGAAAGGACTTGAAGCAGGGGAGTGACACAGTTCATTTTGTATTGCAGGAAGATTACTCCTGCCATAAGAAGACAGGGAATGTGGAGGGGGGCTGTCTGGTTAACAGTGGACAGTGGTGGGAAGAATTCAAGGAAAAGATCATGGTGGCCAAACCAAGGCACTGGCTTTGGATATGGAACAAGTGAGCAGATTGAAGAGACACATAAGGGGTATCAAATGGGTTTAGTGGTTTTAAATGAAAAGGCAAGAGTAGGGGTCTTCTTGTACTTTATAAACCCATGTTTTAAGACTGAGTGGGTTTCACCTCACTATTGGGACTAGGCCCTTTTCTCATACTAGCCTCTCATCTGATTCCAAGCTGAGAGGTTCAGTCCTGTCTCTGACCTATGTATAAAGAGAAAAGTCATCAAGATCTCTTAATGCAGTCCCACATCTTATCTCCCTCTTCAATCCAAGAGTTAGAACAGCCCGAGTCTGTTTGCATTTCAAATAATTCTATTTGTTTTGGTGTATGATTGTTCCTTATTCTTCTCATGTACCAGGAGTTTCAAAGGTACTCCTAATTCCAGGTATTGGATCTTGATGCTTCCTGACAGATGAAGGTTTTGTGCATATTTTCTTCCTGCTCCTTTCAGACTCACTCTGTGTTCTCCGATTCTCCATGTAACAGCAACTACATTTTAATGCAATGACAGCTATGGAAAAATAAAACTATCAGTCATTGTCAAATATTTTATAAATGGAGACAGAGGAGGGGTTCAGTTCTCTGTGTAACAAGAACAGAGGAGAAAGGTCAGTGATATATCATGTGGTATAGGATTTCCCCTTAAGCAATCTTCAGCTAAGACTTGCTCACAGTGTGGAAGTTTTTGTTGACCAGGGACTCTTAACACTGCCCCTCAACTTAAGGCTACAAATATTCCAGTCTCTGCTCTCTTTGGTATTGGAGAAAGAGAGGTGTGCATTCAAGTGGATCTGGGGAAAGGATTAATTTTTGTCATTTATGAAAGCCAGGAACTAATATTCACAGTTGTTTAACTTATGAAAAATTAATTAGATGACTTATAAATTATGTATGTGGGAAAAAGAAAATCTATCAATGGCTGGTTTGAGGATTCAGAAGGGCACTTAAGTTGATAACAAAAGATATTTTGTGCAGCAGGTCACGTTTGGGGTGGGCTTTTGTTCTTCCTTTGTGCCTGAAAATGGTGAATACTGAATTGTTCTTATGTAATCCCCTGGTAGTGAGGGAACTAGTCATTTCAATAGAGTTTATCACTATGCGCTTGTCTGCTGTTTGGAAGCATAGAAGGCAATTGAAAAAATTGAATAGGAAAGTTGGAGAACTGAAAAGTTTCTAGAACTAGGATGTCTGAATACTGAACCCATGTGCCTAGCAACACCACATGACCTCATAATGAGCGCTTCTCCCAGATCTCATGAGAAAAAAAAATAAGCACAGCGACGCTGGAAGTCAAAACCACATGTGTAATATAATAAATAAATATATCTGACACCAAAAAAGTTGAGACTTATATTTAAAAATCTCTTGTAGAGTAATAAAACATATTCCCTTACAAAATATTGTCCACAAGCCCTCTTACTCAGCTATAGACCCCCAACAGTTAAAATCTGTAGTAGACAAGACTTGCTTAACTCATGCTCTAACTGAAACCCATTGTTACTTCTTATCACACTTTCTTGAGGCATTGATGAAGACATTTTGCAATGACCTGACAATTCCAACTGACAGCCCAGAAAAGCCCTGATAGCAATGGAATGCCTAGAAGACCACACCCCAGACATCCCATTCTTTGTCCATGATCACTACTAAACACATAACAACTCCCATTCAGCATCATGCCCTCTCTCTGCTCTCCTGCAGGTATCCTGCTGAATCTCTCTCTAAAACTCTAGGTGTCTGTCTTGTGGGTGGAGTGGTTGGCTGTTAAAGCTTGAGCCTGCCATCTTTCCCAGCAGATGGCACCCCAAATAAATTTCTCCCTTTCTCTTTTCCAAACTTTCATCTCTTGAGTTACTGACTTCTCTTGCAACAAGTTTGAGTTTGTGCAGCAACATTGCTGGAAAACCTAATCAGGAGCTCTACTTTCAATGTGTCAGCCCCCTCAGGATTGCCCAGGATTTTGCGGTAGGCTATGGCAACACCAAGACCTACCGGGTCCATCCCTCACTTAATGGCTGTGATAGATCCTTCAGTAACTGTCTGACTTTTAAAGGAATATTTACTATTATCATACTTTATTCTGGTTAATTTCCTCTTCCATACCAAGAAACATAGACAGTAGCAACAACATCCATGTGTAGCTGCAAATTGGGGGATAATGATTGTGATAGAAATGTTCAATCTCACTTTGAAAGATATAAATATGACTATCAGCTAATGTCTTCTTTATAGTTCCATAAATCTAATTTTGAAGCAATGATTGGGGATCTAATAACTAATATAAATAAATGTTTAAATGCAAAATAATTTATTCTAGTTTAAATTCTCTAAAGAAATGAAAAATGACAAATGGCAATGCAGAAAATAGTAGCTATTCTGACCTAATGATATATTACCCTCAGTGCCAATCTTGGTAAGTATGATTAAAATCTTAAGTGTAAACTAAATTATATCCTTCAATTGGTATACCATAGATGAGTAAGCATTAAATGAAAAAAATGAAATTCCTTGTACTGTCTTGTATTTTCTACAGCTATTTTCCTTTTACTCTTTTTTTAAATTTTTCTTGAAAAAAGATAGATTGTTTTCTTTATTTATAGAAAATAGTTTAACTAACACTAAGCAACAATATTTCAAAATAAAGTTGAGATAGATTGTTTTAATTGTTTAAAGAAAATAGTTTAATTAACACTAAGCAATAAAATTTCAAAATAAAATTGAAAGGAATTAATGAGTTTGACCTGGAATTAGAGAGACATCTAAAAATAAAATATAAATATACCTAAAGGACAGTCTAGCAATTTAGTCTCGTTTAGCAATGATGGGGGCATTTATAATCCCATCTGGGTTTGGCTTCTTTCATTTTAGGAAGGATTGTTCAAGGGTTTCACTGTAGTATGTACTACGGTATGCAACTGATTTTCATGGTGATATAACCCTTGAGATTTTTGTCTTATACATATGGTTACATAGAAGAAAAAATATGGGGGCACCTGGGTGGCTCAGTGGTTGAAAGCCTCTGCCTTCAGCTCAGGTCAGGATCCCAGAGTCCTGGGATCGAGCCCCGCACTGGGCTCTCTGCTCGGCAGGGAGCCTGCTTCCCTTCCTCTCCTTCTGCATGTCGCTCTGCCTACTTGTGATCTCTGTCTTTCAAATAAATAAATAAAGTCTTAAAAAAAAAAAGAAGAAAAAATATGGATAAAAGTATTAATTCTGATTTTATTGTCAATTTTAATTCACAGGTGCCCAAATATTAAAACTGAGTGACTGAAATGTGTCTCATTATATTCTAGACATTTGCAATGTCAAATCTACAGAGATGCGCCCACTTGGAGACAAATGACCAGACTACCATAAAACAGAAGCTTAATTATGTTCACTCACATTTTCAAATTATTCCCAACAAATTACCTTGCGTAGGTGACACATCCATCAAGGCAAGACTCTAATTTCATATTCACAGTAATGTGCTCCTGTAAACTGCTCTAATAAGGCTTTAACTAAGTTTTCCTTGTGACCTCACTGAGCTGAAATATTGCAGGCTGTGTGTTTTGCAGTGTTTCCAATTAATTTCTGACCTTGGTGCTGCCTGGGCACAATGAGGCAAGTAAAGGGTGGAGATCAGATTTAATTTTGAATTTCCTGACTGCTGCTGGCTTGTATCTCAACTTGAACATTACTTAAACATGTTATTTTTGGTCAGTGACTTTTTATGCAGCACCACTAGGCAAATGTAATTAAGTAGGCTAAGTTTTGTTCTCAACTGTCCTCTGAGTTCTTGTATGGGAACTTGGAGTCTCAACAGGAAACACCTGTATGGTAGTTGTATACCAAGCCTTCCCAGGGAATTAATATATAACATTGTTCCTGAGCCTCACAAACTCTTCCCCAAATAGAAATGCCCAGCTGTACTTGAGGGCTGTATTTTTAATTACTTGTGAAAATCCAACCTCTTGGCTTAGAAGTGAGCCTTGTTATAAAGGTCTATTTGACTTAGCTGCATTGATGGTCAACTACGTCATCCATTCATTTCATCATTCAGTTTTAGAAAATGTTTGACTCAACCAACTTTTATTGAATACCTACTCTGTGTAAGGATTGTGGAGATATACAGAAAGAAATCAGAAGTAGATCCTACTCTCAGCATAGATTGATAAGAAAAGCATTGTTTACTTGAATGGACCTAAACTAATTATTTCTGGGAGATAAGCAGCAGATATTTAGATAGGTTATTTGCCTAGTGAAAAATAAGTTGAAAGCATGCTGTTATAACCCCATTTAACCTGTTTTGGACAATGTATATAGAGTAAACATAATAAAAAAAAACCCTCAATAAATTCTAGAAAGATAAACTTAACAAAACTACACTTCGGATTTCATAACTAAGCTTCTGATAAAGTTGGAGAAATCCTCGGGGACCAGAAGCTAAGAGGCACTGAAAACAAAAGTGGTAGCTCAGATTGAACATGAGGCTGTCATTATCCTGGCAAAATTTACTGATTGACCTCACCCAGAGGCTTGAGTTTTAATAGCCTAGTGGTCTCAGGAAATAAGGCCTTGACCCTTAGTAAGATGAGAGTCTAGAACTGAAAACCCAGCACAAAGTTGAAGGTCTTGAAGAGCTGTGTCCTTAGGGAAAGGGTGTCCCAGAAAGCTCATCCCCCTGCAATAGGGAAATAGCAGGGATACTTATCAGGGTCAGCCTCAGCTCAGGACAGGGGACAGAAGTTTTCCCCAAGACCTGCAATCACAGATTGTCCTCATTTGAGCTTAGAATTTGAATTTACCACAAAAGAGATGTCTAGATAACATCAAGCTAAGAAATTAAAGTGATCAAGGATCCATAGTGCCCTGTAGAGTCTAATAGAAGTGAACACAATTCTGGTAAACAGTGATGTATGTTCAATCCAGATCTCATAGCATCTCCAAAGATAAAGCATCAGCTTATATTAAAAAAAATAGAATTTGTCTCCAAGATATACAAAGAAATATTAAAATTCAATAATGAGAAAATAACCCGTGCAATCGGAAAATGGATAAAAGATCTGAACAGGCAACTCACCAAAGCAAATATACAGGTGGCAAATAAGTTATGAAGAAATGCTCAGTATCAAATGTCATTATAAGATTCAAACAACAAAATTAAAACAACTATGAGATGCCACCACACCCCTAATCGACTGGCAAAAATCCAAACACTAACAACACCAAATGTTGATGAGGTTATGGAACAGGGACTCTCACTCATTGTCAATGGGAATGAAAAGTAGTATAGCTTTTGGAACCACTTTGGAAGACAGTTTGTCCATTTCTTACAAAACTAAACATAGTCTTACCATGTGATTTAGCAATTTTAGGTATTTAACCGAGTGAGTTGAAAACTCACATGCTCACACAAAAACATCCACATGGACATTTAGAGTAGCTTTATTCATACTTGCCAAAACTTGGAAGCAACTAAGATGGATAAACTGTGGTACATTCATACAAGGGGTATCATTCAGCAATAAAAAGAAATGAGTTATCAGGCTGTGAAAACACATGGAGGTATCTTAATAGCCCACTGTAAGTGAAAGAAGCCAATTTGAAAAGGATACATATGGTATGATTCCAACTATATGACGTTCTGGAAAAGACAAAAGTATAGACACAATAAAAAATTAGTGGTTGTCAGAGATTCAGGGAAGAGACAAAGAGAGAAATGAATGGGTGGAGGCACAATAGGTTTTTAGGGCAATGAAACTATTCTGTGTAATACTGTAAGGACAGACGCATAAAATTATACATTTATCCAAACCCACAGACCTGTATAACACAAACAGTGAACCCTAAAGTAAACTATGGACTTTAGTTGATAATAAGGTATCAACTTTTTTTTTAGATTATTTATTTATTTATTTATTTGACAGACAGAGATCACAAGTAGGTAGAGAGGCAGGCAGAGAGAGATTGGGGGAAGCAGGCTTCCCGCTGAGCAGAGAGCCCAATGTGGAGCTCGATCCCAGGACCCTGGGATCATGACCTGAGCTGAAGGCAGAGGCTTTAACCCACTGAGCCACCAAGGTGCCCCAAGGTATCAACATTTTTTTTTATCAATTAAAACAATTATCAATTAAAACGTAATATATTACGTTAATAACAGGAGAAACTCTTGGGAGGGGATTATATATAAGATTCTCTGTACTTACTGTTCATTTCTTCTATAAGTTTAAAACTCTAAAAAATCAAGTCAATTAACTTAAAAAATTTATAAAAGAAAGAAACTACCTATAAAGGAATGTTAATTAGAACAGCTGGAAGGGAGTTAGCACTTTAGCAACATCAAATAATTGATTTATTAGATATAAAATTAGAGTGTTTGAAATGTTTAAGGGGCAATTATATAACTGATCAAGAAATAAGAAAAGGTAAAGAAAAAAAAGAATTAGGAATATTTAAAAACTAGTCAATAGATAATCTAGAAAAAATATTATAATGGAAATTAAAGAGTTAGTGAGAATATTAGACTTCCCTTTCAGTCCAGGTGGAATAACAGGGACCATATTTACTCTCCTACTTGAATCAACTAAAAAAAAAAAAAGAGAACAAAATGTAGGAAAAAATGGTTTTTAAGATACTAGATATGAGATATCAATGGACAGTGATATCTTTGAAATAAGAAGCAAATAAAATCAGTCCCATGGTTGCTTAAGATTACTGTTTTGAGAAGATTTCCAACTCATGGTGCAGAAAAGGTGAACCTATGCAGAACCTGACAGCGTCCTTGAGTTGAGGAGATAGAGGCAATAATCCTGGGAGACCAAGGTAGCTGGACGATGCAGGGCTGATTCCCTAAAAGGAGAGAGCTACATAGCTAGAGAACTCTGAATCTGAAGAAGGTTCTCCTTGTGTATTCAGCAGAATCCTAGTCAGCCTGTGCATGTGGGAAAGGTAAGGAAGGTACTGGGAGCTGTTGAAACAACCAGAAAGATTAGAAGGAATCTTTAAAGTGAGACCAAACTCTTTCTAAGTAACCTAAATGCAACGTAAATAGAGCTCAAGAATATTTATAACAATATAAAATACCCAGCATTCAATAAACCAAATTCAAAGTGCCTTGAATCAGATAAGAATTTATCAGTTGTGCAAAAAAGAAGAATTTAATTCATAATGTGGAGATAAATCAATCAGTTGAAACCAATCCAGAACTGACACAGATGTTAGAATTAGCATACCCGAACTTTAAAAAAATTGTTATACCTGCATTCCAACATTCAAAACGTTAAATAGAGACATAAAAGAACCTAAACCAAACTTCTAGAGGTGAAACCTACAATACATTGGGAGGGATTAATAGTGATCAGGCATTGGAAAAGAAAATATGAGCAAACTTGAAGACATAGCAATATCAAAAAAATATCCAAAATGAAACCCAGAGAAAAGAGAGAATTTAAACAAAGAAACAAAACAATGAACAGAACCTTAGCAAGCTGTGGGACAGTTTCAAGTGGTTTGATATACATAGAACTGGAATCCCTTAAAAAGAGGCTTGAGTGGGAGACAGAAAAAATATTTGAAGAAATAATGGCCAAAATTTTCCTGAACTTCATTATAATTATAAACTTACAGATTCAAGGAATTCGATAAACCCCAGGCACAAGAACCATAAAGAAAAAAAATGCACATCACGATAAAATTGCTCAAAAGTCATAAGGAAAGCTCTTAAAAGTATGCAGAGAGGAAAAAAACGCATTACCTGTAGACAAATGGAAATAAGCATATAGTCAGAAACAATGCAAATGAAAAGACAGTGGAGCGATATGTTTAAAGTACTGAAAAAAAAAAAAAAACCATCAGCTTAGAATTCTATATGTTCTAAGACCTCCCATTGAAACTGTGGATAGTACCCAATGCCAAATACATAACAGTTTTTTTTCCTATATGTACATATCTGTGATAAAGTTTACAAATTAGGCACAAGAGATTAATAGTACCTAATAATAAAATAGAAAAATTATGATCATACACTGTAATAAAAGTTACATGAATGTGGTCTCTCTCCCTCTCAAAATATCTCATTGTATTGCACTCACCTTTCTTGTTTTGTTGTGAGATGATAAAATGCCTGTGTGGTGAGATGAGGTGAAGTGAATGACACAGGCACTCTGATGTAGTTGGGCTACCATTGACCTTCTGACAAGTCTTCAGAGGTAGGATCATCTACTTCCAGGCGGTGGTTGATTACCATAAGGAAACTGCAAAATCAAAAGTGCACATAAGGAGAACTACTGTACTTCATGAGATTTCTCTCTCCATCTCCGAGACCCTACATTTTCACCACGATGTACTGAAACATGGCTTTATTTTTGTTTGACCTGCTTGGCATTCAGTGTTCATGGCTTGAATACTCTTATCTTTCTAAAAAGCCTAAAAATAATTAGCTACCCACTCTTTAAATATTGTTTTTCTGCCATTACCTCTATTCTCTTTTTCTGGAATCCCAATTAGGGCATGTTGAGTCTTTTCAAAACATTTTCCATCACTATTCACTACTCCTTTATCCCTCTGCAGTGTTCTGGCAGAATACCTCAGCATTTTCTCCTTGTTGACTAATTATCTCTATTTTTGGGTCCAGTATAGCTATTTTCTATTTCTTTGCTTGTTTGATTTAATGTCAATTACTGTATTATTTCTAGTATTTTTACATTCTTGTCTTTTATTTTCTGTGTTCTTTGTTCTCATTTCATATTTTATATTTTTGTTTTGTTATATCTTCTTATATCTCTTTGACAATTCTTATCATACATGTTTTAAGTTAATTTTCATATTGTTTTATCGTATTTTCATTTTATTAGATTGATTTGATCTCATGGCTGTTGTTTCTAAACTGGTTTCCTTTACGAGTTCTGGAATGTAGGTTTGTAGGTTCACCTTGACTGGAAGTCTGACATGTTCTGTAGTGTGTCTTAGGGCCTCTATCCCGCAGAGATTCTGTAAATAATGCAAATCCAGACATCAAGTTCATGGGTGGCATAATCTCTGCCCTGATTTCTAGCCCTACTTACTTCCTCCTGTCCCCCACCACTGTTGATGTAATTTTATAAAAGCTCTAACCATCACCTCACATAAATGGCGGGTACCCCTGTTCTGAGCTTTCATTCACAGCATGGAGAGCCCACTGCAGCTCCTGGTTTTAGGTTGTGAGTTCTCACACAGTCCCATCTCCTATGGGACACTTAGTTTTTATTACCTACTAGAGCCCAGACTGCCAGCAGTCTCTATGAGCTTCCAGTTCAGGAACCAGCAAACCCCACCTACTGCTTTGTATTTGTTTTACATTTTTCATTAAAAAATGTGTATTTTGTCTTTGAGAGTGGTTTTTACAGTAATTTCTTTTATTTTGTTTCAGTTAAAATTTGTATGGGAGATGGGTTATGAATTTTTCACAGGTGAACTTAATACTATTCATTTTATGATAAGATGGAGATGGCAGAAAAGTTTCATTAAACACTTTTGTATTTTCTGTATCACGGTTGCTCTTATTTAGGCAACTGGTTTAGTGGCCCTTGGATAGACAACGACAAGGAGTCTGGTTCAATTCCTCTACAGAATAAAAATAGAACAGTCAAGTTATTTTTTGAAAAGTAATTGATTGTATACTGCCTTCAGTTCAAATATTTGTTTACTAAATTCAGTGACATTCTATTTTATTTTACTTGTTGGAAACCTGAACTTGATACTTCATTTCCCACCCCCCCCAACACCAGATGTTTTCAATGTAACATTCAGGGAGCAGGACCAAAATATGCTTTGAATATACTTTGAAACCTCGTTGTAAAAGATTAATGATCTTTCATTCAACAAGTTGTCCTTTTTTGTCCCCAGTCTTCCTTTAAATGATCACGTGACCGATAGCTTATCCATGTGTATTGTACGTTACAAATGAACTTGTCAGAAAAGGAATTATATATGTCCGGGAACCAGAGATAACTTAACCTCAGGACCCATTTCCCATGCCCCACCCATGGATAATGTGCAGAGTGTTCTTTCCTTAGGAAGAAAAAGCTTTCATTATCATCAGACAATGATTATTATGTAAGTTGGTCCCAGAATAATATGGATTTTACATATTTTAAGGTTTACTTTGCATTTTGGTGAGAGGACCTCAATTGCAGTAAGTAGTGTGAGAGGTTGTGAGACTAACAGTGTGAAGATAAGTTTGTAATGGAAATCTAAGGAATGTGGTTTGGATTACTCTCCAAAGGGGGACAAATGGCGAAATGGTTGGTAAATATTTATTACACTAGGCAGAAGCAAACATCTTCCACCCAGAGCAACTGCACATAGACCATTTTAAAACACCCCCTGTTTCTCTGAGGTTGACAGTTAACATTTTACATACCATGTAAGCCATCTTTCCCTTAAACAAAAATTTAAATTGTTAAACAGCTGTCATTATTGTACAGAATATTTAGCAACAAAACTGTAGGGAAAAATATTTCACAGAGATAAAATAAGAGAGAGAAAGTTTATCAAAACTTAGATTAAATTAAATTAGGAGATTTTTTTCTCTCATTCACTGAGCTCAAACTTTGGTGCTTATACAAAAAAGAAATGAGGACATTTAGAAAATGTCCATGGCTCTCCATATGCAGTTGTAGGGGGAGAGCTGAACCAGGGGTTGAAGGAATTAGAGAAAGGGAGCCCGGCTGCTTCACAGTTTCTGAAAGAGAGGCTCAAAATTATTTTTGTATCACACTTTTCATACAAAAGTGTGGAAAAGCACCAGTCATGCGTATCAAAGATTCTAGGAAGGAAGGCAATTGGAGATGAAGAAGAGACTATCCCTCATTTCTTTCTCCCTTCTGATGCCATCAGGTGCTGTGTGGGTCATCACCAGACACAAATGGACCTGCAGTATCCCAGTCCCAAGGTGCTATAGAGGATTTGCCTTGGAAAACAACAGGCCCATTTTATGAATATTCATGTGCATCAACCACAACCAAAAATATCAGAGGAAAAATATCTAAGACTTTTTGGTGCATGGGAGGGGTGCTACATTGTTTAAATTGGGAACAGATGGGTCTCTTGGGTGGCTCAGATGGTTAAGTATTTGCCTTCAGTTCAGGTCATGATCTCCAGGTCCTCAGAAGGAGTGCCATATTGGGGCTCCCAGCTCAACAGGGAGTCTGCTTCTTCCTCTCCATCTGCCTCTCCCCTTGATTGTGCTCTCTCTGCTTCTCTTTCTCTCAAACGAGTAAATAAAATCTTTAAAAAATAAAAATAAATAAATTGGGAACACATGAAAATCAATGTGTTCTTCTGTTTAAATGGGAAAGGTTTCAAAATAAATTTGGTAACTCAAAAATAAAGATTTTAATATTAGACATGAGATAACTCAGATAACAAATGAATAGCTTCCTAATAAATAAAGCCTAAAAAATTGTCAACATTTATGACCACTGGCATAAAATTTTTGTTTGTCCTAAGTGAATGAGTACTTAGGAGACAGCAACAACAAAAAAATCCATTAAAAATCCATAGATGCCTGATATTTATAAATACTTTTGAAAATGAACATGAAATAATTATTAAGATTTAGATTCTGTTAATTAGGAAGTTTGTTGGCTTATAATAGCCAAGAATGCTGGATATATCAAAGAACAGTACTAAAATCTTTTTAATAAGTATCTTTAACTATAATTAATTTACCATGTTTAGTAATTTGCTTTCTCCTTTTAAAAAAAAAATTTGAAGATTTTATTTATTCATTTGAGAGAAAGAGAGAGAGCGCACATGAGCGAATGGGAGAGAGGCAGGGGGAAAAGCAGTTCCCCCTTGAGCAGGGAGCCAATATGGGGCTTGATCAGAGGACTCCAAGATTATGATCCAAGCCAAAGACAGAAGCTTAACCATCTGAGCCACCCAGGTATGCCTCCTCTCTCTTTTTTGAGGGTCCGCTTGCTCAAGGTACTACTTAAGAGGGAATATAGCGTCATAGTCAAAACACAGGCTCTATAACCAAATCACTGCTTCGTGACCTTTAGCAAGTTACTTAACCTCGCCATGTTTCATTTCCCCACCCATAAAGGATAATAGTACTTATTTCAAGGAGTTGTTGTAAATATTCAAAGTTTTAATATACTTAAAATACACTTAAGCTGACTTGCACTTTTATAAACTTTAAATAATTAAGAGCTCCAAAGGTAATTGGATTTTCACTTTCTTATGTGGCTTCTTAGTTTTTATGAATATTTTTATACACTATTAATTGCAATATTTTTGTGAAATATCCATTGTTAATCCTATTTTTCAAATATGGGAATGAAGCAGAAGAGATGGCTCAAGGCCACTTAGCCAGTTAGACCCAAATTTGGAAGCAGAGTCCAGATCCCACGGTTCCTGCTATAGGATGCAACCCACTGTGTCCCACTGTCTCTTGACAATTGAATTTTAACTAAGGCTGTGGGTAACATATATACACATGCACACAACTGTGTGTGCATTATGTGAGACAGAATTTAGGATATGCAAAGAAAATAATCTCACTAAAAATGTATTTTACTTTTTAAAAAGATTTATTTATTTATTTTGGAAAGAGAGAGAACAGAAGTAGGAGGGGCAGCGGGAGAGAGAATCTCAAGGAGACTCTTCATTGAGCGTAGAGCCCAACACAGCCTCCATGTAGGGCTTAATCTCACGACCCTGGGATCATAACCTGAGCCAAAACAAGAGATGGACACTTAACCAAATACAACACCCAGATATCCCTAAGAATGTTCTTTTAGAAAAGTAGTTATTTAAACATGGCTAAAGAAGTGAACAGAGCCCAATGAGGAGGCAATTAATCAGAAGTCCACCAGCTGGTTTCATTTTATTTCTCAGTGTATTGAGCACAGTGTCAATCAGGGGCTAAGAAAGAAATCCAGCCTCTGAGTCTGTGCTCACCAGTTTTCCCCAGGGTGCCCAGGACCTTGTGGTGGGGCAAACAGAGGCACAGACCCTGAAACCCACCAGGGGAAGGCAAGGCAGTGACTGTCCATGATTAAATCATCTGTAACCCTTTATCTTGTTTTGGTTCTCAGAAACAAATCAAGGACACCATAAACAGAATGTAAATTGGTCTTTGTAGTCTTGCCCTCTGGCATAATTAGCAGATGCCTGGTCATAATGCAAGCCAGTTGAGGGAAAATCTATTTACATAACGAAATATGATATTTCCATGTTATCTGGAAACTGCTTCTTGAAGTTTCTGTGTTCCTTTTGTTAGGATGACTTGGAAAGGGGTGCTTTACTATGTTAATTCCCAGCCTAGAATCCCTGGACCTAGAGTCCTCAAAATATAAAGGAACATTTTTTAAAAAATCAATGAATGAAATGGAAATGTAGTGTCATAAGCTTTCCTAAAAGGTAGCTACGAATCCTAGTGGATTCTTTTTTTTTTTTTTTTTTTTGTTC
The DNA here is from genome assembly GCF_963455335.1 of Martes martes. Lineage (NCBI taxonomy): Eukaryota > Metazoa > Chordata > Mammalia > Carnivora > Mustelidae > Martes > Martes martes. Next base: position 29,226,254 of record NC_137890.1, on the reverse strand, counting down.
TACAGTCAGGAAACACTGACAGCATGAATGGAAAAAATGTCACTTTAATATTTAATAGCAATTTTGAGAAAACAAAGCTTTCCAAACAAGGTATACAGAGGAGAGAGACAGAGAATGAGAGAGACTTTAAATTGGAAATGTTGGGAATCTTTCCTAGTAGACAAAGGGAGGTCATTTTCAGATGGAAGACAAAAATGATGAAGGTTCAAACAGAAATCATAAAGGAGGAAAGACTAGCATAATACACTCTATGGGTGTTATCTAGACTTATTAAGGTCTTAAAAGCAATTTTTCAATGCAAATTGGATTTAGAAAAGAGATATGCCTAATTTTACTTGGCTACCTATCTTCTCTTGCTTCATATGCCAAAGTATACTTCACTGAAAAAGATGGAAGAAATCTAGCAGGTATTTTGTAGGATTTCTTTGCAATAAAAATGTTTAGAAATAAAATACATATCCATCTGTAAGCTGGCAACTTACCAGCTAATGGAAAGTTTATAAGCAATTTAGCTATACATAAATTAGTAAAATTTAAAGTGGAGTATATTAAAGCTAAGAATATAAAACCTATAATTAAAAAAAATAGTAGCTATGCAGAGATAGACCTGGTGGTCATACTGAAATATCAAGAGTAAGATTTGTGTCCATGTTCAATGTGTTTATAATATAATTAACTAATTAAAAAAAACTCTGGGAAAATTTCTTTTAAAATTAAATAAAATGGATAATTTTTGAAAGTACTTTGACTTAACTTGACCCCAGCCGAGAGAAATCCTAAAGACACCAGTTGCCATAGAATAAAAGAGAAAGTAATTAAAAAGCATCAGACCTTGATGGTGTCATAAAAGACTTGATTCATCTCCAAAGTAAGCTTTAGAAATCATGTCACGTCAATGTTCTTTAATTATTCCAATGCAGAGGAAAACAGATAAAATGTTTATTTTACGCAAATGAATAAAAGATTTTTTCCTCCAAACTCGATAGATCCCATCAAAAAAATAAAAGTATAGACCAATCTCACCTATTAATATCTACATAAATATCTTTGATCACTTACTAGCAAGTAGAATTCAGCAATGCGTTAACAAACTGTACATCTTGTCCAAGATTTACTCTAGGAATTGAAGAATAGTTAAATATTAGAAAATCCATTAACAAAATCTAAGGTTGTTGAGTTAAAATTTAAAAAACCTTTAGATGGACATGTCTGTTCCTCAGAGATGCAAGAAAGGCATTTGACAAAATTTAATACCTATCGTGCTTTAAAAAAAAAAACAATAAAGTAAGAATTGATAGATAAGTCCTTAATATGGCCACATTAATATGGGCTGAGTTTATGTATGCTTCTCGCTACTATGTAAATTTATTTAAAAATAAAGTGAAAGTATTACATAGATTTAAAATGGAAGACAATATTTCTTCAAGTATTAAAAAAAGAGATGTTTGGAAACAAGTCTTTAAACAAATGTTTAAACAAATTGAAGGGTCCAGGTGATGAGGCAGAGCCTCGAGTCAACGGACTCTAAGGGAACCCAGTGTGACATCCACTAGAGCCTGGAGACCTGTAGAGACCTGTAGAGTTGGTCCTAGGAGGTGGAGTCTAATGAGTGAGGGAGCCAGGTGAGGGATGGGAGTATTTTGCCACTTGAACTCTTAAGAACGGTGTGGAGATTCCTTTGGGGTTTTTTCCCCTCCTGTTTTTGATAGTTTGGAGATTTGACTTCTGATTTTTCACAAGAACTGGCTTTAAAAATGCAATGTAATGAAATATCCATAAATGATTAACTTTATTATCTGGTCAATAAGATACAGGTTTGCCTCCTCTTATCCCACTTACATTTTTTTCCCTATTTCCCTTCCTGTGATTTATACATTACTCTGAAACTTCTGTATTCCTGGAATTCTTTTAAAAATGGCAACCTCTTATCAATGACTTCTAATATCACAATTTTATTCTGCAAGTGGGAAATTGTGAGTGTTTTGAGAGTTTGAAAGGAGTATATAAGGATAGTGCTTTCCTAGCTCTTTCAGTTTCATGTCACTGGATGGTGCATGTCCTGATTGTGGGCACCATATGCAGTGTAATCACTGCCATGTCCTCGAAACCCAGCACTATGCCTGGCACACGCTGAATTAAGGATACGAGGTGATGGAATAAGTGCCATCTTAATGACTGTTACTGATTTTGCTGTCTACATTGATAACATTTCCTCCTAAATATTCCCCATGTGCCACACTGATAGTCAAAGAATATTACCTTCTTTGCAGAAAAACAGCTTTCCTCCATTAAGACTAAATAAGTAACAGGGACCGGCTATAAAAGCCACCCAATCAAGTTAGTGTGAACTTCACCGAGGCCATTTGACTCAGCCATGTAAAAGCTACCAGCCAGACAAGAGGTTTCCATTCTGAAGAAGCAAATCAATGAGAGTTAAAGAAGACTTCTAATTAACATATTCAAAAAACTGTAATCCAAAGATGGACATCGCCAGAAAATTACAAGCTTCTAAAACCAGTAGACAGACATGGTGGTGAAATGATCTTTCTAACTCATTTACCTAAAATCTTTCATTTTCCTTACTGGTCTAATGCTCACAGGCTTAAGGTCACTGTGAGATTAGTGATAAAGATACACAGGTTTCAGAGTTCATAACACAGCTGACTTGGGAAGATTTCACATGTCCAGTGCATGCCCCCCAGGGAAGAGTGTTTATTTCAGCCAGTAACAAACATGGCAAAAGATGTGTCACTCTGACGTCATCACTACTGGTCACTGGAAATACTGGCTGAACATCAGCCCAGAACCCACTCCCATGGGTCCCCTGCCAAACTGCTTGACTAAATCCAGACAAGTTTATAATTTTTGATTTGGCTGAAAAAAATGCTGAAAAAGGTCTCATGTGCTTGGCAATCTAAACACACTTTAGAACATTTGAGGGTAGACTTTTTTATACTGAAAAAGTACTTCTGAATTTCTTAAAAGCATCTTTATTGAAATATAATTCACATACCATACAGCCCACATACCATGGGGCTTTTAGTGTATTCACAGTTTATGTACCCATGACCACAATCCATTTTAGAACATTTGCGTTACCCTGAAAAGAAGCTTCCCACTCCTGATCTGTCATCTCCCCCATCTTCTTACCCTCCTCAGCTCTAGGAAAGTACTAATGATTCCCCTTCCTTCCCCCAGAGTTGTTTTTGTTGCTATTTGCTTATTTATTTCTTTAGCAATATGCTAGTCTATTTCAGTGAAGTCTTTTTCCCCCCTGAGTGTGAAACCTTTGGTATCTAAGAGGGCATTGCCTAAGGCCTGCACGCAGTTAGGGTTAGCAGGGATCTCTTTGAAGTCTTTCCTGATCTCTCTTTTAAACTGGCTGCCTCACTGGATCTTACACCCACCTGTTAGGCTCCACTAATTACCAGCTGCTTTTGACGATGCCGTGGGACGTAAGTTGCTCTGTAGTCTAAACCTGTGAAATTCAGTCAGGAGTATGTTTTGAGGAGTCTTAGTCATTATTCTGGCCTCAGGAGGATACTTCTTGCTATCTCTTTCTCTGTTTTGTCTCTAGTGAGCCAGTTCTTCTATGTTTATGCTTTTTGCTCCTCATTAAGAGGACCTATTGCTTTCAGGAATATCCTGAAGATTGAACTTCACGTGAAAAAATAAAGGCAGTTCCTTGGGGAGAGCTTCTGAGGTCTCTTTTCTTAGAGACTATCTCTCCATCTGGGCAAAATTTCTCAACCCTATCCTGGGACTGGCTGGAGCAGTTAGTGTCTGGTCCTCTGGTCTTTGGGCCTCACTGTCCTGGTGTGGATCTTCTGTCCTACGATTGAACTGATGTCTGAGCAGCAGGAAGCCCCTTCTTGCCAACCACTCCTGTAGTAGAACTTCCATACTTTGTCTCAGGGCTCGCTGGAAAAGAGCAGTCTCCAGCCTCTCTCTCATGTACCCCTGGAATATATCCTTTTCAAGTTAGAGTCAGAGGGGAGGAGAAATGTTGATGATCTGCCTCTTCCAATAAAATGCAATAACCCTGGACGGGAAGCTGAGGGGAGGAGAACCCCATAATCTTGGTTACATTCACCTGGATTTGCACTATGCCAGGCTGAACTGGGGGTGGAGAGGGAGAGGGGGTCCATGGCCCCCATGCCCATGACTCTCACTGCTCTTACTGAGTTTTGGTAGGTTTTCTCCAATTAAATTTGTTTGTTTGTTTTTTAATTTGTTCTATGCCATTAGGACAATTTCCAGAGATTCTAAGTTTTTGTTGTTTTGTTTGCATTTTTTATTTTTTAAAGATTTATTTACTTGAGAGAGAGAGAGAGAGAGAGAGAGAGAGAGAATGTGCAAGAGGTGGAGGGGGAGAGAGAGAATCTCAGGCAGGGTCTGCCCTGAGTGCAGAGGTAGTGCAGAGTGCAGGCTCAGTCTCATGCCCCTGAGATCAGGATGGAAACTGAACTGAAACCAGGAGTCAGACCCTTAACCAACTGTGCCACCCAAGCAAGCACTCCTTGTTTTATTTTTAAAATACACTTCACTGGTTTCACTTGTTTTGCTGGAAAGTGGGTCAGCAGAGCTAGGCAGCATCTCCAAAGTGGGACTCTGATCCCTTGCATGTTGTTTTCATGACATCCTCTTCTTTATGGAGTGAACTCTGGACAACTGATGCTAAAACCAATGGCAAGAACATTTAAGTGTTTTGTTGACATCCCTCAAGCGTTGCAATTTATATCTTTATAACTCTTTTCTAGGTGAAGAAGAACCACTACGAAAGATTTTTATGGATAAATAATGAAATAAAAAGTAAATCAGCATAAATAACTGTTCTTAGTATGTGAACTCTAGAAGGATTTGGTACATTTTAAACTATTTTAAAGCTTCCAAGCCATATCACTCCCTGTTATATCACTCCCTTAAAAAGATAACCTCCTTTTATTTCTGTAGCTTTAGCTTCAAAGCTTGAAAGAAAAAATCATAGCTATGTATTATGCCCATCTCCACACAGTTCAAAGTGTAAAATCCTGGAAGGGGTTAGGATATGGTTAGCGTTTTGGAAAGCCAATAGTGTGTACCTTTCTTTAGCTTTGCACATAAAATAATGGTATTAGTTAATTTTACCTCTCAGTGTGTTTTTATAAAAAAAAATAAAGGTTGGCTTAAGTGGACAATAAATGTTTGCTTACCTTCTTTCCATTGCTTTGTTTAGCAAATATGAACTGGCACTCCTATTCCTCTTTTATTCTGAGATTATTCTGCAGTGGAGGAGCTGAGGTCATGACTGAAGGAACCCTCTTTGCCATTGTATAGTGAGCAAGGCTGGAGTTTATGTTGTTCTGATAGCAGTCCCCTTCTTTCAGCTCCTAGTACCTTGCTTTCCCTTGAACCTGAATGAAAAGTTTCAAAGCAGTCTTGTTCTAAATTTCAAGTTGCCTGATGGTCCCACTTACCATTCACATATAGATACAAATTTACAGTAACAGTTCAGTTATATCAATTTTCTTAAAATCCCTTGTCAAGAATACTTAAGTATATATACATCCATTCAGTCACTTATTCAACAAGGCAAATTATTACATTCAGTGATGAAACTCATACAAATAAGACACAGAGCCTATGAGAAAATATTAGGGGAGTGAGACATAATGGCATGTGCTATGAAGGAGATATTTACAAGGCCCTGTGGGAGTAAGAGGAGGACAGAGTGACATGACAGGCTAAGGGATAAAGAAATAATCCTCCTCTCCTTATTTGAAGGATCAAGTCCTGATTCACTATATATTAATGAGTATAAAATATATATGTCATTGGGAATGGAATTAGAAGGAATGTGTGTGTATGTAAGACTTTTGGGACATCTGGATGGATCATATGGTTAAGCCTGTAGAAGCCAGGTTGTTGTTCATCTGAGTCAGCAATCTTGAATTTGGAAATGGCATAAAAATGAAGCTATATGCGAAATTTAGGTAGAAAAAGTCAGTGGCAGGTAAAGGAACTCAAAAGACTGACTTGAGAGAGACTTTTTTGTAGAGTGGAATAGGAACATCATCAGTCTCAGGCAAAGTTATTGCCACGTGTTTACATGTGTTCTCATTTCTCATTTATTTCTGTGTGAGGGGTGGAGGAAGAAGGCATACTATGAGAACCGTCCAGGGTGGGGAAAGAACAATAACAATATGGCCAACACCTTAACCATGTGGATCCCAGGGAGAAATCTCATTACCCACTGGCACCCTGCTTGGGAACATGCATAAATTAGGATTGCCTTGAGGAGGAACAGTGAGCCATAGGGTAACTGTCAGGCCTATAGAACTGATAGTCAAGACACTTTGGTCAGACCTTGCCTAGGGTAATACTATGGACTTTCATAATAATCCCTTCTTATTCTTGGCTATAGAGATGAGCAAATCAAGGCCCAGGAAGCTGAAGTGTCTTGTCCAATGTCACATCATTGTATCAGAGAGAAATAAGAACTATAACTTCACTTTTAAAGTTAGATATCATCTCCCAAATATCAGGCTGCCTCATAACTGCAGAATGCAGTCTTCACTTCTGTAAAATTTTCTAGTCTCACCAGATTTTTTGATGGTTGGACTCCCTCCTCCCTTAATTTTACCTAGTAAATTTAACACTACAAGTCTCTATACTCACAATATAGCAAACCAGAAAAACGAAAATAATTACATGCCCTTGAACTGGTGGGAGCCGAGGAAGAAGAACAAAAAATGACCTGACTTCTAAGATCCAGATGGTCACACTGTTGGAGTAATTTCATTGAATAAACAACAGTAGAAATCCAACTCAATACACCTTGACTGAGTGTTCATTGGATTTATGCCTACACATTGTAAATGTTTAATAAGAGAAAAAGATATTGTATGGATATTTCACATGTTATCACCTTTCCTGATCTTGGTTCACTAACCAAGTCATAGAAACTCTCTAGACACAGACGGAAGGGAGACCTTCTCATGAAGAAATATTTGGATATAATTCACTTGTATTTTGCTTACTCATATTTTCCCAGTTTCTAGCACAGTGGCTAGCATAAAACAGGTCTTGATAATCTTTGATAAAGAAGTGAATGAATAGTGCAAAATTGTTGTTGCACATTTTACATCATATTGTATTGGTACTTTATGACATGTTCCCAAAAGCTTCATCTCAACTACTTTCAAGATTGCCTGCCAGAACTCAGCCTTTGCAAGTTTGCTTGACTTGGTGGATTCATCCAATAATTTAGTCAACATACTCCATGTACTCTGCCAGGTTCTATGCACACAAAGACATTTTTGACCGAAGCCATGATTTGGAGCCAATTAAGTCATAACCGTCAATACTAAAAGTATTGTCGATGCTTCTTATTTCTATTTTCTCAACTTCTACTCCCTGTTGAACCTTCTCTGGTCTGGCTTTTACCACTGCTGCTGCACCAGACGCACTTCTTGAGAGATCACTAATGACATGCATGTCATCAAAGCCAGTGTTGTTTTCCCTCCTTCCTCTTAATGTGATCCTGCAGACGTACTGACACGGTTCGCCACACCCTTGTTACTGAAATACTCTCATCCTTTGTCTATCATGACCTCACATCTTTTTGGTTTTTCTCCTCTTTCTTGTTTTTGCCAGTTCATTCTTGGCCACCTGGCCTTAAATAATTGCTATTTCCCAGAGTTTTATCCTAGGCCTATTATCTAGTTTTTAATTCCCCAGTTAATCTCAACCACAACCAGAGCTTCAGTCATCATTTTATAATTCTCTGCTTTATCTGTTGACTCTAACTCTTCTCTGAACTCCAGATACATACAGCTAACTGACTCCTTGCTTATCTCATGGGCTTCCTATGCATCTCTAAAACCAAGCTCATAATACCCTCTCCACATCTGGCTCTCCCCCACTATCCCTTATCTCAGGGAGTGAGTCTGCTATCTATTCAATTGCACAGCTGGTAGTTGGGAATTATCTTGGACATCTTCCCTTTCTTGGTCTCCATATTCAACCAATCACCAAAGCTCCCAATCTTTCTTCTAGTTATTTCTCAAATTGACCTACTTCTTTTCATGTCTATGACTACTATGCAGATTCAAGTTACTGTTACTTCTCATCTAGTCTACTTTTATTAGCCTCCATTCTGGCCCCTCACATCTGCTTTTGCACTCCTTAAATATTCTCCCTTCATTGTGCACAAAATGATCTTTTAAAAATGCAAATCTGTTAATGTAATTATTCTGCTTTAATGCCTTCTTTTCGTATTTAGATAATATTAGATAATATTAGACAATATTCTAAAATTCTAAACATAGGCCACAGGCCTGTGTGATCTAATGTCTGTCTACCTCATCAGTCGTATCTGGAGCCACTCAATCTCCATGTCCTCTGCTTGAGCCACATCAGTTTCCTTTCAGGTCTCTGAATATACTTTCTCTTCCTGTCTTAGTGCCTTTGTATACACTATTCCTTCTGCCAGGAATGATCTCTGTCCCAGGGATCCACTAATCTCCACTCATACACATATTGTTTATTGTTTATATATCACTCCTGCATTTCCTGATCCTCCAAAATAGTTGTTTCCACTGTGAGATGCTCTCTTAGCTTCACTATGGTGTTTATTATAGTTACAATTAGTTAGTTGTTTAATATATTTAAATTCCCCATTCAAAAATAATGTGTTGAATGAATGACTCCAAAATCTGTATCTCTAGTTCTGTCTCTTTCCTGAAGCTTCAGAGTTTTCTTTGGGTTCCCCCCCTTTCTTCTTCTTCCTGATTATACTCTCTGAATGTTTCCTCTCATGTATGCCCAACCTCAACTAATAGTCTCATTGTCTACTGGGTCTACATTATCTACATGTACATCTTCCAGATCAGAGACATGGGAGTCATCCTCAAATCTTGTTTCCTCCTTATTTTCATATCCAATCATCCTAAGTCCTGCTGGGTTAACTTAACGAGGAACTTTCTGCATCGATCTTGCTAACCAGCTCACAGACACCTTCAGGTCTTTGTCTCATCTTCTCACTCTTCTGTCCTTTGATTCTAGAGACCTTGCTTTGGGTTTTTCAATAATATTTGGTGGAAAAGTAAACCTATCAAACTATCATCCTATTTTGATAATATTATTTGGTGGAAAATAATATTTTAATAATATTTTATTATATATAATATAATCTTATTCTATATAAAATATTATTATTAAAATAAATTTTAATAATAATATTTTATATATAATATAATCTTATTATATATAAAATATCATTATTAAAATATTATTATTAAAATATTATTATTATATTTATTATATATAAAATATTATTATATAATATAATCTTATTATATATAAAATATTATTATTAAAATAAATTTTAATAATAATATTAAGATAATATTCTAATAATATTTCACCAATAATATTTGGTGGAAAGGTGAACCTATCATCTTATTTTGAAACTGGATCAATCTGAACAGATATCATTTGGACAGCTTTTGTTTCTAGCTCATAATCAAAAAATCTTCCTCAATAGAAAATTTTGAGGCTACTTTGAGGAAACTTGTTTTAAGATAATCTCTTCTTTGGGGGGAAAAAAAGATAATTTCTTCTTCAGGGCCAGAAAACTGAGACTTCTCATTAATATATAAATGTGTCTAGAGTTAATATCCAGAGACAAATTTTAGTTTGATTCTGCTCTTTTTGAGGGTTCCCTGCATGTTATTTCATTTAAAAATGATTAAAAAGTGAACAAAAGAAAGCTGTGAGACACTGACTATATAAACAGACAATGGCCAGACTACTTAGAATAGAGCTCTGACCCACAACTTTTATTGCAACCAGCTCAGTAAGCAAACCACAACCTCTGCAGTAATTGGCCTCAAATAGTCAGGGCTTGCTCAATAACTTCTGGCTTCCCTAATTTTTGTCACTGTTTTTAACTCAAGGCCAACCAGAAGAAGGCAAAGATAATCCCCAAACTAATCAATGGGATACCTTACTCCTAGTTAGCTTACTTCCAACTTCCCCATTCTAAAAACTTGAAATTAGAATATACCTGAAGCCCTCCTTTTTTTCCCCCCCACCATAAAATTTTCCCACTCTCCTGCCTGCCTACTTTTTGAGTCTCTGCCAAACCCAGGAGATGTGGTTGACTCCCTTGCTACAGCAAGCTCTGAATAAATCACCTTGGCTTGTTCTATTTGGGTGGCCACTATTTATTTCCATACCTGAATGATGCAATAGTCTTAAATCTACATAGTGTGTCTTGTTTCAGTTATCAATCAATCAATCAATCAATCAATATGATTTCAACAAGAAGAGGGAGAGTTTTACTATCTGAAATAATACATTGTGTTTAGAATCTGGCCATAGTAGCTGAGGTCAGAGGGGCTGGTACCCTGAATGGCCACTTCCTAGGAGATTTGAGAGGCCCAGGGTACCTTGTGTAAATTTCCTCTGCCCCAGCCTTCTCTAATGAACTGAAGGGAACACCCATTCTCAGATAAGCTAAATAAATAGTCCATTGTTTATTCTAAATTTAAGAGTATCTTAAGAACTTTTATAGGTATGCTTATCTCCTTAATATTTCTGGGATGATTTCTGGGCTTTAAGGGTGGGAAATATAAACATGGCATTATGCTTCCAAAGGAGCACAGAAAAGAAGTTAGGAACAGGGCAAGCTTTATTGGGAGGTAAGAAGTTTCAGGCTTAAGTGTAGGCCAGAATACTTTTAATGACACTGGTAATTTTCCCAGACTTCTGGCTTTAGTACTACTTAGTATTGCTTTTGCTGTAAGTGAATTGAAGGGGAGCCATCAATTTCTGAATGGAAGTTACTAGACAATAACTGAATTTATATACCAATATGTAAATGTTCTAACAGATGGCAAGTCCTAGTGTAATTGGTACACAGATATCAATTATATGAGGAACATTTGAAATTTTTGCAAGGCCACCCGCCTTCTGACAGGGCCAGATAGCATTAGGGCAGTTAACATTGGATGTGTTTCCTCAGGAAATCAGGGTTGACAGAGTGGGAAAAGCCAGCCTCAGAGGCTGGAGGCAACTGATAGGCCCTTGCTACAACATATTTTTCCTTTACTCACTAATTGGGTGCAAATTTTGTAATTCATTTTGAACTTGCAGGGAGTGGTTCTTATCAAATTCTGTTATTATGATGGATTTTTGTTGTTTTATTGGGCTCCTTTGTCTTCAAATTTGGCCTTAATATTAGACTTCTTTGTCACTACAGTAATTTTTAAATGCCTGTTTAGTCATTTGAGCTAGATAAATGTCTTTCTTAGACTGTCAGCTACCAACATGCCTGTGTACATGCTGGGAACAGACTCTGAGAAAGTTTAAATATATTTATTCTGTTATTTCTAATTATATCATTGTAATTAATAATGATAAATATCTTTGAAGATATAAAGCACTTGGTATAATTAAATCCTGATAATGATAAAACAGTCGATGACTCATATACTTACCTAGTGGAGCAAGTGGGATTTATGTATTGAGACAAAAGACCCACATGATTTACAGATTTTAGATCTGATTTTATAGTGGGTGAAAACTATTGATGAAAAAATAAATACAACTTAGAAGAGGAAGAACAAAAGTTCATGTTCTGTGTTTTTATTGTCTACACAAGAAAGACTCAGATAATTCCAAAGTGTATAGACTTCATTAATTTCAAATTCTACCTTTTAATCAAAAGACTATCCCAAATATTGAAGGATTTTTCATCTGTTTTCTAACCTCAATGTGTGGTTTAATCAGGAGCTATAGTGTGGTTCTAAATGAAAATAAGGAATTAGATAATATATTCATTCCTTCATATAAAGGACTATTATTCTATGCAGGGATTCCATACTGTCAGATATGACAGAAGCTAGAAATGGGAAAGAAACATTATTTAATCTGTTTGGTCTCTGTACTGAGGACAGCATTGTTTGGTACAATATGCTCTTCAGTGTTTCAAAATATTCTACAAGATTAAGTCCAAGTAAAAATATCTTGAAACCCTGAGTTGTGAAGTAAATCAAAGTGATGGAAGATTAGATTATCCTTCAAAGCAACATCTATGCCCTGGAAGTCTACTAATGCATGAGGAAATTACTGAGAAAAGCAATTGTTGGAAGAATAAGGAATAGAAAACACTGCTAGAGCTGAATATTGAGTTGGATATCTGAAAGGCAATATCTAAATGTCCTAAGAGTCCAGGAAAACTCAGACATGAATTCAAGATTTTAGAAGATATCCACTAGTGGTAGACATTGTAAGTTCTCTAAAACTCTTTTATAGGCAAACAAAATCATTAAAAATCAAACCAGCTCGAACATGGATCTGCAGAGCTACTCCTTCCAGTATATAGATGGGTAATCCTCTCACTACTTCATATCTTGTTCCTAATGGAGAGAAGAAAACAAAGAAAACACCTGCCAGGGATTCATATGTCTTACAATCCATCTCTAAAATATCCCTATGAAGGTGATTAGTCTATTTAACACACAGTAAAACTAGAGCTTCAAGATATCAAGGAACTTGACCAAGATTGACAGTCATGGGTCTGTCTGATTCCAAAATTACGCTGTTTCATGATGTGTAATCTACGTGCCTTTCTAAAATACATTCATTGTGAACTGAAAGGAATGCATATCAGTGTCCACACATGAGTTAATTATTATTTAGCCCTCTTGCCTAGATGCTCCAGGAATGCCTATCCATATTTCAGATTACCCATTTTACATGATGAGTGACTCCAAGACTCTCTGACTTGAACTTCTGTTTCACTGGAGGATACTCTCAGGGTCCTTTGTAACATGTTCTCCTTTCTCTAGCCTCCAAGCACTGGACTTCCTGAAAGGTAGGTCCACGACCCTTTTCTTATTTCTCTCTAAATCCTCTTTCTAGATTTTATCTACTTTCATAGCTTTATACTTCACCTCTAAAATACAAATCCAGGATGAATCCCATATTTATATGTCTAACCAAAATTGTTATTTGTGGTTAACCTAGAAGAGAAACTAAGACTGGAGTTGGCAGTCAAAGGGACTTAGTTTAATTGTTCATATTTTAGGTTTTTTTTTAAGTAAGAGAAAAGCTATTTTGGCATTTCCTATGAAATTAAAATTAATAATTTCTTTTTTAAAAAAAGATTTTATTTATTTATTTGACAGAGAGAGAGAATGAGAGCACAAGCAGACAGAACAACAGGCAGAGGGAGAGGCATACTTCCTGATGAGCAGAAAGCCCAACATGGCGCTCCATCCCAGAACCCTGGGATTGTGACCTGAGCTGAAGGCAGATGCTGAACCAACAGAGCCACCCAGGTGCCCCCCAAATTAATACTTTCTAAAAGAATCTCCGTTGGGGTTTTTTAATCACTTGGATAACATGAACCCAAACTGGAAAATGGAGTCAAGACTCTATTGCCTGAATAAGCAAAAATCTTTACAATCTTTTGTCTTATCAAAGCTGATTCTTTCAGGTTCTGTTATATGTTGCATTTGGGTGTTGCGGATGCAAGTTTTGACTGGTCAGAAGATCAAGTCCAGTGAGGAGGAGAATGCAGAATTTTCAGGGATTATATTCATTTAGGAAAACTGTTCAGAGTCATCTTCTGGTAGGGACAGGGCCTGAACACTGCCAGGATTTTAAGACCAGTCTTTAGGAGGTATTTAATACTTTCGTTGGCTAAGTAGCTGAGATCCAAGAATAAAAAGGTCCTGGGACAGTGTGATAAAACAATAGAAACAAGTATTTGATAACAGCCAAGTTTATTGACAAAGAAATCATTCTTTGCTTCAATTTATTCTTCACTCTCATCTCTAACAAACTTAAGGATTGACATGAAGGATTGACATGAAGTATGCACTGCATTTCCACATGTTTTATTTTATAATCCCTATCTCCTTGTCTCCACTGTGGACCCCAAAAATCCATTCTTCACACAGTACCCAAAGTAATTATTTTTTTTCTTGAAGAGTTTATTGATTTATCTGAAAGAGAGAGAGAGAATGAAAGAGATAAAGATGGGGTAGAGGGAGAAACAGTCTCCCCACCAAGCAGGGAGCCCAACATGGGACTGGATCCCAGGACCCTGGGATCATGACTGGAGCAGAAGTCAGATGCTTAATTGTTGAGGCATCCAGAACTCCCCCAAAGTGATTCTTTAAGAATACTTTCCACTCAGGGCACTTGAGTGGCTTTTCATCACACTTGGCATAAAATCTGAATCCCTCATTTAGTCTCTAGGCACACATGGACACTAGACCCATTTTCCAATCTCCTGCCTACTCCTCACCCACTCCTTGTCTTTCTTGTCTTTGTGTTTGTAAGCAAAGGAACAAGAAATTTGTCCCTGTACCTCTCTTCTGCACAACTAAGTCTAGGATCATTGTTGGAACATATTGGGAATTTAGTGATTTAATTATGAGCAAAGAACTGGAACTGAGAGATTAGCCCAAGGTCACAATCCTGTGAGAGTTAGAAGCACATTTTGAACTCCACTTTTCTTAACTTAGATCCATTGATCTTTCTACTATACCAAAGATGTCATATTTATTAGTGTAAATGCTTTTTTGGTTCATCAGTCTACTTAATAAATGGTTATAATGGTGAACATTTTTCTTAGAAAAATTATACACACACATACACATACACTATGAATAGATTGTTCTTAAATACCTGCTTCTGGCCATCATCTATGCTTGATGAAAAGTTTCTTTGAGGAAAGGAAAGAAGCAGTTGGGTGGGGCATGGGAGAAACTCATAATTAGTGATAGTGTTGAGATTTGAAACCCAAAACTGCTATGTTTCCAAGTTACTGTGTTCCATTTGCAGTGCTTATATCCTGAATAGGATTGAAGAGATCTACAGGAACTAAGTATGATTTGCATCCAAATAATTCTAGTATATGTATATCATTTTGAAATTGGAGCTATGAGAACAATATCTTCTGATGTCAAGGTAACCTAAAATTGTAGTAAGAAAGCAGCACTACTATGAAATATCTACTGTCACCCAGAGGCTACTGAGTTTCTACTTAGTGAATAGGGAAGGATCTTACCTTGAGACTCCAATCCTAAATAGAGTAGACTTTCATTGGTATTAAAATAACTCAACTTTTGGATTTATAACTTATCTGCAAAATAATTCAAATAATTCCCTAATATCTGGATTTTTACCATGAAAACATGCCACTGGTCTTGAAACACCTGCCATTTTGCCCACATAAAAAATGAAAGCAAGAGAGTCAATAACTAACAACACTCAGCCAGATAACCTGCTTCCTGAAAACATTGCTTAACACTCTTATGTACAGATTACTGGCCTTACTGTACTTTTCTGACTACCACAATGCATGAAATACATCATCTGCTATTGGACTGTGTATAAAGCCAACCGTGCTTGTTCCAAGGGTAGTCTCTCTCCCTCCCTGGCTAAGTTTCCTATGGTAAATTTATTTCCTTTTTGGGAAAATGCATTTGCCCCCTTTCCAAATATTTAGTTCAGTGAGCTCATTCCTGGAATCCAAAATTCTGGAGTCTTTAAGATTTGGCAGATAAAAGATAATCCCTTTTGGGAATGGAGCTTAAATACAATGAGTTTTATCCATTCTAATGGTATCAAATCATAAACTTACACAACAAGAGTTGTTTCAAAATTCTGTATTATCATTTAAAGAAAAAGTTTGTGTCAGATCTAAAAGGCAGGGACCTTATATTATATGGGTTTATGACTAAGTCAAATGCATATCTGCTCTCTAAGTAATTTATTTTATTTTATCATCACTTGAGAAGAGTAGAAAGACAGGAGAAAAATATCAAATAAGTTCATTGGCATATTATAACAAAATACACTGGCTGTTAAATAACTTGCCGGAGAATTTCCAGAACGCATAATGAAAAAAAGCAATTGCTCATCTTTGGATAGTCTAGGGAAAGCAAAGGAATCAAGACAGAATACAAACTGCAAAGTTCTTGAGCTTCCATAATGATTCTGCTGCAATTGATACTTCTCTATACACAAGAAGAAAGACAAAGCGTTCAGATACATAAATTTCAGAATAAAATACGTATGGTAATCATCACAAAAGTCATTACATTTTATTTCCAATCTGCTAGGTGCTAGATACTAAAGAAGTTGAAACTTACTAGTGTTAAGTTCTTTAGCTAGTAAGGAGGTTCCACTATACACCAATGTGACTCCAAGGTGTAGCATAGCTAATATTTATTGAGCATTCACTAAGTGTAGAGCACTCTTCCAAGATCTTAATCCTCAAAACACAAGGTAGGTACTATTAATACCATCATCCCTGCTTCACAGATGAGTATATCAAGGCTTAAAATGGCTAACTGTACAAAAGTTTGTCAGTTAGCTTATCATGGAGAATGGGCATGAGCCCAGTTATCTCAGCCAGAATTCCAGGGCTTTTAAAGATTTATTTTTATTTGAAAGAGAGAGAGAGAGAACATGAGCAGGAGGAGGGGCAAAGAGAGAAGAAGAGAGAAAATCTCAACCAGACTCCCTGTTGAGTGGGGAGCCCCATACAGGGTTTGATCTCAGGAGACCATAACCTGAGCCAAAATCAAGAGTCCAACACTTAACTGACTGGGCCACCCAGATGCCCTCAGAATTCTAAGGCATTGAGATTATAGACACTACTCTATTTCCTTCCAGTGGTCAGGACAGCTGCAGAGGTTAGGAGATGTGGGTGTTAAAAGCAGGTGGTGGCTTGCAGACCATGTGACCTTTCCAGGCAAGTCTTACTGTGGCTTGGGCTATCCCTGCTGTAACTATCTGGAATTACCTTGGAGATTGCCCAGGGAAGTGGCCTAGCTGAAAACTTTGAATGACGACTCCTTTCCCAAATACCTAGATTGAACAGGGATGATCTACAAAAGGATTAATCACAGAAGATAGAAGGCATGAGCATACCTATTTTTTTGTGTGTTCAAATCTGAGTTGGCCACTGAAAACCTACTGACTCAGTCTCATTCTGCCTTCTTTTCTGTCACTGGCTTAAAAACTGTATTCCAAGACTTATCACCTAATTTACTCAGTGTTGTGAGAATCCCAGCTATCCTAGTCTAAAAAAATTCTTATCTCCGATGCCAACTTTGGGGCCTGTGTAATCTATTTATGAAAAGATCAGTGTCAGACACTGCGACTTCTCTTGCTTCCATGCTTAAATAGGATAGAACATCCTCCTCTTTTGCATTAGAGTGTATTAGTATGTTCTCACATCAGGAAGCAAGAATTCGATCTTGTCTTTTCTCAGTCTTCCACATTATTTTTAGTTAATGCGTTGTCAGCAGAGTCATGAGAGAGAGTGCCAGTTGCCAATGCAATACCCCATCTCTCCTTCCCAACGGACTGCCAATTTTTAGCAGACCATAGGACCACTTCAAATAAAAATGATAATTCCCAGGCAGTTTGGGACTGTTGTACCCATTCAGTTTAGATGTGAAAGTGCAGGTGTGGTGGAGGAGACTTCCAAGAAGACCCTTTAAAGGGACCTTAAAGGAAACTAATTTTGCTTTCTTATATTCTTCTTCCTGTTGTCTGGCATGTGAGTGAGATGGCTAGAACTCTAGCATCTATTCTGGATCATGAAGTTACCCTAAGTCTGGAAGCAATCCAGCAAAAATGGTAGAGCGGAAAAGACAGGAGATCTGGATGTCCAGAGATTACATAATGTTGACGTACCAGTTCTCAACTTTCTGACCTTGGTCTTCTTTTATGTGAGAAAATACACACTTCAGTGGTTGAACCACCACTATTTTGGAGTTATTGTTATTCCTCACCAATATAAGACACGTTTTAAAATTTAAAGAAAAAATTATAATTTTTTGAAGGAGAAGCCAAGTGTAGTATACATTTTATTTTTATGGTTAGTTAAGTTTATTTTATGATCATTTGCATGATCCAGATGAATAATTAAGTCTGAAGAAAGCAGTTTGCCTGAGTGAAATAAAAGTCAATCATCAGTCATTTCTTTAATCTTGTAATCATTAGGGGCGCCTGGGTGGCTCAGTGGGTTAAAGCCTCT
Organism: Martes martes; assembly: GCF_963455335.1. Lineage (NCBI taxonomy): Eukaryota > Metazoa > Chordata > Mammalia > Carnivora > Mustelidae > Martes > Martes martes. The sequence continues at coordinate 29,208,202 of NC_137890.1, read as the reverse complement.
GCCTTCGGCTCAGGTCATGGTCCCAGGGTCCTGGGATCGAGCCCTGCATCGAGCCCCGCATCAGGCTCTCTGCTCAGCGGGGAGCCTGCTTCCTCCTCTCTCTCTGCCTGCCTCTCTGCCTACTTGTGATCTCTCTCTGTCAAATAAGTAAATAAAATCTTAAAAAAAAAATCTTGTGATCATTAGTTAATGCGGTTTTTCCATAAGAGCATTAATATACAAAACATTTTAAGAAGCGAAAACTATTTCATTTTTCATAGTGCCCATTTTGAACAATTTAGACCAAATTCTATTTGGCCTGTATTATTGTCTTACAAGAAAGTAAACACTTTGTTATTTATATTTAGCTATAGATTCCAAGAAAATCTTTGTTTTGTCCATGTGAAACAGTTCTAAAACTGACAAATTCATCCAATATACCCAAAGTTCAATTGTTGATGGCAAAATACATCAAATTAGTTCTTTTTTCAAAAGGTTGTTCCATAAATGTACCTATCATAAAACATAAATAACTCACTAAATTTGCATAGATATTTATTTTTTTCTTGGACATATTTCAGTGAAAGAATCTTGGATTAGATTTGAAATTCTTAAAAAAGAAAAAAAGTAAAAAATAGTTCAATGTCCTTCAGGATCTCACATTTTAGGGCAGAATCCTCCAGAGCTATCTTATGTTATCAAAGCAACATGTGAACTTTGGAAGACGTGATATTTTTTAGCAAAGAAAACTTCAATGTTGAGATCATGAACTTGAAGTCAAACCAGTTAAAACATAATTAAATATATTTGGCGAGACAAAAAGTATTTTGGTAAGTAAACAAACAAAATGTTACTGAATCTCCTTCTTTACAACTAGCAGGCAATTTGTTTGTAGCTATTTGGTATCTACAACAGGGTTTTTCTCCTGATGATCCACTTTGTATACAGTCAGTAGAAGAAAAGAGGATTCTCTAAAGAGCTCCATAAGAGGGGATAGACTGTATTATGAGTAGTTTACAAAATATAGTTCTGATATATCTCTTTATAAAAGTGTGGGTTAGAGGTTTTATGTAGTCAAATTATTATTACATTACTGAGGCGTAGTTTGAAAATAATAATTTGATGTTTTCATTCTACTTTCTTACAAATCATTTTGATTTGGAAGCCATTAGGCCTTTAGTGTGTGGTACTATAAAAGGCAGAGAACACACAAAAGAAAATCTGTTCGTAACACAAACTATGGCTCAATTGTTTTAAGAAAATTTCACTTTAAGTGGTAAAACCTTCATATTTGTGACCAAAGTAATCCTAAGATAATTTTTATATGCTTTCTCCTTAAACGTTGTATTTAAAAAATTTTATTTTTTCTCTTTGGAAATTGAATTTAAGTCTTTTTATATGTTCCATGTTTCTCCTTAACATGCTTATGGTTTCCTCTACTCTCTGGAACATATGAAATATAGTTTTAATAACTCATGATAACTCTCATGATTGTCTACAAATTCTTTCAGCTGTGACATTTCTGGATCTGGTTCAATTAATAGATTTTTCTCTTCATTCTGGGACATACATTTCTTCTTTTTTGCTTGCCTGTAATTTTTCCATCAGATTTTAGACGTTCTAGCTTTTATCCTGATGGGTACAGGATATTCATGTGTGTGTGCCTGCATGTGTGTGTAATAATATTCTTAAGCCTTGATCTGGGACACAATTAAGCTACATGGAAAGAGCTTACTCTTTTCAAGAGTTGGTTTTAAGCTTTGTCTGGCAGGTTCAGAGACATCTTTAACCTTGGCACTGATTTTTTTTTTTTTTTCTTTACCCATTGCTAAGGCAGTATCTGAGTGAATGTTCTATCCTGTACTCTGTAAGTAATGAGGTTTTCTACTCTGGCTTCTGGAAACAAACTATTTCAAAGATTGTTCTGCCTATTTCTTTTTAGTGTTTTTTTTTTCCCCTACCAGGGGCAGGTCTCCATAGGTCTTGGGCACTCCCTCTCATTGTTTCTCTCTCATCTTTGGTACTCAGTCCTGAGAATTCTAGTCTCCTTGTCCTTCCTGGACTCCCCATTCTATCTCCACTCAGGAAGATCACAGGACCCCATCTATATTCCCTTCCTCCACACTAAATCCTAGGGACACTCCCAGGCAGTAATCTGATACAATCATAGGGTTTACTTCATTTGTATCTCTTCTTTTTAAAGATCACTGTCCAATACTTACTGCCTGTTGTCCAGTGTTTGAAAAGCTGTTATTTCCACCCCCCCCCACACTTTTTTCCAGTTGTTTAAAGAGGCAGAAGAGTAAATTGGCTCCTTTGACTTCATCTTGGCTAGAAATGAAAGTCTCTCTTTTTTTAGTATTTTAAAAATAATCATTTTTTTTTCTGGCAAATGTTGAAAGTCATTGAACAAAGTTATGTAAAATAGGATTATTCATAATCTTCAGTTATTTTTAAACACCTACTGATAACTTTTATTCATTTGGTCAACAAACACTTGTTCAAATGTTTACTATATGCCTGGTATTATGTCAGGAACTGGATATTATTGAATTAAAAGGCTAATTCTTGCCATATGCACAGGCTTAGGAAGGTTCTAGTATTTTAATTATTATTTCTCAAAAGTATATTGCTAGTTTATTTTTATATACTTAGAGATTTCATCTTTTTAAATACGAATTCATCTATATGACACCATGAATGAGAATTAATTTTTCTGGTTTCTGAGGTTGTTTGGTTTTTCTTCAGTTATATTGATCTTACCCATGCTAATGAAAATTTTAATTTCTATAAGTTTTAACATATGATTACCAATTTTTGCTGAAAACACAGAAGTGAAGAAATACTTAATTCACAGAAAATTTACAAAAATAATTAAGAGAGAGTAACTTGAGAATACAACTTTTTAAAATTCATTTTTAAAAACATGATATAAAAAACATATCCACTCTTGGCTCACTGTTGTGTTTCTTGGCTGAGAGAGTTGGAAGCCATTGTGCCTGTGAAATGAAGTTTAGGCAGAAATAGTGTTCTCTCAGCTATGGAAAGGGTTTTTCCATCTAAACTAAGGCCTCTAAATACTCCTCTTTCCCAATTATTTTACCTCTTAAGATTAAAAAATAAAAATCTTCTTGATATTCTCCCTCTGGGTATACAAATAATATATGACATTTTTTTAAAAGTCAAAGCTTAAAAAGGCATATTTTCATATATATTGAAAAACCATCTCAAATACAATACTCTGAAATAATCCACATTAATTTTTGATTACTATCATGTTAAATATCTTTTGATGTAAGTATAATTTCATATATAAAGAATCATATTACACAATACTTTTACTTTGTTTTTTTTTTAAATTATTTTTTATTAACATATAATGTATTATTATCCCCAGGGGTACAGGTCTGTAAATCACCGGATTTACACACTTCACAGCACTCACCATAGCACATACCCTCCCCAATGTCCATAACCCAACCACTCTTTCCCTACCCCCTTCCCCCAGCAGCCCTTAGTTTGTTTTGTGAGATTAAGAGCCTCTTATGGTTTGTCTCCCTCCCGATCCCTTCTTGTTTCATTTTTTTCTTCTCTACCCCCCAAACCCCCCATGTTGCCTCTCAAATTCTTCATATCAGGGAGATAATATGATAATTGCCCTTCTCTTATGGACTTATTTCGCTCAGCATAATACCCTCTAGTTCTATCCACATCGCCGCAAATGGCAAGATTTCTTTTGATGGCTGCATAGTATTCCATTGTATATATATGCCACATCTTCTTTATCCATTCATCTGTTGATGCACATCTAGGTTCTTTCCATAGTTTGGCTATTGTGGACATTGCTGCTATAAATATTCGGGTGCACGTGCCCCTTCGGATCACTACATTTGTATCTTTAGGGTAAATACCCAGTAGTGCAATTGCTGGGTCATAGGGTAGCTCTAATTTCAACTTTTTGAGGAACCTCCATGTTGTTTTCCAGAGTGGTTGCACCAGCTTGCATTCCCACCCCCAACAGTGTAGGAGGGTCCCCCCTTTTCTGCAACCTCTCCAGCATCTGTCATTTCCTGACTTATTAATTTTAGCCATTCTGACTGGTGCAAGGTGGTATCTCATTGCGGTTTTTTCTTTTTTCAAAGATTCTATTTATTTATTTGACAGAGCAAGAGACAGAGAGATTGGAAACACAAGCAGGGGGAGTGGGAGAGGGAGAAGCAGGCTTCTGCCAAGCAGGGAGCCCGACGTGGGGCTTGATCCCAGGGCCCCAGGATCACGACCCAAGCAGAAGGCAGATGCCTAACGACTGAGCCACCCAGGTGCCCCTCATTGTGGTTTTGATTTGTATTTCCCTGATGCCGAGTGATGTGGAGCACTTTTTCATGTGTCTGTTGGCCATCTGGATGTCTTTTTTGCAGAAATCTCTGTTCATGTCCTCTGCCCATTTCTTGATTGGATTATTTGTTCTTTGGGTATTGAGTTTGATAAGCTCTTTATAGATTTTGGATACTAGCCCTTTATTTTTTTTAGTTTTTTCTTTTTAAGATTTTATTTATTTATTTGACAGAGATTACAAGTAGACAGAGAGGCAGGCACAGAGAGAGGAAGGGAAGCAGGCTCCCTGCTGAGCAGAGAGACCGATGTGGGGCTCGATCCCAGGACCCGGGGATCATAACCTGAGCCGAAGGCAGAGGTTTTAACCCACTGAGCCACCCAGGCGCCCCTGGATACTAGCCCTTAATCTGATATGTCGTTTGCAAATATCTTCTCCCATTCTGTCAGTGGTCTTTTGGTTTTGTTGACTGTTTCCTTTGCTGTGCAAAAGCTTTTGATCTTGATGAAGTCCCAATAGTTCATTTTTGCCCTTGCTTCCCTTGCCTTTGGTGATGTTTCTAGGAAGAAGTTGCTGCGGCTACACGTAATTTTAAAATGATGGTGAATTCTTATTTTAAAGTTTATCCTTCCCCCACCTCTCATTTTCTTATTTTTATTTATTTATTTGGATGTTTCTGCTAGAACCAAAATTTAGGTTAAGCTTACCAAAACCACATAGAATGAGGGTAGGAAAGGCTTATTTCTGCAAGGGAAACTAGGGGTACCATTAACAGAATATGGTGGATGGATGCTGGACACTTAAAATGTCTGTTAATTGTTCACTCCTTTTCTTCATGCATTCATGATTTCAAGAAATATTTTGAGTATCTATTATGTGCCAGACTCTCTACTAGGTGCTCGGAATGCAATGTGGAGCAAAATCAGACACATGCTATTCTCAAGAAGCTTACAGATGTGAGTGAGACAGATACTAATCAAAGAATCACAGACGGAAATGTCAAATTACAGAATAAAGGGGCATGAAGGAAAGTTACCTGAAGAAGTAATGATCGTCCCAAGCTCTGAAGGAAGGTTAGTGGTTGACTAGACAAGGATGTGGGAGAGTGTTCCGTGTGGAAAAGAAGCGTTGCAGGCTCTCTGGCAGTAAGCAATACTGTGTGTCTGAGCAAATGCAGGAAGGCCAGCACTGCTAGAGTACAGTGACTGAGTAATTGTCCAGCAGGAAGGAGGTTACAGACAGAGTGGTCTGTGGTTAGAATTTCGTTTGTTATCCCGAGAACAAGGGGGCAATCATTGATGTGTTTTTAAACAAAGCAGTGAATAATAAGATTTGCATTTTGAAATAATCATTTTGAATACAGAATTGAAGAAATGATGGTGGAAGCCTGCTGGCAAGTGGATGGGACTGGAGCAACTTGGGAGCCATTGGGGTAGTCCGGGCAGGAGAATTCGGTAGCTCGGACCAGGTTAATGTCAGTGAGTATTCAAAGGAGCAGTTGATTGCAGGGTATATTTAGAATGTAAGGCTGGTGGAACTTCCTTCTGGCCTTGACGTGGGAGATAGGGGATAGAGTGTGGGCACGGAAAATCGTTATGACATTTTTTCTTGTGCGGTGGGATGGAAGATTTTACCACTTGGTGGGTGTGGTTTGAAAATGTGGTTTGAAGCCAGAGAGCTTGAATCTGATTCTGAACGCACTGAGTTTTAGGTGCTTTGGAAGAATCCAAATAGTGTAGAGTAGTATGAGTCTGGGGATCAGAAATGAGGCCTGGGCTAAAGATTTAAGAGGGTGAGGTATCTCTCTATGTGTAATAATTTAAGCTATGTCAGAGGAAGAGATCACTTCAGGAGAATAGACAAGTCACCTCTTACCACCCATATTTGCATATATTAAAAATGGCACATAAGATGTCAGGATAAAAGTTGCATTGTAAGTACCACGTAAGTAATAAAAGTACTTAAAAGTACTATATATACTATATATAAGTACTAGATACATGTGTAAGTATTTCATATACATTTATATACTATGTATCATCACTATATGTAAGTATATTTATACATATGTATAAAATCATATATAAATAGTTAATTACTCTAAATACCACTTAAAAATAGTTTCCTTACTCCACATTAATGAATCACCTATTGAAGATTTAGCCTATAGGCCATTTTTTTTAAGATTTTATTTATTTATTAGACACACAGAGAAAGATCACAAGTAGGCAGAGAGGCAGGCAGAGGGAGAGGGGGAAGCAGGCTCCATGCTGAGCAGAGAGCCCGTTGCGGGGCTCAATCCCAGGACCCTGAGATCATGACCTAAGCCGAAGGCAGAGGCTTAACCCACTGAGCCACCCAGGAGCCCCCATTTTTTTTACTACCTTCAACATAATGATGCCATTTTAGTTTTGTGAAACAATGCAATACATGGTGTTTAAAGATATTTTAAAGATCCTTTAGAGAATGCCTTGATAATATACTTTTTAAAATTAGTAATTTTGTGGAAGCTATATTCTTCAAAGATTAATGTGTTGAAACTTGGCTGTAGATACATTTTAAGAAGTGATTTATCGTCCTCAATTTGCATTACTCTATGTTGGTGGTCTACAATGTATATTTTCTGCTGTGTTTTTCTTTACCCTTTATGACAGGCCTGAGGGTAATATTAACATAAAAATTTATAATTTCCTGTTTCCTTTCCCTGCACTGTCTTCTTGCATACTTTATCTCCTGTTTGATCATTTCTTTAAACATTTAAATTATTATGGGTTTATATTGCCTACAAAATTGACAAAGCGTTGGCCTTACTCCTAACTCGGAGTACTGTGTTTTGCAAACATTCCATTGCAAAAACAATGGTCTTTAATGGCTATGGAGTACAACCAGCAAAGCATTCCAGAACCTGTAAATTAAAACAGAAGCAGAATAAGGAAAACAGTCTTATTAAGGAGGATAACAAATATCTGAACTCTTATATTTAATTTATGATGACTTCTTCAGGTTTCTCATAAGCTTTACAGCAGGTTTGACAGTATACATGGGTACAGATCTGTGTGGTGAAAAGTCGGGTGATAAAATCACCCTTCCACAGCACATAGGGCATGATGGCCATGCATGTATTCTTGCACTTGAAGCCTTTTATGATTGGGTGGAAGAAATGTGAGGAAAATATGGAAGTCTATTGGATTTAGGTCTAGAGCTTAAAAGCATTGTGGGCCATGTATTAGTATATTAGAAGCTAAATTTCCCATTGCACACATGAGGATTTTTGGTCTCATTTTTAATCTTAAAAATTTGCACAAAAGTTTCCTTTTGTCTAATATATCATGTTTTAACATAAACTAACACTAAAATTAGTAATTGATACAATTATGTAACTTTTCCTTTCAAAATCTTAAAGTTAAAATCCGTTTGTCAGGAGGATACATGTATCTTGTAGTGTTTACCTATTCTGTAGCACACCACTAATGATGCATAGACCACAACGTATACTGTATACTGCTTTGGCTATGTTGTTCTTACGAGCATTTAACCTTAGTTATAGGGTTTTAGCTACATCGACATAGCAAGGCAGAATAAAGCCATTGCAATTACCTATTTCATGTAGGCAAATAATTTGAACAACAGACTCATGTAGTAGTATTAAGTTTCATTTCTAGAAATTAAAGTTGCACATCTGGATTATTATCTAGATTTATCTTTGTGTTTTGTAGCATGAATTCTTCAGGGGTAAGAGTTGCTAGTTATTTGGTGTATTAGCATCTGGCACAATACATGGAGCATAAGAGAAGATCAGGAAATAAATACTAAATAAGTGAAGGAAATGGATAAATGAATGACCTGTGTACAGTACATTCTGTAGTGATTTTTTTTAAGATTTTATTTATTTATTTGACAGAGAGAGAGACCACAAGTAGGCAGAGAGGCAGGCAGAGAGAGAGGGGGAAGCACGCTCCCTGCTGAGCAGAGAGCCTGACATGGGGCTTGATCTCAGGACCCTGAGATCATGACCTGAGCCGAAGGCAGAGGCTTAACCCTCTGAGCTACCCAGGTGCCCCTAGTTGTAGTGATTTTTGACCCACTTTTTAATTGGTTACTAATATACGGAGACACTTTTCAGAAAACATTGAATATAAGAATAATGTTTAAAATGTCAAGTGTATTTTATAGATTCTCAGAGCATGCTAATATAGCCACATAACATACAGTTATTGGATATTAGAAAATGAAGTGGTACTTAGATGATGGAGAATATACAGCTAAAATTCTAATTACTTTTTCTTTTAGATAAGAAAAAGTTGAAATATAGTCTTCAAGAATAAATAAGACTGTGGTTTTCCAATTAAACAAAATTCAATCCAAAATTTAGGTTTCCAGTGTAGGCATTGCTTTGGAGATTGTCTTCTATAGTTTTGTTCTTAATTAATCTTTATATTTTTATTATAGTCTTTAAAAGTTGATATAGTTCTTGAATGATTGTAAATCTTCAATAACTAGACTCGAGGTATTTAATTATACCTTAATGTGCTTGTCTAAAAAAAGATACATTCTAACTTTAAATATAGTTTTAAATTAAGGCAGAGGAAGCAAGGTTTGAAGTCAGTATCTTTTATTAAGTTAATTTTAGTTCTGACAGCCTGTAGCTATTATCTAATTATAGTTTCCTAAAAGAGAAACTCATTAGTATGTGACATAAGGTGTATCCCTCACACTGTTCTTATGAAAGAAGCCTAGCAAGTAAATATATCCACAGTGTCTTGAATTCACTGGACTTGCAAATTTTATTGCAAAATAGAGTTTCCTTCAAAGTAAATTAACTACTCCACCAAAGCTCCATTTGAATACAAACTTTAAAGTTGAAACAAATGAAGTACCAATAGGTTGATTATGTAGTGGAGAGTTTGTGAGGCTCTGGAAACAATATGGTTTACTTTGGTGTTAAAGAGGACACACTTAAATCTGTATTATGTATGTTTTCATAGGGGATGAATTAATGAACTAGATGAAAGTGATAGTAATAGTAAGTTTCTACTGATTTTATAGAAGACATCAATCCCTGTTTAAAAGCATGTCAGGACCCTTTCACTTCCAGGAAGATGGAGTAGACATATTTTTTCCTATTCTTTCCACTAAGTACAGCCACTACCTTGGACGTTATACGTAAAACAAATATAAGAAGACTTTGAAAAGTAGAGAGAAATACAGACATGTTAGGGATCTCGGGACTTACGAAATAACACAGTGATAAATTTCCAGGATTTTCTCTTTGCCTCATTTGTTAAGACTTGGGGCTAAGGATGCTGACAACACAGAGATGCCAAAAAGCTCAGACAAACAAAACAAAGCAAACCAAAAAAGCCTGCTCTTTCTAGCCAAGGACTAGTAAAGGGACAACCTCACAAGACAGAAAATGTTTACATAATAACCTCTCTACTCCAGGAAACAACACAGAATAAACTGTGGCCCCACCTTCCTCCCTACCAGCAAAGGTCAAGAAGGCCCCCAGACTTTGACCTTTGCCAGGCTGTAACAGATGCCCCCAAAGCTCCATTCACTAAAGAAATGAAAACTTCTATTCACACAAAAATCTGTACACAAATATTCATAGGCTGCCTTTGTAATGACCAAAACTGGAATCAACCCACCTGTCCTCCAACTGGCAGATGTTTAGACAACTTTGGTATGTTTATACCATGAAATAGTACTTAACAATTAAAAAGGAATGAATTATCGAGGGGCGCCTTGGTGGTTCAGTCCTTAAGTGTCCGCCTTCAGCTCAGGTCATGACCCTGGGGTCCTGGGATGGAGCCCCACATTGGGTTCCCTGCTCAGTGGGGAGTCTGCTTGTCCCTGTCACACACCCCTCTCCCCATGCTCTCTCTCAAATAAAATCTTAAAAAAAAAAAAAAAAAGGAATGAAATATCTATAACATGTGACAAATGGGGTGATTCCAGAGAATTACGCTGAATGATAATACACCAAAAGGTTGCATTCGGTGTGATTCCATTTAAGGCATTCTTGAAATGACACAAGTATAAAAATGGAGAACAGATTAGTAGTTGGCCTGGGTGAAGGAGGACATGGGGGAAAAAGGTGGTATGGGAGTGAGTGTAGCTATAAGAGCTCACACAGGGGATCCTGGCAGTGATGGAAATGATCTCTATCAGTGTTAATATCCTTGCTGTGGTATTGTACTACAGTTTTGCAATTTACTATTATAGGAAGAAACTAAGTAAAGTGTACAGAGGATCTCTTTGTGTTCTCTGTTACAACTGCATTTGAATCTATAATTATCTTAAAATTAAAAATTAAACTAAAAGCTATATCAGGCAAAAAGTGAACATCTCTCATGAATGGGATCAGCTACCAAAATTTCTAACATAAATAGGAAAATGTTGACACATTTCTCATAACACCTGGTTTGGCTCTCCCAATATTTGAAATGCATGGGGGATAGGCAGTGATATGCCGATCTTAAAAACTTGAGGGACCACATTGCCAGGATCTCTCAGTAAAGTTTCTTTAAGATTATTGGATGTCATTTGGCCAAAGTTTTAAGAACCTTCAAACCCATTTCTTTGATATTCATTCCCCACTGTCTTAACCAGTTTTCTTCTGGAAATAGTTTGAGGACATCTATAAAGAGCACACACAGAGTGAGCCCATTAAAATAAAGATAAAAACCAAGAATTATGCAATGCAGGCAGAGAGAAATGGGAAAGAAAGTACTGCATTAAAAATTCTAAGCCTCTTTTTTCTGTTTTTGGTAAAATTGAAAAAAAAATTACATCTCAGCTTTTTGTTATCGTTAGCAAAAGGAGTATCATGATGGATTACGTAAGTTCTATTATGAAATAAGAGAGAATATATTAGTTTTTCAGAAGAAACACATTTTATGTTAGGAGTAAATTTGGAGGGCAATTTATTATATGGCTTTTAACTAGAAATTTAACATTTTTTTTTATAAATATGCTTTTACAAAAACTTCATATTGTAAACCATGTGACTGGTCAAAAAAAGATCATACAAACATACAAACAAATAAAAACAAAAATAAATGTCTTAATCAATGATAAGGCCATAACACTGAACTGTGGTCCAGGGAATTCTTCCCACGGTGGTCAGAGTGGGGAGAGTCTAAACTGAGTCACGGACTTGGGGCACCTGGTTGCCTAGTAATCACCCTAAGATCACATCTGATTATAGTACTCTGGCCTCTGCAGTCAGGCTTGTGTCCCCACTACCATCTGCCTGGGATAGCGAATTCCATGTCCTCCTAGCACAGTGATTACCTTGAATACGGGCTTGTCATAATAGCTCTCCTCTTCTGATCTCTCCCTCCCTACTTTTCAACACTGGGTCCTTCTGGAGACATCCTTGTCTATAAAGATCCTCAGAGATTCAGGTTATTTTCTGTGCAAATGCTGCCAACATAATTTCCAGAGCACAGTGCACAAGACCTGACTATATATACGGCTTATCCAAGCATGTTGATCTTATATTCCCAATCAGACTGCAAATGTCTTGAGAGAGGCCTATATCTACCTATCTCCTGATCTACCTCTCCGCTTAGAGCCACAGGATCTGAAGTAAGTCTAGCCAGATTCCTAGATCTGCCATTTTTTGGTTATGCTACCTTGGAAAAATTGTTGTATTTTTCTGGGTCTTTGTTGCCTCCTCTGTGTGGTGAGAAGGATAATTGCACTACATACCTCAAAGATTTGTGAGAACTCAATTGAAGTATACATGTTTAGCTCATTGAACAGTACCTAGCATATTGTGAACATTCAGCAAGTTCTATCAGTTATCAGCTGTTTCTGGATTACTCAGCATTATATGGGAGAATCTTTATTCAACCTTACATAATTTTAAAAAGTAACCTAAGGACAGAAACTGTAAGCTGCTCACTCAAACACCTGTCCTCCTTTTCTTTCTGGGTCTTTAGCTCGACCCTATTCCCCAATCTGTCAGGACCGAATGTTGACTAACAGACTGTGGGAGAGAGTATTATGTGCCATTTCAGACCCAGTTCATTAAAAACTTCCCACATGTAGGTCTCCATACTTCTGGCCAGCTGGAGTGGAGATGAACTGAGACACGGAAGCCACGTGTTGAAGGTGGCAGAACCCCTGTCAGCCTGTCACCACCCAGTTATTTGCGTCAGATTGCAAGAAATAAACTACTATCAAATAAGACCCATATTAATCTCTTGGGTCTGTTTGTGGTAACTGTTCATACAACCCCGCTGTTGCTCACAACAGACAGCTCTTAACAACTGTGTGTGAGAGAAGAAGCTTGACATTAAGTTGATGACCCTAAGAGTGTCTGCCGTTTGACTTCTGATGGAGGCCTCCCGTTCAGACAACTCCTTATTCCCCTACTGATGGCATGTCAACACGGACAGGTCTTCCCTACTCAGTGGTCTCGTGGGATTCTAGTCAAATCTTAGTTTTAGCTCTCTTAATTACGATTGTGTATCTTTTATTAGTTTGTCTCAGAATTCTCCAAACAAGATTTGCATTGGCTGTGTGCTTCTTTTTAAAGAGCTTCCCAAACACCAAAAGCTAGCTTCAAAATTTGTTTAGCATTTTTCTAATGACTTGACAACAGAGACTGGTGTGTGTGTGTGTGTGTGTGTGTGTGTGTGTAAATGTGTACTGGTATGTTTGTGACTTTCCTAAGCCAAGGCACAGGGCTGGCTGAATTCCATAACATATGAATTTACTGACTGAACAAAGCCGACTCCCTCTTCCCATATTTGCCAGAGTTAAAGTAAATTGTTCTCTTGGGTAGCAGAATATCATAGGTTGGAAAAGGTAGGTACAGGTATCCCCCATTTTTTGAAAGTTTGTGTTATGTTACTTTGCTTTAAAACCTACATTAGCACCTATTTTTGCTAACCAGAAGAAATTCTCAGATGACTTTCGCATTTATGAGAAATGTGAAAATGAAAATAAAACTCAATGTTTGCTTTGCAGTGAGCCCTCACAGAGGCAGTGCACACCCTGAGCCGCGAAGGCAGTAACCCACCTCCCCTATCCCCACCCTCTTCAACCAGGCTCCTTCCCAGGGAAGCACACACAGCATCTCAGCATCAAGCTGCCAGAGCTCTGAGCTGCGTTTGTGCCTCTATCAGCAAAATGTGTCCCATGGTATCAGAGAAGCCTAAGGAGGTTATTTTTTGAGTCTGGGACACTCGAAAAATTTCCCATATAAATTAATGCTAATTGCCTTTTTGCTCCCCACTATTTCTGATTACTCTCAGACAGAGGGTGAAAACTATATTCTTGAGTGAACGCCACTTTTTGTTCTTAGAAGCAAACTTATTTGCCTATTTTGTCTCTTGATTCTCTCTCACTGTTTTGTTCATTGAACAAACGTGGGTTTTTTTCGAGGTAATGGGAAGACAGAGGTGCTTCAGCGCATGACAGGCTCAGGAGAGGTGCTGAGACATCTGCCCAATTGCGACGTCGCTGAAGAAGTTATTCTAGAGCCACTTTATGGAGAATTTCTACATGGGGTCAGAATTTGTGAATAAGAAAACCGGTAAGCCAAATCCTCAAAATAATACAGGTGAGAAAAATTAAGTTCCAACATGGGGGAAAAAAAAAAAAAGCTTTGTCAGGCTCAGAAATGGATGCTTTCCTTGAGTGCTGGAAATTTGAGATACTTTCCGCATCATTGCATGGGAACTGAACTCCCCATCCTCAAAAGTGGAGTACATGAGCTATGTCTTTCTGTGAGTCACCTGAATTAAAACAAGAGACTCTAAAACTGCTACCAGTAATGATTCAACTCAACCTGGAATGGGGTGCATCACGTGCCCTGTCACTGGGAGTTCTGAGTCCTGGAGTCATGTCAGAATAACAGTAGAGGTCTTGGCCAATAGAGGTTTGTTTCATTGTTAGTGGTTTGCGGAAGATGAATCAGCACAGCCAAAGAGAGTCAAGGTTGAGCAATCTCATCCCCCACTTCTTTTCTCCTCAGACTTCCCTTCAGAGCTGTCCCACCCAAGTCTCAGCAGATGTTAGTGTTTGTGGGATGACCTTGCAGAGGGCTGCATCAGGGCAAATCTGTGAGTTCAGGAGTTCCTCTGTCTCCCTTCCCTCCCTCTCCCTGGCAGCTGACAGTGCTGGGGAAAAAGAGAAGTATCCTGAGAGCTGGGACAAAACAAAAAACAAGTAATGAGTTTGCTAGAGTTTGAGGGGTTCCTGCTCCATCACACACAGTTCTTCATTAGGCTGGTAAGTCTTGGTATGACACAGCAGTTTTTGATAACTTAAATCCAGGTTTAGAATTTTTAATACCACTTTAAATGACTATAAGACTAAAGCTTGTCTCTTGATCCTGCAAACCACACGAGTCAAGTACCAGTGGCATAGTAATTTTTTTAAGATTCAGGATCTTGGTCAAGCTATAAAGCAATTGATATATACCCATTTGGAAATGTCTTAAATGCTAGAACTGTACACACTCTATTATGTATTCTAATATAGTCCTTTTCAGCTCTGGAAGTTAGTTCTTGGAGAAATCAAAGATAGTTATTCTAAGAGTGGTCAAATCACGTAAGTCCACTAAAATTCGAGCAAGATACATTTGTTTGTAGCCTCCTGTTTGAATGTGGATCCCTTCCCAGATAATCCTTTGAGCTTACTTCTTGGACTTTGTCTGAAGGAAGTAAAAGGAATGCCACCAAATATGGTATATAAGCAAGCATATATATCTGAACATTGTTTATAATAGGACTCATTGGAAAAGAAATTAAGTACCTGCCAATGCAATACTGGCTTAAAGAATTGTATCATATTCATACAATGGAGTGTCTTCAAGTCATTTAAAATAATATTTTTTAAACATAAATTTATTTAAAATACTATTTGATTATTATTATTACACATGAAAACAACTTTTAAAAGTGCCTTAAAGTGAGAAAAGGGTAACAAACAAAAACTATATATTAATGTGATAAAATAATATATACCTACATAGAAAACTTACTAAAATGGAATTATATATATATTACGTACTCTCTATATTATCATAGAAAAATACTGTCTCAATGTTAATGATTGTTACTTCATGGTAGAATTACAGATTATTATTTTTTCTTATATATTTTTGTGTGTGTACTTCTTGTGCTATAAAGATGAAGTTATACTAAAATAGTATTGGTTTCAAGCTAAAATGGTAACTATACCTGGATTACAGAAGCTTTCTCCCTAACAGGTAATAAGAAATAAAATATAATAATAGAAAAAATAAAAAATAATAATAAAGTATAAAATTTAACCAACAATCAAACAGAAAGGATGAGCAACCACACGTTATCAACTTCAAATTGCCATGTTGAGGACAAAAACTAGTTTCTCCCATGGAGCTGAGTGCACTGGCTCCCACATTTCAGTAGTTGTAGTGGATAGGAAAGTTGAATCAATAACATTCAAAATTTAAAATTCTCAGTACTCTCATTATGATTTATATCCACCACCACTACCAGGTTAGAGAGCAGTAAAAAGGCTGAGGCTGGGAAGAAGAGAAAATTATTCTGAAAGAGTCAAGGACAAATCCTATAGAGAAAAGGCTACATCAACTGAACCAACAGAAATGGACCTCAAAACCTCTGGAAAGGTGTGAGATTATCTGTGATTTCCTGATAAATCTTGGAAAAAATTAAAAGCCCCAGTGGATTCTCTTTCCGGATTTTAGTCCTTTCCCAACTGGGAAAATCCTTTCCCAACTGGGTGAAATGATACACAACATCAAAGAAGATCCCAAAGGAGAGAGCAGAGTTGCTGACCTTCAAAAAGGGACATGCGTAGACCCAGCTGAGCTCCTTCCCACCCACACTTTCCTCCCATAACACTCACCAGTGCCTCCCAGCTACAGAAAAACAAATGGAACACTAAGTTCAGTCTTCAAGGTAGCCAAGAAGAACAGACAATAGGTTTTAAAAAGCAGGAGGGTGGGTGTCAATAAAATTTAAATACTTAAAGAAATTTCTGACACCTAATGTGTGGGTTTTCCATACCAAGCAAATCTATAATTCTCTACAGCCACCAACTGAGTATCTTACAATTTATTTCAATTCTGACACTAACTACCTAGAGTAGGTAGAGCCCTTAACCTGCAGACCCAGCAGGTAAAGGGCTCAAGGACTTCAGATGCTAATCACAAGTAGTGGGTCTCCAGATTATCCACACTTCTGTCCAACTTGGCCACAAATCTCTAACACTCCACAGTTTGATAATTTGTTGTTGAGACTCACAGAACTCAGGGAAACATTTCTATTTATCAGTTTATATTATAAGGAACATAAATGAGGAGGCAGACAAAGAAGTATATAGGGCAAGGTCTGGAAGGGTCCTAAGTGCAGGAGCTTCTGCCCTGGATGGCCAGCGGGCCATCTTTCTAGCACATGGATGCATTCACCAACACCAAAGCTCCGGGAAATCCATTGTTTAGGGTCTTTATGGAGGTTCCCTTATGTAAGCATGATGGATTAAATAACTGACCATCGATGATTAACTTAATCCCCAGCTCCTCTCTTCTTCCTGGAAGTTGGGGGGTTGAGGCAGAAACTTTCAACCCTCCAATCACATGGTTGGCTCCTCTGGAAAGCCAAACCTCCATGCTGAAGCTATCTAGGAAGCAATCTAGGGGTCATCCGGCACCATTCATTCATTATCATACAAAAAGACACCCATCATTCCAGAGATTTTACTGGTCTTAAAAGCTCTTGTCTCTCGGGAACTGGGGACTGGGACCAAATATAACACATGATGGTCCTCTCACTCAAAAAACTGTAAGCATTTTAGGGGTTCTGTGATAAAAACAGGGAATGAAAATCAATATATATATTTCTTATTATATCACAATATTACAATACTATATCCAATAAATAGATTTGGGTAGAGTTAGTCATATGAACCAGAAAGAAAAATGCAAAGAATTGCCATGGCAGTCGTGAAAATATACCACATGGAAAAAAGAAACCTCATAAGACCAGTTTTATAAAGAACCATACTCCAGGGAAACAGATGAAATTCCCTTTCAAATTTATCATACAGTAGAATAATTTACTAATAATATGAGTTGAATAACAAGAAGTTATTGGTGAATTGAGGATGCAAATGACATTATTACAGAAATAATACATGAAAAATAATGCCAAGAGACAGAACAGATGGTAGAATATTAATTTGCTCTTCCAGAAAGTCTTTAAAATAATCACAGGAAATGCTTAAGAAAAAGACAAAGAAAAGTTAGGGAGAGAATAATGACTTTAGAAGTCAAAGATAATACAAAATCAGTGTCAATGAAATAAGGCATTCAGTAAGTGAAAAAGTATTCAAGGAAATAATAGAATAACACTTTTTTTTCTGAAATGAAAAGAAAATCAAATGTTTTGAAAGAAGATAGTATGTTTTAAGAAATACAAACACACATCTCCATCATCATCATCACCATCATCAACATCAAACAAACAATACTGAAAAATATCTCATTTAATTTAAAGATAAAGAACTTCAAAGATAAAGAAATAAATTTTTTGGCCTAAAGACAAAGTAAGTCACCTCTGTGGGAGGAAAAAACCAGGCTGGCATTTGGTTTCTTAATACCAACAATTAATGCCAGGAAGCAAAGGAGAATTTCCACCAAATATTAAGGAAAAAAGTGTGACTTAAAATAGTATAAGTAGTTAAATTGTCAATTTAAGTATAAAGACAATTGGCAGACAATTCCAACATAAAAATAAAAGCAAGGAATAGAATATCTATAAATGGTTCTTGAAAAAATTCTTGAGGACAAAGAGTAACCAACCAGTATGTAAGCGGAGAATCTGTAGTGAAAGACAGGGAACAATAAATACTCAGTGATAAGAGACAGTGGAGCTATGTGTGCAGAGTTCTCAAGGAAAGAAAGTGAAACTCAAAAACAAAGTGTCCTTTGATATAACTCAAAGCCAGACATTTACAACCAAGAAATATCCCAGGGAATGTGATATCTATGAGTCCTTCTAAAACAACAAGTTGATGATGAAATCAAGTCTACCAAGAGGTAGGTATAAAAAAAATCAAGAATGGAAAGGGTGACATGAAATGAGTGGTAGCAATAACTCAATATGTTTGCAATAGCATAAAGACTCATTGTAGGAATTACGGCAATGAAATAGAGTATGAATGTTATGAAACACTGAAAACATCCTGACACATTGAGAACAGTAATCCAGCCATCCTATCTTTATATGTGAGCCAAAGTCCTCGTATGTATGCTTGTCCAGTTTTTCGTTCTCTAATACCTCATATCTAATCCATCAGCAAATTCTGTCAGCTGTATTTTCAAAAACATATAGAACACGACTACTCACTGTCTTGACTACCAATACCCAGGTCCAAGTATCCATCACCTCTTTCCCTTGCGACTGTAAGTCCCCTAACTGGTCTCCCCCCTCTGCACTTGTAACCTTAGAGTCTAGTCTCAATGCAGGATGAATATTATAAAAATGCCAGTTAATCTCATTGTATAGCATTGAGTGGTTTCCCATCTCACTCAGAATAAAATCCAAAGTTATTTCTGTGGCCACAATACCCCAAATGGATTTTTTGACCTCTTATCCTCTTTCTGCCCTGTTGTATGTCCAGCCACACTGGCTTTCTTGCACTAACTATCCACCAGCCTGGAAGGGTCTTCCTTCAGTTATTTGCATGGCATTTCATGACCACACTTGATTGAGACTTTTGCTTAAATATCTCTTTGTCAGAAGGGCTTTTTTGATCACCCAAAATAAAAAGCACCTACCTTTACACTCTAACTTAAGGTTTTCATAAAATATACCATAACTAGCAATAATTTACTTATAAAACCTATAACACATTTATATGTTAAATATATATTATGTAAATACTATATTGATATATGTTTATGTGTATAAATGCATATCAGTAATATATAAATATGTATATTTGTGACTTTATCATCTGACATACACATACCACACGCACTAGCATGCAAACTACATGAGAATAGAAACTTTGTTCATTGTTATGACTCCCATCTCAGCACTGGCATGCAGTAGGTGTCCTCACTAAATATTTGTTTAAAGAATATTCAATGAATTAAGAGAAACCAAATATATCCATTACATCTTTAAAAATAGAATAAAAAGCATCGATATAACAGTATACTATTTTAGGTTGAAGAAATAAAAACAGTCATACAGTCTATCCTCATAGTTTTGCTCATGTCAAAATGAGGTTCAGAGGAAAAAAGTGAGAGAAAATGAGGTCCAGAGATACTGAATAATTTGCTAAAAGAAGTACTGAGGTGTGTAAGAGAGTATGGACTTTGGAGTCAGGCAAAACGTGACTCAGCCCCTTCTTAGCCATATGGGCTTAAGGAAATTATCTGTATTCATTGTCCCTTTACTACCTAAGGTGAAATATTTGGACTCCGTATCGTGCAAAACTTTCAAAATAATAAAGAGCAACAATGTATGTGTAATAGGATATTGGAGGAAACTTTTCTTTTGCCATATAATTGGGATATGAATCCACAAATGAGCACCAAGAGACATTAAGTATCCTCCACTGTAAAGAGATGAAAATGATTGGGTCCTCTCTCCCAGCCTCCTACTGTGTTTGCTAAATTCAGTAGCGCCAACCAAGCCACACCAAATGGAACCATTCTTTACTTCCCAGAGTGGAAGAGGTATCAGAAAAGAAAATACCCCTGGGGATGTGGGTTTTGAGGGAGGTTAGTGTTAGTAAGGAATGATTTTATCTACCCATCCCATGAAGGAGGAGAAGGGGTTCTCTCATTCAAATGATGGAAAGACTCCCACAGAATTATCAACATTAGGGATGTCTACAGAGAGGAGACTGGCATCTACTCCTTGGCAGGATGCTTGTTGAGTCATGGAATCTTCAGGTCCATCATGTTGGCTTGGTTGAATGAAATAGAATATGGTAAAGAAGTTCAGCGTCGCCTGGAGCTGTACATCTTATATTCAAGGCACCGGTTACTGCTGTTCTTCCCGAGATTTTAGAAGGATCATAGATTTTTGGCATAGACCATGCTAGCATGGGCAGTGGATCTTGGGATGAATGATATCCTGTTCTTCACAACACTTGGCAGACCTCAGTGATTCACATAGTTGTGTATGAGGGAGAACAGAGTTTAGAGAAGCTGAAGATTCCAAGTTGACCAAGTGGTCATCATAGAACAAAGATGGTGCTTACCAGGGGGAAAGGAACAAAAGATGGGTGTCATACTTTGAGGGTGTTCTTACAGATAGATAGGATGCAGCGAGCTGCGTGGCATCTCAGAAAAACCACAGACACCATCTATATTGAGACAGAACCTCAGCAGAGGCCCCAGCCGTGGTGAAGCCAGACCAAATCAGAGAATACCTGAGATGCCCCTACACTACTGATATGGGTGGGTGCAAACAGAGATTTCTGCCTTTTCTCCCTCTTCCTTCCTCCCCCTATATATTAGAAGGAGAAAATGCCAAAGAATGATTTGTGTAGGGGCGCCTGGGTGGCTCCATTGGTTAAGTGTCTGTCTTCAGCTCAAGTCATGATCCCAGGGTCCTGGAATTGAGCCCCACATTGGGCTCCCTGATCTGCAGAAAGCCTGTTTCTCCTTCTTCCATTCCCCCTGCTTGTGTTCCCTCTCTGGCTATCTCTCTCTGTCTGTCAAATAAATAAAATCTTAAAAAAAAAAAAAAGAAAGAAAAGAAAAGAATGATTTGTGTAGAGTTGAGTAGGGGTTTGCCCGTGAAAGTGTGTTGGGGACTGGACAACAGAGCTTGGCATAGAGGAAGGCACTAAAGAAGAAAAAGTACTCCTGATACCATAGCAACAGTCTGAGGGGTGAAGATGGCCAAGCAGACCCAGACATTTTAGGCCCAACTTCATGCACAGGTGTTCCCATGTTGGTGAAACTGTTTGTATCAAATGCAGGACCAGTTAAACTTCAAGGAGACTCTAACCGAAGGTGGTCTTTTAAGGGCGAATGCGCCTGCCATATGACATCGTTCCTAGCAGAAAGTATTTAAAGCAATTCTTTTAAAAGTAGAAAAGCTGTGGAAAATTCCCATTAAAAATTATAGTTTCTGAAGATGGGATCGGGGTGGGGGGAGACAAACCATAAGGGACCCTTAATCTCACGAAACAAACTGAGGGTTGCTGGGGGGTAGGGGGTAAGGATAGGGTGGCTGGGTGATGAACATTGGGGAGGGTATGTGCTATGGTCAGTGCTGTGAAATGTGTAAGCCTGATGATTCATAGACCTGTACCCCTGGGGCAAATAATACATTATATGCTAATTTTTAAAAAATCATTCAATGGACAAAAAAAAAGAAAGAATCCCTACAGGATAGGAACCTCAAGTCTCTTGAATCCAATATTTTCATTTTCCTTTATTTGAATCAAATGCAGTTGACCCTTAAACAACATGGATTTGTTCATCTGTATGTGGACTTTTTTCAATAAATACAGTACAGTATTGTAAAAAAAAATTATAGTTTCTGAGCAAACTGTTAGTAACCAAAATTATTTTAATATTTCCACCAAAGCATATGTGATTGAGCATAGAGTTATTTAGTTAATTTAACTTTAAAAAAAATACATTTTAAAATTCTAAATAACAGCATACATTTTTGTAATGCTAGTACAAAGATATTCCCCTATATATTTATGTAGCAAATTAGATAATCTCATAATTCACTGAGGACATTAAATTTTTTTCAAATAAAAAGATGGATTATATGCCAAAATCTAGGTCAGGTATATAGTTTATGGCTTTAGAAACAAAATGAGATAGAAGGCTTAGGAAAGTATTTGGATAAAAATGCCAAAGACTTAACTAACATGAAAGAAAAAAGTGGTTTTCTGAACTGAATTATTTGAATTGATTGCACAAAGTGACAGAGAAAAGAGAGGAAAGCAAAAGGAACAGAAAAATCACAATAAATCTTAATTTAGATGTAGATTGTGCTAGGATCTCTTTCCTCTAGTTTTATCTTTTATTCATATCACTCACACTCTCAAGCTGAACTAAGAAGAAAATGTGAAATTTATATAGAATCCAGGTATTTTTTCCTATGAGTTAGAGAGACAAAGAAATCCCTTCCTTTAACTGCCTGAGACTTAACTCAGGTTGTGTACTATGTATTGTGGGAGACAATGTGTCCACCTCTTAACCACGGAGAATGGTCTTTTATGAGTAATCAGCTGGACAGCAGTTGTGCAATCAGTTGGAGCACCTGAGAAGTCACTGCTGGGAAAGTGTAAGAAAGTTTGAAGAACAGAGGATAAAGGGAAGAGCTCCAGATCTCCCAGGGGAATCAGCAAATGTACAGGTTCAGGTAAAAGTGGTATGTTTTGGTATTTCTATCTCAATCTCAGAAATATACCGGAAATTGTTCCCAAAAAAGTCAGTGGGTCTGCAGTCACAGATTTTATTTAGGAAAAACAAAACCAAACAGGAGAAAAATCTTATGACTATCTTTACACAGACAAGTTTGCAAGAGAAAGTGCCCTTTGTTACTCTGTAGGGTAATATTCCAAAGCATTCCGTGGTCTCGCTGTCCCTCTGCAGAAACCCTGCCAATTTAGGGAAGTGATTAATTTCAATCTGCAATTTTTCTTCATTCTCTTTTAGATCCTCACTTTAGCAGCATAGCGGGAAAGTTTAAGAGTTCTTACAACTCCCCTTGCTGGCAGCAAATAAGAAGTGCAACTTTAATGTGGAAAACTTCATATTAATCTGGAAAATAATAGCTACATATAAGATCAACTTTTAATTTTAAAAACAAGACTGCTCCCAGCTCCAGCTTCTGAATAAGTTTAAAATGTAAATTAAAAACACAAAAAGGAATCATTACCTTTGTTGGAGATCCTAATTTCTGGAAAAGTCAGATCAATAATGAAACTCTTAGATTAAGGCATTTAATTCAATAGCATAGTTTCCAAAATTCGCATTTCTGAGATCTGATACAGAATCACATTTTCATCTCCTGAACATTTAGATTGTACCCCTAGCTTGTTGCCATTCTGTCTCCAGAGATCCATCATCGTCTGTGGCAGGAATGGAAGGTTCGCTAGTCATTGAATCTACCCCCGCACCCATTTCAGCCCCCTTGCTGTTCTTGCAGTTGGGTAGGGCAGCAGAGATGGGTGTCACTTACTGCTGCTCCAACAAAAGAGCCAGCCCACAACCCCCAGATCTCTCCTTCATTGCTGTGGTCACTACAGACGTCCCTGCTTGGTACTTGACTGACCGCATGGAGCAGACTGCCTGTGTGCCCACCCTTTCTATTCAACCACAGTCGAGTTTGAGTGAGAAATCCCTGTTAAGAGTTAAGCAATTCAGATTGTGAGGCTCTTAATGTCTTGAAGATAATAAAGTAACTGATGTTTTTATTTTTTATTTTTTAAAAGATTTCATTTATTTATTAGACAGACAGAGAGAGCGTGCGCACACACAAGCAGGCAAAATGGCAGGCAGAAAGAGGGAGAGAAGCAGGCTCCCTGCTGAGATCCAGACATGGGCCTTGAACCCAGGACCCCGGGATCATGACCTGAGCCAAAGGCAAACACTTAAACAACTGAGACACCCAGGAACCCACCCCTAATTAATGTTTTTAGAACACTTGTAGCATATTAGGCACGATCCTGAATACTTTGTATGTCTTACTTGGTGCATACAATGATGATGTCTTACTTGGTGCATTGCAACAATCCAGTGAAGTATTTTTGCTATTTTATTAGCCACATTTTATAGATGACAGAACTGTGGCAAAGGTAGAGTAAGTAACTGGTCCAAGGTCAGAGGGCGAGGAAGTGATGGAACCAGGAATCAACTCAGTCTCCAAATTCCCTGAATTTTTATTTCTGCTCTACACTGTCTAATAAGCCAGACTTCACAATTATTTAAGATTAATTACATTAAATTGAATGCCATAATTCTATTCAATAAGTTATAAAGGCAAGTTATTATATACTTACCCATTTAACCAAAAAATAGTTATCAAGAGTCTACTTTGTTGAAGTATGAAAAGCAATATGAAATGTGGTTCCTTTATCCTCAGAGCTTATTACATCAAGCTAGAGAGACCAACGGGAGAAACAAGGGAAGCCTAATGGCAGTACAGGAGACTTTGCAAACAGTGCATGACTAGTTGTCAAATTAGCCTTCACAGAGTAAGTGATCAGTAAATGTTTACCAGGAGGAGGAAGTGGGGACACATAAAAAGGAAAATCAAGAAAGAAAGGTATAGAAAAAACTAACAAAGGAGCACCTGGGTAGCTCAGTCGGTTAAGCATCTGCCTTTGACTTAGGTCAAGATCACAGGGTCCTGGGATCAAGGCCTGCATCAGGCTCCCTGCTCAACAGGGGTTTGCTTTTCCCTCTCTCACTTTTCTCTCAAGTAAAAAATAAAATCTTAAGAAAAAAAAGGAGAGAAAAAAATAAAACTAGCAAAGAAAGTAAATAAGGGGCTCTTGGGTGGCTCAGTAGGTTAAGCATCTGCCTTCGCCTCAAGTCATGATGCCATGAGTCTGGAATCGGGCTCCCTGCTCAGCAGGAAGCCCGCTTCTCTTGCTGCCTACCACTCCCCTTACTTGTGCTCTCTTTCTCTCTGACGAAGAAAATTTAAAAAAAAAAAAAAAAGATTCTTTCCCTCCCTCTCCATCTACCCACCCCCACCCCCGTTTGCACTCTCCTGTGCACACTCTCTCTCTCTCTAAAACAAGAACAACAACAACAAAAAGAAGGTAAATAAGATTACAGTGCAGATTCCCATCCTGTAAGATAGGATAGTCAAACAAGGCTCCATGAACCAGGTGGGGCTTGAGCATAAACTTGATGGATGGGTAGGGTTTGTATCAACAGAGAGGGTGGGTCAGGGTGTTTCAAGTGAGTACAGCAGCACAAATACATGGATAGGCTCATAATATCTCTAAGAAGAGTTAGTAGCCACCTTGGCAAGGACAGACAGCTTATGTGTTACTGAACACTATGAGATCAGGCACATAAGGATCATGGCCACCAAATTCTGAAGGTCCCTATTTAGGAAGTTGTAAAGATATATTTAATATTTGTAGAATATTGAGCTGTCAGTGAAGTATAGATGGCCTGAAGCAGATATAGTCAGAAAGGCAGCTGGTGAGATCGGAATACACACACAGGCTCATGTGCATGTTGCTTTAGCTACGGCCATCTGTCCCCAGTGTCTGCAGATACGATTTCTCAAGTTTTGTGTGAACCGATTATTTTCCTATTCAGAAAGTGATATCTGTTAACAGCTTTTATGCTATTCTATTCTGTTATTTGATTCTGCATTATTTAATATAAAACAAATGAGGAACCATAGACAAAGTATGTTGAACATTATTTTTATTAGAGAAATTTATGAATTTGGGTTATATCTAATACGTATCAAATACAGTTCTGCTCCTCAGGGGTAAGCTCTTTGAACTGTCTCTGAGTTTGGGATGGTAATTACCTTTCTAACTCTAAATGATGTGCTTCTACTCCTATTTCTTAACTATTCAAATTTTTAAAATACCTCTTCTTAATACAAAAATATGAGAATTTATCTCATACTACCCTCTTTTTCTTAATTTGATGTTTTATATCATTTCCTACTTATTTTTTTTTACTAATTTTATAACTTTTAATAATGTTCTTAATTTCTCTTTATTTTTCCATCAACTTCGGACAATACTTCTCCGCTCCTTTGGCCTTTCTGTCCACAAGTTTTCTTTCTTCTGAAAATCTGACTTGCAGTTATAGTTTTACTTGGATTTTCTCAAGATTACTAACATCACAATCTCTCTAGTAACCCCAGACTAAGTCTTTCAACTTTTGACAATACATTGATGATAAACTTTGAAGATCAAGAAGCAATCTTCACACTGGTCTGATCATATACCCATACTATTCAGTACTGTGCCAAGTTGTATGCTTAAATCATTTTCCTCTCTATAGGACCAATGCCTTCATCTCTTGGCCACCTTAAGAAATGTTTTCAGAGTTAAAGTCAACTCAATTCCCCCTTTTAAATAGTTTATCAATTATTAAGTTCAGGCCACATTTAGTTTGCTTTTTATCTAAACATTGAACTTCACCATCAGGAGTTTTTGTTTTCTTTGAGGTTTTTAATTGCCTTTCTTTTGAACTTGTGTTGGTCATATTCATTATAACCTATTTTTCCTCTTGTTCTTCTGTTATGCACTTAATATGTCCTGATCTCTAAAAATATTAGAGGCTTTCTGAGTATCTTTATTTTCTCCAGGGTCTATGTTCTGGTTGTTATTCTCATTGCTGTTACTGGTCTGCCTATGAGTCCTTATATGCCTGGTGATACTTAGTTATCCATTCAGGGCTGCAAAGTTGGGGTGAGTTTCCACTGCTATTGCATTTCTTAACTGAAGTTTCTCCTGGTGAGGGGATTATAATTGGCAGCTCCTAGTGGGACTGATGCAGGCCAAAGTGATGATTGGGTCCCTGCTCATCTCTGATAGCAGTACAGTTTCACCCTTTCTTGGTATAGAAGGAGGAGATAGTGACCACAGTTGTTGTTCTTTCTTTTTTTCCCACCTGAAAAAGATTGCTCAGGTAGCTGTAGGACTAAGAGGTTTCATTTTAGGAGAAATCAGTATGGAATCAGTTCTTCGCCTCCAGCTCTCCAAATTCCAGAATGAGGAGGACCTTCGGTGGTTGGGGAAGTAATATCCCTACTGGAATCTATGACTTTCCCCTATACTTTGGCTCAATTTCTTTAAAAAGTAGCCTTGTGGGGCACCTGGGTGGCTCAGTTGATTAAGTGACTGCCTTCGGCTCAGGTCATGATCCTGGAGTCCTGGGATCGAGTCCCTCATCAGGCTCCTGGGTCTGCTCGGAGTATGCTTCTCCCTCGGACCTTCTCCCCTCTCATGCTCTCTCTCTCTCTCAAATAATAAATAAAATCTTTTTAAAAAATAGCCTTGTGATGCTTTCCAAGGTGGGAATGCCAACTGTCTGGGCTCTGTGCTAGATATGGGGTGGCCACACAGACTGGTACAATGATCCCATAGAAGATCATTATCTACAACCCTGTTTCTGCCTCATTTCCTTTTCCTACACTTGGTCTTCAGGTCTTCAGCTGATTCTGAATTCAGAGTCTCTTGGGGGTACCACTGGACAGATACTCCTCACTGCCTGGGAACATAGTCTAGGCTAACTCTACCTATTGTTTCATTTCCATCCCTACAGTCTTTCAGACATATTTTAGAAATGTTTGTTCATTGATAACTTTTTTCCCAGATATCATCTTGTGCTTCCTCCACCTCAGCCTGCTGCCACTGATGTTTTAAAAAAAGTGGGGAGGGGAGAGCATGTAGGGATGTCAGCCACATCACCTCTATTTCCCAGAGATATCATGTAGTTTGGAATCCCTAAGTAAAGAATCTCTAGATTCCAAGAGGAAAGTAAGTCTGAAAGATAAGAAGTAGAAGCTGCTACCTAAGGAGTCAAGTTGAAGGAAGGAAATGAACACACAGTGACAGGACCACCGATCATCTTCCTCAGCCTTATGAGAAGAATTGAACCAAACAGATTTTGATCCAGGAAATACACTTGTAGTCTTTTTAGAATCCCTTATTTCTGTCCTTTCAACTCTGTCTGGTTCAGTGTTTGCTGTATTTCAAGCTTACTTCTCCATACATTAGGTTTCCTGACTCAGTGTTTTGAAAAATGTTTTCTTTCACATCTCTCTAGTGATGTCTCCACAAAAGAATTTAACTACAGCTTTTGTTTCATCACCATCATCATCATTGTTATTATGACTTAAAGGGTTGGATTTCACTGATTCCAATTTCTAACCTCTTAAAATCCCTTCGGATTTTTAATCCGCAATTCCCAGTGTTTGCCATTTTAGTACCATCTGCAAATTAGTTAATGTGCTGTTTAGCCTTTCTTTGAAATCAGTAATTAAGATGTAAAGTAAGACTGAGCCCAAGACTAATTCTCTGGGCTTCCCACTGGGATCTCTCCTGAGCTCGATAACTCTTTTATCACCACCTCTGGCTTATCATTTTCCAGCCAAGTCTCAAGCCATTTTACTAGGTATATAATTAAGTTGATTTATGAGGGTCACTAGATTAATTTCATTTTGTTAAATGTTGTCTGATACATATATTTGTTTTGCTTAGTTTTATATTTACTTATGTGGAAACAGTATAGCCAAAGAAGAGAAGAGTTATTTTCAGAAAGGCTGACCCTGGTATTTTCTGATAGACAACCACTTTGTCTGGAGATATACACAGATAGTATCTTAATATCAGTTCTATCATTTAACTATACCCAAAGTTCAGCGTCTAGAATATAATTATAATTCAATGAAATTTTTCTGCTATTTTACTTACTATTTTTCATATTTTTCTAGGTCTCTCGTATCTTTCCACTTTTTTAGGGTAACAACTACAAAGTGTCTCTATTTTGGTAAATGTATTCACTTATTCCCCGAGCAACCATAGAAGAGTCTTTTGTTTTTGGGTCTGAGGCATTTTCTATTAGCTGCCAATTATCTATGTCTCAGACTGACATTCAAATAATTAAATATTCAGGTGCACTGATCCTGCCACCAAGGGTTTTATGGGCATTTGAGAAATTTGTTTAAGTTTAATTGGGAAATTAAGCCATGGGGCAACGTTACTGCAAAGCTATACTGCTGTGTTCTGAGTAACTAGACTAATCTAGGTCAGAAAAAGCACAATACGAGATACAAATGCCCAAAGAACTCACCATTGTGTTTATAATGACTGCCGAATTCTGAGATACTTTAATCTTCCCATTCTGGGACTCTTTTTTCTTTGGATTTGCAAACAGGGTTCTGGTTTGTAACCTAAATCGTAGTGTTTTCTAGCCTTGCTTCCTTCCTCTGGTCCCCCTCTCTCCCTCAGAACTTATTTTCCTACTCGTGTGTTTGCAAAGCAGATAACACTTCTCACACTCTGAGTCAGATGTTGGTTTCTCTGTTTCTGGGAAATGCATCAGCCAGGCAGTAAACATTTTTATCTCACTATAAATACTTGAAAGTTTTTGATGTATACAGGATTGTGGAATGAAAGATTATTTTTCCCCAACTGATTCTAAAATACCTCCTGGCAGAGAAGACCAAATGAATGGCCCTTTTTCACTTTATGTTTTCCTTAAGACCTGCTTAACATAATTGAAAATTACCCAAAGGTAAAGGAAAAGAAAGAAAAAAAGAGAGAGAGAAAGAAGGAAGGAAAGATGGAAGAGAGGGAGGAAGGGAGGAGGGAGAGAAGTAGAGAGGGAGAGAGAGAAAGCATGACAGTATGTAAACTTTCTTTCCTAATGTTGAACTCACACTTCCCTAGGTGTTTTCTGTTATCTTTACAGTCAAAGGGCTTTTTTTTTTTTTTTTAAATATTGTGAATTCTCCTTGGTGAAAATTTTCATTGCTACATGGCTACATTTCCTCCTTTTTGCCTTCTTAGTAGTGAAGTGATAAGCATATGGTAATTGCCTTAAGACAATTTTACAGGTTTAAGACTTTTGAAATCTTGACCCTTGTGAGATGGATACAGAAGTATTAGGTTCATTTTCTTAATAGAAGCCTTTTAATTACGAGTTTGAATAAAATTGAAGAGAATTTTGTCAGTGTTGTTCAACTTCTGCTGCTCTTTGTGAATCAGGTGGCAACCTGTCTTCATCAGATTAAATGAGCTTTTGTAATTATGATTTTGGCTTATTGTTTTTGAATATGCACTACTCTCTTCTTCTCCCTGCTATTTTACATTGATGGTGACTTAGAGTAAAGCTCTATGTGACCTAAAACATATATGAAAGAATAATTAGCATACTTCTTTTTTCTCCATGTATATTTATATAATCCTAACATACACATATATATATGAAATATATAATCTTGAATATTATTTGAATCATAATAGACTTGGTTTTCTTCTGTGTACATTCTCTTATTTTTTTTTTGTTAAAATAAACCACCTTATAATTGCTTATTTTTCAGATAACATGGTAGAACAGATTAGCAATGTGGGGATGACAGTGTTCTTAATAGCTAGGTGGAATTCAGTTACCCGATAGCCACTATTTCCTATCAGATGGTTTCAGGAACAGAGCTATGGTTATAAAGATTCTTGGTCTGTGATGTCGAATTAGACTATGATCCTACCTGTATCTTAGTTGGATATGCCATTAAAATGACATACTTTTGAAGCCCTAAGGCACTTTGGAAGTCAACGACTCTACCCTTTTATCTAAGTGATAAGGTAACGGAAGTTTACAGAAATAAATCCTTCAGCCAAGTTAATACAGAGTGCGGAACAAGAAGGGACTAAAACTGGAGTTTAGGTAGAATCCTCTTCCATTCTCTTTCCATAAAGATTACTACCTCATCTGAGTATGATAGAAGCATTGAGGGAAATACTGGTTTGCCTTCAAGAGAAATATCTACGAGTCTTGGCTGGCCCCAATGTAAAACCTCAGAAAATGTACACAAATGACAAATATAGTTGCATGCTACTTGTGAATTATAAAAGTAATAGGTAGGTTGGCAATTACTGAAAGACTTTGGCTGTATAGCTCAGAGAGAAATTATCAGAATACAAACTACAGAAGTAAATGTCCTGGGTTTTTCTGTTGGATAATAAAATCAGCTATAAGGAACCCACCATGTAAATACGCAAACAAAACATTAAGGATGTTTCTAAATGTGTTCCTTCTTTGCATTATATAAAACATTTTTTCCTAGAAATTCTTAAAATCTGGGAATTAAGTTTTAATTAATAACTTGCTCTGTTAAATAGGTTGTGCAATGAATGATGGAAGAGGTCAAGCATCATGGACACCATTAGATGGCAGTATGACACAGAACTATTGTTTCCATTAAGTGTTAGCTTCCAATACCGTTTACATGTACATCCACATTGCGGTGGTGGTAAGTTTTTAACTTTTTTTTTTTTTTTTTTTTTTTAAGGAATAAATCAGAGATTCTAGTACAAGAGAATGTCTTGTACAGAGAGAAAGAGAAAAGAAAGACTAGGAAAGAGCAATAAGACATTAAAGCCAATGACAGGAAAAAGATGTATTCCGGGAAGATGGACAGGACTTCTGTCTACCATGCTGGCTCCATCACCATGTGATGCAAATACTGCAAAGCTTGGTAATTTATTTATTTTTTTTTTAAATAAGATTTTATTTATTTTTTTGACAGACAGAGATCTCAAGTACGTGGAGAGGCAGGCAGAGAGAGAGAGAGGAGAGGAGGAAGCAGGCTTCCCGCCGAGCAGAGAGCCCGATGCGGGGCTCGATCCCAGGACCCTGGGACCATGGCCAGAGCCAAAGGCAGAGGCTTTAACCTACCGAGACACCCAGGTGCCCCAAAGCTTGATAATATAAATTAAAATAAAAAGATTATTTTATTTAAAAAATCAAAAAGATAGTCATTTAATCTATGACATTTTAATTTCAAAATGAAAAAGTAACCCATGACCAACTGCCCTTTGATGTGTAGATATCAATACATTTTTTCGATATCAATAAGTTTGAGTTTCTAAGAGTTGGGTATTTACCTAAGTATAATTTTGTATGATAATGATTTAGCATATTAAAAACTTCTGTTTTAAAAACAATCCAATTCCTTTTTAGAGCGAGGTGTTGTCTGACAAAAAATTTAAATCCAGCATACAGAATGCAACTTCCTTTAAAAGCTTGACATCCTTTGTAGATGGCCCATATTATAAGTGTTAACAGAAAGAAAAAATTGAAAGAGTAACTCCAGGCTTTTTTATGTCTAAAATTATTTTTTATAAGGTGCAGTGGACACAACGCCTAGGTAGTATTTTTTGGTAATACAGAAACACTCTCTTTCTAGGTAAGCATGTAGAAGGCGGCAAGGCCAGAAGGCTCTACTCCCATTTTTTTAATTGGGGAATGGTAGATGTAAGTTTTGAGGGACACAACATGATTACTACATTTTAACACTTCGCTCCTCTGCTCCTTCCTTAGTATGGGCAGCTCCTGACATAATGAGAGAAAAGTAGCCTACTGGGACCATCTCAATTCCGTGACATGTTTTAACAAGGAAAGGTCCTCATTAATGCCAGGGACTTTTTGGAGCCCCAATGGTATCTCCTTATAAATAGAGTCTGTCCAATGCCCAGATACATAGTATAGACCTTCCAATAGGAAGGTTCTTCCTTTCCCAGTTCATTCCCTACAGTAGTGGTCCCATCTGGTTAGTTCAGTATTTTAGCCCACGAGCATAGACTTTGTTACACTGAGAGGGCTATCATTCACATAAATAGAGATTTTTGAAGACAAAAGTTTTCCCTGCCCTTCCAGGAAAAAAAAAAAAAAAAAAAAGACACAGTAAAGAGCTGTCCTATTTTCAGGGGGCCTGATTCGTTCCTGCTTCAGGGCATATTGTTATCACCAGCTGTGGTCAGGGAGAAAAAAATCCCCGTCCCTGTGATGTAATACAGTACCATTAGGCACATAATGTAGATTTTATGCTTTTCTCTGAAACATCTGGCATGTACTACTTTCTAAAACCAAACCTTGGAGAGCAGACCTCCTGTAGCATTTTAATATCAATGTGTCTTTTCGCATATTAGTTATCTAATGTTTGTGCCAGTTCCTGAAGACACTATATCCTAAATATCACCTCTCGAATGAGTGTAAATTCAAAATGCTTGCCAGGGGGTTATGTGTTTTGGGGAGTGGGGGGGAACTAATATCTGCCCTAATCTAAATACCAAATGAATTTTAGATTGTCATTCTAGCCCAGCATTAGCATTGGCCCTTGGGAAAATCGTTTATGTATTCTTTTCAGATACTCGGAATTAAGAATCAATCTATTTAAACCTTGTTGCTAACATTTCATTTGTGTCTCTGACATATTAGGAAAATGTGCATAAAGTTATTACTCTTGTCCATTACTTTTGAAGAAGTTAGCAATGAAAAGTTTTAAACAAATTATCTGCAAGTTCTCAGGAAAAAAGAATTGAGTCACCGGAGGAAGAGAGAAAATACTGTCCTGAAATACTTGTGAACAAAAAAACTCTCTCATTGGGATCTATGATCTCCTCAAGGCAGGGCAATCGGGCTGAAAGGAATTGCTTTAGCAAAGTATACTTACTGGTCTTACTTGTCACGCCATCTTTCTATGGTTCCCATGTTCCCCCGAATCCATGATCAGAACAAGCAAAAGATTAAAAAAGTAAGCAAAGGCCACATGAAAGTAAAACTAAGAATAAGAGAAGGAAAATCTGGGTGATTCATATATTTAGATGTTTTAATAATATAGTAAAATGTTGATTAAAGCATTCACAAATACACACAGAAAATGGCTTGTATTAATTTATAAAACAATTGGCTTTTAGCCATGATTAGATTAATTATACTGAAATTTTAAAGAGTAAGTTTTGGAATTGTTTGAACCCACCACAACATGGATGAACTCTAAACTACTAGAAATATTAAAACAAAAATGTTATAAATTATATAGACAATTGTCCCCACTCCAGATAACCGCTTTAAGATTTATTAATAAGTTTAATGAGAGATTATCTGGATTCTTATTTTAACAGTAGAATGTTGGGTTGATTCTGACTTTGTGCCTTGGTGCTATTTCGATAAAGATATTACAAAGACCTTAGGAAATTGTTCTTAACTCTCAGGGTCTTGGTTTTCTCATTTATAAGAGCTGGTTATATTGAGATGGCTTCTGAGGTAGTTTCCAGCTCTAAAACACGAAGCCTGTGGATTTTAATGTAATTAATGCATGTAATTAATGCATATTACATTAATGTAATAAATCTGTTGTTTTTACATTTTGGTAAGTTTACATCATAGTGGTTTTTAATAAATAACATAAAAAAATGGTCCAACTCCATAATAATAAAAAAAAAATGTTAGAAACAGATGGCAGTGCTGGATATGTCTAAGTAGGAGGACAGATGGAGTAGGACTTACATTCTTTCTGACCTGGGTAGCTTTGAAGGGGTTGAATGACAAGACTTATTTTTCCTCTAATTTAAGAAGTAATTTGCTGTAAGGACAAAGAGTAGCATTCCAACTATGAGGAATAATAGACAGAAAAAAAATAATGAGTTCCAGTAATATAGCAGACTGACCTAATAGGAACCACTTTCCCTTTACTAAAACTCATGAAATGCTGTATAAAACATCATAACGTTGTTGTAGTGAAACTACAAAGATGAGTTGGAAGAAAAGACCAGAAAATTCCTACTTGCACGGTCAGTAACTACAAATGGAGTGCAAGCATATGAATTACGGCTCTGGTCCTTGTGACATTGACATTCTACTATTAGTCCAAGAAGGAAAAAGAAAGTGAGCCTTACACGAGGTATAGAGGATAAATTCAGGAACCTGGAAAGGCTGACCTTTCCTGAAGAACATCCTGGGAAGAATTAAGAATGCCTGTCTTTAGAGGAATAAATGAATCTCCTATAATAAAAACCTCAAATGTGAAGTCCATATTTATACATCCATGTTGTGTGTGATTCTCAAGTAGAGAAATTAATGGACTATCTAGTCCTAAATTAACAAAATCTCTGGGATAGTCTATGAAAGCAAATATAGTGTCTCTTCTATAAGCAGATTGCATAAAACCTCCACAAGAGAAAAAACAATTACAAAAAAAAAGCAACAATACTGAAGATAAGACCACAATAAAGATGATGAAGCACATAAGAAACTGATAACCACTACGAGTAAAATTCAACAGAAACACAAACAAGAACTGCTTTGATGAAGAACTATAAAAAAAATTGGTACAAAATATGTATATGCCAACAATATTCAAATCAGGAGAGTGGGGATACAAATGGTTATTATTCTTTCATTTGTATTTTTCTTTAGTTTATAAAATGTTCCACCAGTAACTGGTATTTATCTTACAACAAGAAAAATATTGTGAAGGTTTCTGTTTTGTAGCATTCAACATACTAATTCTTGGGGAAATCTTTCAAGTTGCTCTCAGGTCAATGGAAACAGAAATGTTAAGATTTCATGTTGAATTATATTTTTACTTGAAATACTGCAAAAAATGCTAATATTTTAGTTTGTAATACAGTTTTATTTTTATTCCCAAATAAGCCTACCAATGCTTGTTTTTAAACTCAAATTCTGAAAATGCTTCAACAATCATGGAAATAATTATTTTTTCTAACTCATTATTACATAGTAAATATCTCTATACCTGTTCTCTCACAGCAATATAAAGGGCATGGCAGTCTCAGTTATGACATGATATTTTATTGGTACATTGTCTTAATTTGATGATTACAATAAATGGTAATTCATTAATATCAGAGTTTCCAGACATAAGGGAGGTAAATTACATTAGAACGCAAAGACTGTTGAGCTGGAGGTAATCATATATTTTCCCTGTATGTCTGTAGTAGAAGTACAAATAACCTTTCTTTTTCTTCAAAAAAATCAGCGTGGAGCCCAGATGGGGGCACACTCAGCTCTTAGCAAAAGGAGGGGGCAGGGCTAACAAGGGGCTGCCTTCAAAGATGGTTGAAACCCAAGGGGATTTTCATCACAGGTTTTTGGCACTGGAAGGTCTTTGAAGATTTTTGGATTTTTGCTTAACAGGTGGTCTCTGCGCCTGCTGCAGTTTCTGCTGATCTGAAGCCACACCGCTCAGCACGACTCCTATCTGCTTGGTTTTCTGGAGGTAAAGCCCCAGGAGTTTTTCCTTTTTTTCATCCAAAGATTACTTTTCTTATGAGAGGGTTACAGTTTCCCTCCCCCACTTTCCCACCCACTACCAACTGGCGCCCCACGCTGTGAGCATGACACCTGCCCCTCAGTCACAGCATCCAGGGAGAACCCAAAATAAAAAAAGCAGTGTGATGGAAGGGGCCCCCACTAGGTGGCAGAATTGATTAAGCAGACAGTGTGTAAAGGCTGTGAACTCCGGGAACAAAAACAGGATCGGAAGAGAGGGCTCTGAGAGTCCCCAGCTTCTGTTTCCCATTTCTGCCCACCCACCCACCAGGGCTCAGCTAATCCTGGCCCCACTGCTTTTCCTTTCCTCAGGGAGGTGGCACTTTAGAGAGTGACATCATAGTGTCTCACAACTACTGGTGTTAAACACTGGGATGCTACCGCTGCAAATAAGAGATATCCCCAAAGGCTTTAATTTGGGAAGGGATGACCCTCGAGACAGAGTAGTCTACCCACCCATGAAGCTAACTGTCTATTTTCTTAACTTCCCAGGCAGAATGTTAGCAATGCCTCTCATTTTTGAGAGAACGTACTGTCTACAAACTCTAAACTCTCTCTTACAGCAGATTGTCCTGATCCAATCAACAGAAACTGAACAGGTTCTTTAGTTATCTACTTGAGTTGACACTGGCAAATTATTTACTGACTCATCAGCATCTATTAGCTTTATAGAGTACCTGAAGATTGAAACAAACTTTATGAAAAATACGAAAAATACGAAAGAACTCATCATTCAAAAGGCACACTAAAATTTTGTTTAGCTCTCAGTTGCGCTCATCTCACACCCGCCTACTTTCTTGGCTTGCTCTATGCAGCCAGTCTATACATCAGCAGTTTTATGCTACTGAGAAGGCACATGGAGTACTTTAGGCCTGGGTTTAGCCTAAGTCCTAACCATTACTCTCCTCTTACCAGCAGTGTCAACAGCATGGGGCTTCCAAGTGATGTTGAAACACTCATAGGAAGTTACTGAATGCTTCCCATGTTGAGAATGGTCATCTTTTCAGCAGACCTAGGACCCAGATTCTGTTTCCTGCTTTGTTTTTTGGAGGAAGGGAGAACTAAAGAACAGAGCAGATAAGAACCTCGAGAAGATCCACAGCTAGTAATGATAAAGCAGAATTGGATGACAGAATAGTTTAGGAGAACTTCTGTCTTCCCTCAGAAATTTCTGTATTGAAAGATAAATTTCATTCCTCTCTTAGTTGAATTCTGACATAATAAACATTTCACCTCTATTTAATGGCTATGTAGAGGGTCAAATTTATGTTTTCCCTAATTTTTAAATAAACCAAAACTTATGCATATTCTGGATAATGGCTAGCATACACTGTGGGCTCCTCTCAATTATTTTAATTCATTGTAATTAGACTATAAGGTTTATATTTTCTAGTCAAATGTGGAATGATGGGTTGGACTGTGTATCTACAGAGCTTAAAATAGAAAATGAAACTTTGGTATAAGTGGTTATGTGAATCCAGACTAATAGTAGTGTAGGGGCCTCCTTAGCCAGAGCAACTCCATCTCAGTTAAACAGCCATTTTGTTAAAACTTAAACTGACCCTGCCCCCCCCCCACACCCCGCAAAAGGAACTTACTTAAAAGCAAGTCTGGGAAACCAGTAAAATATGGTCAACCAGTCCCTGATAACAGAGTCCAAATACAAGGACGGGTCAGGTCAGGTGGAGATAACAGAGCCCAGAATGCAAGGACAAGTCAGGCCAAGTGGAGACAATCTCATTGGCCAGGTTCAATCACATGGCCTTTGCTCTATAAAAGCTAGTCTGTGAAGCTGGGGGGCGGGGGGTCGCTCTCTCCGTAAGAGACGGCCCCGGCCGGTCGATTTGATTCTCGGTGCTGGCGTGAAATAAAGCTTTGCTTGACCTTCGCTTTGTATCAGTCTCACTCCTTTGATCAGGGACTCCATCAGTAGCTGTCTTTCACTTTGGTGGTGGTGAAAATTGTTGGTATTATAATTTCTATATGTGCTGATGGGATATGTTATTGAATGTTAATGTTATTTCAGATCTTATGTTGTTCTTCTAAAGCTACCCAACAGCTGAAGGGGAATCAAGAACTACCCTTCTGGCTCTCTCTCTTTTTGTTACCTTTTTATTTTGGAATAATTTCAGATTTTGAGAAAAGTTGCCAAACTAGTACAAGAGTTTCTATCAACCTTCATCCAGTTTCCACTCTTGTTAACATGTTACTTAACATGGTACACTTATCAAAACTAAGATATTCACTTTGGTAAAATAATATGAACCAGGCTATAAATGTTAGTCAAATTTGACTATTTTTCTACTAATACCCTTTCTTTATTCTAGGGTCCAATCCCCAGACACCATGATTCATCTTGTGTCCTTCTTTCTTTATCTAATTAGTAGCACCATCTCCTCCATCTTCTACCCATTTGGTTTGATGAGAATCACTTTCAAGCCCAGATATTTAATGCACATCTCATGGGTTTGGGTCAAACGAGAACCTGCCTTAGCAGCCCCAGACCTTGGATACTTTGTCTTAAACTCACTCTCTCCTACCTCGCTGAGTTACTTAAAAAGTAATCTCTTCATACCTTCTGTAAAAATAATAATAATAATAATAATAATAATAATAAAAACCCAAGCAGTACTTTGTCATTGGAGGGATACAAATAGATTTTTAAAGCATCTTTTGACACTGTTCCTTTTCATTATTCTTGGTTTATCCAATGAGTGAATCACGACTTCTTTGGGAAGAATACTAAAGAAGTTTCCTCACCATTAAGAGTTTTTGGTGGTCATCTTATACTGTGTCCTCTCTGGCTTCCCGATATTATAAGTCATTCTGTATCAACACATCAAACAGTGGTGCAATTCTCTATTGGTCATACAAAATAATTGTTAACTGGAAAAGAGAATAATACAGAATTAATGTAAATTCTAAAGGGGATCTCAGGACAAAATCCCTTTTAATTCCATATGTGACAGGAGAGATCTTTACATGCTAACAACTACTTAGAAACAATACACTCAAGACAGCCACTTGGGTGATACTAAAAGGGCACATTTGTTATTATTAGTAGTAGTAGTGGTACAACTAATAAGGCTTCCTATATATGATTGAAAAATAACTTTCTGGTTTCTCAGCTGCCATCTCTGTGCTTGGGCTATGCCCGTGACAGTCACACAGATAGGAAGCTTGTATTAAAACCAGAATCAAAGGCAGCAGGAGTGGGAATCAGCCTACATTAATGAACCATTGAAGCCTCTCTCTGGCACGGATGAACACTAAATCACTGGTTAGATCTCTGGTGATTTCCCACTTGAGAGATGTGAAGAAAATGGCACATTCAGATGAACAGCAAAGCCTCAGCAACTTGTCAAAATACTTTCTAACATACAGGCTTAAAAATTATTTTAAAATTATCTTCATAAAGCTGTTGGAAATTTTCCCTCCAGTATTTGATTCGTTGGTGACCCTTGAAGGAGCATGTCATTGCTTAGGAAAGCAACCGGCTCTATCTGATAGGTCTTCTCTGGCATTATCTACCACTTTGGTCACAATGAACAACGGTTCTTTCATGGCTCAACCAAAGGACATAAAATTATGGGTCTTTTTTCAAACTGACTAGAATATGATGTTGACTCTTCTCCCTTGCTTGTGACTACCTGCACGCAGTCAAACCATGTGTAATAGCATTTTTAAATACAGAGTGCTTGGTGTTGGGCTGATTTCTGATGCAGATTAGGAAATGGGTGGCAGATCTTGATGCTGACCACTCCATCTTCTAATAGGGATTTACATTATAGAAATAACATTTGCCTTTTTGTCTTTTATAAAGGACTTGTACTTTATTTTAAATTAAGTTGAAAATATGTATGGAGCATCTGTTGTGTATTTGTTTGGCTACTTGCATTGTTATT
Source organism: Martes martes (assembly GCF_963455335.1). NCBI lineage: Eukaryota > Metazoa > Chordata > Mammalia > Carnivora > Mustelidae > Martes > Martes martes. The sequence goes on along the minus strand of NC_137890.1, from coordinate 29,168,184 downwards.
TGCAATTTAATTAGCATGCCTCCTATGTGCTATGCAGTATGGGTGTTTGAGTGTCGTGAAACTCATAGTCTTTAAATTTTTTAGTATATAGTTGTGGAGAAAAAGAGGAAGAAGAAAGGGAAGAAAAATTAAATAGGGCAAGATGAAAAACATTATTTCTGTTATTATTTTGCTAACATGTAATCTGGGTTATGTACTTGGTGTTTTCATATTCAATACCCTTGTTTCTGGATCACAGAAGGCTCATGTTTAGAAGAGTAACATTTTACTAATATTTAGATTAGCTGCTAAGTTCCTTAGCTGTATAATTTCAAGGCAGGGGTCTTAATAAAGTCTCAGTATTTTTCTCCTTTTGCATCTGAAAATTATATAGTAAATTAAACATAAATATTTCCAGATACGTCCAAAAGCAGAAGTGTTCTGGGAGCCTAAGTGATTTTTGTACTCACCAAAGAAAAATTTTTAATTAGACAGAATATAATCAATCCGTGGGTCCAGGGTGCTGGTTTAGGTTCCATTCTAGTTAATTTCAGTTTAGAATCTGTACAGGATAAAGAAGTCAATTAACTTTTTTCTCACCTTTGCACAAGGCCTGCTGGGCAAGAATAGCTCAGCAAGAATATGCAGCAGCCAGTTATATAAGAAGGTAAAGAGATGATTCTAGAAAGTCTAGTTTAAGACTCTAGATAGAGAATGAAAAAAAAAATGCCTCCAGAAGTATGCATTATCAACGGAAAAGATTATGTAGATCAGTTTAGTTGGTGAGGAGAGAACCACTTAAGACTAGTTATAAGGTTTCAAGAAAGACATGAAATTTATACAGGACTTTGAAAAACAAGGTCTTCTTCTGTGGGAGAAGAATCAAAGCAATTCCAAGAGGATAATATGGTAAGAATACAATCCAGAGTGACATGACTGCCAAGGTGCCTTGGAAATAATGATAGCTCTACTTTACATGGGCACATGGAGAAATAAAATTACAAAAGTGAGAGCAGACATTTAGTGCCAGGCTAAAGGGGTTAGATTTGGTCTTGAAAGTGTTGGGAAGATACAGGTTTTAATTACATGAATAAACTACTATTTTAGAAGGTTAATTTAGAGACAAACATGTTAAGGTTGATATAAAGATTAATTAGAGGTAGGATAAAAAATTGGAAGATTTTTGCAACCGTCCATTTGTGTAACCAAAGAGCCTGAACTGAAGTGGGAGAATTGAAAACATAAGGGAAGAGAAGGGTGTAAGAGGCAATTCAAAGTGAAGATTGGCAGGATGAAACTTCACTCCGAATTGGATTTGGAGAAGGAGGTAGTGTGGAGAGTTGAAAATAGCACGAAAGCTCTGAGTCTCCAGGACTGAGGCGATGACGATAAAATGAATTCAAACGGAGAACAAGAATACTTGCCTTACGGGGCCATCAAGAGAAGAAGTCTAAATAACAACCAAAGGGTACGGAGGTAATGGATTCAGTATGAGGAAATTTAAGTTTGTGGCTACCCAAGGAAAGATGGCCAAACGTGTCATTCTGAATTACCTCCATGGGTAGAAACAGGAAAATCCACTATTAGAAATAAAGGGGACAGAGGGCAGCATAGAGTCAGCTGTAAAACTTACTGGAAACATGGTTGAAATGCCCAAGTCCATTTGGTAGTGGGTTAGTTAAATAAGGAAGGCACCGAGGCATCACACAGGAGAAATAAAGAAAAGGTGTTTACTGAGTATGTACACAGCATATCGGGTGCTTTCGCTCACACATTTCATTTAACACATCATTATGCGTGGTGGTAGGATCCTCCCTTTAGAGATAAGAAACATGGCATTCTGAGACTTGTGGTGAATTAACAAGACCTCTCAATTAATAAGCAGTGAAACTGGTTTTCTGATTCCAGGGTGGGTGTCTTTCAAACAGACCATCTGTAGCTTCATCTTCACATATTAGGACAACTTGGCTTGGTCAATGTAACTGTTCTGAACCTTGGTTCTTACATCTATGAGGTGGAAATGATAATGTTTAATTTACATAGTTGTTTTAAGTTTAAAATAATGTCAAATGTTGTGCAAATGGTATACTGGGCCATATTTATGATTACTAGCATGTGATGATCAGCCCCCTGCTCCAACCATGCAGGTGTGCAACTCTACTTGGAAAGGTAGCTATGAAATCATCGATGTATGGCTGACATTCTGTAATCATTGGACTTAAAATTTCCGAAATTAGTTTTTATTGAACAAATATCTCTCAAATATTTCTTCCACTTGATTTATTTATGCAAAGCAGAACAATAGAATTATTGTCTAGGGGCGCCTGGGTGGCTCAGTGGGTTAAAGCCTCTGCCTTCGGCTCAGGTCATGATCTCAGGGTCCTAGGATCGAGCCCTGCATCGGCCTCTCTGCTCAGCGGGGAGCCTGCTTCCCTCTCTCTCTCTCTGCCTGCTTCTCATCTCTGTCAAATAAATAAATAAAATCTTTAAAAAAAAAAGAATTATTGTCTATCCTGAGACAAAGAGTTTTTAAGAATCACTTAAAATTTGCTATGAAGTTCCTTGATCTCTAGTCTTAAGACTCCTTGAATATATTATGCTAATATTGCTCTTTCATAAAGATGACACTCCCATACTGAATGGATGGCAGTGCTTATTTTAAAACCCAGAATGCTTAGAAGCATAATTTCAAAATTATGGTTACCATTTTATTCTATAATACTCTGTTTGTCTTCTGTGAAATCCTGCCACATTCCATAGCCATGTGTCTGTTAATGAAAGAATAATGACAACTAACAGAATATAAGAGCCATGTCAGTGGACAACCATCAGAGCAAATCAAAACAAAACTGCATAAAGACAATATGAATCCAGATCTGAAGCTACATGGTTCTTAACTAGTTTTATGTTAATGAAACAATTATTAGAACACACAAAACCCTTCCTTTTTAATTTGATAGATTGAGTGGTGATGTGAGTTAATTGAACCATTGGTGAGATAATAAGATGCAATTGGTATGATTTATCAGAGGATGACATGGTTACAGGCATTGCTTCCACAGAAAATAATGGCTCTTATTAGCACTTCCTGAGGTGAGCAGGTAAGCCATAAACCTAGGTTATTGTTACACAGGTCAGAGAGAAGAGGGCTCCATTTTGCCTTTCATCTAAGTGGATATTTTAAGACTGTCTCTTTGGGGGCATACTTAATAATCCTGTGCTTATTTTCCCATTTTTCATAAGCAATGTCAATACTGAGAGTTTGGGTGGGCTATTTTATAACCTTAACCCATTTAGCCAAGTGTTAAAATAAAAAACTAAGTCTCCAAGAGCTTTGAGTTCTAATATTGGTAATTAAAGGGTCATCTTGGGTCTTCCATTCTGAATCATGTTATCATGTGGAGATATTTCACAAGCTGTTGTTATTCTTGTAGAATAATCCTCTAGGGTTCTGCAGCAGCTTGAGAAGCAAAGCCTGTGTTTTTTCATACATGATTCAGAGAGAATATTACATGCTACCCACCTTCTAGTTGGGGAAGAAGAAGGAAATGATCATGAAACCCACAAGATTAGAAAAAAAAAAAAAGAAAAGAAAAAAGAAAAAGTGACATTTACATTGTTATATTTCTTTATATCTTAAATGACTTTAAACTAAATCAATGTCATTGTATACCTGAGATATATTTATTTGGACATGGGATTTATTTCTAACACAGAGAGATACTGGTAAAAACACTTAGCATATGTTCACGCTATCAAAAATCAATACCAGATCAGGGAATAAGCTTGTTTTATGCTGAGGAAGATATACCTTAAAATACCAATAATTCTCCATTTTTTAGGAACTGTATATTCACTTGTCAGTTTTCCTGTCTTTTAAATTCCATTTATGTGTATTTGACACATTTTTGAACATGCACACACATATATTTAATTCTTACCCCTCTTCTGATGTTGGCATGATTAATCCAAGTTTTAAAGATGAAGTGAAACATAGGGTGATCATATCATTGATTATATAGAATAAGAAGATGAGGTCTTCTTAATTAATCCAGGACAGCAGGCATGAGCCAGGACTGCCCTGGGATCAGAAAATACGTCATCCCTGTTAAGAGGTTCATCAAAATTAAGACATGTAGCATAGCCGGAGAATGGCAGAGAGAGAATTTGGTTCCACACCTTCTATCATTCCTTCCCAGTAGATCTGGTCATTTTCTTGTCTACTAATTATGACATGATTGGAGGGAAGTAAGTCAGGGATCCTGGCCTAGAAAATATCAGTGCTAATGTAGATGCCATGTCTTGTTTATCTCTGTGTGTCTACCTTCAATTTTAGTATATGTGCTGCCAAAGCAAGCACTCTGTGTGTCTACCTTCAAACACAACAAGTCTTCAATAAATATTTTTGGATCTGAACCAAATCATACCATTTAACACTTCATCATTTCAGATTTATTCCTTTAGATGGCAGAGAGTTTTCTGTCATCAAGAATCAATGATTAGAATAAAGATATATATACAGGGAGATACAAACTCAGATCTGCCATTTCTTCATTGTCTATTATTCTTGTTTATAACAATCTGGGCAGCGATTTTACAAAAAAAAATGATGACAACTGTTGGAGAGTTTCTAGACTTAGAAGGAAACTGAAGCACACTGTCTAAGAAGGTAGCAAAAGAGCAGCTTTGGTTGCTTTCACCATTTCTTCAAATAGCTAGCCTTTATGCCAGGGTTTACTTTGTCCTTTTTCTTTCATAGTTTTACTGGTTGCACAGACAGTGCTAATTGGAAACAACTTCCTTTTATAGGATCTTCTGGTCTAGATGAAAATTTTGATTTACTTAACCACATTTGATTATGAAACATATCATCTGCAAACTAGGAGCTACTAAGAGGAATGGCTAATGAGAGGATATGGAAAATAGGAAAGAAACCAAATTAGATATTGTAATCACTATACACTGCATAAAACCCTACATGTACATTATTAACTTCATTCTCTGGGCCTCAGATTTCCCATCTATAAAATGGGTCAATTAGTTTAGAGGATACAGCTTTTAAAAAAAATTCTAATATTCCACTGCTTTGTAAACCAAATGTGCTTAGTAAGGCAATATAATTCTTACTGTAAGACATGAGGAAATTTCTATGGCCTCTACTTTCTAGCAGGAGTCACCTGGACACTGAATGTTGTCCTCTTGAAAAAGAAAGAAAAGTTTCGGACAAAAATTTTTATTTCTATCATATTAATAAAAGACTAAATTTAAGAAGAACCTCAGCATGGGAAAATCATTTCCCTACTTATTTAAATTTTAGGAGATATTTCTCAAAGTAATTTCTAGAAGTATTTTGCTACATTCTTGGGTTGTCAAGATGACAAATTTCTACTTAAAATTTAATTCTATTATTTCTCAGTTGTTCCTTCACCCCTTTTCTCATTCCCCAATGATTTACTTTAAATTCTAACTTACCTAGCTACCTAGCTGTGAGATGCTAGGTATGTTTCTTACACTTTCTGAGTCTGTTCATGCATCTACAAAATGGGAACTATGGTATCTCCACCCGATCTCAGAGGAAAGAGGTAAGCTTTCATTTTGATGTTGGCTGTAAATAAAGCTTTTTGACCATTTTGAAAAATTAAGTAGACAGTACTCTAGAGCCCATGATTTATGAATCAGATTTTAGTGACTTGTTTCTCAGGAAGATTAGCCATTCCTGAGAGCATTGCTCTTGGACACTTCCAGGCATCATAAAGAACTTGACATGTATGGTTCTGAAATGTTGAAGGATTTCCTACTCACGTTTTACAGAAGGCATATTTACATATCACAATAATTATCTGTTGGTAATCCTGTTACCTTTCATCCATAATGGGACAGAGACTGCAGAAACATAGGATAAGATTCTAATTTCCTTATATCATATTTAGCTTGAACCATATTTGTTGTCCTTAAGAAAGCAATTTATATATAAATAGTTCCTTAAATTTGGATTAAATAAATATACATTTTTTGAGAACCAATCTAACTTTGTTTCTTACACCGTTAACAGTCAACACTTAAGAGAAGTACATCTTTCTGGGCTTTTACCATATACAGTTAACTATGTGGTTGTGGTAGAACCATATCCTTATTATGTAACAGAAGTAAGGAACAAGAAACACAGCACAAAGAAGATACTAGTTTGTAAACTAAAGGAGAGAGGAGATGATCTCTTATTCCTTTTCTGCCACCTGCAAATCCATAAGTCACTTAGAGATATTCAGTGCTCAGATACTTACAGAATTTGATGTTTCAAATAAGTAAGTTCAGAAGTCATAAAACTGATTTAATTTAATTTAAATGAATTCTAATACTTAGACATTAGGGTTTGTATTTAATGTAGACAAACTCCTAAATCTTAATGGTTTTGAAGTTGGAAAACTTTTCAAGATACCAATTTTTTGAGACTAAAGATGATCCAGTAAGCTCTCAACAAAAGAAGCTGAAAGGCAACATGCTTAACACAAATTTGATAATCTGCAATTTTTATTGGCAAGTCAAAGAAGTTTAAACAAACATTAAGAAATACAGATACTCATAATTTTTTAAAGTTTCCACACAATGTTGAACCATTTTGTCAGTATTCAATCAGTCTTTATGAGTGAAGGTGGGCCTGACATGTGATAGGAGGTATATAAATGGTGACTATTATTATTATTATTAGTAGTAGTAGTAGTAGGCAGCTTCTCAAAGGCGTATTCTAAGAAAACAAACAGGATTATCATTAATAAAAAAAATAGAATTTTCTCTATCCTGGCACCTCAATACTTCTCTACTGCAAATACTATCTACAAGTTCTTTGTATCAAATACTTTTTATTGAAACCACACTACCAAAGTGATAAGAGGTACCAGTGTGGTAAAACTGGTTTGATTTGTCAGTCAAAAGAACAATGCCAGGAACCACCTCCAAGCATCTATATCAAGTCAAACTGACTAAAGCATTTTTCTGTCATCCTGCGCCCACATTCAGGCAGTTGGTAGACTTGTTTCTACCTAGAGGTTTATATTCATCAACCAGGCTGGGTTTGCTGGGAATGTGAGAGGTACAGCTAGTTGTATTATGTTGTGTTGATAATATTTGGTGTGATTTGTTCCCTATCTCCAGTGGTCTGTGGAGAGATTGTGTTTCCAGCCTTCTAGTACACAGAAGATGACATGAAATATATTGTTGACTCTATTGCACTGTCAGCACGGGGGCTCCAGATGCATAATCAGACTTCTGAAGGCTGAGGTTATACACTAGCTTGCTCTAGAGAAACCCTATACATGTCCAAAGATCTCTAGAGGTGATAGAAAGCTTAAAGTTCCAAACGAATGTTCCTATGTTGCAATGTGATCTATAATGACAATGTACCAGACTAAAACCTAGAAAATGAGATCCAGGTGGTAAGGTAAACTTTAGGAAGAGCTGGAGACAGAGTGGCAAGTAATTGTTTTACTTGTTAATATGAAATGCAAGCCATATTCCCCACATCTGTTGCTATTTCTGCCTTTAATTAAGAGGAACCTGATATAAAAATGCAATTAGGATGTATTATAGACAAACAGATAAGAAGCAGATTAGCACGCATAGTAACAGAAATAAATATACGTGGGACTTTAGGTTATAATAAAGGGGCCAACTCAGATCACTGGAGTAAACGTGGGCCATTTTAATAAATGCCATTGGAGCAAATAGGTGACTATTTGGGAAAAAGACAAAGTTGAATCTCTTGTATTATACATCAAGAAAATAAATACAAGATTTAAATGTGAAAAGGGAAACCACTGAAGTACTAAGAAAAATCATGGCTTTCTTTGTTTCTCTTTTTTTTAATAATCTTGGATTGGAAAAAAATGTTTCTATGATCCCAAAATCCAGAAGCCATAAAAGAAAAGATTGAGGGTGTTTGTTATATAAAAATAAGAAATATATCACCATGACAAAAAGGAAACAACACTGTAATTCAACAATTACATACATTACAAAATGTTCACACCAATAAATGTAGTTACATATAAAATTATTACAATTTCATTGATTAGAATCCCTATGCTGTACTTTTCAACCCTTGACTTATTTTGTAAATCAGGTAAAACTTTATTTATGTTTAAAATTTGTATTCCTTAATCCCCCTTTACCTATTTTGCCAACCCCTAACCTTCTTTCCCTCTGGTAACCACTGTTTTGTTTTCTGAATTTATGAGTCAGTTTCTGTTTGTTTGTTTGTTTATTTTGTTCTTATATTCCACATAAATGAAATCATGTGGTATTTTTCTTTCTCTGTATGATATATTTCACTTAGCATAATACCTTTTAGGTCTATCCATGTTATTGTAAATGACAAGATTTCATTCTTTTTTATGGCTGAGTAATATCCCATTGTGTATGGGGTTGTGTACATATATTACATCTTCTTTATCCATTCATTTATCAATGGGCACTTAAGTTGTTTCCATAGCTTGGCTACTGAAATAATGTTGTAGTAATAAACATAGGGGTGCATGAGTTAGTATTTTTGTTTTCTTCAGATGAGTACACAGAAGTGTTGTACATCTGAATGTGTTATACATATCTATGTCAATTGTACTTCAATTTAAATAAAACAAAATACAACAAGACAAAACATATTTATAAGCAAAGTCAAATGACAAATGCCAAATTAGGGAAAACTATCTACAGCTCATATTAGATACAGTGGTTAATCTTCATGATCTATAGAGAGCTACTAGAAATTGAGTGGAAATAGACCAATACCTTGTAGAAAAAAATGAGCAGGAGACATAGAGACATAGAAAAAGAAATACAACTGGTATCAAAAATACAAACAGAAGGAAAACATCACCCATAATGAGAGATATGTAAACTGAAACTAGATATCTTTTCTCAACTCTTAGATTGGAAAAAAATAAAAAAGTTGTTAACATGCTCTGTTGATGAGGCCATGGGGGAAGGAGATACTGATTACACATTTTTGGGAAGTGCAGAATAGTGCATTTAGGGAAGGTAGACTTGACAATAGCTTCAAATTTATAGATGCATTTACTCTTGAACCCAGAAATGCTGCTTCTGCGAATGTAGCCTGCAGATACACTGCACAACTCAAGTGTCTCAATTACAGTAATACACTGAGATATTGCTTATAATAACAAAATACTGGAAACAAGCCAGTATAGACTATGAAACATCCAAAAATTGTAGAATTATGCAGCTGTAAAGAAGAGATAGGTATCTTTGCGTATAGAATGGCAGAGACACAGAACGCATGGTTATGTGAAAAAGTAAGGTCCAGAACGGTAGCATGCTACAATTGGTATATGAACTCAAGGAAGAATAAGACTATATCATATTAACATATGCATAAGAATATTCTAGAGCTAATAAAAATCCTGGGGAAATGAGATTAGGAAGAATAATGGTGGGAGCATGAAGTATAGTACTTGCTAAAAAATAAATTGAAAAAAATAAATAGAAAAACCATAAAGGTTTAAGAATGGTGGAGATGCACAGGTAGGATGCTGTTGTTTTAGGAAACAACAGGTGTCAATGAGGATAAGGAGAAAAGGAATCTTATACTGTTGGTGGGAATGCAAGTTAGTGCAGAGACTCTGGAAAACAGTTTGGAGGTTCCTCAAAGGGTTAAAATCCAACAATCCAACAAATGCATCACTAGGTATTTACCCAAAGGATACAAAAATACTAATTCAAAGGGATACATGCACCCCACTGTTTATAACAGCATTATCTACAGTAACCAAATTATGGAAAGACTCTAAATGTCCATCGATTCATGAATGAATAAAGAAGGTGTGATACACACACACACACACACACACACCCCATATATTATGTATATGTATTACGTATATAGGTACACATACATATATACATACATATATATGTACATATCATACATATATACACATATATACATACCATATACATATACACACATTTTATCATATATCATATGATATCATATCATATCATTTTATATGTATGTGTGTGTATATATATTCCATTATATACAATGGAATATTACTCAGTCATTAAAAGGAATGAAATCTTGCCATTTGCAATGACATGGATGGAACTAGAGACTATTATGCTAAGCAAAATTAGTCAGAGAACGACAAATGCCATATGATTTCACTCATATGTGGAATTTAAGAAAGAAAACAGATGAACATGTGGGAAAAAAAAGAGAAACAAACCATAAAATAGATTCTTAACTATAGAGAACAAACTAAGGGTTTCTGGAGGGGAGGTGGAATGGAGGATGGGTTAAATGGGGGATGGGGATTAAGGAGGACACTTGTGGTGAGCACTAGGTATTATATGTAAGTGAAGAATCACCAAATTCTACACCTGAAAATAATATTACATTGTATGTTAACTAATTGGAATTTAAATAAAAACTTGAAAAAAATTTTAGAATTGCACAGTAATATGGCTTTATTTAAAGTGAAAATAGGTTTAAGGTAAACGAATAAAATGTGCTAGTGCTCTGAGTGTTGTGTAGTGCAAAAAGTAATTAGTAGATCATTAGTAACTTGTATGATTAGAATTAAGTGCTTTACACAAATTCATAGTAGCCTTATTTTATATCATTCTACCTTGGGTGCAAGCTTCAAAAATACTCCAAGGGGAATACTTAGCTACTCAACTGTTTTCATTTTATCCACTGGAGGATGAAGATTTGGCCTTCTTCCAAAGTTTAAGAAGCGCTTGAGAGCCTCTAAAGATCAAGTTACCCTTAGCATTAAAGGCATGTTTTCACTTATTTATTTATCAAAACATGATGAGAACTTACTAAAGGACAACCAATGATAGAAGTGCCAAGAAAATATAAATAAAATGCTACATCTTAAAAATGGGTTCCCTGATACACTAAGCATCCAGATGCATAAGGAGCTAACTAAATATCATGTGACACGTACTCGCAGCACATAAATGAGAGGTGACAAGGTAACATGTAACAGATCCAAAAAAAGGTTTGTTTTTAAAAGCAGCATGTCGAAGAGGACCTGCATGTCTAGTTTTGTCCACTTTGGGGCCAGAAGTCTTGATGCTTAAGAGTAGGGAATGTCCAATATAGATACCAATATCTGAAAGCCGTGTGCATGCTGACTGCTGGTGGACGGTGGCTGCATGGATTTAAATCTGGACTCCACCACTTAATAGCTGTGTAAGGCTGAGCATTGCATTTCAGAGAATAGAAGGATCAAGAATAGTGGAATGTGTCCATCAGAGAAAGGTGTTTTGCTTTCATGAAAAAGGAAATTGTGCTGCGTTCTAACAGCTAAAGAGAAACATTGGCAGTGGGGACTAAAGGTAGGAAATATAGGAGAGTGACCATAGATACAATCCACAAATCTGTACACATGGAATGTCATATAAATGAACTCATACACTATGTAAGGCTTTGAATCTGGCTTCTTTGATTTAGCATAATATATTTGAGATTTATGCAACATCACATCCATATCAGTAGTTTATGCCTTTATGTTACTTTTTTCCATTGTGGTGGGGCTTTCCAAGTTTCCTTACTCCTTATAGACTATTTGGATTGTCTCCACTTTTTTTTTTCCAGTTATGAATAAAGCCATTATAAACATTTTATACTGGTTCTTATTTTTTTATTTAAATATAAATTGCATTTCTCCTGGGTAAATGTCTAGGAGTGGGATTACTGGATTGAATGGTATTTGTCTCACTTTATAAAGAACTGACAGTCTGTAGCATTGATTTGCTACCAGCAATGTGTGAGTGTTCTAATTGCTTCACATCTTTGTCAGCACTTGGTATTGTCAGTTCTTTCTATTTTAGCCTTTTCAATAAGTGGGTCATAGTATCTCATTGAGATTTTATTTCCCTAGTGAATAATGAAGTTGAATGTATTTCAGGTGCTTATTTGCTATTTATATATCATTTTTGATGAAGTACTTGTTCAGATCTTTCACTTATCTTTAAATTGGGTTATTTGGTTTTTTTATTGTTGAGTTTTCAGAATTCTTTGTGAATTTTGGATACAAATCCCTTATCATATACGCATTTTGCAAATATTTCCCCCCAGTCTGTGGCTTGTCTTTTCATTTTCTTAACACTATCTCAAACTATTACTTTTTATTTTTTATTTTTATTTTTTTAGAGAGAAGGAGAGAGTGGGGATTTGGGGGGAAGGGGCCAAGAATCCCAAGCAGGCTCCACATCTGGCTTGTAGCCCAACACAGGACCCAATCTCACAACCCCGAGATCATGACTTTAGCTGAATTCAAGAGATGGACGTCCAACTGACAGAGCCACCCAGACACCCTCAAGCTCATATTTTAAAATACTAACAGCACTAGTATTATGATTATTTCCCTATGATTTATTGTTTTCTAAAAGAAAAATTAACTAATGAGAATAATAGACTCTTTCCTTTGATGGAACATTTAAAAATGATATCCATGAATATTATAAACCAAATAGCAAATTTTTGTCATGCTACAGCTTTATCTTTACTCTGAACCTTGGTCATGACAAAAAAGTCTAGACTCACAGATATTCTCTATCATATATTTAATGTGGAAGAACTTTAAATCTTTGAGAAGTGACAAAGGAAACCGACACATCTATGATATAGGACATCAATCTGCCTGCCTTGGCTTTCGAAGCACAGTAAAAGGGAACATTTTCAAATAGTGAGCTGTCTCTTTTATTTATTGATCTTCAGCTAGAAATAAAGCTATAGTAAAATGCTCTCTCCATATCTTTCTCACTGTATGAAAACAGGGTTACAGATCAATTGATTTACCATCACAATTGATTAGTTACCTTCCCTACTATCTCTATTGTGACACAAGACATGCAGTCATATAGATCTTTCATTAGGAAAGTCATTGAAAAGCTAAGGTTCATTGCATGCTTAAATGGTTTGTAGCCCACTCATTAAGCCATTAACCAACCATTAATATTGCTTAACCTCAAACCTTACAGATAAAATAAGTTACTGCCATTTTATCTTCTCAGTGCACCTTTGTGAAGTGAACAAGTACTTGGTTTTGTTACAATCTGACTTAAATATTCAGAGAAGTGTCAAGGAATTTAAATATTTAGATGATTAATATTAATAAGATTTACGTGTGTTTCCCTTTAGATGCATACCCAAAGAATAAAAAGTGGAAAACCAGCACAGAGGCATTGCTTAAAATTGCTTTTTTCCCCACCAATTTAACCTATTTTTAATATTTTCTACATCATTACTACTATCCATAACAGTCATTTCAATGAGAAATTTTCTTTGTGATGTTCTTAAGCATAGTAGTAAAAATAAATAGAACTTGACCATTTAAGACTAACCTCTTAGTACTCAAGCTTTAAGTGCAAGTAAGTAAATGATCAAATATAACATCTAACGATCCTCTGTTGGTATGTTTCTCTTGAATTAAAGCTAGGGAAATTTGTGTGGGTCCCAGTTATTATCAATTACATGAACAAAATATGTGACATGCCTTGTACAATGTAGAGCATATTGAGGATATCGTCTCCAGATTTTGTCTGAGGTCCCATCAGATCAACTATAATGGACATATAAGTTCTTGCACGTAATTTTTATAAGATTTTTTCAGAGCAGTTCTCTCCACAGGAAAACCCATTGTAATGCAAAATCAACCATTTCTTTTAAGTCTAGAAGAAATAATGTAAGCGCTTGAACAAGAACCCCCATAAATTTAATGGCATATGTGAAAGAAAGAAATGTGAACAGAGTAGAATGTGCAATTAGGGAAGGCTATAAATAGAGCTTCCAGTTCATATAAAAGAGTATCACAAAACCATAGGGGACACTGCACAGTAGGTAAGTAAATGTGAATGACCTTTACCAATCCATCCACAAAGGAGAAGAAATTGATATATGTCTAGCAACTGAACTGAAATATTGCTACTCAATGTCAGTTTGTTCAAATGATGGCTGAGTTTCATTCTATTTTTCAGTTTCTAACTACTTAAAACCTTTAGCACTTCTTGAGCCATAAAAATTAAGGACTGGATCATGTGACATCTCACTGATGAATGAGAGTTGGCTACACATAATATCATTACCTCTATAAAATTCATGCATGTGCTTTACAAAATAACTTGTAAACTGATAATGAACTTAAAGGGCCAACCCTAGAAGACCTAAAACATCTGGTTGTAGTTTGCATTTATTAAAATCATTTGTAACAGCTCAGCCTTTTTCTATGACCAGTCAGAAGAGCCTGAGCTGGTCTCTCACAGGCAGGTGAATGTGATAAGTAGGGAGTTAGTGCCTTGGGCCATACCTTTCTAAGGCATTTTAATTATTTTCAATACACATGAGGACAATGACACATGTCCAAAGAATCATGCAAATATCCCTTTGCTGAAAATACGTCCTATACCCTGAGGCATTGGAGAGGGTGGAAATGAACTTTGGAAGAGTTAGAAGTCAGTGCACCATAGCACTGAAGGAGAAAGAGCCAGGGACACAGACCCTTTTAAATGTGGTTAGCTGCTTGTTCTCTCTCCACATGCCTACTGAAATTGCTTACCATTTATCCAGAGGTGTGTGTGACTGGTATTTTGTGTTTGGAGAGGGAGCGCAGGTTGAGGAACAAGATGATCATCTTATGTCTTTGTTAAATAAAGCTGACATGTTGACATAAATTACCTAAAAAAAAAAAAAAAAATGCTTATCTGCAGGCAAGTCCACCTTTTCTTTATATTTTCTCAAGTAGCTCCAGGAGAATGATGACTCATCGTAGATAAAAGAATTTCTCTTCTAGACCAGTGTCAGAGAAAAACAACCCACCAGGTGTACACAAGTCATAATGTTGGCTCCTGGATCTCTTCAGAGCATCACATTGCGCAGAAAATGTCACAGATTACTAAGTTTGGCTCTGAGGCCCGCTAGAGCCATCCCAGCCTAGGAAGACAACCCCCACAGTATTTTCCTGAGGTAATGGTAGAGACAGCAATCTGGGACAGAAGGGGAATCCAAATGGGGTGAGTATCCTGTGGAGGAACTCTCAGAGCATAGTAACACTCTCTTCACAGAGGCTTTCCTCTAAATATAAAACACCGGTCCAACCTTGACTCAAGAACAGTGTTCCACATGGGGGCCATAGGCCATATGGGGTAGCCCTGACTTTCCCCTTGATGTCAGTCCTGATACATTCTATATCCAGTTGAGGGACTCTGGGATGCCTGGGTTTTTAGGGGCTATCATTAGGCAGTTCTGGGGCTTGGACAGTTAAGGAATACCATGAGAAACTAATTTGACTTTGCAATTAGAGACATGAATAGGTATTTTCAGGACTAGGCTGGTGTGGCCACACAGGGTTGCTTGATCAAAGCAACTTTATAGCTCCCCCAAGGCTATCTCTGGATGTTAATGGGGTATTGACACGGAGCTGACTGGGTCTCTTTTGTCGCTGGACACTGCAATGACTTTCATCATCCCGCAGCCCAATTGTTATTGGCCTGGCATTTTGGGGTGAGAAATTGGCGCATGGGACTTCCCATAACCAAGGAAGTCCTCTGGCCATTAGATTCCTTCACATACTGGCAGTATCCTAAAATCAAAATATGAAGTGTGGGGGGGCTCTATTTTTTTCTATTATCTATCTATCTTTCTAATCTATCATCTATCTACCTATCAATCTATCATCTGTCTATTTATCTTTCATCTATCTTCTACCCATCTGTCTTCTCTCACATGTCTCCTTTTTGTGCTTCCCTATCTATCATATATAACATAGTCTCCTCTTAGGGACATCTTAAGGTAGCAATTTAAGAAGGTCTCATAGGGGCAAAGAGCCCAGAAAATACTAACACAACTCCCTCTTCCTTTTTGTTTGTGTAACTAAAGAATTAAAGCTAAGTACTCAAGTATTTTTTCCTTTAGATATTAAACTAATAGTATTGGTTAAAAGGAGAGATTAAAAAAGGAGGGATTTTTATCTATTCCAGAAAAATTTTGTTACTAATTTATAATTTTCTTTAATGTCATATTTTCTAAACTGTCTGCAATTAGGAAGACTATATAATTTAATATTCACTAAAATATTTTCAGTTTTCTGTGAAGATTATTTTCATGAGAATGCAGTTATTACAAAATCATGTGATATAAAACAGGATCTCTCCATGCTAAAATTGTATTAATAATTAATAGGAGGGAAAGTATTTCACCATGATAAATGAGAAACTGTATGGAAGGAAAGATGCCATTTCGTGGCAGAAATAATACAGTAACATGCCATTAAATACAAGACATCATATTAAATTTTACAGTTAAAGTACAAAGGCATCAAAATATATTAAAATTTGAATTAATTATGTTTCCTAAAATTCTGGTACTAGAGATAGTAATTAGAGTTTTGCCAATATAATTATTAAAATGAAGGCAAATAGGGAAAATGTTTAGTAGAAATGTAAAAACAATTTGCTAGTGAAAAACCTAGTTGCCAGTAAAGTAAAGCAGTATAAAATTAAAGGGAAATAAAGGCTGTCCTGTTGGCTTAATGCCATAAGGATATGATTTTCATCAAAATCAGGTCTATGAGCAACAAGGACACAGTTCTAAGAGCAATGTAATGCTGACATTAACTTGTGTAAAAGTAATTGCATTAAATTAAAATATGATGGCTAAATTAACAGTAGTTATTAACCTTCAGACCACAGATGCCTGTAAGACTATAAAATATTCACTGAAGACAGTCAGAAATGCCCCAATTCCACAGATTTATGATTGCAGAGACTTCACTTGTATGATTTCTTACTAAACATGTTTTTTTTTTTTAAAGCCTAAACATGGTTTTTAAAGAACCACTCTTTTCTATTAAATACTGTTTTTACAAGTATTGAGTAGCTGCAGAAGAACACTTACAAAGTATGAATACAATATAAAGATTCAAGAACAGTGATACAATATATAACCTCACACCCAGCACCCTGTTTAAGGAAAATAACACCAATTTTTAGATATCGTTCTTATCCCATCCATTCCTTCCCTTCTCAAAATTAATTATTGTTCTGAACTTTTGTGTTTCTCTTAATGGTTTTTTTCCAAATACGTCCGTATACCTGAACCATATTTTTAAAAATTATTGATCATTTTATAAAATGAAGGCTTTTGCTTGGGTTTTATGTGTAAATGCATCTTCTTGAGACTCATCCACAGTGTTGAAAACAGCTGGGAAATGTTCATTTTCACTATCATTATAATATTCAATTGTAAGGCTATACTATGATTTATTTATCCATTTAAATTTGATAGGCATTTAGGTTATTTCTTATTATGGAATACAATATCCTAATCTTATCAATATATAACATTCTTGCCCATGTCTGCTGGTGTACATATATGGAAAAGGGAGTAAGAGGTTGTATGCATATCCAGCTTTACTAGATGATGTCAAATTATTTTGTAAAAGTAGTCCTAACAATTTATAGACTGCAATGGAGATCAGCTGTTTCTTCTTCCTGTGCACACCACTAAACTGCATTTGGCAGCATGCGTTTTAGGGATAGGGGATGCCATGTAACTAAGTGTTAGACAATCAGATTGGAATAGCAGTGATTGTGCTACTCCAAAAGTTGGCTTGTACTAGCCTTCCTCAGGGAATCGTCCAAAGGCTTTCACTCTTCTGCTGAAGAGTGGGCTGAAAGGAGAAACCCAGGATGGTCTTAGGAGCCACATATTGAAAATGACAGAGTTATAAGATGAAAGGAAACTGGATCCCTGCCACTTGGTAATTTGGGCATTTATTCTGGTTTTTATATAAATGAGAAATAGATTCCTGTAGTTCCTGAACCACTATATTATTGTTGGATTTGTTTGTTAGGCAGTTAGCCTGTTCAAGTAAATGTACTCCCTTGGCAATGGAGAAGGTGAATGCATTTCAAACAGTCAAACATTATAATTTTTGCCAGAGTGGTGAGTGTGAGATATCAGGCTGCTGTGGTTAGACTTTTCATTTTCCTGATTGCTAGTGAATGCATCTTTTCATATGGTAATGAGCCATTAGGATTTTTCTGTGTAGTGTTTAAGACTACCCACTTTAAAGTGAGCTATGGGCCATTTTGTCATTGATTTGTAAGAGCTCTTTATGTATTTTAACCAAAATGAGTTCTTACTTATGAGTGTAATAAATTTCTCCCAGTCTGTAACTTATACTTTTGTTTTCTTTATGGTGACTTTGGATGAAAAAAAGTTCTCACCTTTAATGGAATGGTGTTTATCTATTTTTTCTTTTATTGTTTGTAACCCTTTGCCCTATTCAAGGGTTAATTTCCTACACAAAATGTGTAAAAGTATTAAACTATATTGTCTCAATGGTTTCATATTTTGATGAGACCACTTAAATCAGTCCAACTGGGAGCAGTTTTTATTTTGTTTTCCATATGATTATCCAACATCCCAGTCTGGTGTTCTAAATACTCTGTTCTTTTCTCCCTGATCCTTAATGCCTTTCTGTCACACATGAACTAGTTCATTCATATATGTTTCTAAGTGCTTGTGAGCTGTTTTAGGTGCTCTATTCTGCCCCGTTGGTCAGCTTAAGTATCTCTCCACCGATGTCATTCTGACTTAATTATTATGACATTATAAGATGATTTGATATCTGGTAAAACAAGAGCCTTCATTTGTTTTTTCTACTTTGTAATGTCTTAGAGTTATTGGCATTTTTCTCTTCTAGATACACTGTAAAATAGACTTAGCAAGACGCATAAAAAATACCTATTGAGATTTTTATTACAATTGCATTGACTCTATATATCAATTGATGAATAATTGACATCTTTTTTATTTTGAGTCTTCCAATTCATGAATATAGTGTATCTCCTTATTTAGATATTTTATAATGTCTTTCTAAAAGCTTTTCTATTTACTCAATAAAGATCTTGTGCATCTTTTGATAGATTTATCATGATGTACTTTGGAGTTTTTAATGCTATTGTAAATTATAGTCTTCATTAAATTATATTTTAAAATATTTATTACTGATGTATAGGAATGCAACTGATTTTTGTATATGGTTTTAAGAAGAAAAATTACTAAGCCTCCTTCTAATTCTAATAACTTATGTGTAGATTTTTTATGCTTATAGTCATATCATTTTCCAATAAGAACAATTTTCTTTTTTCCTTTCCAAATCTTGCATATTTTGACTTCCTTGCCTTTCTGCACTCGTTAGGATATCTAATTTATAATGTTGAATAGAAATGTTGAAAATGGGCACATTGGTTTTTCCTAGTCTTGGAAATGTTTCCAGTGTTTCATAATTAAATATAAGGTTTGCTGTAGAGATTGTTTTTGGTATATATCAGTTGTAAAGTTGTTCTTCGTTGCTGAAACTGAATGTTGAATTTTAATGTACTCTTCTGTATCTATCAAAATGGTCATTATTTTTTCTTAATGTATTAATATAGTGAATTACATTAATAATTTTCTAATCTTGCATTTCTAGAATGAATCTAATTTTAACATGGTATACTATCTTATTACATTGCATGATTTGATCTGTTAAAATTTGGTTTGCATTTTTGGATCTTTGTTAATAGATGAATTGGGTAGAAACCCTTTGTTTTCTGTGCAATGGAATAGTTTGAATAAGACTAGAATCATTTGTTGCTTGAATATTTGTTACAATTCATCAGCATAATCATCTGGGCCTTGTGTGTTCTTTGTGGGAAGAGAATTACCTAATAATAGAATTTATTTAATTGTTTAATAATTACCCAAGATTTCTGCTGCTTATTGGATCAGTTTGGGCAAATTTTATAGGTATTTGTCAGTTTATTTTTAAAGTCAATTACATTAGGTTTCTATAATACTCCTACTTTTTTATAGTATATATAATTATATCATTTTTTTGTTGCTAATAATATTTACTGTGCCTCCTTTGTTTTCTCTAGTTTGGTCTTGCTATGGATTTGCTAATTTTATTATTCTTTCCGAACAACAAACATTTGGCTTCACTGATCTTCCTCTTTATTACATATTTGTTTTCTATCTCATTAAATTGTTTTGTTACTATAATTTCTTTCTTCTACTTGTTTTGGGTTTAGTCTAAGTCTAAAATTAATCTCTATTTTTCCCCTTCTCAAACACATGAGGATCTGAACACTCTGATTATCTCCAGCTGACTATAAACTTTTGATGGGCATATTGATTAGCTCTATTGGTATGCTCCCTTCCCAAGACATTATTAAATTTTTAACAAATATTTACTCATATATTTATTACATTCTTTTCACATCATTTCTGCTAACTTTTGAAAGCCTCTATCTCCAATCACTTTATTTTTTGCCAAAATACATTCTTTAGAATTTCTTTTAGTGAGGTTGTATTAGTGAATCATTGGTTCTTTTTTTTTTTTTTTTTTTTTTGAGGTATCTTTATTTTATCCTCATTCTGGAAAGATATTTTGCAGGGAATATGAAGTTAAATCAATAACAAGTTCCCTGAGCCTACTGAAGATATACACTAATGTCTCCCCCTTTTCATTGTTACTGACAATGATCAACTTTCAACATAGGTAACGTGCCTCTTCTCTACTTAGTTTTGTCTTTTCTTTGACTTAGATATGCTATATATTCACCATGATGTACCAAGGTGTAAGGTTTTTTAAAAAATTTTTCTTTCTTAGGATTTATACATATATAGTTACAATCCAAAACTTGTGATCAATCTGAGTCAATTTCTGTAATTTCTTTTCTATCTATGGCTCAGAGTGGTCTATTTTATGATTTTAAACTGAGAGCTCATGTTTCTTAGAATTTTCTGAAATATTTGTGGCAAAAATGCTCAAGCTACTGCTATTTTTATGAATAACAATAAACAACCCTGTAACTCTGACCTAGGATTGTTAAATCTTCAAGAAACTTTCTTCCAATAAACTATGGCCATCTGACTTGTTAGTTTGCTAGTAGGGTAAAATCTCATACCTCCCACAGTTTTTAGCATATAAATACTCATTAAATTAGCCAAATACGTAAACTGTAATTCATTTCTCTTGATTTATAGTACATTGACGCATAAAGGGATTACTGTTATATAAGTGAAAAAAAAGAGACAAATGACCAGATGAAACCATAACTATTGAGTACCCATTGTTAGAGAGGTGTTAAATATATATATTTTAAATGCAAGAGAATAACTAATGTACTTTTCCATTTAAATGTATATTATAAAATTTTAATTCCAATATAATTAACATACAGTGTTATATTAGTTTCAGGCATACAACAGTTCTATATATTACTCAGTACTCATCATCATAAGTGTAACTTTAATCATCCCCTTCACCTATTTCACACACACACACACACACACACACATCCCTCCAATAACCATCAGTTTGTTCTCTAGACTCAAGGGTCTGTTTTGGGGTTCAAATAGTATTTTTCTTTGTTCACCAGTTTTGTTTCTTAAATTCCATGTATGAGTAAAGTGATATGGTATTTGCCTTTCTCTGACTGACTTATTTCATTTTGCATTATACCCCATTCATCTATCCATGTTGTTATAATGGCAAAATTTTGTTCTTTTTATGGCTGAGTAATATCCCATTGCACACATATACCATATCTTCTTTATCCATTCATCTATTGATGGACACTTTGATCACTTCCATGATTTGGCTATTATAAATAATGCCGTGATAAAGACAAGGGTGCATATAGCTTTTTGAATTAGTGCTTTTATATTCTTTTGGTAAATACCCAATAGTGGAATTGCTGGATCATATGGTAATTCTATTTTTTTCATTTTTTGAGGAACTTCCATACTGTTTTCCACAGTGGCTACACCAGTTAACATTCCTAACAACAGTGCACGAGGGTTTCTTCTTTTCCATAATCTCACCAGCATTTGTTGTTTCTTGTGTTTTTGATTTTGCCATTCTGATAGGTGAGAGGTGACATCTCATTGTGGTTTTGATTTGCATTTCTCTGATGATTGGTGGTGTTGAACATTTTTTCATGTGTCTATTGGCCATTGATATGTCTGCTATGGAGAAATGTCAGTTCATGTCTTCTGCCCATTTCTTAATTGGGTTATTTAGTTTGTTGGTGTTAAGTTATATCAGTTCTTCAGTTCTTTATATATTTTGGATACTAACCCTTTATTGGATATGTCATTTGCAAATATCTTCTCCCATTCTATAGGTTGTCTTTTAGTTTTGTTGATTATTTCCTTTCCTGTGCAGGAGTTTTTATTTTAGTATAGTCCCAGTAGTTTATTTTTCTTTTTATTCTCTTGCCTTAGGAGACATATGTATAAAAATGTTCTTATGGGCAGTGGCCGAGAAATCACTTGGCTTATTCTCTTTTGGAATTTCTGTGGTTCCCAGTCTTACATTTAGGTCCTTAATCCACTTGGAGTTTATTTTTGTGTATGGTGTAAGATTTTGCACATAGCTGTCCAATTTTTTCCAACACCATTTGTTGAGGAGACTGTTTCCCCATTGCATATTCTTTCTTCCTTTGTTGAAGATTAATTGGCCATATAATCATGGGTTTATTTCTGGGCTCTCTATCTTTCTACTAATCTATATGCCTATTTTTGTGCCAGTATGATACTGTTTCGGTTACTATAACTTTGCAGTATATATTGAAATCTGAGATTGTGATACTTCCAATTTTGCTCTTTTTCAAGATTGCTTTGGCTCCTCAAAGTCTTTTGTCATTCCATACAAATTTTAGGATTATTTGGTCTAGTTCTGTGAAAAATGATTTTGGTATTTTATTTATTTTTTAATTTTAATTTTCTTTTTAGATTTTGCTTATTTTTTTGAAAGAAGACAAGTGA
Source organism: Martes martes (assembly GCF_963455335.1). Classification (NCBI taxonomy): domain Eukaryota; kingdom Metazoa; phylum Chordata; class Mammalia; order Carnivora; family Mustelidae; genus Martes; species Martes martes. Next base: position 29,145,362 of record NC_137890.1, on the reverse strand, counting down.
GAGAGAGAGAGAGAGAGAGAGAACACATGTGCATGCATGTGAACCAGGGAGGGAAGGGGCAGAGGGAGAAGCAGAGTCTCTGCTGAGCAGGGAGCCCAATGTGGGGCTTGATCTCAGGATCTCAGAATCATGACCTGAGCTGAAGGCAGATGCTTAACTGACTGAGCCACCCAGGTGCCCCAATGATGTTGGTATTTTAATAGATACTGCATTAAATTTGTAGATTGCTTTGAGTAGTATAGACATTTCAACAATATTTTTTCTTCCAATCCATTACCATGGAGTGTCTTTCTATTTGTGTGTGTTGTATTCTGTTTCTTTCATCAGTGTTTTATAGTTTTTAGAGTATAGGTCTTTCACCTCCTTGCTTAAGTTTATCCCTAGGTATTCTATGATTTTTTGAAGTGATTGAAAATGGGACTATTTTCTTAATTTCTCCTTATGCTACTTCAGTATTAGTGTATAGAAATGCAACAGATTTCTGTGTATTCATTTGTATCCTACAATCTTACCAAATTCATTTATCAGGTCTAGTAGTTTTTTGGTGGAGTATTTAGGATTTTTTACATATAGTGTCATTTCATCTGCAATTATGAAAGTTTTACTTCTTCCTTACCAGTTTGGATGTCTTTTATTTATTTTTCTTATCTGATTGCTGTGGCTAAGACTTCCAATACTATGTTGAATGAAAGTGGTAAGATTGCACATCATTGTCTTATTCATGTTCTTAGGGCAAAAGCTCTCAATTTTTTATCATTCAGGATGATGTTAGCTGTGCGTTTTTCATTGATAGCCTTTATTATGTTGAGGTATATTCCCTCTAAATCTACTTTGTTGAAGGTTTTTATCATGGATGGATATTGTACTTTGTTTTTTGTGTTTTTTTTTTTAAGATTTTATTTATTTATTTGACAGAGATCACAAGTAGGCAGAGAGGCAGGCAGAGAGAGAGGAAGGGAAGCAGGCTCCCTGCTGAGCAGAGAGCTGGACGCGGGGCTCGATCCCAGGACCCTGAGACCATGACCTGAGCCGAAGGCAGTGGCTTTAACCCACCGAGCCACCCAGGCGTCCCTGGATGTTGTACTTTGTTAAAGGTTTTTTCTGCATCTGTTGAAATGATCATATGATTTTTATCCTTTCTCTTGTTGATATGATGAATCATGTTAATTGATTTGCAAATATTGAAACACACTTGCATTCTGGAAATAAATCCCACTTGATATGGTGAATGTTTTTTAATGTGTTGTTGGATTTAATTTACTAATATTTTATTAAGACTTTTTCCATTGATTTTCATCAGAGATATTGATCTGTAGTTCTTTTTTGGTAGTGTCTTTGTCTGGTTTGGATATCAGGGTAATGCTGACCTTGTAGAATGAATTTGGAAGCTTTCTTTCCTTTTCTATTTTTTGGTATAGTATGAGAAGAATAGGTACTAACTCTTTTAGTGTTTGGTAGAATTCACCTATGAAGCCATCTGGTCCTGGGCTTTTATTTGTTAGAAGTTTTTTGATTACTGATTCAGTTTCATTACTAGCAATCAGTCAGTTCAAATGTTCTATTTATTCCTGACTCAGTTTTGGGAGGTTACACATTTGTAGGTATATATCCATTTCCTCTAGTTGTCCATTGGGTTGGCATATAATTTTTCATAATATTTTTATAACCCTTTGTTTTTCTGTGGTATCAATTGTTATTTCTCCTCTCTTGTTTCTGATTATGTTTGACTTCTCTTTCTCTTTTTCTCTCTCTTTTGGTGAATCTGGCTAAAGATTTATCAATTTGTTATTCTTTCAAAGAACCAGGTCCTGATTTTGTCTGCCTGTTTTATTGTTTTGTTTTGTTTGTTTCTATTTTGTTTATTTCTGCTCTAATCTTTATTATTTCCTTCCTTCTACTGGTTTTGGGTTTTGTTCTTTTTCTGGCTCCTTTAGGTGTAAGGTTAAATTGTTTATTTGAGATTTTCTTGTTTCTTGAAGTAGGCCTGCATTGTTGTAAGTTCTTCTTAGAACAACTTTTGCTGCAGCCTAAACATTTTGGACCACCGTGTTTTCATTTTCATTTGTCTCCATGTGTTTTTATTTTTTTAAATATTTTCCGATTTTTTGGTTGACCCATTGTTTAATAGCATGTTATTTAAGCGTCATGTATTTGTGTTCTTTGCAGATTTTTCCTTATGGTTGATTTCTAGTTTCAGAGAGCTGTAGTCAGAAAAGATGCATGGTATGACTTCAATCTTTTTGAATTTGTTGAGGCATGTATTGTGGCTTAACAGTTGATCTTTTCTAATGAATGTTCCATGTGCTCTTAAAAGGCATCTGTGTTTTGCTGTTTTAGGATGGAATGTTCTGAATATATCTGTTAGATCCATTTGGTCCAATATGTCATTCAAGCCACTGTTTCCTTATGATTTTCTGTTTGGATCATCTATCCATTGACGTAAGTAGGTGTTAAAATCCCCTACTATTATTATGTTGCTATCAATTACTTCCTTTATGTTTGTTATTAATTGTTTATATATTTGGGTGTTCCTACATTGGATGCATATATAAGTACAATTGTTATATCTTCTTCCTGTTCCTTTTTGGATTGTTTCCTTTATGATTACATAGTGTCCTTCTTTGTCTCTGATTATAATCTTTGTTTTAAAGTGTATTTTTTTAAAAAGTTTTTTAAAAAAGGAAAAAAAGGTGTATTTTAAGGAGAGGATGGACTGTGATGTGCACTGAGTGTGATATGCAACTAATGAATCGTTGAACACTACATTAAAAATTAATGATGTAAAAAAGAAACAAAAACAAAAACTAAAACAAATCTAAGGATGTACTATATGTTGGCTAGCCAAACATAATAATAAAAAAATGAAGTATATTTTGTTCAATATAAGTATTGCTACCCCACCTTTCTTTTCACTTCCATTTGCATGATAACTGTTCTTCCATTCTATCATTTTCAACCTCATGTTTCTTTAGGTCTGAAATTAGTCTCTTGTAAACAGCATATAATTCTTTATCCATTCCACTCTATGTCTTCTTTATCCATTTCCACTCTATGTCTTTCGATTGGAACATTTAGTGCATTTATATTCTAGGTGATCATTGATAGGTATGTATTTATTGTCATTTTTGTACTTCTTCTCTGATCTTTTCCTCTCTTGCTCTCTTTCCTGGTTTGCTTATTTCCTTTAAGTTTATATATGGTATATTGTGCATATAATAGACTATATTAAATTGATGGCCACTTAAGTTTGAACCCATTCTACAAGAAGTAAATTTGTACTCCCACCTTCTCCCCATATTTTAGATATATGGTGTCATACTTTACATCCTTCTTTTTGTGAATTCCTTGATTGATTGTTGTAGATACACCTAATTCTGCTGCTTCTGTGTTTTTATTTTTCTTACTCCTACTTATGGTTTTTCCTTTCTGATCAAAGAGTCCCTTTTAACACTATTAATAGGGTTGGTTTAGTAGTCATGAATTCCTTTGTCTGGGAACCTATCTTTCCTTCTATTCTGAACAAAAGCTTTGTTGGATAGAATATTTCTTGGCTGCAGATTTTTTCCTTTCAGCACTTTGAAAATATCATGCCACTTTCTTCTGGCCTGCGAAGTTTCTGCTGATAAATATGAGATAGCCTTATGGGGTTTGCCTTGTGGATAATTGTTTTCTTTTACTGCTTTAAAATTCTCTCTTTATCACTACTTTTTGCCATTTTAATTACTATTGATTAGTTTGGACCCCCTTGGTTGATTTAGTTGAGGACTCTGTGTGCCTTCTGGATCTGGATTTCTGTTTCTTTCCTCAGATTCAGGAAGTGTTCAGCTATTATTTCTTAAAATACCTGTATGTCCTCTTTTCTTTCTCTTTTCCTTCTGGTATTCCTATAATGTGAGTGTTTTTAGTCTTGATGATATCACTGAGTTTCCTTAATCTATTTTTATTTTTTATTATTTTTTCTCTTTTATTCAGCTAAATTGCTTCTCATTGCTCAGTCCTCCAGATCACTGATCCATTGTTCTGTTTCCTCTAGTTTACTATTTACTCCCTCTAGTGTATTTTAAATTTCAGTTATTGAGTTCTTCATTTCTGATTGGTTCTTTTTTATGTTTTCTCTCTTTGTTTCTGTTTCTTTTCTATCTCACTGAGGTTTTCCACTCTTCTCAATTCCAGCGAACATTTTTATGATCATTAAAGATATGGTCATATCTTAAATCTATTTCATTTAGCTCTCTTGCTGTGATTTTGTCTTGGTTTTTTGTTTTTTGTTTTTTGTTGTTGTTGTTTTTGTTGTTTCATTTGGGACAGACTCCTCTTTCTCCTCATTTTTACTAACTCTCTGTGTCTGCTTCTATGTGTTAGGAAAGTTGGCTATATCTCCTACTTGAAACTAGTGGCCTTATGAAGAAGACGTCCTGTGGTGCCCTGCAGTGCAGGTGTCCCCTGTTTACCATAACCTGGTGCTTCAGGGGTATGTCCTTTGTGTGTTGCATGTACCCTGTGGTTGTGGCTGAGCCACTTTTGCCTTCAGACAAGTCATCTGCAGTGGCTCTCTCTGCCTGTTATGGGCAGGGTTTGGTCCCTATGTTTTTAGTAGGTTACTCTGGGCCACATTGTGCTTGAGTTGAGTCAGCCCAGGAGTTTTCAGTGCACTGAACTGCAGGGTGCTCTCCCTCTGTTGTCCCCTTAGAAGCTTTTGTTTGTAGGTGGGGCCTCCAGTCAGACCCCAGTGTTTGCCCCCAGCCCACTGCTCGTGCTGCAGTCAGATGGGTATGTGTACTTATCTTCCTCTCTCCCCAAGGCAGGAGTTAGTTTGAAGTGGTGCTGGCTCCTGTCAGGGCTGCTTGCATGTAGCCAAACTTGTGGAACTTCTTTGGATGGGCTCCTGCTGAGGGCAAGTCCACAGAAAAGTGTGGGGGCAGGGCACAGTGCCAGCAAGTTTCATTCTGGTCCAATGCAGGAGGGATCTTCAGCTACTGGGAAAAACTCCTGCCCAAACCATATTGGAATAAGGGGATCCACAGAAGCATGAGGGGCCAGGTGCACTCTTAGCAAGCTAGGTGGAGAGTATTCTTGCTGTGTTGGTTCCTTTAGGTGCCCTCGGATCTAGGCTGGGGCAGGGGCAGGAGACGAAAATGGCACTCACTAGCTCTTTTGTTGTTGGAGAAGTTTCCCAAAGATCCCTGCCCCTCCAGCACCTGCTCTGAGATCAGGAAATAAATCTCCTTCTCATATACCCCAGGGTATACTGCTGCTTCTGTGCTGTATCCCTGCAGAGCTGTTTGTTGTGCTGTTTCTTTAAGGGCAGGAACTCAGTTCCCTATTGCCTTTGGGCTCTCCCAGAGCTTATACCTTAAAGTTCCAGGTATAAGATCTGTGATAGCAAGAACTCACGAAATTAGACCCCTCTTGTTCTCAAAGCCAAATATTATGGGGATTTGCCTTCCCAGTATGGATCCCCAAAGGCTAGATTCCCAGCATGGGGTCTTCTTCCTTCCTCTCTCCATACCCACAGTATCCCTCCCTTGTGCAGATAGTCCCATGGGTCAGTTTGGCTCTTGAGCATGTCTCCAGCCTTCCTACCCACTGCAATGTGACCTCTTCTCTACATTCAGCTTCAGAAAGTCTGTTATGCTAGTCTTTGGATGATTTTCTGGGTTATTTATACTAATGTGTGTGTTATCTAGTTGTATATGTGGAATGAGCTGATTTAGGGTCTTCCTGATCTGCCATATTTCCCCTCAATCTATTTTATATATTATTTAAATAAAAGCTGGCTTTTATGCATTATCTTATATCCTTTGTATTTCAAATTTGATTCTGCCCTAACTGAGAGTAGATCCAGGAGCATCCTAGAAGTGGGAAGAAGATAATATTCTATGGATCAAGCCAAACCCCATGGACATTGGAAGTCAATGGACAAGTGTTTCTCACATTTATTCCTTAGGTGGCTGTTTCTCATATCACAAAACTATTGTCTGCAGGAACAACTTATTTAACATTTTTTTTTGTATTAACTTTCCAAAATTCTGTTTACTTTCCTATCACTCAGTCCTGTTTCCTGGAAACATGTTATAAAATAAACTAATTTACAAACTTTTGTGCCAGTCTCTGCTTTGGTGGAAGGAAGTTAGGCACCCAGGTTATGACCCGTATATTCACATGCACATATTCTTTTTTTTTTTTTTTTTTTTTTTTTTTTTTTTAAAGATTTTATTTATTTATTTGACAGACAGAGATCACAAGTAGGCAGAGAGGCAGGCAGAGAGAGAGAGAGGAAGAAGCAGGCTCCCCGCTGAGCAGAGAACCCGATGCGGGGCTCGATCCCAGGACCCTGGGATCATGACCTGAGCCGAAGGCAGAGGCTTTAACCCACTGAGCCACCCAGGCGCCCCAACATGCACATATTCTTTAAAAATCTATGTAACAATGAACACATATGAGTAACAAAAGAAACAAATGTTAGGTTTTAATGAAAAGAGGTAAATATAATGACATAGGTATCTCTGAGACCTGATATAATGTTATTCAGGAATTAGACATTATGATATAATCAATAAATGTTGTAGAAAGAAAGTAGCACTCTACATTGAGAAACCTCAAGGAGGTTTAACTTTATGGACTTTCACTAAAAATGGGTGAAGACAAAAGAAAAATGGAAATAGTATCATTATTAGTGGAAACTAAACATTCTTACTTAGGTGAAAGAAATGAGGGATTCAGTGTGGAAAATTATCACAAATCCAAAGTTTGACTTCTTAAAATTCCATGTTGGTAAGGACAGTAGCATTCTACATAGGCACTATATAATAGTAATAGTAATGAGGATTTGGGGTATCCAGAATCAAGTTAAGTTAGTGAACTCCTTCATTTTCTAGAATGTCTGTGGAATAGCATGTTTATGGAAGTGTTTAATAAATTGTTTTGTGATACAAATGACACACAGTATCAAATATAGTTACAGTTGACAAATCAAAAAGGCAGCCCATGGAATTGGAGAAGATATTTGCAAATGACAGTACAGACAAAAGGCTAATATCCAGGATCTATAAAGAACTTCTCAAACTCAACACACACAAAACATAATCATGTCAAAAAATGGGCAGAAGACATGAACAGACACTTCTCCAATGAAGATAAACAAATGGCTATCAGACACATGAAAAAATGTTCATCATCACTAGCCATCAGGGAGATTCAAATCAAAACCACATTGAGATATCACCTTACACCAGTTAGAATGGCCAAAATTAACAACACAGTAAACAACGTGTGTTGGAGAGGATGTGGAGAAAAGGGAACCCTCTTACACTGTTGGTGGGAATGCAAGTTGGTGCAGCCACTTTGGAAAACAGTGCGAAGATCCCTTAAGAAATTAGAAATAGAGCTTCCCTATGACCCTGCAATTGCACTACAGGATATTTGCCCCAAAGATACAAATGTAGTGAAAAAAAGGGCCATCTGTACCCCAATGTTCATAGGAGCAATGGCCACAGTCGCCAAACTGGAAGAACCAAGATGCCATTCAGCAGACAAATGGATAAGGAAGATGTGGTCCATATATACTATGGAATATTATGCCTCCATCAGAAAGGATGAATACCCAACTTTTGTATCAACATGGATGGGACTGGAAGAGATTATGCTGAGTGAAATAAGTCAAGCAGAGAGAGTCAATTAAAAGACTTATAGTAGAGGTTGAGTCAGATACCCATTATAGGGAAAATAAATTAGTAATGGAAGACAAAGTCTGTATGTATTTTAATTAATTTATTTAATTTAAAAGATTTATTTATTGAGAGAAAGAGAGCATGCACATGTGTGAACAGGGAGGGATAGAGGGAGAAAGAGAGAGAGACTCCCCGCTGAGTGTGGAGCCCAATCTAGGGCTCCATTCCAGTACCTTGAGATCATGACCTGAGCTGAAATCAAGAGTTCGGTGCTTAACCAACTGAGCTACACAGAGGCCCAGTCTGTATGTACTTTAAAGTTTGGATTTGTCAACCTAAAATTGTTAGGAGGCAATAATTAAGCAAAAGCTTTTATCTGGGAATCGAAGAATTGCAATTCAGAGTACACAGATTTGAGTAGCAGCTCAAATAGTGTCCCACTAGGGACCAACTGTCAGGAGCTCTTAAAGCCAAAAGGAAATACATGTATACAAGGATTACAAAGAACTTCTGATTGGTGTTAGCAGCAAAAAGCTAATTTTGACTGAATATAATTGGTTGCTAAAGTTGTCATTATGTAAAATCTCTAACATTTACATCATGTAAATCTCTAACAAGTTGCAGGTTTGGGGGCTGAGTCTAGGATATTTACAGCTTGGCCCAGTTCAAAAGCTCATAGTTATACAGGTGAGGATGTGAAAAAGGCCTCTCTCCTTCATGCCTTCCTGGCTTTATTTAAAAACTCCCTGACATAAGTGACCTCATTTCATTTCACCTTCCACCGATGACATTATGCTATCTAACTTTATAGTCCATGAATGTCTACTATTGGTCTAGTTTTCCTGGGAAATCTGCTCTTAGCTTTGGCTGTTTACATAGTTTATTGGATAAATCTTGATTATGCATACTGGATACATAACAGAGTATAAAGCAAAGTGTTTCAAGATATCTTGATTTGAAAAAATGAAAATATGGAATTTGTTAAAGTTAACTCAAGGACAGATGTGAACTCTCTTGGCAAAGCTTTCATAACTGGCCTTTTTAGGGGAAAAGAACTTTGGGAAGATCTCAATAATTCCAATAAGAGCAAACTAGTATCTTATTCAGAATTCAGGGCTGTAGCTGTCTGACCTCAAGCTAAATTTTAAAACATTATATGCTAAATTATAGCACTATACTCAGGGTTTCCCCTAAACATGGGGGCCCAGCAGCAGCCACAGTTACTTAAAGTCAGTCAAAGCCATCAAATCCCATTCAGCTCTTTTCTTCACTCTACCATTTTTAAATGTCATATTATGCTGCCTGGCTTTGATAGCAGCTTCCTTTGCTTCCTTTATCCTTATTAGCTGCCCTTTTGTCCCTGCTTTGCAATTGCTACATTGTTATTATAACCTAATCTCATATCTTATTGGTTACTATAAATAGCATCCAATTCTTCTAGAGTTGCCACTCTCAAGTGTTTCATTTTTTTTTCTTTTCAACCACCTTAACAGGTAGCTAAATTTCCTTTATAAAAATTTTATTTACTAAATTTATTCTTTATATATTATTTATAAACTTACTTCTGTAGATTCCTTCTCCATGACTACCACCTATGAATTAGACTTTTATTTTAACAAAACAAAACAAAACACAAACAAAATCCCAAATCTTCAAAACTAACCTTAGTAGCAAATTCAAGGGCTCATCCAGTTCTAGTTCTTCCTGCTTCTGAGCACATGGGAAGTTGTCCTTCACATCCTCCCCTAGGTCAGGTGGCACTCTGTGACTAGTTATGTCCAGTAGGTTGTCAGAAGACAAGCTAAAAAAATTAATTCCTAGTTAAGACAAGCTCTAACATTCTTCTCCCTGGCCAAAGTCTCCTTATCGGGATTTTCTTGGGACCATGTGTTCCAGCTGAGGGAAATAAAGATGGTGGTGCTCCTGACAACCAGGATCCCTGGGTGACTACTCGGAGCAAGATCCTTGAACATGTAGCATGAATTAGAAATAAACCTTAGTTTTGACAAGCCATTGAGATTCCCTGGTTACTTTGTTATGCAGTCTAACCTTGTTATTGGACTAAAACTCAAATAAAAGCAAATTTAAAAATAAACACATAGTATTTGATGGACTCACATATTGATAATGCTGGCACAGGTAGAAGCATGATTTACAAGATGCCAGTTAGATATCTAAGGTGGTATAAGGTAATGATATTAACTATGTAATGGACTCCTAGAAAACAATGTTTGGTGTTATCTATTTTTATGGAAGAAAACTGTATTAAAGAAAATATGGTACCTTTTTTTAAAAAAAAAGGTAACATGGGTAATTAGAAAGTTTATATTCCAAAGCTCAGACCCCCTTCATAAACTTCCTGCCTGTAGCTTATATTTTTCACTTCTACTTGTATATTTCCTTTAGCTTGTATATTTCCTTTATTTGTAAAATATGGCTTATGGTAGAAAGAATGGAAACTTATATTTGATTCTTTTAGATTAAACTGAATTCTCATTAGTTCAGTTCAATTCAATCCAGAGACGGTCAAAAAAAGCTGTAACACTTGAAATTTCTAATGTCAGTGGATAAATATACACATTTTCCTGCATGTCTTCCAATAACAGATGTCATTGATCTTTTAAAAATTTCCATAAACAAGTGGGAATAAGCTAATTTTTTGTTGGTTTTTACCTTGTTGGAATTTTGTTGGCTAATGACCAATAAGAATCTCTGTGAGTCAATTGATATAGCACTCTTCCAGGTTTAATGACTTTGTAATAATCCTTAAAATATGAACAATATTCATTTTCACTTCCTCTATCGATGGACATACTCTTTATTTCCAATTTGTGAGGAAAATAAATCTCTTTGTGTATTATAAGTACTAATCATTTTGTCTGTCATATGAATTGCAAAAATTTTGTTCGGATTTTTAAAAATTTAGTTCTTTTATTCACATGGGATGTCATTTTGTGTATAGTGTAAGAAAACGGTACCACTTAATATTATTTCAAATTAAGACACAGTTGTGGGGCGCCTGGGTGGCTCAGTGGGTTAAGCCGCTGCCTTCGGCTCAGGTCATGATCTCAGGGTCCTGGGATCGAGTCCCGCATCGGGCTCTCTGCTCAGCAGGGAGCCTGCTTCTCCCTCCACTTCTCTCTGCCTGCCTCTCTGCCTACTTGTGATCTCTCTCTGTCAAATAAATAAATGGAATCTTTAAAAAAAAAAAAAAAAAAAAAAAAAAAAAAAAAAAAAGACACAGTTGTATTGTCAGAATTTAGGTAATCCACAATTTTCTCAATAAACTTTTATCTTACATTAAGCTTTTTTCTGTACATAGGTTTATTTCTAGAATTGCTAGACTCTTCTTCAGATGTTTATCTATTTTTATATCAATCCCATTTTATTCAATTAAAGTGGATTTATTGTATATTTTGATATCATGGCTTGTGATAATTTACCTCTCTATTCTAGAGGTGTTACCTCCTATTACTGATGAGAAGCCCAGTGCCTGTTTCTTTTTCACTGTGGGTAACTTCCTCTGCCTGGAAGTTTTATGATTGTCTCTTTGTCCTTAGACTTCAGAAGTTTTACCTAAAAATCTTTGTCCTACATGTATACCTTTCCTTTTCAATCTATCCTGAGACTAGGGGAGCTGATTCTTCAACTTATAAAAAATTTCACCTATCATTCCTTTAATCATTCCTCTTTTCTCTCAAGACTTTTATTTCCTTGTGGAACTTGTATTACTTATGTGAGGTCTCCTGGACCTCTCCCTGAAGTATCATCTTTGCCTTCACAATTTTCATTTTTATGTTCTCACCTTATGTGTTTGGAAATAGTTATTGCCCTTGATTTTCGAGACTACTCCTATATATCTCCTTTAATTCATGTATTTTTTTTTTAGATTCATTTTTGTTACCTCCACAAAGTCTCCTAAATGCTGTACTTGAACTTCCTGAAGTGTGCTTATTAGTTCTTTACTCAGGGTGACAAGTCTTTGCTCATACTGCTCTACTGGCTGAGCATGGGTTCTGTTTGTTCTGACTGATCTTCTTTAGATGGATGTTGTTTTTCTTTGTCAATTTACTGGGCTCAGGTCTCTGTGTTAAATTTCCTATGAGATGGCAGTCATTAAAGTGGGAAAGTCAGGGGTGCCTGGGTGGCTCAGTGGGTTAAGCTTCTGCCCTCGGCTCAGGTCATGATTTCAGGGTCCTGGGATTGAGCCTCACATTGCGCTCTCCACTCAGTGGGGAGCCTGCCTCTCTCTCTCTCTGCCTGCCTCTCTGCCTACTTGTGATCTCTCTCTCTCTGTCAAAATAAATAAATAAAATCTTAAAAAAAAAAAAAAAAGTGGGAAAGCCATCAAAGATGCTCAGAGTTTACCCTCTCCCAGGCTGGGAGTTCAGGAGTAGGCCAGCTGGTCCATCTCCTGTCCCAAGGAAGCCTCCCTGATGCTTCTGGTTCTTATCCTCCAGCCTCAGAAGCCATCCATGGAGCTCCTTCTTGGCTTCCTAAGGGCAGAAACAACAAACACCCTCATGAGAACATCTGTAGTTGTGCTGTCATTGCTGGCTGCTTGTGTTCATAGCTGTCCCTGACTCTGGTCATCCATAGAGATTGAACTATTACATGTTATGGAGCAGGGAAAGTTGATGGATGGGATACTTGGATGAGTTCAAAACCAGCATTTCCTAACTCCATTCTGGGCTTTCTCTTGCCATCCCATTTTTAAAATTTTCCTACCAATTGATTGTGTAAGCCTTAGTGCAACTTCTACAGGTTCTGAATATGTTTTGAAGCTTCTTTGTTAATGGAGACTTATTGGAAAGAAAGACCTTTTAAGGCAAGAGCTATATATTTTATTTTAAGTGAAACAAAGAGTGTATGAAGAGCTCTGCCCCAGTGGATACTCAGTCAGTGCTGCTGGCTGACTGAAGTCGCTTTAATGTAGCTAGGTTAAAGGGAGAGAGGAATCTTTCATTTTCTTTTGAGGAAAATTTAAAATTTTCTTTAAAAATTTTGGTTTTGTTTATAGATATATTTTTCAATATTTGAATTTTCTCAATATTCATTATGAGTAAATGCATTTTTAAAAGTTTTATAATGAATGCCAACATAAAAGATCTTAAGTTGGATGTTTTCTCTTTGATTTATATTTAATACAAAGGGCTTTATATTGTGCTGATGCTATAGTTAGATACCACTTTTTTTTGGAAGAGGTAAGATTACCATGAAGCATAATTTAATGTAGATGTTCTGAAGGCCCATTATTCTTTGTAAGGTTTTAATTTTTTAAATACATTCATAAACACCAAGCTAAAGAGTAAGGGACTTACAAACCATGAAAAATATTATATTTGTGCTTTTTTCCCCCTTATGTTCAGATAGATTCTTGAATGATAAACAAAATTTTCCCATGGATAATCAAAATAGTTACATACACGTAAGCAAACAAGGTTATTTAGAAGAACATCATTAGCTTATATATGACCAGAATTAGTCACATACATCTCCATGTATCATGTTATTCATCCATAAGAGAAATGGACAGAGGCTTACTCTTCATCACTAGCTAGGGCTTTGGCCCCAAATCTCTATCAACATACATAGCGAGCTCTATCTCAGCACAAGTGAACCCTAACGCCTATCTTTCCCTCTCTGTCTTCCAGCTCAGAATTGAAGAAAAGCAGCAAGACTGCTGGTTCCATTCCTTTTCTCTTCTCGATTTTTCAATCAGGAGAACATCTTAGCTGGGCATTCTGTGAAAACTTCCAAGAGGACAGTCATCTCAAGAGGAAAAATGCAGTCCACAGAGAAGTTAGAGTTCTTCACTCATTTCTCTTCCTCTTCAAAAATGTTCTGCCTTGTTGACATCTGAGTTCCTTAATCTGGAGAGAAGGAAGAGGGAATGGGTGGCAACACAAGGCTCCTTCTCATGAGGTGGTCTCTGAGTGTGCCCCACGAACCACCCTGTCAAGATAGGTTGTCTACAGAGTGTCCTATAAGTCTCCACAGAAAAGGGATGAGGCAATTTTATTCAAGCAAAACTTTCACAGAAATCTTTTATTATTAATAATTCTTTAAAAATTGTTGCATTGTTATGATACACATAACATAATCAAATGCCTTAACCATTTAAATAGGTAGTCAAAATAAATGAATAAATATGTAGTCCCCAAAATAATAATAAATTTTAAAAATTTTTAAATAAAAATGTAGTCCCATTGTTGTGAAATCATCACTACCATCCATCTCCGGAACTCTCATCTGACGAAATTGAAACTCTGTTCCCATTGAATAATAACGCCCCACCACACCCTCTCCACAGCCCCTGGCAACCACCATTCTACTTTCTGTCTGTATGAATTTGACTGTTTGAGTGACTTCGTATAAGTGGAATCACATAGGATTTATCTTTTTGTGACTGGCTTATTTTACTCCACGTGATGTCCACAAGTTTCATGCATATCATATTAATAATTCTTATATTCTTAAACTTTACACTTGTGCTGAAAAAACTGCTTTCATCATGTTGTATCAACTTGTAATTATTTAATAAAGTTTATCTCTACTATCAGTTCTTCATCCCACTTTTACGTTATTAATATTTGTTAATTGAGCATGTTTTTAATGTTATTTCTCTAATTCATCAATGGTGAATAGCTTGAAAATACTTTTTAGAAGTGAAAGTAGTCATAAAATGATAATATTAAGGTTTCAGCTCACAGTAATATTATAATGTGAACAATGAAAAAAATCCCAGTAAAAATACCAAATATCGACCTATTTCTATTGGAATTGATGCATTTGAATGTAAGGAATCTAAACAAAAATCTGAAAAAGGAAAGCTCATGTGGTTGGGTAAAAGTTTATGTCATTTGACCAGCAGTTTGCTCCAAGATGGCAGTGTGCTGTCTTTTATTACACTTTGTCAAAAGGTGGCATAAAGCTGTTGCAGTTTTAAAAATTAATTTTAAATAAAGGAACTCTTCTGGCAAATGAGAGTTTTCTAATGCTTTGCAATTAAATGGATTTAAATATTAAAATTTAGATTTAAAAAAACTGTGGTTTCATGCGAGTGCAACGGTCTTTCTGGAAGCTCTATCACCAGGTGATGTTTTCCTAGGCCAGCACTCATTATTGTGATAACTCTTCTTCGGCCTTCTAACTGCTGCCCTGTACAGCTTCCTTCATTGCACCAGCCACACAGTCCACACCTCTAATTTGTAAACCATAGAGTCCCTATGTCTTTTCTCCAAAGACATTGTAACCAGCACTTCAAACACCTTACCAACAAATTGGTTAGCTTTTTCCTTCGATTCTTTTCTCTCTGGTTTTTGGCACTCATTCCTAGTTAGTATTTCCTATAACACACGGTCATGGACCAAATCCCAAATGCTGCCATTTTAAGGTTGTATTCGTTGCTCATTTTTCTGCTATGAATTTCATATTTATTTTCCCACTTATAAAATGCCATATGTGCATTATCAGCCTCCCGACATGGGTAAAGTTATATTCTTCTTCTTTTTTTTTAATGCTTTGAAAATTTAAGAACAGTTAAGTTACTTTCTATCACAAATTTCTCATCAGAGGAAATAAAATACTTGGGTAAAATGCTAACACCTTGACAGATTGTTTTTATTATCCAGAGAGTGGTGTTCTAGAACTCTCCTGAACTATTTTAAATGGGATAAAATCATACTATTATAGTAACAGGAAGCCTATACGTATAAAGACATTGAAGGGATGCTTCTCATTTGTGGTTATCAAGTAATTTTTCTTTTCCAGCATTATTATCCTCCACTTGGAGAGTATAAAGGGAAAAACCACAAGGTTAAGAGACTTCCTTATGGCAAACAATTAATCTATTGCAGGGGTCACGAGGAAACTTCCCAAGCAACAGTCTGGCCTTGCTAATCAGTAGACATGATTCCTTCGTGTAGGGCAGCTTGGTCTGAAAACACTACAGGGGGGAACTAAATAAATAAAACGTGAGCTATAGGTGGCCAAGTGGCTCCTTTGTTTGCTGGAAGACTACCCGAGACAAAAGAGGCTCTATGTTCAGCAGGAAGTAAGGAGGCAAATTTGCTCGTCTGTCTTGAGAACACACGTGCTCATTGCTACCTGCATTCAGCTGACATATACTCCTTCCATTCAAATGTACTCCAGCTCGGACTACAACCACAGACAGTTCTCTAACTATATGAACTGTTCAATTTTAGATGTGTGAAAACTCCAGAACAGTCAAATATACAACCCTGTTCAATATCAAACAGAATTCTCAAAGAAGTCTATAGTCTTAATAATTTGTGCTCACTCCTGGAAGAAAAGGACTAACATGGGTAAGAATCCACTATGGATAGAGATCTCTCTCTGCTGCACACTACATAGGACTGCACAAAAGAAGTCACAGACAAGACTTTAAATGAATGGAATTAGCCATGGGAGAGGATGGAGATGTTTTCTGGAGGGGAAAAGATGAGTTGAAGGAGAGCAGCTTCGGAATCTCAAATGCTGAACCTGAAGAAAATTGTTGGTTTACTTATAAAACACAAGTGAAAGAGGCTACCTTAGGACCACAGAATAGGAGTGGACTATTTAAACAGTATTAGAAAAAATTAGACAAATATATGGAACACAAAGGAGAACAGAGGATAACTCATTATACCCGGAAGACTTTTAATGTGTTAGAAAAGATCAGGAAGGAGAACAAATGTTATCCGGGAGTAAGACCACTACCAGCTCTTTGCAGCCGAATACTCTGGAATCACACATGTCCCCAGTATTTGCTACTTGTTATTGATTGTCCTTGCTATAGTTTTTATCACCATTAATGATATTCTTGTCTTGCTCTATCTTGAAGATCAAGGGTCATAGTGGGGCCTTCTTTGCAAGTTCACACTGGACCAGGCTTTGTATCCAGTTTCCTACCCCACCCCATGCATACCTGTCTCACAGCATGTTAGCCAGTCATTAACAGTGGCACATTACATTATATAGTAAGCTCCCTGTGGACACAGACACCATCTTTGTACTCTCAGTGTCTAGCACTGAACATAGCAAAGACAAAGTACTCAGAAATATTTGACCTAAGGGAAAATCACTTTATTCCACCCCAAGTAGAAGGTGAATTTTATTCTAAATGTGAAGACTCTTCAAGCCAAATGTAAATAGACTTAGGCTAAATCAAGAGCTTTCATTTGGTTTGTAAATCATAACCTTGATTCCTCTGCTCAGTAAAGTTTTCTAGGTTTTCAAATCTGGGCCAGAAATCTGCACCTGGGGCCTCTCCTTCCTTCTTCCTGCCATGAGTACATATTCTTGTATCTCAGTTTCTCTCAAGTGAGTTCTTTGACTTCCTATCCAAAGCTGGGGACTCTACAAATCTCTCTTACTTTAATTAATAGTCCAGAGTCAAGATACTTAACCAAAAAATTCAAAATATCCTTTACATTTTCTCATAGGTGAGCTACCCTCCCTCATATCCTCTCCTAATGGCCATCCAGTTTATCCTAGGGCCCTAGTATGTCACATGCATAGCAGAGCATGGGAGAGAAAAGGCATGAAGATGGTGCTACATTGGTGGAGTTTCTAGTGTATTAGTGGTCCAAGGTTTATGCTAGACAATCCCCTCCAGGGCACATGATAGACGGCGGTCCCTTATACCTTTTACCACCAAAAAATAAAATAAAAATAAAACAGAAGGAAATGACCTTGAGTTGATTACTCCAAGAACATTAAGTGGGAACAAAAGATGGCATGCCTGACTGAGTAAAGAACATAACCCAAGGTCTAAAGATGTGAAACAGCATGCTTTCTGTGGGGAAGCAAAAGCAATTTGATATCATTAGAACATAAAGTGAAGGCAAGGAGTGCTGGGCGAAGGGATTGGAAAGATAGAGTTAAAACCACTGAAGAGTCTTAATTAAGAGAGATGTTTTATCTTTGTTTCGCCCAGAAAGCAGAGCCTGAGCCAAAGTTCATGTGTTACTAATTTATTAGAAAATATTACAGGAGGGGCGCCTGGGTAGCTCAGTCAGTTAAGCATCCACTCTTGATTTCAGCTCAGGTCATGATCTCAGGGTCCTGGGATCGAGCTTAGTGTCGGGCTCCCTGCTCAGTGGGAAGTCTGCTTGAGGATTCTCTCTCCTCTTCTGCTGCCTTTACCCCCCTAAAATAAGCAAATAAATCTTAAGAAAAAAAAAAAAGGAAAGAAAATATCACAGGAAACCGGGAAAAGGACAAGGGAAGTGATATTAAGACCGAAGCAAGACTGAACCAAGGAGGTTACATGCTATCCTGTGCAACTGATCACTCAGTCTCACAGAATTATCTTCTGAGAAACCTCATGAACAACTGCATTGAAAGACAACCTGTTCAGGAAAAGAAGGGTAGAAAGATTTATCTGCCAGTTTTCAATTTCAATTGTTCAAAAATTCACCCCACTGTGGGTTAAGTCCTTCCATTTGCTTACAGTCCCAGAATCAAGTACTCCACTGTATACCAAATGTTTTTGATAAACAGTGAGAACTCCTCTGAGTCAGAAGTCATAGCCTTGTCCCAGGAAATTGTGTGTTTGCATGGATCTCTGTTATCAGGTCTTGCCAGAGCCTACACACAGCAGCCTTACCTACCACAATCACCTCTCCTGTGTGAGTGGTGTGGAAACTTCCGTAATAGTCTGAACTTACTGTAGAAATCTCTCTTGCTGACTCCTCATGAATAGTTTAGATTGACATTAACAAGTATGGTATATGCTACCTCCAAAATCCAGAAAGTTCAAGTGTTGTTCTATTTCTTGGAGAAAGTTGATTTTAGAGATGATGCTCTGGCATGTCTCATTGGACCACCCATTGGACCACTCAGCAGTAGGACAGGGTCCTACATTTTTGTCAACATTATCTCTAACTTCTGGCATACATGTGTTGTACTAATACCTTAAGATACTTATCACTTTCCACTCATGACTTTCAAATCACATTAGGCCATCAGTATAGTTGATCTATATCAAGACAGTCAATGTCCCTGAAGACTCTACTTTGACAGAAAGCTGGGGAGTTGACAGAGGTCAGGGTCAAGAGAGTAAATGGGTGCTGCTGCCCCTGCCACATAAAAGTAAACTGCTTTGGAATCCCTCTACTGAAGGGCGCAAGGAGAATGCATTTGCCAGATCAGCATCTGCAAACCAAATGTCCTCGGCTGCTGTACTTTTAAATTTATGATAGCCCATCAGTGTCCACCACAGTCCTGTTTGTGTGTATGTGTGTTTTTGTTTTGTTTTCTTTTTTTTCTGTTTTCAGTGGGTAGATGGATGAATTAAATTAGAATATAATGGAGACCACTACTCTGGAAACTTTTAAGTCTTTTAAGGAAGTGTTGCTCTGAATTTCCTCCCAGGATTCAGTATTTCTTCTGCTTATCTACTTTGATTAAGGAGTGGGGATTCTATACCTTCTACTTGTCCTTTTCCTATCAAACTGCCCCCTGCTCCACTGCTCAGGACAATTTTTGCCAGGTTCTAAGTTTCTTTTCAAAATTATATGCTTAGGGATTAGGAGGTAACCAAAGGGTGGGTTTAAGGGCTCATTGTACCCACTCTTAACGTAAATCAAAGTTTCATTTATAATTTATTTCTGTAAACCTCTACCAGAGGCCATGTTCTAACCAGAAGATCAAAATGATACTTCATGGTATCATCTCAGACCCAATAAATGTTGACGAAAAATTAATATATTCCCCATTCTGTAGTGTGCAGTTACTGTGATAAATCATCTTAGATCACTTTGGGGAGGGATTAGAAGAATATTTAATGTACATGGCTATAGTGGTGTTGCAAGGTGCTCACACAAAGGACCAAGGTTTTCCCTTCAATTCATGACCACTAAGTCTGGAAACTTGCTTAGATTTGAAAATGAACAATGGGCCATGTTTTGTTTTTTCTCTATGGTAGTGGCTGGTATATGCATTCTGTTAGCCTCCTATTAATTTTTAAAATTATATAACTTGAACAAACTTTGGGGAAGCTGTTCATAATTTTCCCCCTAGATTCTAAATAATTCTTTAGCTTTGCCACAGAGTCCCGTGGTTGAAAGTTCTCCCAAGGTCATTCTAGTCTTACTGTCCAATTCAAAAATACATCTACCTTGCCTCTGACTCTTTAGTGCCACCACATGGCTTCTGAAATTCCAGAATCCCCTTATTCCTGTCAATAGGAGAATTTACCTATTCACCGATGATTTGAGATTCATTAATGCTGGAAACAGTACAGTAAAAACTACAGTGACACAGTCAATCTGAGTCTACAGAAGACAGCAATCATGGTATTTCTCAAAAAAGTTGTTATTTACCTCCCCCTCTACAGCACATTTCTTATGGGCTTAGTGAAGTATACGCCCGTTAGTGCTCAGTAAACTTATCAGGTGGTAGATTTTCAGTTCTTACACAGTAAATTCAATTTAACATTTCCACATCCTTAAGTCTTCTATCCTTTGTGCCTTATGTGCTGTATTCTGTACTTTTTATCTTTACGTCATTTGCAATAAGCCATAATAATGTTCGGACTTAAAGGAGTTATCCCAGTAGACTACCCAGAACAGGTTAGGGGTATTCTTTTTAGAACATTAAATCCTGAGTCACAGATAAATGCCTATGCCAATAAATTCTCTCCTGCTCATTTTTATTCCAATACAAAAGTCTACATATATACTCCTAAATCTGTTTCTTGGTTCCTGCTAAGACATATCAGCTAGATGAGTACAAGAATGACTCAGTTTACTGACTAAAGACAGTTTCCGGACCAGAGAACAGGAACAAGACTTGGTAGTCTTATTTAGGTGAGGGGTTGGGTGGTCTTTGAGGGGATCCATGCAGTTAAAATTGGCAAAGCAGAATATATGAGAGAGAGCATGCCCCAGAAATCTTCAGAGGAGTGTCCTTGGGTCTTTGGTTGAGTTTCATGGCAAATACAAACCCAGAAATCCAAGAAGCTGGACCAATCCCAAGCAGAAGACACAAAACCATATTATAGTTAAATTGCTGAAGACTCATGATGAAGAGAAAACATTAAAAGCATCAAGAGGAAAAAAAGACAAATTGCATGCCAACATGCACAGTGGCATTAATGTGGCACTATTTTGTTTCCTACAGTTTGATGATGGTGATCTCTTTCTCTGGTTGGATCTTCTGCACGTCTTCACATAAAACAACCTAGATTCATGCTAAATGAGTCATCTATTCCCAGCAATTAATAAAACTGGACTATGTCCTATGGACAAGGAAATGCATTTGACCATGGATCAGCCACTTTTTTATGAATGCCTAAGTGGTCAATCCACTTAGTTGTATCTTAAGTTGATAATAAGTACAATTTTTACCTTACAACATCTGTGACACAGTCTATCAATGCCAGAATTTACAGTCTTTCAAACATTGGCTCTGGCATCATTAGGCATTATAGTGACACAGTTGAAAAACTTGAACTATGGAGTCTGACTGTTTAGGTTGAGACCATAACTGCTATGTGTTAATTCGAAGACCTCAGACAAGTCACTTGACATTCATTCCCCCACATACAGACAAACATGCATAGACAAAAAAATTAACTTTATTTTAATGCACTATTTTACTTCATCCTCACAATAACTGTAGTGGGATATATATATATATATATATATATATATATATATATATATATTAGTATTTTCATTTTGAAAGCAAGTAATCTGAGTGGAAGAGTTAAAGGAATTTCAAAATTATTCTTTGAATTAAAAAGAAGACACCTTTCTGAATTTCTCTGTGTATGTGTGTGTTTTGTCTTATTCATATTGCTATATAATTAGCTGAGTAATTTTGACTAAGTGGTGCCCTTAAGACAAACATTCCGCCAAAAGAAAGATGTTACATGTTCCAAAGTCCTATTAAAGACGCTCAAGGGGCCAAGAAGAAGATCCATTCTTAGTAAAAACACCCAAAACTTCACTCCTGCTCATATCTCTGAACCTGGCGGCCTCTTCTGTTTTGTGTTTAGATTTAGGAAAATAATTTGAAAAAAATTTATTGAGTAATTACCATGATCAAGGCCCATACTAGGCCCCTTAAATTAGATGCTTAATTTAATTTTCACAACTTAGAGGTGAGTACAATGATGACATTTTGCAGATGAAGAAATAAATCTCAGAGAGGTTAAATGACTTGACCAAGATCACAAAGCTAGCTAATGATCGAGCCAGCATTTGAATGTAGTAGATCCTTAGTGGAAGCCCTTGGTTCTTGATGGCAGAGCATATTACATTTTATTTTCTGCTAGTTTATACTTCTACCAGCTTAGGACATTTATTGCTGCCTAATTGTACAACTCTATCTCTGATTTGTCCTCTACATTTGGGGTGGCCTCTTGTCTTGATTCCCAAAAATGCCTTTATTTTGTTAATGTCAATTTTTCTGGTGTTCCCTCTGGTTAGTCCCTCCTGCACTCTCAAAAGGGACTCACATTTAGAAATAAATTATATGGGTACGTTACTGAAAGCCAGTGATGATATATACTGGAATCAATCTGACATCTGATTGCAAGCCAGCCCCACGTCTATGCTCCATGGCTGCTCAGGGTCCTTGTAACTTTTCTGAGATTATAGATGTGGAAACTTGAACATTGAAATGTTTGATTTCTCACATCTGCTTTAAGGAAAAAATATTAGACTAAAAAAGTGAAAATAAAGCAAAACCTAGTATAGATACTATATAACTAAAAATTTTAGCATTCAGAAACTTGAGTTTTAATGACAGTGAAGGTAGAATAGTATTTTATCTTACCTGCCTCCCTGAAAAATACTTGGGAAGTGTTCTCAAGGGTCTGCTCGTCAACTAGGTCTTTATTGAAAATTAGTGTAAAGATTATTACCTGAAAAAAATTAGAATTGCTTAAAATTGAAATATATAGATCCTTTGGACATAAAGGGGAAGGCATTTCTGAAACTGTGCCATGAATAAAATATAAGCAGTTAAATTGGGTTATAACAAATAATTAACAGATGATATTCTGGTGTCATGATTATATATTCCTACTAGTGAGATAAGACAATTTCTCTCAAAATAAGGTGTTTTCATTTCTGTCAAAATTTTGCTTTCTTCAAGAGCATTCTATTGATAGTTTCTAAATAGTAGTGATCTGTGCAGACTGTTACTTATCAATGGCCCACGGTCATCTCCGTGATGCCTACAGAACAGACAGGAACCGATAGTGGAAATAAGGGAAGACAGATAAATGCTTATTTTATGTATGATTACAGATGCTCGAATTCATTGCAAATTTTCCTGAGCAGCTTAAAAAGGTAGTAACAGTCAAGAGAACGAGCATTTAGAATTGACACATGTGGCAAAGAAGGCTTTAAGAACGTCTGATTTCCTGAGGAATCCTCATCTAAAAAATTGCCTGGTAAATAGAGCTAAAAAAGCCGTAAGTTCAGAAAACCGACTAAGTGCTGCAAAATGGAATCAAACTTCTGGAATCTTCTCTCTGCCTGTTCTGCTGAGTGTTTTTCCTGGGCATAAAAGTAAAAGGTCCTGGTATTTTCTTTTTAATTGCTATACTTCCACAGTCCTACGAATTTGGGAATCAATTTGGTACCGAGAATCATGCCAGGAAGATAAATTACATTCATATGTCAGATATTGCCTCACAATGCTATCTAGCTCAGCAGGCTATAATGAGCCCCCACTCACCAGGCCAAGCTCCAGCCAAAAAAATAAATAAATATATAAATAAAAGAACACCTACTGTTTCTCCATCAAGGGCAACTCTCTCAGAGGGCAAACAAAAGCAACAGAGGGAGGCCAACCAGATCCATGCAGTACTACGGGTTGCTATGCAACCCTCTGTGCAAGTTGGGCAGCAACAGATGGACATTTTGAATAGAATTAATGCCCCTCTGACCCATGTTTTAAATAGTGCCCAAACCTACCGCCTGATGAATTCTATTAACTACAGGCATACTTACACATATAAAATATAGCATCATAAGTGACACTGTTATTACCCTCCTTACTAACATAAAGTCATAAATCTATTGGCAAATTTTGAGACCGATAATATTCAATGAGCTATTTCTATTTTTTCTCCTTTTCTTGATAAATGAATCACTGATGTCTCATAACCTTGGGCTACATATTTCCTTCTAGTGTTGCTCTGATTCCATATGCAAACCTGCAATGCCTGCTCTGAGTTTCAGCTTCATTTTCACATGGAGTCCTGCTTCTTCCTCAGCCGTTGTCACCTGTGAGCTCTGGGCATTGTGCGAGAGACCTCTTTTTATTGTAACTTTAAGAAAGAACATAACACGGAATAAATATTTTATATACCTTTGTGAGGACAATGTTGTAACCATGTTCCTGATTGAACAATCCATCTGAAGTCTATACCCAAAGCTGCAAAACTTCTTTGTGCACCTGCCTTCTGCCCAGGACAAATTTAAGCCACTTTTTATCACTTGTGGTGAGTAGATTTCAAAGGAATCAGGGTGCTCTCAAGGATTATCAGGCTAAGATCCCCTCTTTAGGTCTCCTTAATTTTATACACTGTGTGACTTTATATATTTTATATACATTGTTAAGAACCCCCAAAGGAGGGATATCCGTTCTTAAAATACAAAACAAACAAACAAAAAAACCTAGCAGTGTAGCATGTCATGGACAGCAAGCAGCTAAACAATTTTAAGGAAGACTAACTATGATAAGGTATCTTCATAAAGTGGTAGAGACAAAGTGCATAGGGCTAGCGGAAGGAGGCTAGTGAGGGTTCCAGTCCTACCTCTGCACCTAAAGAGACTTCTGATCTTAAAAAAAAAAAAAAAAAAAAAATTCTCAACATTTCTGGGTTCCAATTTCCTCGCCTGTAACCTGAAGAGATTTTGGCTAGATATTCCTTTAAAGTTTCCCTTAACTTTCTCATTCTCTTGAATAGACAAAGATGCAGTTAAAAATTAAGATGAGCAGCAATTACATTTCTAGCCGAGCATGGAAAGCATCGTTTCCAAAGCCCAACATTCACATGTAATGATAACATTCTCCTCTTCAGGAAGAAACTGAGGAGCCCTTAGACTCCTGACCTCGAATATTCTGGGGGCTTTTTCGATGGCCCTTTGCTTCCATTCCTTGCAGGTGCTTATATCCAGGGGAAAAGAGCCGCTTGGGTATTGATTATGTGACTTGTGCAAGGTTTCTCTTTTGCACCATAGTCTCTTGCCAGAACCATCCCTCCTCGGAGGGAGCAATAGCACATGCGCCTCCAGTTTCCAAAGCAGCGCTGATTCTCTGTCAGGCCTCCTGCTGCCGCCCAGTGTGCCTTTGTTTTGGAAATATGAGCTTGGTTTTCCACCACTGCATGCTCAGGCTTGCCGTCCCCTGGCTGAGAGCCATCACTTATCTGTGCATGCATACGCATGCATGCTTACATACGTTCCCATAGAGAAATATTTGCTTGGTTTTTGTTTGCTCATTCTCCCACCTCCCTCGAAGGCCCTGGGGGTGGGAAATGTGGCATCTTGAATTATGTTGTCATCTCTGGAAAGACTGAGTGTTAACGACTTTATGGGCTCTTACCACTTCAATGCCACTTGAAGTAATCACATGAAAGCAACTCAGTTCAGTAACAAGCTGGTCCCTATCTCTGTAGTTCTACATACTTTAAGATGAAACAGGGATTTGATGTAGCTCCACATACATTTCGGTCTTTCCTAAATTCTATTTCATTGAATTCTCAAGTTGTATTTTTTTTTTTAAAACTACAGCTCCCTATTTATTGTTTCATTATATAAATAGGGGTTTTACTTTTGTTGTATTTTATACTATAAACTTTTAATATATTATATATCTAAAATATATTTTAAATACATTTTTATTTTATATTACATATATATTCATACTTATTTCCAAAAGTGAACTTATTTTATTTTAGAGCCTGCTACATGACCAATAAGTTGTAGATACGGCAAACCAGAGCCGTTCAGAACAAATAAATTGTACTAACGGATGACATATATTTGAATGTTGTACCCCATAGGTGCTTCTGTTTAAAATTCATAGTGAGAAGGAACCCACCACACAGTCTTCTTCATTGCAAAAGTTGAGATTCCAGGAACGGTGCCCAACAGTGATAAAGAGGGGCAGCTGAGAAAGCATTTTTACACAAGTTCATATCACAGTGTTGAGTACATGTTTACAGACCATGGTGTTCGAATCTTGAAATGACCTACCTTTCCTAAGGTGCAAGTTCCCCCTCGTATAAATTTTCCTGTGATGAAAATAATAGAGTAATTACTAATTCACAACTTCTTAGAGATATGAAAGCCTTTAAGATTTTTCTAGGCCAATTACTTCTTTTTTTTCCAAGTGAGAAAATTGAATCTGGTGTATGTAGATTTAGGTTTAGAGTGAATTTCTAGTAGGTATATTAGCCTAAGTTTTTTTCCTGACTCAAATAACGTACTAGAGTCTCCCCAAAGCAGCTAATTTCCTCTTTCAGTTTTCCTTCTGGGAAAATATCATTAAAAAACACACATTAAAAAAAAAAAAAAAACTTTGCTCTAAAAACAAGTAATAATTATGTTTAAATTTCTGTTATGTTAAATTTCTGTAAATTTCCCTCAGCTATTGCTTCAAATACATAAATTTGTGATAAAATACCACTTCAAGAAAAGGATTCATAAGTAAAATCATCAATGAAGAATTAAATTTCCCTTTGGATTAACTTGTTTCAATCTTACTGAATGTGTAACACTTAAAAACGAGTGTGAAATGTTTCTCAAATCCACCAAACTACTGAATTTTCATCTTATAATTTGCATATTGATTTGATTTTTAGACAGTTCTACTTGCTTGAGCCTCTGGGCAAATGCAGTAGATTTTCAGCTTGGTATTTACATCTGGAGATTTGCACTGGAACATCATATAAGGTATGAATCAACATATATAAACCTCTGTGGCTTGTAATGGACCTTGTTCTTAATTTGGTAGAATTGCGATTTGTCTGTGAGACCAGTCATTTTCCTTCGGATGCGAAAAGAAAGAGGAGTAAGTCCAAATTTCAGCAATAGGGCTCTCCAGATCTCCTCTAGGACTTTCTGTGCTCTTTAGGGAGTACGTTAAATACTCAGATCCCCCCTCTATTCGTGCACTGTTTTATTTTGTTTTGTTTTTTAAGATTTTATTTATTTATTTGACAGATGGAGATCACAAGTAGGCAGAGAGGCAGGCAGAGAGAGAGGAGGAAGCAGGCTCCCTGCTGAGCAGAGAGCCCGATGCGGGGCTCGATTCCAGGACCCTGAGATCATGACCTGAGCCGAAGGCAGAGGCTTTAACCCACTGAGCCACCTAGGCGCCCCTCGTGCACTGTTTTTGATCAACCTACTTGTTGCATTGTATGATTTAGTTTCTCATTCTAGAGACTTAGTATTCCTTAGTGGAAGTGGAATATTTAGTATAACTTAGTTTAAGTATTGCCTTATGATTTATCCAAGAGAAGCATTTCAATATATATATTGATTGAAATAGGGGGAAATTCTATATGATGAAACTTATGATGGTCCTTTAAACCAATACAAAATGAGGGAACAAAACTTTTAAATCAACTGCTTACATCTAAGGCACAAGAATGTTTGTTTAAAATAGTTTAAAACAAAATTAAATATCAGAACCTTAAAACATTTTCATTCAAAACAATTCTTTTTCTTAAAGACTTTTAAAACCAGGCATCTATTATAGCTGTTTTATCTCCAGTCTTGTCCAGAGACAGCAACTGGACTTAATGGAAATTTAATTTTTTTTTTCTTACAACCTGTTGGTTCCATCTGGCTTAACCTCAGGTCTAGCTTATTACCAAGAAAACTGAGCTGTTGGAGAGTGGCAGGTCCTGCTCCAATATCAGTCATCACTGTGCCTGTGTTAGATATAAGCTCACGAGTGTTACTAACAACCAGGGTCCTAATTGAATGTAGATCCTTCCTGTTCTTTAACCAGCAAAGAAGTACAATTAAATTTGGAAATGATCTGAAATGATCTATTCTGTACCATTTAAAAGAAAGAAGGAGCTAGAGTAGAATAGGAAAATGTCCCACTTTATACTTAGAAGTTTT
This sequence comes from Martes martes, assembly GCF_963455335.1. Taxonomy (NCBI): domain Eukaryota; kingdom Metazoa; phylum Chordata; class Mammalia; order Carnivora; family Mustelidae; genus Martes; species Martes martes. The sequence continues at coordinate 29,117,584 of NC_137890.1, read as the reverse complement.
CATATGCCTGCTTTTATTTTATGAAATTCAGTTTCTTTAGTTTTGTGCATAATGCATGCTAGTAATCAACTCATTTAGCACGTGTGGGCTTAACATGCTGATTAGTTACAATTATTAATAGTAATAATATCAACCTTTCTCACTAGTCCCTAAAAAAAAAAAAAAGAAAAATTTGCCTTCCTCAAAACCTATTATGTGTCAGAGTATTTTCTATACAATTCTTGTAGAACACTAGTTCTGGGATACGCTCTGCTATAAAAGAAATTTCCAGAGTGAGGAAAGTTTGAAAAACCATGGGTACTACAGTCTACTTCTTGAAGATCTGCACATTGATATATTAAAGCTTTGAGAAGATTTATAATGACAATATCAGTTTACACATAATTTAACCCTCCCTCTTTTTTATGCAGTAAGATTTGCTAATTACTGGGTGGGTGGGTTATGGACATTGGGGAGGGTATGTGCTATGGTGAGTGTTGTGAAGTGTGTAAACCTGGCGATTCACAGACCTGTACCCCTTCGGCTAATAATACATTATATGTTAATTAAAAAGTAAAACAATTAGAAAAAATAAGATTTGCTAATTACTGATGCATCGAGCCCCATGAATCACATGTTGAGAAAGCAGCATGGAGTTGTGTAGTGTTTGAGTTTTTGCGGTCATATAGTATAATCCGGTGATTCCCAAAGTGTGGGCCCTGGACCAGTAATATCTGGGAACTTACAAGAAGCACACATTTTCAGGCCCCACCCGCACTGAATCAGAAACTGCAGAAGTGCGCTGGCAATCTGTGTTTAAATTTATCCTCTAGATGTTTCTGATGCAGCCTAATTACCACCGCTGGTCTAATTCCACTACACCTTTATTCATCTGATTTTTTTCATTGAGCAAAATGAGTGGGAGACACGGGAAACTTAATTTTACAACAATGAGTGTACTAGTTAGCACATAAGAATGTCTTGATTGTTGAGTGTCACAGTCACACATAAAATTAAGTTAGGGGAAACATGGAATATATTAGCTCTTGGAACAAAAAATCCCAGAATGGCAGACCTGAAGCAGTAAGCCCGGAATCACACTGAAATCACCCTTCTCTACCTCTCAAAGCTTCTTTACCGTGCTGAGCAGAGCTGAGTTCTCCCACCACCAATCAGCTTTCTTCATGCCAGGCCAGGCCAGGCCAGAGAGGAGGTTCTATGATTGACCTACCTTAGTCAGATGCTCACCCTAAACCAACGATTGTGCTGGGGTCGTTCATGGTGGTCAAATTAGGGAGTAATAGGGTCTGTTCTCTGACCAAAAAAGAAATACAGACATGACCACTGAGAAAAATAATCATTTGTATTTGCTGAAATAAATTTTTAACTTGGGAAACATCCTTTCTAGGAAGGCTCCTTTCTCTTAGGCTGAGAGCTATTTGGACACTAGTTCTCAAAAAGTTTAACACTAACATTTACACTATTCGTTAATACACTAATTACTACTACACTAGTACTTAATACTAATGTTTGGACTATAATTTTGTTTCACAAATTGTGTCTTCAACCAAAGGAGAAAAGTAATGTCAAAGGAGTGAAGGACAGGGTGGGCTTAATAACTTAATAACTGTCTGAGGTTTTTCTGGGTCAATTGCTATATTTTACTCTTGAAGGAAATCTACCCACATTTGCCCGCACTGCTTTTCAAGGAGTTTTAGTACTAGGTAAAAAGCTACAAGGAGAATTTTATTAATTTCTTTATTAATGAAACATTTATTAAACATGTACTGTGTGCCAATTATTGTGATAAAAAAATCTTACAGTCCTTCTCATAATGAATCCTCATTTCAATATGTGAAATAGGCATAGAAATGAGTTATTGTGGGACAAATGTATTGAGAAGATTGCCAAAGGCGTGTGTGTGTGTGTGTGTGTGTGTGTGTGTGTGTATTTATTTATTTTTTTTTTGGAGGGTAGGGGCAGAAGGAGAGAGAGAATATCCCCAAGCAGACTCCCTGCTGAGCACAACCTGATTCGGGGCTCTGATCCCAGGACTCTGAGGTCATGACCTGAGCAGAAGTCAGGAGTTGGCTGCTTAATCAACTGAGCTACCCAGAAACTTCTGATTGCCAAATGCTCTTAAGGAAACACTAGTTGTTTCTTAGGAGAAGTTCTATTTTCTGTAGGCTTTTTTCTCCTGACAGTGGTTGGATTTGGGGAGAAACAGAAAGATATCAAGCAGGCACTGAACTTCCCAATTAATATGCCACCTGGTGATGCACATTTATCCCCCACCCCAAATAGGAAAAGAAAAGGTAATAACATTTTTACATCCTTACATCATTTTGCATGACAATATTGCTGAATATTGGTAATCACAGCAATTGTGAACAGAATTTTTAAAAAATACTTTCAACATATCTCTTCTCCACAGGGCTGTAATTCATTGACCCTTTGAATGCATATCTCACAAAAAGTATAACAGCTCTGGTCTTTAATATAAGAAAACTGCAACTCAGACTCTTTAACGTATGCAGTAGACCACAAAGTCCGTGTAGAGTGAATGGTAGTCTACAAGCTCCGTGACAGTGGCAATTGTGCTAGTGCTGAATTCACACTCCTAGAAAGGTGCCTGGCGCACAATAGGTTAGCAAAAATGTTGACTGAATGAATGAATTATATGATAGATGGATGGACATGAAGGCATTAGAATTAGACCAAACTCTGGATAACTCTGCAACCCAACATTACTCAATCTCCTGCTACATTTCATGGGTTCCTGACGTCTATAAAACAAATTCTACAAGGTGTGGCCATGGAAGTCTTCCAAGACTTTGTACGTCTGTGTACCTGTCCAGTATTGTCTTCCATTACTTCCATTACATCAAGGAGGTATGACTTGACGTTGGCCAGGATATTTGAGTCTGCTGACCTTGTTGTGCTCATCCTTTTTCCTTGATTTAAACTTAGAGCCACATCTGAAATGTGTTCCCTTGTCTTCATATACTACCAGTATTTCTCAACTGGTTGTAGTTGTGCCAGTTAGGGAGTTATCTGGAAAATGTAGGGACATTTTTTAGTACTGACCCATGATTAGGGGCCTCTGTTAACAGACAAGAATGAGTCCAGGGATGCCGAATGCCTTGCAACTCATGGAAGCATCCTGCGTAACGAAGAATTATCCCAAATACTAAATGACAATAACCTAAATGCCGACAACGACATTGAGAAGCATCGTGTATTGAATTAAATCTAAAGTCAGCATTATATAGTCATGATGTGGTTTTTACAATTACCCAGTTTTTAATCCCAGCTATGTCACTTAGTAGTTATATTATTTTGAGTCATTTAATCTCTTGCAACTTTAGTTTTTTCAGCTGCAAAATAGGTTTAATGATGTTTTTCAGCAGTGAGGTGAGGAATAGAGATGAAAAATACAAAATGCTAGTGTACAGGTGATTTTTAATAGCTGGTTATTAGTCTTAAAAGATTTCTATAATCTAAGATCAAGCCCCTTCCTCCTTGAAGCCTTCCCTGCTATCCAAGCTGAGAATATTCTTTTCTTCCTCTCAAAACCACTCTGTTTTACTTAAGGGTCTTTCACTCACAAAAAAAGGAGACCTGTTCAAGTCATCTCGGGATGGGAGGGGTGGCAAAAAGAAGGATTACTGACAAGACACTGTTAGGACAGTATGCTATAAGTAACAGAAAACCCAAGTAAAACTGACTTAGTAAAGAAAATGTATTAGTTCACATAATTCATAGCATACTATAAATTCCACATAGACAATTAAACTCTGTGAGAGCAGAGTTTCTGTTTATCTTATTCACAGTTGGCTTTATTCTCATGCTTCATATGATGGTACTCTGGCAAATCCAGACTCTGTCCTGTGAAGTCAAAATGGCTGCTGCAGTTAAGAGAGTTCTTATCCTTACACCAGCTGGTCCTGGAGAAGAGAATGAGGGCTTGTAGTAAATCCCAGGGATGAAATAACTTCTCTTTCTCAGAAACCCCTTGCATCTCATAGGCTTTGGAAGGGATTATACATCCTTAAGTAATCATAGGGGCTGTGGTGGAAGTTGAAAGTATTAGGGGGAAAAATAACTATTTGCTTAAGCAGGTTAGAACTCAACCCTGAAACTGAGAAGCAAATTGAACTCTCCCCCCCCCCCCAAACAACTTAGAATGGGAGGGAATGGTTTCCCAAGAGATAGAATTTTTGGTGAGAGAAAGAGGAAGTGGAATAATGTGGTACAAAATTACCAGAGTAATATGGGCTATGGCTTAGATTTTGCCCAGGATCAGAATAAGTAGGCAGGCAACTGCAAAAATCACTTTACTAGTGTGATACCTCAATATGTACTAAGTCCTGCTTTCAGCTCTGAGGCTGTAACTAGGAACTAAATGGCCACCAATCCTATCCAATGGGAGCTTGTTTTAAGATCGTGGAAAAGATAGAACATAAAGATAATTAATACTTACAGTTCCCCTCCCTAAGAACAGTTTACTTGTTTGTAAGTCTATTTATTTAGAATTTCAAAGAGAATAGGACCAACCAATATCAATACATGTCAATGATGGGCGGAACTGCTACTTTTTTGCTCTCATATGTAAATTTTTTTTAATTATTAAAGGCTAAGGGTTTTCGGTTTGTTACTTGTTTGTTTTGTTTTGCAGATGCAGTGTTTCAAATTGTGGGGAAAATGCTATGCTAAGAGTAGACAGTGCCTTAGCAATGCTGAAAAATAATGTTGAATGCCAAGTCTATATCTTAGTCCAAGCTCTGGAAATATGGGAAATTAAGACCTTCCACTTGAGACTGGCGGATGGAGTGTTCTTCTTAGAGATGGGCAGTTTTTTGAAAACCGTGAAGGCGAAGATATGGGGTTGTTTGCTTGCCCACTGGAAGTCCTGTATTAGCCATTACTTTCAAGCACTCTTTCACCATTTAGCTAAACAACGGAGCTCATATTGAATATTTTGGGTGTTTATATTTTATCTCATTAAGTAGATTGTATTATTCCCTTTTCATCTCATCTTGTACACCCAGTTACCACACTGGTGATAGTATACTTAGTAATTCTTAGTCATTGAGTTAAATAAACCTAAATAAAAGGATAATGATAGAGTAAATTTTTGTAACAAATAATATTTGTCATCAATCCTCAAGCTCTATATTGTCTTTTTGTCCTCCTGGAAAACAAATTAAGTCATAAGAGTCCTGCCGATTCTAATCCTACTGGGGGAACCAAGCAGGAAACAATCAAGTAATAATGAGTAGTAATAGAAGTTTGTTCTCAAATAACTATGCTAATAAACAGTGGGGTTTTTGCTGCTTTTAAAGAATTTATTTGTAGGAAGGTGAAAGAGTCATACTGTGCTCAGGGATATAAGCAACTCTTCAATGTTAACCCAAAGGCTCTCATGAAGGGGCCTATGGTGATAAATAAAGTGCAGGCCAGGTTGTGAGCATTTGCCTTACCAAGCAGGAGTGAGTATCAGCTCAATATTCAGGACTTCTTAAGTAGTGACCTATGGATGTCTTCATGGAGGTTATAAATTCTCAACCCTTCCTTTCTGCCCTGGCAATAAAATGTAAATTTTTGTTTGTGTGGCAAAGCTCATCCTTCTGGGGAAATTATCAACAGTTTTCCCCAATCTTTTAAAGAGATCTGGAACAAAGAAAAAAAAAAGAGAGAGAGAAAGAAAAAGAAAAAGAAAAAAAAAAAAAGAAAATGTAGACCTACTGACCTACTGATCTATCGTTATCAGAAAAAAATAAAAACAAATCTAAACCCGTGATAATGGAAACAAAGCCTTTGGTATGCTGTGGTAAGGTCCTATTGTACCTTGTTGTTACCCATTTAGCAATGTGTATCTAGTGAAGAGTTGTGATTACAGGTGTGTCAGGAAGTAAATTTGATTATCTTCACTATTTCAACGAAGAGCAATCACATCTTTCTAGTCAACCAAGTATAACTCCATATATCCACTATACTTGCATCCTCTTTTCTGTTTATATGTCACATCCAGTCCATTAGCAAATTCTGTTCCATTTAACTTCAGTATACACCCAGAATTCAACCATGGCTCATCGTTTCCATTGCTGCCACCATGATCCAAGCCATCATCATATCCCACTGGATTATTGTTATCCTGTCCTAGTTGGTCTCCCTCCTTCTGCTTCTATATCTCTTCACTCTACTCCCAAAAAACCATCAGAGAACTCCTATCAAATTCAAGTCAAATTATTTCCCTCCTGTGTCCAATACATTCTAATACCTTCCTACTTTCTTCAGAGCTAAAAGCAAAGTGTATTTTCTGATCTAGCAGGACCTGCAAGACATGGATACACATTACCCATCTGAACTCAGCTCCTGTTATTCTCGTGAAGGAGTGAAAACATGTGCTTCTAGCTTCACTAGTGCTCTTATTATCCCATGGATGGAGCAAGTTTACTGCTGCCTAAGGGACTTTTTGCTTTTACTGTTCTTTTTTCCTAGAATACTCTTCGACCAGCTTCCCATATAACTCACTCTCTCACTTCAGTCTATCTGTTTGTTTGTTTTTGTTTTTATTCAATATGTATTTATTTAATTATTATTATTATTTTTTTTAATTTGACAGACAGAGATCACAAGTAGGCAGAGAGGCAGACAGAGAGATAGGAAGGGAAGCAGGCTCCCTGCCAAGCAGAGAGCCTGATTTGGGGCTCGATCCCAGGACCCTGGGATCATGACCTGAGCCGAAGGCAGAGGCTTAACCCACTGAGCCACCCAGGCGCCCCTGTTTGTTTGTTTTTAAAGGCACTTCCTCTGGGAAGCCTTCTCTGGTTTAGTCACAATGTTTATGTTCCATATGAAGCAAAATATTTATATTTTAGTTAAGAAAAAGAGAACATTGGGTAATTAAAAATATATAAATAGCTTTGGCATCCAACAGTTCTGTAGTCAATCCCCAGCTCTGCCATTTACATATGGTAAAGTGTGGCTGACACCAACCCTTGCAGGATTCTTGTGAGGATGTAAACAGTTGGCATAACAGGTGTTCAATGCATGTTCTGACTTCTCACTGAGATGATAGAAGAGACATAAGAAGCAAGGAAATTAAAAGTTGAGACACCACAATTTTTATGACCAACTAAAGATGTCAGTGTCTTAAAGCCATCCAGAAGGCACTACTTCATATTTTTTTTGTTCTAAATAGTAAAACCCTGTTGTTTGTTTAGTGACCTTGGTAATTTCATACTAACCTTGGTTAATTTAAGTGATTCTTTTCTTCTTGTCACCCACTAATTTTTTTCCAAATGATTTAGGGCTAGTTTCTACATTAGGCTTTAATTATCATTTTATAATTCAGGCTATGGCTTTTGACTCCAGCAATTTCATGTATGGTGCCAAGAAATGAGCTTCATTATTCGTATTCTATTCTGGCCAAATTACTCCATTCTCATTAAATTGTATAAATATATATTTCCCTAAGAGACACAATCAGATGTAGTATTCTAATTTGCATTGATTCCATCAGTACATTGGCATTTTTTGCCCCAAAACTGTTCTTTGGAAATATTTGATGACTGTTTATTAGAATCATCCTCGAAATGTGATGAAAATAGAAGATCCAGCAAATTTCCTTTCTCTATTTTAGGTTAACAAAGGCAAAGGACATGTAATTATTTGAGCTTTTAATTATTTTTTATCCCATAGCAGAAAAGAGGATAACAGTTTGCATTGTATAAGTAACTTGTTAGGTAAATGAATAAATAATAGGCATCAAACATGTATTAATCTTATTTTCACTTGTAACAGTACCTCAGTGGCCCAGGGAAGGGATAGTCCAACACTGGAAAAGTTATGAACTATACTGGGAGCGTTTGGGTTATCCTCATGATGAGGTTATCCTCTTCTGCCATCACCTAGGGACAAACATCTGGAAATTAAGTAAGTTACTTACAGTAAAACCACATATCTTTTGTCAAAATTTTTTTTTTATTTGTGTACTTTTTCCTTTCCTCTGTTTCAAGTGCCAAAGTATTCTTATTGGAGAATATGGTTCTAATAAAGGAATGGAAGCATCCAAGTGTTGGAGGTTTGCCAGGTTATCTCTTCTCAAGGAATTTGTATTTATTTTTTTAAGTTATTTTTATTTAAAAACAGGTCTGTGAGAGAGATTAATCATCAGATAAAGTAATAAATTAGCAATAGTATAAATGTAGAGTGTTGAGGGCTAACTGTATCTCAAATCACTTGCAGTAGATATGCATCTACCCAAAAGGCTAGTTATGTATATTGTCTTATCTCTCTCATTTTGCGTCTGGTGACTTACTTCAGAATGTCTGTTTAATATATTCTTAAGCACATTTTTGTATTCATTTAGTTTCCTTAGCATACATTAACTCCTCATATCTAGGTATCTTTCCCTAGGATCAGCTATAGAATTTTGTATAAAGTCATTATGTGCTCAATACTTCCTCAATAAATATATGGAAAATTAAATTGAATAAGCATTGACTGCCCTCAACTGCCCTTGTTCCCCAGGCAGCAGATTTGGACCAATTAGACATAGTTTTTCAATATGATTTTGTAATGGATACAACTAATATTTGAGGTATACAGTTAATCACACAATCATTTACTCATTTCCACATCCATTCTTTTAATTATTATTTACTGTGTTCCTACCACAAGTAAGGTGCTGGAAATATATAGACAAATTAAACTGAACACCTGGTCACAGGGAGTGTACAGTAGCAGTGACTCCACATAGAATGGTGATTCACAGACTTGACCAAATATTAATTTCCAAGTCATTAAAGAATAGTTTGGTGTTTAAATATATTTTGATATTTAAATATATATCAGTATGTTGAACCTCACTTATGCCAAGAAAATGAGAACATTATAAGTGCCAAATAAGAACTACGAAATGCCCCATACAAATATTTTCTTTCCTAAAATTCATCTGGGTTAAAATATTTGATTTAATTCATTCATTCATTCATTTCATTCATTCATTTATTTATTCATCCATTCATTCAGCAAAAAAGCAATTATCAAACAATTCACTATGTTCTGGATATGACTCTAAGTTTTGGGTATACAAAGATACAAAAATAAATAATAGAAACAAAGAAAAAATAAGAAGTGTTTGAAATAATTAAGCTTGGAAAGTACAGACTTACATTCACAAAATCAAATAGCTATGAAATTAACAAAAATAAGCGCTTTTTGACTATTTGTGAGATAGACATATTGCTTTAGTTCTCTTTCCTTAAGACAAGTAAAGAAATGAAATATTAGGTAGAATTAAAATTCAGGCGTTTTTTTCCTCTTACACATGGGGCATCCTATGTCATTGTGAACACAATGTCAAATAATGTAAAAACTATTTCAGAATATATCTATGATAATACCAAGAGTAGAACATAATTTTTACTAAAAATCCATTGTCTGTATATATTCAAACAAGAAATTTAACTTTTTTTTGACTGAATAGAACAGTAATTTTAGCAAATTCAATGCAGTTATCAAATAAGTTCTTTGGCTGAATTTATTAATCTATCTGCATGGGAAACTCACAATAAATATTTCCATAATTTATATTTATTGTGTAGAAACTGAAACTTCTCAGGTTCTCATTCAACTTATTGACAGAATTAAATTAAAACATGTCATTAGGCCAGAAGCACATTTATGCAAAGTTAATGTTACTTTAAGTCTTATTTTTATTTCTCATGTTATTTTTTTTTCCATATGAAAGACATAGAAATCATCGTTGCACAATATCTGATTTTTGGCTCTTGGAATTCTGAATATTTTTTTCTGCTACATTGACATTTCATTTATAGTATAATTTTCTTTTCATCACATGCACAAAATAAAGCGAATGACTTGTCTTATTCGTATGTCTAACAGTTTCTTTGTAAGGCCCTGATTTGCATCCCATCCCTATTGTTGCACCATAGCATGTAACCACCAAGATGGAATTTTTTTCATCACAGGGTTGAACCCTCCTAATTTGTCAAATCTGTTATTTGAACAAGTTGAATTGCCAGCTTTTATCGCAATTTCTTGACTGCTGTTTAAGAGGATTAGAGGCCTTGGTCAGCTTCACCAGGGTGGCTAACGGTAACAGGCGCCATTGCCGCTCAGATCCAAAAATCAATGAACTGAGTCTGATTGACTGAGTCTCAATTGCTCTGTGGAAAAAGCTTAATGCTGGTCTTCTCTACTTATGCAAACCAAGGCAGACGAAACCAGCAGTGACCTCTTCCTTTTAAATTCAAATACTAGGGAGGGAATAGAAAGAGAGAGAGAAATCACAGCAAAATATGAAGAAATGAAAATGGGAAGAGATGTCCTTTGCGCCCAAAGAAGCAATATGTTTTCATCATCTTACTAAAGATTCAAGCTCTCTAACGAGATAGTCTTTTACTTTTATAAAAAACGCTCAAAGTGACCAGTTATCATCATCCCATTTTTTTTTTTCATCTGGTTTTAGTAAGCAAATTTACAAATATACAAACCACCAAAAGTAAGCTTTCCATTTGAAATATGTTCTTTCCTTTGAAGGAAGTTATATATATTAAAAAATAATAATAATAAAGCTGACCAGAGTTCACTGTCTTCATCTAGACCAGAACTAATTTAAATAAAGAAAAATAGACATTTTTCTCAATTTTTTTTGTTCTATAAAAAATACTGTGAAAAAGATGTGCTTATTCTGATGCAACCAGATGCTCTTTTCTCTGTTTATGTTGTAATGGAGCAAAGTAAAAAATGACCATCATTCTCTTCTATGTGTTAGAGGTAAGGGTAAGAGTTATTCTCTGATTTCATTTTGAAGGCATTCATATGGGAAAGAGACAGTCATCTTTTCCATTTAAAGAGGGAATTTTTTTTCATGAGAAAGCTTATTATTTAAAAAAAAAATGGGTCTAAGGAACTAGATCTGGTGTTAAAAAGGTTCTATTAGAAGTTATGCAAGTAAAGATACTATAGTTACTCAAGAAACAGCGGAGACTTTTGGCAAGAGCAATTCCTTTAACTCTCAACAACTGGGCAACGTTTTCTGGAAAGAAGTGAATCCTCAGAGAACAACAGCATTTTATATAATAGAAATCAGAGAGCTTTAGAGATTTTCAAACTTTCTTTCTTTTTTTTTTTTCTTTTTCTTTCTTTTTTTTTTTTTTTGCAGTCCTCTAACTACAAAGATCATAAAACAGGAACCCAGAAAGTTAAGAGACTTCACTCAGGTCACAAACCAACTGACATTCTTAAGAGGAGAGAGCTTGATGTGGAGAATTTTAAGAGGCTTTAAAAGAGTAGAAAATGTAAATCAGTGATATTTTCATCTGATTTGGAGTATTATTAGGATCGTCTTGTCAACAATTCTAATTCAGAAGCTGCAATTCATTTTCATCCATGACTTTTTAAAAGTATGCACATATTCGTGAAACATCTTAGATAAAGTTGTAGGGAGATGGCAACTGAGAAAAAGGATTTAATAAACAGGACATAATTTCTAGTGATGATAGTTTGTTTTGTCTTTCCATCTAGAACCTAACTTTGAATGAGTGGGATCTTTCCATGAGATGTGTAAGTAGATGCCCCCCTCCCACACCCCAGGCCATTCTTTCACTAAAAGGCAAGACTAAAACAGAGGCTATTTTAAAGGAGATGGTTCTTACATTAAAACAGGAAATAACATGATCCCAAATAACTTTCTATAAGAATAAAATATTCTGAAACTTCATTTGCCTTTTGTCACTATGAAGACATTATGCAGTAGAATAACTTAGTAACAATTGAAATCTGGAATAAGTCAACATTCTCATTAAAACAAAGTCATCTGATATTACCGAGAACCATAAAACAGTATTGAAACCTGAAGCTTCAGAGAAGGAAATCTTTATTGTAATAAAGGAATCAACAACATTGTTTATAAGCATCATTTCCATGGCAAAAGATTAGTTCGTTCAATAAGAATCTCGTAACATGGTGCCGGCACGGGCACGGGCGCAATAAACTTTATGGAATGGCTCATAAGATTAGACTAATTAAAGATAATCTAATTTGGACAATTTTATCTTCTGGAAAAGAAACGTGATGTCATCCTCTGGGAAGAGACAATGTTTTGTCTCTGGGGATATGTGGAAAAAAAAAAAGAAAGAAAGAAAGAAAGAAAATAAAGGAAAAAAAAAAAGCCCTCACAAGATATGAGCAATAATAAGAATTAGGGTTGATCCAAAGACAGTCTTAGATCTACCCATTGCCTCTCAAAAGATCCACCACATAGACTGTTAAGCCCCATAATTATCTCCCCTATTTGTGACAAGCGTGAGCTAATCAGTCTCTGAGGGAGTTTTCCAGCAGATTCTGAGGAGAGTGTGTGTGCTTCACAGTGCTCATCAAGCTATTTTGTACTCAGAACCGCAAAGAGCTGACCAAAGTTCATTATCCTCATCTAGACCAGAATTAATTCAAATTAAGAAAAATAGACATTTTTAAAATGTCGAGTGCTTATGATTTAGAACAAAGAGTCTTCACTATTTTTATAACAGCGGCATAGGTTCTAGCTGCCTATAATCCCATATTAAAAGATTAGAAAAAACATCTGAAGAAATCAGAGAGTGTCTAATTGAGGTTCTTGCCTTTAATCCTGCAAGCTGACTCCCTCTTGGATATCAAGATCTGTCAGTGGCGAGCCAGGGGAATTCTGTGAGGAAAAAGCAGCCATGAGGAACATAACGTATTCTTACCCACTTAAGAAATAAAAAAGGAAAAACACAGTTGGTGATACGAAAACATAAGCCAACACAAAATTAAGGGAAACCCCCAAAATGGATTTGTAAATATAGCTGGTAAAAAGTGAAGAAATCAGCTTGGCATTATTCTTTTACAATGTTTAAAACATTGTGTAACATAAAGTACACAAATAAAAGAAAAAAAATTCTCATAAAAAGAGTAAACAATAAAGAGTAACAATACAATATTGAACCTACAAACTCACTGGCAAACAATAAACTTTTTATTTAATAAATATATTTGACTTGGGTATTGATTGCTAGGGTGTTCATTATCTGATTGGCCTTATATAATTCTATTTACTTGTCTTGCCAGAGAATTATGTTAATGAGTACTTTCATATCAACACCAAGAAATGTCACTGTGAGACAAGTTTTCCTGTGTAGCTATTACATAATTGTGCACAGTACAATTAGAATCTTCACTTGTTGATAATTAATATTTCATGCTTATTTACTAAAGGACAGAAAAATTAGGCTATAGTTTATGAACAGTAAGTTAAATTAGCATAAGGAAAAATAAAAGGGCTTATTTTGTTTTAAGAAACACGAAATCTTTTATAACACAATAAAAAAGAAAACAGTAATCAAGAAGAAAAAAGGGAAAGAAAATAGTGTACTAAACATGTTGAAATAATATCACAATTTCATCATAAAGTAGAATATTTGTTTTCCTCACTAATTTCTTGGAAATTGATATAAAATGTAAATTATGCAGATTATATCTATAAAATATATATTTATAAGTATATGTGTATGATAAACATATTTCTCTTCAGCCTATTATGCATTAATACTTTAAAAGGGTTAATTTGCTGCATATTAGGAAAAAGTTTTCTTTTATTTCCATCATAAACAAACTCGCATAGAGAAAAATCATTTAAAATATTTTAGTAGGCAATTTAATATTTTATTAACAATCTTTTTGTTAAAGATGCCTCTTTTGTAGTAAACTGAATTCTGAAGGACGACAAAAGTCATTAGGAATGATTCCATAATACAGAGAATCTTGGAACCGAACATAAGTATGGGAATTAAAACAATCTAATACTTTTTTCTTTTCAATTGCAAATGCAAAGCAGTTTACAGAGTAATATCTTTTGATCTGTACCTACTATCTCACAAGAGATCCCACGCCTCTTCAGAAAACACCACACCACAATGTGTATATATTAGAGACATTTAAGCAGCATCAGCACAAATTTGTGTGAATCATACAAATAATACATTTCAAAATGTACAATTTTTGGTAAAAAGTCATTTTGATATATATCAAAATCAATTACCATCTTAATAAAGATATATGATCCTTTTTAAAATCCCAATGTTCTGATTTTTAAAAATGTGATTTATTCTATTATCACTAGAGATACTGAAACGGTACAAATTAATGACAACATAAATACTATTTGACTAATATGGAGTCATTGTGAAGGGGGAGGTTGATAAATTCACAGACAGTGGCTAAATTCAGTATGAATAGTTTGTATTTAAAAGGGCAGAGGGCAAAATAAACGGGGGAAGGTATAGAGCCCAAACCTAAATTCTTTAATTTCCTTATAAAATTCAAAGTTGTCATCCAATGGCTTTATGCAACTGGTCATTCTGTGAGGGAGCCTGTATATCTGAACTCCTTTATCACCAAATGTCAGTTGGGAAGTGAAACTCACTTGATTACTTAATTTATAATTAAAATAACATGCTCCTTCAGGAATGTAGTTTTAGCTTGATTTCTTAGGTTTGATATAAAAAAGGAAAATTATGTCATTACATTTTTACAAGATATCAAGTTGTTTCTTATGCTTTTGTGTTTAAAAATAAAGCTAAATATTTAATTTTAGCTTAGTAATTTAGTCATTAAGCCAGTTTAATGATTATTATAATTTAATCTGTACTATGAACCATGAGAAAAAATATGCACAATCAGCAACTACTTAAAATTCACAAACAACGTTAAAAAAAAAAAAAAAAGCTCATATCAACTTAGAACATCATAGGTATTACCCAAGGGTGATGACATTGGAAACACTGAGGTTTATTTGGGTTCTTTCTTATTTGGGGGAGGCATTACCACAATGTGTGGTAGAAGTCCAAACCCTCCAACAGACTAACATAAGAAGGAAGCTCTATCTCATGCATACTCAACCTGTCTGCTTGCTAGAGCTACACAGAAAGGTTTTAAAACCCTAATGCCTAAGCAGAAAACCAATACCCTCAAAATAATAAAAATAAAGAGTTTTAAAAGGAATTCAAAAACCTATTTATTTTAAACTTCTCCAGATGATTCCATTGTGCAGCCAAGGTTGAGATCTATGGATCTGTACCAACTCTTCTCTCTACCTGATAACCTAGAAGACAGTATTAGTTAGTTTCATGAATTGAAGGTTCCTGACAAACAAGGAGCCATTAAGGATAATTTAGTGGTTCTCACACTTTTTGCCCGCAGGTCCCCTTTTCGCAATTCAAAATTACTGAAGATCCTGAAGAGCTTCTGTTCGTGTGGGTTATATCTCATGATATTTGCTTTATTAGAAATTACAGCTGAGACATTTAAAAGTATCAATTAATTAATTTCAAAATAAAAACAATGAACCCATTACATGTTACATGTTTTTATTTAAAAAATTGTGTTTTACAAAACAAAAATTATCAACGGCAGAAGTAGTAATGTTTTACATTTTGCTAATCTTATCTTTTTTCTGTTTGAAATATTTTTCAGGTTTTTAAAAATTCCATTACATTTAACATTCAGTGTTATATTATTTTCAGTTGCACAATATAGTAATTGAACAATTCTATAGATTACTCAGTGCTCATTGCAGTAAATGTACTCTTAATTTTTTTTACCTAATTCACCCATCCCCCCCATCTGTTTACCCTCAACCAAATATCAGTTTGTTCTTTACAGTTAAAGAGTCTGTTTCTTGGTTTGTCTCTCTCTCTTTTTTCCCTTTTGTTCATTTGTGTCATTCTTAAATTCCATATATGAGTGAAATTATATGGTTTTTGTCTTTCTCTGACTGATTTCTTGTGCTTAACATTGTACTCTCTAGCTCCACCCATATTGTTGCAAATGGCAAGATTTCATTCTTTTTTATGGCTAAATAATATTCCATTATATATCTATACCACCTCTTCTTTATTAATTCATCTGTTGATAGACACTTGGGCTTCTTCCATAATTTGGCTGTTTTAGATAATCCTGCAGTAAACATAGGGATGGATGTATATATCTTTTTGAATTAGTGTTTTCACATTCTTTTTGTAAATACTCAGTAGTAGAATTACTAGATCATATGGTAATTCTATTTTCAATTTTTTGAGGAAACTCCATATTGTTTTCCACAGTGAATTTTTTGCCGGTCTTAATGTCTGGCTTCATAGAAGGGTAGCTTGGTTTTCATATCTGCTTTCATATTTAATCTGTTGCAATGACACTTGCTTGGAAAATTTCCCTATGCACTTATGAGATAATGAGAGAGAAGAACACAAAATAACTTCCAGGGGTCTTGACTAGCCCCAGGGAATCCTTGAACTACAACTTGAGAACTATTGGCACAATTAAAGTAACCTTCATGTTGCAGATAAACCGAAACATGGCAAACCCTGACCCTCTTGTTCCCAAAAGGCTAAGACAAAGGAACCACTTAGATGTACAAAGGAAGTACTATTATTGCCACTTGCTTGGTTTCTTGCAGACTGAGACAGTACAGGTACAATTTCAAAGACTGACCTAATTTAACTGGAAATTTTCACTATTTCAAACCAATATGTAACTGAAAAACCTGAGTTTTACATTGAATGATTTCTGCACACTTAAAAGTTTCAATCATTGTATCCCCAAATTGTGCAATTGAATTGTAAGACAAGGCATTCCTGGATAAAGGCACATTTGAGGAGTGTTGTGTGAGGTCAGATTTTTACACCTGATGACATAGATGAGTAAAACCATATGTATAACATCTTTAATTTTGTGTAAATGCTCTCATTTTGCTATTTTTTTCATTTAAGACATTACTATCTTAAGTATATAATTTACCTTTTAAGATGATAGGACATGAGAAGAGGACTATTTTGTGCTTAGTGGCTACTTTGGTTTAGCAATATGGCTGCAGACAGATTCTTATATAAACCATTCATATTTATTCCTAAGAACTTTCTGTTGTTGTTAGTGCTATTGTTTGCTATTGTAATTTGCACCTCCCTCTTGTTTAAGGAAGATGACCTTCAAATTTAAGTAGTATTCTCTTTGGTTTATATCCTCTGACATTATTTTTAAAAAGGTGTTTCCTTGTTGGTTTGCATTTCCTTCGTCTTTCGTTATCATGTCTGCACATCCCATATCCAACATTAACCTCTGCAAGAGGGATGCATACACATTAAATCTCCTTCTTTCCATTTTGACTACAGCTCATATTTATTATGGTCATTTGTAATTTTAATTCTATTCTCCAAGATATTGGCCATTTCTTCCACCTGATGTCATCGGCAGACTTAATAAGCGTACTTGGTATTCTATCATCCTGGTCATTGGAAAAATGTTAAATAACACTGGACTGGGAAGTGACCCCTGCCGAACACTTCTTGTAATATTTCCCCTTAATTCATTCCCCAAATGATACTTATAATCTGTATCTTTAGATGTGTTCCAGGTCAGGTGGGCCAGTAGTCCTTTGGTACATAATATATTTCTAATAATTAAGAAATATTCTAATTGGAAATCTGTATAGATAGCAGTAGAACTCTTATAGAACTGAATGTTCCTCACAGAAGAGAGGATTATGCATATGCATAAATGGGCTAAAATTGGCCCTTATACATGTAATACAAAGTCATGAAGCAAGGAAAAACACATACTGTACTGAAATGTCCATTACTTGCTTCCACCTTGACTAAAATACCCATATGACCCAAGGGAAATTAGCAAGAAAAATAGCATTTTATAAATCATTAAACTAAAGTTTTTACTGTAGCTATCCTATTGGTAAATTATATCTAAGTATCTTTCTTTCTGTTTGTGATTGGAACATCATATTTAGTGAAGCCTATCTTGCATCTCTCCCCCACTCCACCTCTAACTTTAACCCACCTAAATGGACATGATACACACACACACACACAAACACACACACACACACCCCCCATACATCTTTTTTTATTTAGACAGTAATACTGAAGTATTTCTGGTTGTACTGGTTTTTATCCTTACATCACCACTTTTTTAAATTGTTTCCTTGATTAATCAAATATTACTAGGATTCCATAATATTCACGTATTAATGCCACTTCCCAGACAGGACAGGGAAAGAGGATGGTGAAACAAAATGGAAGTTTTTCAAAACTTTGCTGGGACAGTAAAATTTAAGATAGCTTGATAATGCTATTGAATAAGATAATCAAC
Source organism: Martes martes (assembly GCF_963455335.1). NCBI lineage: Eukaryota > Metazoa > Chordata > Mammalia > Carnivora > Mustelidae > Martes > Martes martes. The sequence goes on along the minus strand of NC_137890.1, from coordinate 29,099,398 downwards.
TGATTAAGATGTATTAAATGCCTAAAAAGTACTTAAGACAAAGCTAGATAGTTCTAAATATTATAAAATAACTAACCGTGAATAGCTCTTCAAGGGCTGATAGCTTAGTTACGAAGATAAGACAAAAGTGGATGATGCTGACAAGACCACACAAGGCAGTTTTACTGCTGACCAGCACAGCGCAGAACATAGATCACCGGATTTTAGGGATGAGTGGGTGGCATTGGTTTGAGAGCAAAAAGAAGTTTTTAGGTGAGAGGCAGCACTTGAGGAGGATTTGAAGGATGATTAACAAGGAGACAGAGAGCAAAGCTAAAGACAAACCATGGGGTGGAAAGACCTGTTTATAAGCAGGGAGGCAGTAATGAAACATGTAAATAAAACAGACCCTAACACATATTTTGTGGATGCATGTCTCTAATTAATACAGGTGAGCCTGTGTTATATTCCAGAATTTTGAAGGTGGTAGTTTTACAGGCAAGTGCACCAAACAGAAACCAGAGTTAAGAAGGCATATTAGTTCTCTGTTGTACATAATAAATCACCTCCAGACATATTTATACTACTTTATGAACTGTACATTAAAATGGCAGTTACTATCTTGTTGTTTCGGTGGTATCCAGGGGCAGCTTAAAGAATGGACTTTGGGCTCAGGGTTCTCAGAAGGATATAATGAAGTTATTGTCTGCTGTCATTTTGGGGCTCAACTGAAGGAGAATATGCTTCTACTGTCAGCTGTGGATAAGCCTTGGAAGGTCTTCCGCTCACATGGGTCTTTCCATGGGACTGCCTCCAGCAAGGGATCTGGCTTCCCCTTGAACAGGTGAATCAAGACAGAGTGAGAGCACCCAAAACAAAGCTTGGTCTTTTTATAACCTACTCTCAGAAGCAAAAATCCAGGAGACAGGGATAATATCAGGCTGTCTTGGAGGCTGCCTACCAATAGAAGGCAAGGTTGATTTTAGGTGGGTGAGAGAAGAAATTTACTCTCTTCTTGGACCTCATATTCTTGGAGATATAAGTACGATAGTCTTGAGACTTTTGAGAATTCTTCTAATTTTCAACAGTGACCTGTAGCACAGTGAGGCAGTTGCGAATTAAGGAGGAATAAAATTTAAGATAATAGAGCTTTTGAAATATAGTTTACCCTCTTTTCTTCATGTTATCTTATTTCTCTTTTCTTATTGTTTAATCCAAGGTTATGGAAGAGATGCTGCTTCATCATTTTTCCTTAGGCAATGGGGAACATTTTTAATCCATCATGGTACTCTTTCTGAGCACTGATATGACCTCAAAATCTCTCCTAGTAGAGTGTCTCAGATGAAATGAAACTTTCCATCCCAGTCTCAGGCTTTACAGGAGAAATTCTTCAGGTTCCATAAATACGTGAACATGACTGATTTTTAAAAAATTTCCTTGGGGTGTTCTTAATAGCATTGAGTCAACTGAATATCCATAGAGAAAAAAATAAATTTTGGCCTCTTCCTCATACCATCTACAATTCTAGGTAGACAATAGATCTAAATATGAAAGGCAAATTCATAAAGAAAATTATTTATTAAATATATTAAATTTATCAATTTTTGTTTATTATGAACAGGCAAAACTTGTGGGTGGAAATATATATATGCAGCATTTATACATATAAATGATTAAGTTTATATACAAAATACATAAAGAAGATCTACAGATTAATAGGCAAAAGAGAGAGAACCCAGTAGAAATAAGGGGAAGAAAACTGAACAGGAATCTCACAAAGCGGATATCTCAATGGACAGTAAACCCATTAAAGATAATTCTATAACTACACACTCATTAGAATAGCTAAAATAAAAGCAACTGACAATTTCTAGTGTTGATAATGATGTGGATGATGTCAGTTCTCCATATATGACTGTTGGTACAATCATTTTGAAAAATTGGCATATTTAATTATATAGCCACATAACCTATGACTCAGAAATTTCTTTTCTACATGCATACAGTAGATTAAATAAATCTCTAGTAGATTAAATAAATGGTGGCATATTTATGAAATACCATACAACAAAGAAAATGGAGGGAAAGCAATCTATAATTACATGCAACCATTTGAATTAATCTCACAAGCATAAAGCTGAACCAGAGAAGTCAGACAGTAAAAGGTATATATATTGCATAATTCCATTTATATAACCTAACAAATGCAGAAGTAGAGGTCAGATAGTGATTAATTTTGGAAAAGAAAGAGGAAATAGATGTTGGTACCAGAAGTATGAGGGGCCCATGCAGGGATTCCAGGGTATAGGTAATCTGTTGCTTGACCTGATTGGTAGTCAGTGAGGTGTGCTCATTTTGTGATAATTTATTGACTATGATTTTTGCACTTCTCTCTATATAAGTTACACTCCACTAAGAAAGGTAAAAAATGGATTCAGCTTTATCTCAGTTGAATCAGAGGACATTAAGGAAAAAAACCCTATGCTAGTTTAGAAAATCACTCTATACTCCATCAACAATGAGGTCAGTATGATCACACGTTGCAGAGTAATAAGGAAGCTGAAAGAATAGAGTTCACAGAATTTAAGGAATTTCCTTGAAACAAATACATGAAATGTGTTCTGAGCCACAGCCAGCTATCTCTTGGTAACCAATTTGATTCAAGTGCGAAATATTTCTATAATGTGTACCAATTGGAATTTTGATAAACTTTTCAAGTTAGATTCAAGTTATAATTTGCACAAGTTAGTATTTATCTTTCCTGTATAAGACTTCGTCAGACCAGAGATGGGAGGAATCTATGAGCAAATCTTATTCCCTTGGTTTTCTACCATGTGTTTGTCTTCCCACAGTTTGCTGAGCTTGGAAACCTAAAACTGATTTCTTTTGCCTTTCCATTCTCTCCAAATTTCTTGCTCTTTGTTGAAGATGCTGCCTAACCTGGAATTATAAACTGTCATTTTTAGTTTCTTTATATTGAAGTTTCTTCTGTGTGATAGGTGCCATGTTCATTAATAAACTATTATTAGTTTATTCCCAACTTAATGTGCAAGTTTGGCACCTCACAAAGTTAGGTCTGGATTTGAGAATGGGCAGGAATGACAATTCAGGCCAGATTTGGTTAACATTTCTTATTATCAAATTAACAAACACATACTCATGACCAAGGAAGCATGGAGGTGTGAGGGGACTCAGGTGCTTATGCCTTACTGTGTCATTAAGCCTGCTCCAAATTTCGATTCAGTATCCCTGGCTGTTGCCTATCACAATGGGTTGATGTTATTTCTTTATTCATTTGTTCCTTAATTCTTGAAACATATTTGTAAATCCCATGTACATATCAGGTACCATAATAACACCAGAAATTCAAAGGTGAGTGACATTTTGTTCCTTCTAGAAATCTTTTTTTAAAGATTTTACTTTTTTATTTTAACCTTTATTTATTTTTTAAATTTTTTATTAATTTATTTATTTTAATAAACATATAATGTATTTTTATCCCCAGGGGTATAGGTCTGTGAATCACCAGGTTTACACACTTCACAACACTCACCATATCACATACCCTCCCCAATGTCCATAACCCCACCACCCTCTCCCTTCCCCCCTCCCCCCATCACCCTCAGTTTGTTTTGTGACAGTAAGTCTCTTATGGTTTGTCTCCCTCCCGATCCCATCTTGTTTCATTTATTCTTTTCCTACCCCCCAAACCCCCAATGTTGCATCTCCACTTCCTCATATCAGGGAGATCATATGACAGTTGTCTTTCTCTGATTGACTTTATTTTTTTATTTTAGAGAGAGAGAGAGAGCAAGCAGGGGGAAGGGTTGAGGTAGAGAAAGAGGAAGGGGGAAAGAATCTCAAGCAAACCCTGCACTGAGCATGGAGCCCAAAGAGGGGTTCAATCCCAGGACCCTGAGATCATGACCTGAGCTGAGATCAAGAGTTGGACACTCAACCAACTGAGCCACCCAGGCACCGCCCCCACCAGAAATCTCTGAACCATGTTGTCATATTCCAAAATATTTACCAGAAGTATCCTAAAATGCAAAGTGATTCTTTATCTCTTAACTAATTTCACATGGTTTTGAATTTTTTTCTTCAAATATATGAGAAAAGCAAACTGAAAAAGATATAGGTCTAATAAACATATTAAACTACTTTCAGCAGAGATATGAGGAATTTTTAGAAATGATATGATCTCTGTTGCATAAGTAGATTTCTAACTTCTTTCTCAGGTACCAGGACAAATGTCTTAATAACTTTAATAGCATCTGATTTTAAGATAGTAACCCTTGTATTCCTAAAAGGACCTAGCACATGAATCATCTATTACGCTTACTCTTTCCATCCCAATTAATTCTAAAGCTACTACATGAACTTAATTGTATACACTAAAAAAGCAGCATTTAAATCCTAAAATTAAGAATCCACAAATAGAAAGAGTAGTGAGAGATAGTCTTCTCTTATGACTTCAGAGACATTTGACCCCAAGTAAACAGCTGGACTCAAATAACAAAGTTACACAACCTTGACATTTAAATCCATATTAAAACAGCATGTATCTGGATAAAATCAATTTTAAATAACAATTCTTATTTGTAATTATCAAGATTTCCCCCCATAAGTTTAATAATTTTTTTCACAGGTAAGTGTACATTTTAAAATCTCTTGAAGCAAAGTCCCTAGGTATCAGTTGTAGTCAAAACTAACAGTGGAAAGAGCATCTCTTTTGTTGCTTCACCACGGCAGTAAGTTGGTCTCTCACTGTTTGAGAATCAGGCTTCACTATCCAAATCTTCTCCATTTTGAGATCTGTCTAGGCCTGAACTCTGTTCTAGCCAACATTCTGCTGAGCACTTACTATGTGCCAGGTACTTTGCTAGATGCTAGCAATTAAAAGAAGAGTAAATCTCTAAACTCATAGAAAAGCCAGTTAGGAAATTAATGTAACAGACCAGGTGAGAAATGGTGAAGCCTGAACGAAGACAGTGAATGTGGAGGGACAATTTTGAGAGGAAATGAAGGGGAAGACTTTTGAGATGCTTCTTTGAAGTATAAGTGACAGAATCTGATAAACTTGCTGACTTAGAAAAAAAAAAAAAAACAAGAAGAAAGTGTTAAAAGTTCTTTCTTGGCAAAAATCTTGAATGCTCATCCCTTCAAAAGACATTTCTTCAGTTTATCCCAAATTTATTTTGGGAACATCTGTTGTTTGGATCAAAAAATATTTCTGAAGGGAGAAAGAACATAACACATTATTCTTGTATAATTTAGAAAGTAGTAAAGTAGTTGATAAAAATCCCTTAAAGGCTATATCATGTGGTATAATAAAAAGATGGGTATTATCATAGATAGGAAAGCAGAAAACCTTACGTTCTAACTAAACATTTTTAGCAGGTGGACTGTAGGCTATGTTTTAAAACATTAAGTCAAAGTATGAATTCCTGTGGAGGTCACCATACTCCTATGATCTAACTCCCAGCTCCCTCATGCCCTTACTTGCCTGGACCCAGGGCCATTTGAATTCCATCTCTTTCCACAAGATTCCAAATTCTGCCATCAACTACCCACAAGTCCTCACATGAGCAGAAAGCATTGCCTTTTAATTTCTTCATCCGAAAATGAAGGGATTGCTAATCTTCCAAGAGTCTTCCATTTCTAATATAGGAGTTGATGGTCTGCACATTGTAGAAGTTCATTTCTTCTATATTTTGTAAATCAGATTTCAGAATGAGCTTAAGGATATAAGTATAATTTTATTATTATATTATTATTATAAACACTGCACCACAAACAGTGTTTTTGAACTTGAAGTCTAAAGGCTAGGATTGTTTTCTCAATGCCAATTGTTTAATTTTGTCACAGTTTGCCATTTAATCATGCTATGCCACAGTGTCCTAATCTATGAAATGGAAGAAAAAAAATCTGTGTCTTTCAAAATGTTAAGGAATATTGAGAAATTATACCCACTAAACAGACCAGGATGCCAAAGCATGTGTGATTATTCAAGGGGAACAAAACTCGATGTGATAAAAAGGGCAAATATTTGTTCTAATAATCAAATTTGTATTATTTTGTTTATTATTTTTCCGAATACCCATCTGAGTCATTAGAATTCTCTTCACTGTGTTTTTATCTTGTTCTTCATGTCAACTATGACAATCAAGCAGGTGTAATAAAAATGTTTGCCATCTGTTTTGCTACCCTGGAAAAGTTGCCAATTTGTACTGCAAATCAGAAGCCTCTTCCGTGCAAAGAACAAATTTGATAGAGGAGTATATACTTTGGCTTATTTGAAATATGATAATCTTCTAACACCTCTTGTACCAATGAAAAAAGTGATATATCTGGGGGGCTAGCATCTTTTTACAAAGATAGCAGTGATGAGTCATTTGCCATGTTACTATAAAATGCCTTAGCAATGCTAGTGTGAATTACTGCTCAGTTAACATTGTTTACCACCTAATTATTGAAAAGCACTTCCATCTATCACTGACAACTGAGTAAATGACTCAAGACACTATTGTATTTGCAAGTAGAACAACAAGGTCATCGCAAGTTTAATTAGCCACTATCCATTACAAAACAGCAAATAGTCTATGATGACAAATAAAATTCCAATTTCTGAATATGCCTCATAAAATGGTGAAGGAATTGGCTCACATATCATTGATTCTAATAACAAATATATGTAATATCATTTAAGAAACTTCTTTTCCATTATGATCTGTCATGAGGGATGAGGGGAATTAAACACACGTTACTTATATAAAAGTCAATGTAAGTTGGTTCTTAATTTTAAAATGAACAGTCATCTTCCAGCATTTAGTAAAAATAAAGATATTTTCAGTATGGGACATGTAAAAAGGAATTTGAAAATTCTTCTTGGAACTTATGTGTGGCTAAATAATACTCTTTGTTGTTGGTGGTTTGACATAGACTTGCAGATATTCTGGAAATTATCCAAAATTTAGACAAAAATACAATTTCCCATGTCTCCAGGAATTGTTCTGGTGTACAGAATCTTGTTCCTGTACATTTTTTGAAAGGGCTTAAAATTGTTTGCATCATACCTGGTATATCAGCTGTAGAAGGTTTTGAAAATAGGATGAGTAGTGGTTTGCATGAAGGACATGGTATAGAACTCTGTCAAGGTCAAGACCCTGATGATTAGCTTGATTTGATCAAAATCATCATTTTGAGAATACATGTGTTTAGGACCTTAAATAATAGCTTTCCAAATGGATAAGATATTTCTGACGATTTTCTCTTTCTGTTCTTGAAACGTCAATGGTTTTCTTCAAATTCTGTAACCTTGGTGGAGTAGAATGAATATTGTTTTATAAAGCACATTAATATTTAATATCTTATTTCAAATGTTACTGAAAACACTTTATTACTTAATCATTTTTATCACATAAACACTACCTAGTTATAAAATCTTAAAATTTTAAAACATGACCATCAAAGTGACTCTCTAAAAATGTGTCACATAAGGAGACATAGAGCACAGCAATAATAAATTTCCTAATTCATGAGATAGACAGCTAAGTTTTTATTGAAATAAAATAAATGTGTGAAATATGCAAAATATGCATTTCAAATAATTTACGGAAAACTCGATATGTTATTGGTGTCTTCATTAAGTCATTGTCAGGTCAGAAGACCCTGCTGGAAAGGAGAAATGCAGTTTTTGTCTCATCAGTGAAACTGGGACAGAAGTAAGAATACAATAATAAGGGTTTTTTTTTAAAAAAGCAGTTATTCATTGTCATAATACAGATTCATCTAAATGCTATTATATTATGAATTTCTCTTTGTGTTTTAGAAGCACTTTGTCATTCCTACTAAGTTGCTGTTTTAATACCAAGCAGGGCAAAGCAGCCAACAGTTCTGATGGTGATCACCTACATGGTTATACTGTTTTTTGAGGGGTGGGTGGTGGTGGTGAAGAGACTGAGAGGGTCTTCCAACATGTTCCTCAATGTTCTCCAAAAGACCTCCTAAATGTAGCAATTTGTGTTTTCTGTATCAAAGAGAAATGAAAAATTGTTGATGATGAATATTGTTTTATAATAAACAATATTATGGTTCATATATGTAAGCATGTTTCACAGTGTATTTTTTTATTGATAAGATTTGTGGTCATTTCCCATCTACGGTTTAAAAATAAATATTGAATAGTTAATATATGCCAAGCTGATTATTTTCACAACCCTTGAGTCATAGCCAAAGTAAAGAAAGGAGAGTGGGCATGTGATAGGAGATAACTCACTTATCTCTGCAAAAAAAAAGATTTGCTACTTTTCTGATTTTCAAACTTCTATGTGCATCAGAGCCACTGTAAGCATGTGTTGCGATAAAAAGTCTCAGGCTCTTTTCTAGGCATCAAATTCACTAAATCTGGGGAAGGGTCCAAAGATAGGCTTTAAAAAGGAGTACTTTTGGCCAATATTAGAGAAACCTCTATCTAAATGAATCCAAACTGTCTAAAGTAAGAGCAAGATTACAGTTTTTACGGTACAAAATTCAGTTTCTATGAGAACTTGCTTAGAAAAATAAAACATCAAAACTTCTTCATAAATTTATAATCAGTTTTAAGATGAAATGATAACAATATCATTAATCTTATCTATTGCCCCAATCCGGTTATGTTACGAAATTAGTTTTTTGATCTAGACACATGTCAGAAGATTACCACTGTTACATATTTTAAATCTTGCCAAATATTGAAGACTAGTTGGAATCCAAGAGATTTTTAATAAGCTTATGATTTTAGAGTAGATATTTATATGCAATGTAGTGTTTTCTCTCCTAATACAGCTTTGGGTTCTAATAAAAACCCTGGTGCATCAATGTAATACTGCTCTGTGGCTCCAGAATATTTTACAGGTTCTCATTTCTTGCTTTATTTCAGACTATAAACATATGCTCTTAAATTTTCCCGGGTGAATGGAGAACCGCTGTCACATAGCCATGCAGATACAGTCTTTGCTTTGTAACGAGAGGAGAAATGAAGTAGCATCATAAAGGAGAAAAAGTCTTATTTTGTTCCTTGTTTCTTTTCCACCAATTGAAATGCCATTCTCTTGTGGGTGCACCACTACAAACTATCGTCACTCTTTCCATCACATAAGAAAAGTAAATAGCACAATGGCTCTAGTAAAATCATTACACGCTCATTGAAGTCATTGTCCTTTGATTAATATGCCAGTTTACTTAAAATCTTGAACAATTGTACCCTAAGAATATGATCAGTTGTTTCACACTTATCTCTGCACAAATCTGCATTGAGCCCTTCCCCCACTATGTGCCCAATCCAATTACTGATTGCAGGCTATCCTGCTAGGCTGCACTGCTAACACAATCGTTAATGGTTTCATCATTCTCCAGTGCTCCCTTGCCTCTGCTTCCAAAACATTCTCATTCATTCATTCATTCAGTTATTATATGTACACTCTACACCACACCAGCCACCATTGTAGGGTCTGGGCACTATTCAAGGGACAGTGTTACCATTGACATGTCTCTCAAATCTGTTTTTTCCTTTATATGCCCATTGTCATTTACAGATTTCAGGTCTTTATGTCCATCAGAATAACTTCCAAACCTCTTTTTGCTTCCTTCCTCCCACCCACCATCCCAGTTTCCTCCTATCCTTTTAACGCTACCCATCCCCAGCATCCTTCACTATAGAATAGTGTTTATAATGATGGGTTTGGGGCTCAGTGGTTGAATCATTGCTTAAGCACCTAATGAATAAATATTTTATTGTATGGATTTCTTTATCCATATATATTGTATTTTAGCTCTACATCCAAATGTTCTCCCTAAAGCTCCAGAGCATCCCATTTATCACGTAATTTACATGATCAGAAATCTTTCAACGGTCCATAGTGCTCACCTGAAAGTTGAAGATTTCACATTGGGATACTGTCCCCAGTAAAGCCTCATGTCCTGTTTCTCTTCTCTGTGAAAAACTCCAACTCAACCCAATGGCTTCCTTTCTGTTTTCTCACAACCTCTCTGCACCTGAGTGTTTGATTTCCCAGGTCCCCTGCTCTGCAATGCTCTCTTCTTCACCTGCCTAAATCCTGCCCATCTTTAAGTCAAATGAAAATGCCCATCATCTTCTCTATCCATCCCCATCTGGAGTGACATCTCTGTCTTTCAAAGAGATGCAGTACGAAATTGTCTGTAACATTAACATGACAAATATTTTCTGGTGGCAATTATTCTGCTTTGGTCTTGGGCTTCTCCTTAAAGATCTGTTTTGTTTGTATCATATTTTGCAGTTCATTTGGCTGTCTCTTTTATTCCTGACTGGTTCGTAAATCCATTTATGGTAGGGTCTGTCTCTAGACCTTTTATCCTTACATCCATCTAGAACAGTAACTTGTTCATAGTAACTGCTCGAGTTATGATTACTAACACAATAAAATAATAAAAAGTGAGATGGGCTCCCCAAATATATAATCATTCATAAAATATACACCTGAACTCAACTGATTGATAAAATACTGATGGAGCTCCTCCATTTATTAATCACTTTTAGATAAAAATATGAAGAAATTATTATTCTCTTTTTATGCTTCAGTGACTGTATTGTGACCCCCTCAAGTGATGTTGGTGTTCCACTTTAGACAATAGTGACCCAGAGAAGTGTTACTCAGAATAACGGATCCATGAACTGTTTGCTGTTAACCCAAGGAGGGCTAAGTCCCTGGGCTTGGAATTTAATCTGTGGTGACATTAAGCTCATTATTCACCTCAGATGAAGGTTTTTCATAGCAACATTTTCTGTATGAAAGAAGCTGCATGTTGATTTACCGAGGAAGCCTCTTACCTCTTTGTGGACTTGTAATTTGGAGTCCTACTAATCCAGCACAGCAATTTGATTCAATATTCATTTGTTAACACTTAATTTTGTACGAGACAATGTACCGGGCACTATTTAAGTTACCAAAAGAATTAGATTAATAGCCTTTGCACTCAGTAAATTTATAATCCAATAAATTAGCATGTGAATCAATAACATTATTTTTAAACCAGTGTCCTTGTATAAAAGGTATATGGAATCACTTCTATTTTTTGCAAAGAACTTTAGGAGCATAATGCTTTGTTTTGTGTTTGTTCTGCTTAATGCTTGACAATAAATAACCTCCAAAAGCTGAAATTCTTCTGCTATTGTCTATGTGACAGTTATTCATTTTCTTAATTTTAATTTTTTTTTCCGTGTTCCAGGATTCACTGTTTATGCACCACACCCAGTGCTCCACACAATACGTGCCTCCTTAATACCCACCACCAGGCTCATCCATCCTTCCCCCTCCAAAACTCTCCCTCCAATTTCCTCCAATTTACTTTTCCTTTCCTTCTCCTAATGTCCTCCATGTTATTCCTTATGCTCCACAAGTAAGTGAAATCATATGATAATTGACTTCCTCAGCTTGACTTATTTCACTCAGCATAATCTCCTCCAGTCCCATCCATGTTGACACAAAAGTTGGGTATTCACTTATATATGAAATAAACAAGCAAGCAAACACAAAAAATAAGAAGGCAAAGTTGAACTCAGGGAAGCAGAGAGTAGAATGGTAGTTGCCATAACTGTGATGAGGAAATGGGGAGATGTTGGTCAAAGGGTACATACTTTCAGTTTTAAAAGGAGTAAGTTCTGAGGACGTAATGCACAGCATAATGATTGTAGTTAACAATACTGTATTGTATACCTGTGATTTCCTAAAAGTAGATTTTAAGTATTAGAGGTGATAGGAGTTTTAGTTACTTTGGTTGTAGAGGATATTTCCAAAGTATATGTATATCTAATCATCATATTGTACACTTTAAATACACATAATTTTGTCAGTTTTAACTCAATAAAGCTGGGGAAAAAGAATGTTATCACTCATCCTCAGATAAAATAGAAACTTCTGTCTTCTCCCCAGCCTTCTCCACATCCAATCAAAAATTACTGCCAATTTTACTTATAAATATTTCTTATATCTGTGCAGCTTTTCTACTTCTTTCCCACTATCTCCTCTGAGGCTGTCATCATTATTGAACAATTTCAGTTACTTTCTGTTGTTTTGTTCCTACTTCCAAATTTCCCTCTCTGCCCCACAAACATAGATGGGAGTATGTATACTTCCTTGTTAAAGACTTTGAATTTCTCCCCATCAACTGCAGGATAAATTCTATGTTCCTTAGAAAATATACAAGATCCTCTATGATATGGCTCCACTGGTTTTTCCATCCATATGTCTCACCTCTTCCCCTCTTGTACTAGACCCTTTAATCATGACAATAATTACAATAATAATTATTATTTTCAAAACATGAAAGAGGAGAGGAGGGAAGGAAAGAGAAAAACCATGAACAAAGCTCCTCACTGTGTTAGTTAATATTGCTCATCTTTGTATCCAGGTCCTTGAAGTAGATGCTCTTGGTTTTTCCAACATAGTGATGCAGATACTGAGGCTTAATGCAGACAACTCTTTTGCCTGTGTTCACATAGCCAGTAAATGAAGAATCTGGAATTCAGAGCTAGATTCCTCTCCATCAAAATCCGTTTTATTATATAAAACTACGATACTATCTCAGGCTGTTTCTTCCTTGTCTTCTTTGATTTTTTTTTTTTTTTTTGAATGTTGTGGTACTGCCTGAAATCAGTGTTTCCCCCATCTTTCTTCAACTGTTTTTGCAAGGATCAGCTAAGTTTGGTTAAAGGTTCTTCTTCAAAGCACTCAGTTTACAGTAAAACCTATGATTTTAGTACTTCCTCTGTATGGAAATAATCTATTTCTAACTCTCCCATTAGATTGTACTGCCTTAGAGTGCCATATTTTACTCATCTCTCTGTTCTCAGGACTGACCCTTTCTTGAATAAGGTAATCAAGAAGTCAGTGCATTTGTAAAGCAAATTATAGAAATATTGGGAAAATATAATTTTAGAAGTAAAGTAGTTATTATAAAGAATTCATAATGACAAATGAACATAAAAGTTTTCTAGGAAAATGAGACTATCCTTTTTCTTTTAAGATTAGAATCCAGAGCTTCTAAGGTTTAGTACAGAGAGGAAATGTTATCCACAAGGTGAACTATGGCAGCTGACAGAATGTGTGCTCTGTCCACGAGGTCCACATTCTTTTGGACATCTGCTTGTTCTCTTGACGACTGCCTCACACTACCCTTAGAATCAACACATGATCCCTCAGTCTGTCACACTTTGGGGCGAGATCTGAAAAATAAGAACTAGTGCTAGAGTATCCTGAGAACATAAACTCCGTGAAATCAGAAGTTTTTGTTTTTCACTTATCTATCCCTGTGTCTATAACAATGCTGACACTTCATAAGCTCTTCATAAATATCTATAGAATGAATGCTGAATTAAATAATTTCTTTGCTTCCCTTTCGTACTCTCCAGTCACAATGGCACTTTCAGAAGATTTCATTAATTCTTAAAGAATAAGAAATAGGAAAAAAAGAGAGATTGAGAGAAAGAGAGAGAGAGAGGGAGATGGGCAGGTCTATAACACACATGTTACCGCTTTAATTTCTTTCAACTTAGTCCCCTACCTAAAGTCAGCCTGAACCCTGGGCTCCTTCTGTCAGCTGTCTTACAAGTTGGTCCAAACTTGTAGAAACCTTGCCTGACTCCATGCTGAATTTCATGTGGAGGCGTCATTTCCCACACAATAACCTTGCAGCTTCTTCTTGGACTTCTGGTCACCTCTATGGGCAATACTAAAACAGCATATTCCCATATTTTAACTTGAATCATCGCTTTCCTTCTCAATTTTGATTTCCAGATAAGAAAATCCATTTTTTTTTCCCTCTCAGAATCGATATCAAAGGTATTCTTCTATGTCAAGTAATTCTAGAAAGTTCTGGTTCCAGGTAAGATGGAACAAGCATGCTCAACCCTGTCACTTATACTGAACACAGTCATAAAACCTAGACAGAAAGCATAGAGTAACTATTTGAGAATTCTGAAACAAAGCAGGAGCAGGTGGTTTAGGGAAGAATACTAGAATTGAAGTACAATGGAACAAACATGAGTTTACCATTAAAAATCACTTTACCAATAAAAAATAGTCTTCCAGTATTTCTTAACCAATGTGAAAGTGGCCACTGGAGTGCAGCCAGAAGGAGCTCCAGGAGAAGCTCTCAGTTCTGGCTGAAAGAACAAGAATGGAATCTCATGAAATGCAGAGAGAATATGAGAATATTCCATTTATTTTTCTCTTTCTTTTCTCCAGTCTCTCATACTCTAGCCCCCAAACAATCCTGTAATGAGAATGGTTGGTAATAGGACCCTGGTAACAGGGCGGGTAATAGGAGGGCTGGTAGCAGGAGCCTACAGGAGGCAAACTGAGGAAAGGGAGCCTTTCTCTACACTCAGTGGGCCTGTGGGAAATGACCCAGCTCTTTGTTTTGTTTTTTCTTTCTGTTACTAGGCACCATACATAGACATAGTTGCAGAAGTGCACAGCAGAGGAGGGTGAGTCTAGCCTCACCTCTCTAGCCAGAAGACCAAAATGACGAGTCCCAGAAATGGGACAGAATTAAGATCATGGAAAGGGAGGAATTTGAGAAGTGATTCCGTGAAGTCATTGATGGATTTATGGGCTCAGCTCTGAGCTCACATGTGTGAAATCGACACTATCCTTCATATTGAAGACTTTGAGATCTGAAACGACAGACCAGCCTCATACCTTAAACTGGGAGACACATATGCAGGCCAGATCCAAATAGCACTACAAGACCATGAAAACTGACCCAGCAGCCCACAGGAGGTAGGTTGGAACTTATAGCCCAAGCATAACAGATCAAACAAAACTATCAACACTACCCACAGTAGTAAACAAGACTCAGTATCTCGTAAAATGATATTCAAAGTATCCGGTGCATGATCCCAAATTATGCAACACATAAAGAACCAGAAAAATCTCAGGTCTCAGGAAAAAGCAATCAACACCCACCCGTGCTGAGATGACACAGATGTTAAAATGATTTGACAAGGACTTTAAAGCAGGTATTATAAAAATGTTGTTTCAAGCAATCATGAATACTCTTGAAACCAATAGAAAAATAGAGCCTTAGTAAAGGAATAGAGAATGCAGGATAATCAAATGGAAATCTTAGAACTCCTAGAAAATAATAATCCAAAAGAAGTGATTCTATATGCAATACACAGAGATCTAAGTTCATCCTAACAGGCCCATATTTATAACTGTATCTTAAGACAGTGCCATAAACATTACACCCCCCCCCCACACACACACTATAGATAGGTAGATAGATGTAAAATGAAAAGTGAGGACATTTTAAGTGCGTATAATTATAGATAAAGAAATCTAAATATTGAAGGTGTTACCATGGTTCATATCTAGTTATCTAGTTACCTTGCATTTTGCTTTCAAAAAAGGAAGAACTAAACCTGAACATTTTATAATTTGTGGAAACTGAGTATTTTGCATTTACAAAGGTAGAAGTCCATTGTTGAAAAGTACCATATGTACATAAGCAGCAATTCTATTTACAAAGAACTGCCTTAATGTGTTTATTTGCATATCATTTGCATTTTTGTCCCCATACCTGTCAATCAGCTCCAGCAATGAGCAAATCAGGTAGCCCACATGGGAACCTGGGCCAAAGGAAAAAAAAAATGCAAGGTGATCTAAGGTGGATGAGACCCTCATGTATTTATTTTTAAGGCAATATTTTTTCAAAAAAGCATATTGTGTTGCTAAATATAAGCAATTTAGATGTTTTAACAAATACAGCTTCTCATCTCTTAGTAACTTTTTTCCCCATACGTTTTGGGAACTTCTGTTAATTTAAGTCTTTTTTTTGTGTTTACTTCCAATTCCCTAATAGTACTCTGTGGTTAAACTGATTCTAAGAAACCCTAGGCATGGATTATTTCTGGAAACCTTCTCATATATGTTAAAGCATCAACATTAAAGATGTTTTTAAAAATCCTAAAATTGAGGATCGCTCAAAGATGCTTGGAAATACCAAGGTTATGGTTATGAATACTAATATCAGATCCATAGACTGAGTCACAAGTGAAAGAAAGCTGGTATTTCTAGGAAAAAACCTCCAGGATGTTGAGTGACACTATCTCTTTCAGGTAGGATTTCTGCGGTTTTCTCCCGGTGCTTATATTTCAGCTTGGAAAATAAACCCTCTGTGAATGATGACACAAGGAAAATCCTGCTTGCTTAATAATGAAGCCTCCAGAACTGATGTTTCTTTGGGGGGTAATATCCAGTTATTGTGTCTGCAGAATCCTGGGACGGAGAAGATGCTTAGTAATCGCTATCATGATGATCGCTCGGTATGGCTGCTGGAAGAGAGGGCCTGCATTAGGCATGTTAGACAGCACAGCAGTCCTGGCTGGCAGGAAGTATTTTCCAATGGGTAAAATACTTCATTTAGTTTTATGTGTGGCATTATGAAGCTAGCTTTTGCACAGGGGTATGCTACAAAATTAATATTTTGACCCTAATCATGAAAAAAATGGGAAGCTGGCACCAAATTCCCTTTCTAAGTTAATCGTGAAGTTGGGATCTTGGGATCTTCCTTGGAAACTGGGTCCCTGCCAGGCACTTTTCTTTGCATTCAATCTGTGACTACACTAACGTTCATTAAAGGGGAAGGAAATAACCCAATCAACAAGTTTGCTTAAACACACGACCTTTCTTTGTTAAAACTTGTACACAAAAGAGATGTTGTATGGAAGTAAAGACTAAGCAAAAAAACATTGTAGCAATTTGCTGAACATGGAGACTTATTGAGGATGCAGTCCTGAATAATACACACTAGCTTTGCTTTTCCTCTTTAGTCTGTGTAGAGAAGCTATGAATCATTCATGGTCTCCCAGCTGAGAAGGGCTTCAAAGGGGATGGTTCTGATTGGATGTCCTGTGTGAATTGCCATGCTGCAGAATCCACTACACCCCTAGCACTGGAGGGTGGAGGAAGCACTTTCATCTGGGCCTCCAAAGTGTTTAGGGTCACAGTTCACCAGGAGATAACGATGTAGATGTACATTCAGAATTAGCTGCAGAGATACCTGTGTAGTGTGGTGTGGAAAAGTGAGCCAGTTAGATCCCCAGTGGATGCTGTGAATCAATTACTGTATTCTGAATACAAGGTTGGCTGCAGGGGATAAACAGATGTCAGAGAATTTTTCCCTAATAAGACCCTGGTAATAGAAGAGCACTGTCAGCTTCATTTTGCATTAAAAATCTCATTTCCTCTTTATATGACCAATTTTATTAGGTCCCTAAACAAAGATATTTTGTGTAACTGTTAGCAGCATAATATGAATGGTGCCACTAAATTTCATATTTTCAGATTTTGTCACAAAAATCAAGCGGCAAAAATAGGAGACCATTCTAAAGGCATGACTTCAGGAGGTCTAATGAAAAAGGCTTTCTGTGGATCTGTTGACATGCTGGTTGGTAATGGTTAATTTTTATTTTTAATCAGAAATATCAACATTCTTAATGAATATAATCCTTGGGGTGTAAATTACAGCTAAATTTTAAATTTTCTCCGTGCTCTTTTTCCAATCATGGGTGACATTGGCATAAAATCTCTCTAACTAGAACTCAGGTACCATTGAACTTTTCTGGGTAATTTCGGTTTTAAAGTATTATGCATTGGGAGATAACTCTGACATGCTCCATTTTCTATCCCAAGCATCAGTCTTTCACAAAAAGCAATTGACACTTGGATCCTTCCCTCTATACCCTTTGGAGGCCCAAATTGAAGTAGAAACATCATTTTGAGGTATCTGCTAATATCCAATTAACCTCTCTCTTCATCTGCAACTCTTCCAAAAGAGAGACAATCTCCTTCGGGCTGTCAGGCAGTATATTTTCTGCATTCAGCTCCAAGTGGAAAAAGCAGAAGCACAGGAGGTGATGTGAGTTCACTTTACAATGTCTTCTATTGATTTACTGAGAAAATATCATTTTAAGATTCACTAGACTCCAATCCTCCAAATGTAGAAAGCTTTGTTCCCAACATCTAAAGACGAAGACAGTTCAAGGAAGAGCTGCTCCTTCATGATGGGAAGAAGAAAATCACATGGTGACGTTATGCAAATGACATAGAGAAATAAAGTCATGTCATTTGGTGATACAGGATCACAAAGCTAGAACTCCAAGAAGAAAAAAAAGCATTAAACAACAACATTTTCAATGTTGTTTTATTGTAAAGCTTAAATATGTTGATTGATCTGACTTTATTAAACTTGCCATTGGCTATTTATTTGAGACTATTACTCATTCTTTGGAGTATTGTTACTAATTGTGTTAGCAGAACTCATCAGATGATGGAGCTAAAATAGAGAAGAAAGGTTCTTTGGCAATTACACAACTGGTCAGTGCACGCCCCCAAAGGAAATCTCACACAGTGTGGAAAGGACTTTGACAAAGCTGCAGCAGGTGGCGCTCTTCCCCCGGCATGGGCGCTGAGTGGGCCAAGTCCCTCAGGACGGGTTTCCCTGTAGGATGTGCTAGATTAGGGTGAAATGTTCAGAGATTTTGATTGTTAAAGATACCTTGACATATTTATAAAAAGAGCAGTGGTGTTCTATCAATTTCCAAATTTGGATAATTGTATTCCTCCTTCCAATATTCTTTCATTTTAATTTGGCATTCTTCATTTATTGGTCTAAATTTTGGGTAGCAAGTTGCTGATACTCTTGAATAGCTCTTATGATTCTATCCAGCAGAGGATACATTTCTGTGATTACTGCAATCACTTCCACACAGAAAATGTTCCATAGGGTTTCTTTTAAACAAAATGAGTGACATTATTTATTGACAATAGGCTCATATTAATAAATAATAGATAATTTAAACAAGGTGGAAAATAAATCTGTGAGGCTATTGACAAATTGGGTATTGGGTAAAGTATTCACGGAAGGTGAGAACTGAAGTGGCCTTGGCCCATAGGTAATAAACAAAGTCCCTATAGGGCTTTAGAGTTTATTTTGCACATTTATTCATCACAACCAAAACCACTACTTAATGGAGTGAAACCCAAAATTATACTCATGTCTTTTTATTATATATATCCTATTATTTTCTTACTATAACGCACTCCATTTACTGTTAGTAGATGAATACAAGTTTATTTTTCATGTTGGAGGCATAAGGTTTTTATGGGTGGTTAACATAGTAGCTACATCATAATAACTGTAAGGAATTGAATAATAATTTCACTTGCTACTTTGATTCTGTGTGGAGTTTCTCTAGTTATTCTTTGTCTAAAATCTACGTTGCCTTGCCATTCCAAAGAAAATGCTAAAAGTGTAGGAAAAAAAATTGTCTATTTCTGTTCCCAATGCAGAATTTGGGAAAACCAGTCACTGAATGAATGGACATACATATTGGAGTAGGAGTTTATGGAGCAAAGTGACAACAGTATGGTGCTGAGACTGAGCATCTGTGGAAGGTTTTGCCCAAATACCAGGCCTCTGATTTGATCCTATCTGCTTTTCCAGTGTCTGAGAAATGACTCTAATATTAATGAAATTTCTTGGTAGTCTCTGAAAGCCATTAACAAAGTTTTATTTAATACTATTTGCTACTTGTTAAAATCTCAGCTGCATATTCGATTAAGAAAAGTTCTGATTTTATTTACTTGTCGTAGGTAAGGATCTCTTCATTTTTTTTCCCCTTTTTTCCAACAAAGCAGACATTTCTTATGGTAACATTTTCTGAGTAGGAAATTTCCATGTATTTGCAACAGTAGTTAAATTCAAGGTGTTGAAAGTGTGGTAGGTTCTTATCAGTGGTTTGAGAAATAAAAGGTGATATAGGTAGAAATACATGATATTAAACTATATAACCTAACCAAAGTTAAAACACACACACACACACACACACACACACACACACACAACAAAAAACACTTCAATCATTTATCTTGATCTACTCACCAAGTGGCTGGGTCATGATCTGTAAAGTACTTAGAAAGGACCATGCAGTTTGATCTAAGTGTCCCAGGGTAAGGATCAGCCTCATTAATGCAGCAATAGCACATTGTAAGTGCTTAATAAAGGTATTTTGACTGAATTAGTAACTGAGTAGAGAATTGGGTCAAAACCAGTTATAAGAGGACTAGAACTGCTTTTTTACTTTTGATTAGACAGTATCACCTTTTCAGCAATGGGTTAGCTCCCTGGGAAATGTCTTAAAGATTTATTTACTCATTACTTCATTGTTCACTCATCTATTCAACAAATGTGTTCTGAAATGTACTTATTATTAGTCAAGGTGATATTGTTGGCTTTTAAAAATGCAAAGGTGGATGAGAAGTAGGAAGAGAGATAATTAAACAATTAAATATGCATTGTGGTAAATGCAATGATAGCAGAGTTCAAGGTGCTTGGCAACACCTAATCTGGTCTTTGATGTCGAGGACAGCCTTTGGGGGTGATGATGTCTAGACTGAGCCTACATCTTAGGAACATGTGGAAGTCAGTGGGGCTAAGATGAGGGGTCATGATGCAGGAGAGTGAAGGATGATCCAGGCAGGAGGAAGAGAATGTACAAGGGGATGTGTAGTTCAAGGATCTGAAAGTCATTCAGTAAGGCCATAGGACAAAACAGAATATCACTTACAATTTTACATATTTCTGAAGAGAATTATGAAGCCACAGATGGAGAGAAAAAGAGCTCATGAATTAAAATTGTGGTTGGATAAGTAGGAACAATACAGAAAGAGTCCATCATTTTACAGAAATACAATTTTCTATTTTTGAGTTGTCCAGACATGATGATAGCCAAAAAGAAATTTTAGCTGAATCAAATGTGATATTCAAGAAACACAACAAATAACACTTTACAGCATTAAAAATCAACAAAAAACAAGTAATACTCTTCTAAAATGTAGAAGATATATGAAAAGTGGTGTCACAAAAACTTCAAAATTACAATCATTTCATAGGTTTATAATGTAACGGTGATGTCCAGTTTTCCTTATGGTCTTACCTTGGCCGTGAATATCCAAGGAAATTAAAGACCTCATTCTGAAATGAAAGGGAAGAAAACTCTTTTGCTCCTCTTGTTTTCTTGTGTTCCTGGAAATAGGTGTCAAACCCATATACTTATAACTCTTTTTTCTATCCTGACTACCAATTTGGTGGTAGAAAATGAACATGGAAGAACCCACACATTTTAGGGTCATCTGGCTGATGACAATGAGGTTTCCCTTAATCCCTAGGAGGGTTTTGATACAGTTACACATCTATCGTCTTGACATTGCTCCTTGGTAGTCTACTAAGGTTGACTTCAGCTGCTCTTCAGTGGACTTTTGTCAGAGGAAAGCCACAACTGTTACTTTTCATCCAAGTGGTCTATCAAAATAATTTTGTAAATCATTAGAAGAGTAATGCAACACAGTTTTAGGTCATTTGATTGTATTCAACTTTATTTTACTTTTGGTTTTAGGAAAATGGATGACTACTTCTTGGCAGGACCAAGCTACATTATTTTGGAGGTCCAGTGCAAAATGCAAATGCAGGGCCCTTTGTTCAAATATCACCAAGACCCAAAACTGTAACAGTAGAGCCTTAAACCAAGAGCAGGACATGGTGTACCTCATAGGCCTCACATCCATGAAGGCAGCACCGATTCTTAGCATGCTATGGGGGTCTAAACTACACCTTATTTGTGATAATATGATGTTGGCATAAAAATTCATTCTGGGAAGAAGAACCCTGAGAAATCTACTCCTGAAGGAATAGTGTACCGCTGTTGGGACTTCACCATTAGAAAAAGAGGTTTTTAGTGTCCCTGTGCCAGTAAGCATAAAGAGGAAGACCAAGTTGAGAACAGAGCAAAAGGACATTTGAGAGAACTGAGTGGGAATCCCACTTCTGCCACCCACTAACCAGGCTTGGGCAAGTCTTATATCTCTTTTAATCTTGATTTCCTTACCTATAAAATAATTTTTTGTGCTATTTGGAAGTGAATACGCAAAGAAAATATGAAAAAATGTATACAAAATTGTTTTAGATTTATTTATTTGAGAGAGAGAGTGCATTGCAGGGGAGGGACAGAAGGAGAGGGAGAGAGAGAATCCCAAGCAGACTCTGCACTGAGCATGGGGCTCCATCCCACAATCCCAAGGTCACAACCTGACCCAAAGCCAAGAATCAGATGCTCAATGAACTGCACCACACAGGTGCTCCTGAAAAAAATGTATATGAATTTTTTTAAATGACAAAGTCCTGCACAAATATAAGGTACAGTTATTATGGAGTAAATATTAGTGGTAACAACAATACTAATAATAAATAAGAACAACACTAGCATACTCAGGCACAGTGTTTCTTTGGAAAAACTATAAATTTTTAACATCTTTACTGGATGAGCCCCATAGTTTTATACAGAACATACAGTTTTCTCCTTCAGGTAATAGAGGAAAAAAAATAAAGTTATTTATGAATAAATTCATATTTTGAATGTGGTTTAATTATTTTAATAAAAAAATTCTACATCATAAAAAATATGAGATTCAATAACCAGTTTCAGTGTATATTTGCTGGAATAAAGGAATACTTAGACATCTACCTCAAACTTGCAATAGATATTAAAATAATATTTGTTTCTTTACATTAAATGATAACTCATATCCTAAATAAAAACCAAGCAAAGAAAAATTTACCATCAATAAAATATGCTGATTTAAAATGAGTATAAATATACATAAATTTTTATTTTCCAAACTTCCACACACACACGATTCCATGTGTCAGAGAGCAAATTATCAGCTGTGAATATAACATATATAAATAAAGCAATTCCCATTTGTCCAATTGCAGGCAAAGGATTTATTTGAAAAGAAGAATTATCCCTTCACCTTTATAAGCAATTTGGTTTCTGTATGTGCTTATTGATGGGTGCTATTTTCACAATTCAGCACTAATTATTAATTTGTATTTTCAGGGGGTTATGCATATAATTCTCATTATTCCCATGAGACTTTTGTAAATAACACTTTAGAGCAGAGGCTGAAAATGTGTCTAGCTCTCACTTCTGGTTGCACATTACCTCACATTATAATCCTGTTGAGAAGTCATAAGTGTTAGCTGGTATTATACCTCCACACTCAAGGTACCCATATTTCAGTGAGAAGAGAGGAGTTTTCCGTTAGAGAAGCACAGAATGAGAAGTTGGTCCCTGGGTACTTTTTCATTTTAGTGGCATGCCATTAGCATCTTGAATATTTCAATGTGAACACAAGAAAGTTCATAAGGGGCTAAAATAACAATAATAATGTCAGATTTATATAGAGTCTTATCCTGAAAACTCTTAAACTGCTTCCAAAGCAGGATTAGATTAGATTCTTATCTGAGCTCTTTTCCACCTTCTTTTTTATTTTTGAAAAAAGAGAAACATGGAGCACTAATAATTTGCAATCATATTGCTTCTTTCCCTGGAGAATTCACTTATCATTTAACTGTGTTTTCTTCTGAAGTGGGATAGAAATGGGATTTTTTTTCTTTTGATGTATCAGTACCTAAAACAGAATTTGAGGGTTTTTTTTGTTGTTGTTTTTTGTGTGTTTTTTGTTGTTGTTGTTTTGTATGTCAAGTTAATGTTATTATTTTAAAGATTTCTATTTGATTAAATTTGATCAATAAGGATTGGAGTTCCCTGTTACTAAAATATGTGCCAGCTATCTGAGGAATACTGAAATGAGCAAGGCATGAAGTCTTGTCCTTAAGATACTCACCACACACCAGGTAGTTAATGCACAAGCCAGCTATGGAAAGTGCTCTTGGAGAAGTACAAACACAACAAGATGAGAAGGAAAAGCAGAAAGATGAGGTTAGGAGAACAAAGAGGGTAGTTTGGGACAAGCAGAAAGAGCTTCCTGGAAGTGGTGATATTTGAGCTTTACAGCACAAGTAAGAACTCCAAGTTCAGCATTTCCGATAAAGAGTCTGAGAAAGAGTATGGAGAGCGTACGGATGAACTGGGAAATAATGAGCAGGTTTTATTGGCTTTTAGTCTATGTTAAGAGAGTTAAGGGAGAAATATGTCAACTGCCATGATAAGCTTTTGTAATTTATTCTGTATACAGTGATGGATGCTTATGAAGCAAAGAGTGATGTTATAGGAGCTGCACTTGAGGGAGATGACAGTGTCAGAATTGTGTGGGATTGACCTGAATGGGAAAATCAAGTGTAGGTTGTAGATGACCCTCTCCATGTTTTATGGAGGCGGCTTGAATATTCGAAAATCTCTCGGTCCTTAGAGAGAGTAAGTCATTTCATTGGTGGTGATGTTAGTATGAGAAGCCTAGAACTGAAACCATGTTCAAGAAGTGTGGGGAGAAGGTTTTGTCCAACAGACATACTTTCATAAAAAAATTAAAGTGACATAGTTCTACTGTTTGCTAGAAGGAAGTTTGAAGTGTTTTTCAAAAAGATTGTTTTCTTCAGTAAAATAAAGTTTACCTGTTTGCATTAGTGATTTCAGACAGAGAAATGTTGAAGTCTGAAAGTATAAAAAAAATTAGTAATTCTAAGTAGTGGATTCTAAATTAGTGAACTTTTCAAAATTTTGCAGAATATTTCCATATATGTATAAGTGCTTAAAAGACCTCAGTGAATGCTGTCTTTATCTGCAGTGCTCATGTTATTCTGGAAGTGACATAACAACTTTCTCAGGTCTGAAAACAAAGAACATCTCTTATAATTCATCAATCATATTACACATAAAAATAGCCTATCTACATCCTTGAAACAAGTAATTGTTAAGAAACTCTTTACCACAGACTCAAGTTCTTTGGCATAGCTGAATTGTATGAACTACATGATTATTAATTTCAAGTGTGAATTTCTGCTTGTGACCTGTTGTTTTATTTTCTTCTTCAAATCTTATTCCTTGAGGCTTGCCCCACCCTCTGTGGTTTTATATCTTTTCTCATGAGTATATATATAACCTATTTGTTTGGTTACTCAGACTGAGGCTTCAGACCAAGGAATTGGAAGTTGCTGCCTCTTGACAGCCTGTGCTTTTTTCTTCTATCATAAAAAGGATCCTAAGTAAAGAACACCAGCAGTGACTTGTGTAGCTTCTGGGCATTTTTTTGTTCTTGTGATCTAAAGTCCACTTATTGTGTTTTCTGTTATTTGGAGGTCATCAAACTTTGATCACTAGGGGGGAGTGTGGGGTTTTGCCTTGATCTTTGAGATCACACTACAGGCTGATTTTTAAAAACACATATGAAAGGTTTATTTTAAAATAAAGAAAAGCCACAATTCGTTTGTGTCAATGTAAAATGCTTAAGAATGGTGAAATACAAAACAGCACTAATTAGGATTGATTTATAAATGGAGATAGGAACACGACTAGTGATACTCAAACTCTTCAAATTCATTTGGGTATTTTGTGAAAGACAACACCGCTATCCTTGTCTGCACCCATTTGGCCAGATGTGCAAAAGCCTACTATTGGGTTACCACATGTAAGTAGGGCAGGAGGGTGGTAAATAGAGTGATTTGCCATACCATGTGCCCATTTTGTTCACTACTGACCACATGCTATACTCAGATTGGAAAGATTAATTCCTTTCTTGTCTTTTAATGATAATATAATCATTTTTGAAAATGAAAATAAGTATACCTTCTACTAAATAGAAGCAACAAATACTTTTATTCATTAAATCATAGAATTGTAGCACCAGAAAAAAATTTAGAGCTCATAAAGGACCTTCAGTGGGCTTTGATAGTCTTAATGCTTGTCAGAGTTCACTGAGCTAGATAAGAAGGAGATGTTCCTATAACATTCAGCTCCTGACATTAGTTCATTTTTTCCTTTTACACCAATCTATATTATTACTTATTTTTACAAATTTACTTGCCAAGTAATCTTTTAGCAGAGAAGGATTTTATTATATTATTTCAATTGGTACTTTTAATTACCTGGAGACAATTAACAAATGCTTCCAAAGTCTATGTCAGTTCCACTGTACTGATAGAATCTATACTTTGGGGGATGATTTCATGAGAGTAAAGAGAAATGAAAACCATTTGAAGCCCAGTGTGAATTAGATTATATATGAAAGGATAAATATGTTTGTCTTTTCTTTCAGGTTGAAATGTATAGTTTGCACTTATTTCTTCCTCAGTATCTTCAAAGTCCATCTTTTGTTACTCTATTTTTTACTGTCTCACAAATAGAAAACAATTTAAATAATGTAGTGAGGTATAATCAGAAAACCTCTGAGTAGAAAGCAAATTTAAAGTTTTTATTCAAACTAAGAACATGTCTGGGACTCTCAGATATGTTTGTCATCTCTACAGAATGGGTTTACTTCTTTCTAGCTATGAGGAGTGCTTATGATACTCAAGTATTCATCTAGTCATTCATGAACAAACTAAATAATGGCTATATTCTCAAAATGGTGCATTAAATTTAGGTAGCACACCAAAGAAAATATAAAGCATATTGTCTTTCACTTCAAAGTATATGCCATCTTATCAGAAAACACAATCACACACATACTCAAGTTAAAAAATAATAAAAAACAAAATATGATCGAAACTTAAAAATCATAAATATCATGATCACTAGAGGAAGTCACAAAGTGGATAGGTTTTGAAAAATGGTTAGAATTGATAAGTGGAGGAAAGAGAAGCCTTATAGACAAGGATAATCTCCTATGAAGAGTAGGAGTTAGCAATCCATGAACTGAGTTTGAGGAGCCATGAGTTGGCCAATCTGGCTCCAATGGAGAATCCATGAGGAAGTAACTGTAGTAGATTTTGAAGCAAAAGCGACAGAACCTGAATGACAACAAGAAACTATGGATTTGATTCCGACCGATCAGCATCTCTCAAAATGCTCCTCCACACACCAAACCCTGTTAGGAATAAAAATCTGTGGTTAAATAATTGGAAGAAACATGCCAACCCAAGTCCCATCCTGAAGATTTACATGAACATTAACATGTTAAGGACCCTGAGGAATTAGGGATTAAAATTCTGATATAACAAAATTTTTCAAAATCCATAGACAAAAAAAAACCACAAACAAAAAAACAGCAAAAAATAAATCAGTAGAACCCATGAAGTTTCCACCAAAGGGTCAAAAAAAAAAATTGAATATATATGTAAAGAGATTTATTGTGAAGACTTGCCTTCCACAATTGTGAGTAGGCAAGTCTGAAAATATATAGATTAGGCTATCTGGAAGGACAGACTGGAAACTCTCAGGCAAGAGCTCAAATGTCAATTCTGTTCTTAAAGACTTTCAACTGATTGGATTAGGACCACCTAGATTTTTTAGGATAACCTTCTTTATCTGAAGATAACTTTTCTTGCAGGTGCTAATTGCATCTAGGAATACTTTCAAAGTAATACCTAGATTAAGATTTGATTGAATGGTTGGATACCTGTAGCTTAACCAAGTTGACATATCAAACTGACCATCACAGCACCTTCCTCCTTTAGTATGAATCTTTAGCACCTTAGTGCTTAAAGCTAAATTAATTAAGTTGATCATTTTGCCTAATCTATGTATGTATTCTGTCATATATTGCTAAAACTTAGTATTAAATGTGGATATCACATTTAAGGTTATAAAACCTCTCACCTCATATTGCAATTAGCTGCAATTAGTCATTATGAACACTTACATTATTGTAGGCACTTTAGTAGATACTGGGGTTTTCCTAGTGAGCAAAGTAGAAATGACATGATGGCTGGCTTCGTGGGCCTTATAGCAAACTGAGACATAGAGACAGTTTATGTAGATATCTTCAGTTAGTGTTTTCTCAGCTACTTGTTGCAAGCCTTAAAGGAAAAATAATTGTTTTGCTTCTTTTTCTAGATTTATTTACCTGAGAGAGAGAGAAAAAGAAAGAGCATGTGTGAGTAAGGGGAGGGGAAGAGGGTGAAGGAGAGAGAGACTCCTCAAGCAGACTCCCCACTGAGCATGGATCCCAAAGCAGGGCCTGATCCCATGACGCTGAGATCATGACCTGAGCTGAAATCAAGAGCTGGACACTTAACTGGCTGAGCCACCCGGGAGGCCCTATTTTGCTTCTTATAAGCAAGCTGTATTAAATATTAAGAATTAATTAATTCAAAGAATCCCTATTAAATGTTAGTTTTCTAGTATTACTTTCAAAAACATATTTTGAGATCTCTACTTGATACCAATCTTTTCAGGTTTTGGAAAAACTGCAATAAATGATAGACTATTCATAGATGATAAAAGGCTAGAAGTTTCTTACAGATACTCACTCAATGAGCACAGAACAGCGCATCAGTTGGAGAGGTATAGGAAGAAGTGACCTAGAAATTAAAGGTTGGAGCTGTACCCTTGGAGGGGCCTTTGCCAAATGGAGAATGATGAACAAGGCTTAATGGAGAATATCATATACTTCACAATAG
Organism: Martes martes; assembly: GCF_963455335.1. NCBI lineage: Eukaryota > Metazoa > Chordata > Mammalia > Carnivora > Mustelidae > Martes > Martes martes. Next base: position 29,070,976 of record NC_137890.1, on the reverse strand, counting down.
TGACCTTGGAAAAGACACCTCCTGTAAAAAGGAGCAGTAATCTTGTTGTTAGCTTGTCCCATTTTTTTGTTTGTTTTATCTCCTCCATCAAGGAGAATGATAAATGGATGGAAAATATTGATAAAAGGGGAATTAAGCCTACAATGCTTGGAGATATTGTACTTGTTTCTTAGTCTCCTAGATCTGCATAAGAGAGCATGGTCTTCCATTCTTGGGTTCACCTGTTGGATCATTCTGTAGGTAAAGCTGTGTCTGGACCAAAGTTAGAGAGGATAATGTGAGAAGAAAGTAGCGGATAGAAGGAGAAAGCATTTAGGAAAGGGAAATCTTCCTACTGGTAGCAGGAGAATGGAGCGCCAATGGAGCTCTTTGCCCTTTAGGGAATAGTGTGGTCAGCCTACCCCTGCACTTTCATTTCTGTGACGTTGTATGAAACTTGCATATTCTTGAGTGATACCCAGTCGGGACTGAGCAATTTGCTCAAGTCACATGTCAGGGAGTTTGTGCTTGGAGGTAAACTGGTTCTATTCAGTATTGTTTTCATTAGACTTCTCAGTCAAATCTCAGTGTTGGGTATGAGATGAAGCTTTATGTCAGCAATTTTTCTGACAATTTGTAATAGCTATTTCTTATCATCTAAGCCAACAAGTGTCCTGTACTGAAGGACTGAGCTAGAATTAACAATTACTTGAAAAGGGATGTTGCTTTGTTCTCTATTAAATATTTTGAGAAAGAATAAAAATCATTAATTTCATTTTTCTACTTTAATGAGATTTCTAGATTTTTTACAATAGCAAATTTATCAGATTTTTCAAGAATGTTTTTTGGCTTTCCAGTGAATATTTTACTAAGGAATAAAAATAATTATCATTTATCTAATTTAATGAGACTTCTCATTTTTAAAACAGAAAATTTATTAGTCTCTTCAATCCTGAAAAATGTGCTATAGATTTATTGATAAATCTATGATAAATATATTCAAAACACTTATTTCCCTACTTTAAGAATTTTGTTGATTTTAAAATTGCATTTGTAGTTAAATTAATAATCCTTCTATTTGTAATTTAGTTTGCTTGGGTGGTGACACGGGGTTTTCTGATATTTTGTTGACAATTGTTATTAATATAAAAATGATACTTTTGGGGCAAGGCTGATATAGTCGGTTAAGTGTCTGACTCTTGATTTCGGCTCAGGTCATGATCTCAGGGTCCCCAGATCTGAGCCCCCTGTTGGGCTCCGAGCTCGAGTTCAGCAGGGAGTCTGCTTGAGATTCTCTCTCCTGCTTCCTCTGCTCTTCTCTACCCACTGAAATAAATAAATAAATAAATAAATAAATAAATCTTTTTAAAAAATGCTGCATTTATGTAGACATAATTTTCCATCAGTGGACTTCTAAAAATATACACAATACACAGACACTTTGTAGTCATTGTCCCATAACCATTTTTGGGTAAATACTTATGGTGTAAAATTTGAATAAAAGTAGTTTTCTTTCTTTTAATGGAAAATATGTCAATATGAAAAGAAGTATTATAATTGTGAGAAAGAGAGACCAGGTTTATTATGTTTTTTGTGCTTCTCCTAGGAGTTTTATTTATATCCTTCTCATTCACCCATGTGCCTTTTGTTCAGGGTAATGTATTCTGCATTAGTATCCTTTTCAGTCTCCTCCAATGCACGGACTGCCAAAATTACAAGATTATGTACAATGGGTTTATGTTTTGGATGTATGTCCACCAGGGACTTAACAGGCTGAAATTGTCAACTTGGACTCACACCAATGGCCTCAAGCTGAAAGACAAGTGAAATTTCAGCTGTGCTGTAGAATAGTTGTAAGTGTATCTTCATAAAATCAATGATATTCTCCAAAAAAGAGTTATTTCCAGTCAAATATACAATTTGCTTCCAATATCAGATGGCATAAAAGAAAAATTCAGTAAACAAAAACAGTCTCAGCCAGATGCCAAGAGACTGATTATACCTTGGCACCTCTCCCCTTTAGAGATGCTTTTCATAAAAAGTGGCACATCACGTGATGTCATGTTATAGTCTTCTCTGAGGGATTATACTTTAATCTCTAAATGACAATTAGTCAGATAAAAACCTCAAAAGTATAACATCTAGTGGGTTACCAGTCCCCCATGTAGTCTCAAGAGCTCTTTTGATCTGTTGGACCCAGAAAGAAAATATTTCTTTGCCTACTGTTACTTCGTGTGTGACATACTGCAAAGATATAGAGAGAGCATCATTGTGCAGTTACTCATTGTGATTTGATTTGATATTTTGCTTAAGAACTACTTTCCAGAAAGTAGAAAGCACATCATATGTTTTGGTGTGTTAGGTGAATGACCACATTTTCTCAGCCATTCTGTAATTTACTGTTTGTACACTGAGGCACTAAGTATAGTTTCAGATCAAAATGTCTTCTTTCAGATCAACATACTCACAGTAAACATTCTAGGATTTTAAGTGGATTCACCTTATTAAAATGGATGTTTTGTCAACATGAAACACCAGTGTTTTAGTTGTGAATATTTGGGATTATTTAAAAATGAGGCATACAGATCTGCATGTGAGGGAAACTCTGAACTGTGGAAATAAATTATGAGTCAGTTGATCTGACTTGCTCGAAATGTCTTCTAAGTTAAGATTTTCAGATTAAACATAAAATTACTGGATATAAATCAACCCCTAAATTTACTATATGTATTGTATAAGCTTCAGGAAACCCAGTTGTGCAGATGATATGAAGATTGGGGCTTCAGTTGGCATCGGATCCTTCAGTGATATTTATTTATTTATTTATTTGAGAGAAAAAGAGAAAGAGACAGAAGGAAAATAAGAAAGAAAAAGGGAGGAGGAGTTAAGATGGCGGAGAAGTAGCAGGCTGAGACAACATCGGGTAGCAGGAGATCAGCTAGATAGCTTATCTAACCATTGTGAACACCTACAAATCCAACGGGAAATCAAAGAGAAGAAGAGCAACAATTCTAGAAACAGAAAATTGATCACTTTCTGAAAGGTAGGACCTGCGGAGAAGTGAATCCAAAGCGAGGGGAAGACAGACCCCGGGAGGAGGGGCCAGCTCCCGGCAAGCAGCAGAGCAACAGAGCACAAAATCGGGACTTTTAAAAGTCGGCTCCACTGGGAGACATTGCTCCAGGGGCTAAACCAGGGGGAAACCCAGGCAGGGTCAGCATAACCCCAGGTCCTGTGGGTCACGGAAGGACCGGGGGTGTCTGAGGGCTGCGGAGCTCGCAGGTATTGGAGCGGGGAAGCCGGCTACAGCGACAGAGCCGAGGACTGAGCTCTCAGCCCGGGGTTACCTTGTGCAGGTCGCAGGCTGGGTGGGCTCGGAGCGGAGCCAGAGGCCAAGGAGATGGAAGCGACCAGGCACTTTTCTCCAGGTTCCAGCAATTGACTGCTTTCCTCAAGGCGCGACCACAGGCCAGGGAGGCGGGGCAGTTGGGCGCTTTTCTCTGGGGGCGCACGGAGGAGGGGAACCCCAAGCTCTCAGATCCTCTGGGCTGAGAGATTGGGAGGACGCCATCTTCATTCCCGTCCTCCGGAACTCTACGGAAAGCACTCAGGGAACAAAAGCTCCTGAAAGCAAACCTGAGCGGATTACTTAGCCCGGCCCCTGGCAAGGGCGGTGCAATTCCGCCTGCGGCAAAGACACTTGAGAATCACTACAACAGGCCCCTCACCCTCAAGATCAACAAGAAACCCATCCAAAACCAACTTCAGTCACCAAGAACAGCGGAATTCCACAGCAGGAGAAAACAAATCTTATCTGGACAAAATGACATGGCGGAAAAACTCACCTCAAAAAAAAGAACAAGAGGCCGTACCGAAGGCTGGAGACCTAATCAATACGGACATTGGTAACATGACAGATATAGAGTTCAGAATGACAATTCTCAAGGTTCTAGCCGGGCTCAAAAAAGGCATCGAAGATATTAGAGAAACCCTCTCCAGAGAGATAAAAGCCCTTTCTGGAGAAATAAAAGAACTAAAATCTAACCAAGTTGAAATCAAAAGAGCTATTAATGAGGTGCAATCAAAAATGGAAGCTCTCACTGCTAGGATAAATGAGGCAGAAGAAAGAATTAGTGACATAGAAGACCGAATGACAGAGAATAAAGAAGCTGAGCAAAAGAGAGACAAACAAATACTGGACCACGAGGAGAGAATTCGAGAGATAAGTGACACCATAAGATGACACAACATTAGAATAATTGGGATTCCAAAAGAAGAAGAAAGAGAGAGGGGAGCAGAAGGTATATTGGAGACAATTATTGGAGAGAATTTCCCTAATATGGCAAAGGGAACAAACATCAAAATCCAGGAGATGCTAAGAACGCCCCTCAAAATCAATAAAAATAGGTCCACACCTCATCACCTGATAGTAAAATTTACAAGTCTTAGCGACAAAGAGAAAATCCTGAAAGCAGCCCAGGAAAAGAAGTCTGTAACATACAAGGGTAAAAACATTAGATTGGCAGTGGACCTATCCACAGAGACCTGGCAGGCCAGAAAGAACTGGCATGATATATTCAGAGCACTAAACGAGAAAAACATGCAGCCAAGAATACTATATCCGGCTAGGCTATCATTGAAAATGGAAGGAGAGATAAAGAGCTTCCAGGACAAACAAAAGCTGAAAGAATTTGCAAACACCAAACCAGTTCTACAGGAAATATTGAAAGGGGTCTTCTAAGCAATGAGAGACCCTAAAAGTAGTAGATCAGAAAGAAACAGAGACAATATACAGTAACAGTCACCTTACAGGCAATACAATGACACTAAATTCATATCTCTCCATAGTTACCCTGAATGTTAATGGGCTCAATGCCCCAATCAAAAGACACAGGGTATCAGAATGGATAAAAAAACAAAACCCATCAATATGCTGCCTACAAGAAACTCATTTTAAACCTGAAGACACCTCCAGATTTAAAGTGAGGGGGTGGAAAAAAATGTACCATGCTAATGGACATCAGAAGAAAGCTGGGGTGGCAATCCTTATATCAGATCAATTAGATTTTAAGCCAAAGACTATAATAAGAGATGAGGAAGGACTCTATATCATACTCAAAGGGTCTGTCCAACCAGAAGACCTAACAATCTTAAATATCTATGCCCCTAACATGGGAGCAGCCAAATATATAAACCAATTAATAACAAAATCAAAGAAATGCATCGACAGTAATACAATAATAGCAGGGGACTTTAACACTCCCCTCACTGAAATGGACAGATCATCTAAGCAAAAGATCAACAAGTAAATAAAGGCCTTAAATGACACACTGGACCAGATGGACATCACAGATATATTCAGAACATTCCATCCCAAAACAACAGAACATACATTCTTCTCTAGTGCACATGGAACATTCTCCAGAATAGACCACATCCTGGGTCATAAATCAGGCCTCAATTGGTACCAAAAGATTGAGATCATTCCCTGCATATTTTCAGACCACAATGCTCTGAAGCTAGAACTCAATCACAAGAGGAAATTTGGAAAGAACGCAAATACATGGAGACTAAACAGCATCCTTCTAAAAAATGAATGGGTCAACCAGGAAATTAAAGTAGAATTGAAAAAATTCATGGAAACAAATGATAATGAAAACACAATGGTTCAAAATCTGTGGGACACAGCAAAGGCAGTCCTGAGAGGAAAATATATAGCTGTGCAAGCCTTTCTCAAGAAACAAGAAAGGTCTCAAATACACAACCCAACCCTACACCTAAAGGAGCTGGAGAAAGAACAACAAAGAAAGCCTAAACCCAGCAGGAGAAGAGAAATCATAAAGATCAGAGCAGAAATCAATGAAATAGAAACTAAAAAAACAATAGAACAAATCACCTAAACTAGGAGCTGGTTCTTTGAAAGAATTAATAAGATTGACAAACCCCTGGCCAGACTTATCAAAAAGAAAAGAGAAAGGATGCAAATAAATAAAATCATGAATGAAAGAGGAGAGATCACAACCAACACCAAAGAAATACAAACAATTATAAGAACATACTACGAGCAACTCTACGCCAACAAATTTGACAATCGGGAAGAAATGGATACATTTCTAGAGACATATAAACTACCACAACTGAACCAGGAAGAAATAGATAACCTGAACAGACCTATAACCAGTAAGGAGATTGAAACAGTCATCAAAAATCTCCAAACAAACAAAAGCCCAGGACCAGATGGCTTCCCAGGGGAATTCTACCAAACATTTAAAGAAGAATTAATTCCTATTCTCCTGAAACTGTTCCAAAAAATAGAAATGGAAGGAAAACTTCCAAACTCATTCTATGAGGCCAGCATCACCTTGATCCCCAAATCAGACAATGATCTCACAAAAAAAGAGAATTACAGACCAATATCTTTGATGAACACAGATGCGAAAATTCTCACCAAAATACTGGCCAATAGGATCCAACAGTACATTAAAAGGATTATTCACCACGACCAAGTGGGATTTATTCCAGGGCTGCAAGGTTGGTTCAACATCCGCAAATCCATCAATGTGATACAGTACATTAATAAAAGAAAGAGTAAGAACCATATGATACTCTCAATAGATGCTGAAAAAGCATTTGACAAAGTGCAGCATCCCTTCCTGATTAAAACTCTTCAAAATGTAGGAATAGAAGGCACCTCAATATTACCAAAGCCATCTATGAAAAACCCACCGCAAATATCATTCTCAATGGAGAAAAACTGAAAGCTTTTCTGCTAAGGTCAGGAACACGGCAGGGATGTCCGTTATCACCACTGCTGTTCAACATAGTACTAGAAGTCCTAGCCTCAGCAATCAGATAACAAAAAGAAATTAAAGGCATCCAAATTGGCAAAGAAGAAGTCAAACTCTCACTCTTTGCAGATGATATGATACTATATGTGGAAAACCCAAAAGGCTCCACTCCAAAACTGCTAGAACTTATACAGGAATTCAGTAAAGTGTCAGGATATAAAGTCAATGCACAGAAATCAGTCGCATTTCTTTACACTAACAACAAGACAGAAGAAAGAGAAATTGAGGAGTCAGTCCCAGTCCCATTTACAATCGCACCCAAAACCATAAGATACCTAGGAATAAACCTAACCAAAGAGGCTAAGAATCTATACTCAGAAAAGTATAAAGTACTCATGAAAGAAATTGAGGAAGACACAAAGAAATGGAAAAATGTTCCATGCTCATGGTTTGGAAGAACAAATATTGTGAAAATGTCTATTCTACCTAAAGCAATCTACACATTTAATGCAATCCCTATCAAAATCCCATCCTTTTTTTTAAAGAAATAGAACAAATAATCCTAAAATTTATATGGAACCAGAAAAGACCTCAAATAGCCAAAGGAATATTGAAAAAGAAAACCAAAGTCGGTGGCATCACAATTCCAGACTTCAAGCTCTATTACAAATCTGTCATCATCAAGACAGTATGGTACTGGCACAAAAACAGACATATAGATCAATGGAACAGAATAGAGAGCCCAGAAATAGACCCTCAACTCTATGGTCTTCGACAAAGCAGGAAAGAATATCCAATGGAAAAAAGACAGCCTCTTCAACAAATGGTGCTGGGAAAATTGGACAGCCACATGCAGACAAATGAAATTGGACTATTTCCTTACACTACACATGAAAATAGACTCCAAATGGATGAAGGACCTCAATGTGAGAAAGGAATCTATCAAAATCCTTGAGGAGAACGCAGGCAGCAACCTCTTTGACCTCAACCGCAGCAACTTCTTCCTAGGAACATCGCCAAAGGCAACAGAAGCAAGGGCAAAAATGAACTATTGGGATTTCATCAAGATCAAAAGCTTTTGCACAGCAAAGGAAACAGTGAACAAAACCAAAAGACAACTGACAGAATGGGAGAAGATATTTGCAAATGACATATCAGATAAAGGGTTAGTATCCAAAATCTATAAAGAGCTTATCAAACTCAATACCCAAAGAACAAATAATCCAGTCAAGAAATGGGCAGAGGACATGAACAGAGATTTCTGCAAAGAAGACATCCAGATGGCCAACAGACACATGAAAAAATGCTCCACATCACTCGGCATCAGGGAAATACAAATCAAAACCACAATGAGATACCACCTCACACCAGTCAGAATGGCTAAAATTAACAAGTCAAGAAATGACAGATGCTGGCGAGGATGCGGAGAGAGGGGAACCCTCCTACACTGCTGGTGGGAATGCAAGCTGGTGCAACCACTCTGGAAAACAGTGTGGAGGTTCCTCAAAAAACTGAAAATAGAGCTACCCTACGACCCAGCAATTGCACTACTGGGTATATATCCTAAAGATACAAACGTGGTGCTCCGAAGGGGCACGTGCACCCGAATGTTTATAGCAGCAATGTCCACAATAGCCAAACTGTGGAAAGAGCCTAGATGTCCATCAACAGATGAATGGATAAAGAAGAGGTGGTATATATACACAATGGAATACTATGCAGCCATCAAAAGACATGAAATCTTGCCATTTGCGATGACATGGATGGAACTAGAGGGTATCATGCTTAGTGAAATAAGTCAATCGGAGAAAGACAACTATCATATGATCTCTTTGATATGAGGAAGTGGAGATGCAAGGCGGGGGGGGTTGGGGGAGGTAGGAAAAGAAAAAATGAAAAGATGGGATTGGGAGGGAGACAAACCATAAAAGACTCAATCTCAAAAAACAGACTGAGGGTTCCTGGGGGGAGGGGGGACGGGAGAGGGTGGTGGGGAAATGGACATTGGGGAGGGTATGGGCTATGATGAGTGCTGTGAAATGTGTAAACCTGGCGATTCACAGACCTGTACCCCTGGGGATAAAAATACATTATATGTTTATTAAAATAAAATAAAACAAAATAAAATAAGAAAGAAAAAGGGAGAAGAGAGGAAAGGAAAGAAGGAGGACTATTATGTGCCAGGATGTGGGCCAAGTATTAAAAAATAGAAAAATGACTTGCAGGAACTTAGAGTTTATAGGGAAGACTTATGTAAACAAAAACTTTCAGAAGGTAGTAAGTCTGATGATAAGAGCATTCAGTGTAAAGGGAGTAAAGAAGTGAGAGTATTTATTCTGGCAGATAAGGCAGGATTCACACAGGAGATGACCTTACCCTGAGTCTCCAGTGATGAAATAGGAGGTTTATAAAATATGCAGGTGGTACACACACAAGACAAAATAACAACAACAACAATAACATTAATAATCATAAATTAAATTAAATTAAATGGTGCTGAAGTTGTTAATAACAATAAAGAAACTTCTCTTCATTTTCCCCTATTTTGGTCCCATTTTGCAGATGTAAGTGTTTATTTCTGCCTTTATTCTCTACTGCCATATTCTATTACATTTTTACATTCATTTTTTTTTATTGACCCTGTCATGCCTACCACATAGGGTGAGGGTCATGACCAACCCCTTCCCACTTCTTCATCTTTCCCACCTATATGCTCACCTTCTTTGTTTTGTCAGATATATATATTTGCATTATATTGTCAAGATGGGTAATGCTTAAACGCTATTCTGGGATCATAAAATTAAGTCCACTTTACCTGGTCTATAACTGATTCTCAAAGCTAAAAGTTTAGATATTTACATGATCAAGACGATATTAAATAGTGTTCACTTGAAAGCCAAGCAGTGAGAAGGATTTCTCTACAATTCACCATCAGCACCCCTGGCCCTTTCCAAGGTGAAAGAGGCCATCAACACAGGTAAGTGGATTTCCTTACACATTGTACATTGCCCAACAGGGTGTCACATTTTAGTTTACTACTAATACAGGCTACAGCATTTCCTATAGACTGCTTTCTTCTTATAGTTTCTAATCACCTCTCATATTTTTTGTGGAAAAAAGCCATATAATTTCTTCACACTTCTGCTAGAATCTTTCAGTTGTTCTTTATTCTCTTTTGTAAGAAATACACTCTACTAGCCTTAACATTTTCTTGAAAACCACTGTCAGTGTTTTCATGTGGACTGAAAAAGGTTTTCCAAGATTGATACACAGCTGTCATCCTGGGATTTTATTTTTTTACAGTAGATGGTTCTACTAACTGGTTATCAAATCTTGTTATTTGTCTTCTTGCATTTTTTTTTCTGAAATACCTATAGAGTGAATATTTGAGAAAGGGTAATTAGAGAGTAAATATCCTGACTGTACATGCTTGAAAACACTTTATTTGTCCACACTGACTGACATTCTGGGCATAAACTTGGTATTAATTTATAACTGTAGCAAATGAGCAAATTTGGCCTAAAATGACACAAATGATTTATCTTACTGTTCTGTAGGTCAGAAGTCCACACAGTTCTCATTGGACTAAAATCAAGGCAGCAGCAAGACTAAGTTTCTTTCTGGAGGCTCTGTGGAGGAATTGTTTACTGCTCATTCAGGTTGTTGGCAGGATTCAGTTCTTTGTGCTTATAGGATCAAGGGCCCACGTTCTTACTGGTTGTAAGCTGAGGGCCATTCCTGGTTTCTAGGAATCATTGCCTTCCTTGACTCTTAGCCCCCTGCCACCATCTTCAAACATAGCAATGCTCACATCATACCTCTCTGATCCTTTATTTATTGATATATCTCTCTCTGACCCAACCAGAGAAGGTCCTCCTAAAAAAGTAAAGTCCATGTGGCTATACCAGGATAATCTCCCCCATGTCAAGGTCAATAAACTTAATCAATCAGCAAAGTCCCTTTGCCATGTAAGTAATGTACCCACAGGTTTGGGGATTAGATTATGAATATCTTTAGTGGCCATTACTCTGCCTAGGTTCAAAAACATTTTCCCTCAGAAATTTAGAGTCATTGTTTTTTTACTTTCCATTAGCAAATATTAAGGATAAGGAATTTTATGGCAATTGTATCTTTATTCCTCTGTTGGTAACTTCTTTTTTTTTAAATTAATTTATTTATTTTAGAGAAAGAGAGAGACTGTGTGTGAGGGCATGCATGTGAGCAGGCGAGGGGTGGGCAGAGGAAGAGGGAGAAGAAATCCTCAAGCATGCTCCCCACTGAGCATGAAGCCTGGCACAGTGTTTCACCCCAGGACCCTGAGACCATCAACCAAGGGAAATCAACAGCCAACCACTTAACTGACTGAGCCACCCAGGCTCCTTGTTGGTAACTTATCTCTCTGGAATATTTAGGAGGTTATATTCATCAGTAATCCTGACAGCTCAGACGTCTCGTTGTGCTCTTTGTCCAGTCCTTCCTCTTGTCAATCAGAAGGTGCTAGAAATATGACTTCTCATGTCTATCTTTAGGTCAAGAAACTTTTCTTCTAGAGTTTTTTTTCTATGAATTATTTCATTCTACTTTACATACCCACCATTAGGTCCATGCCCAAATATTAGTAAATATTTCTAAATGTTAGTAGATATTTGTGTGGATGAGAGATATTTAGGCTGAGCATATAGATGTGGCTGCCAAGAGCACAAGGAAACTGAGAATGTGTATACATTACTGAGAAAAGAAGCCAGGGAAGGAAACCAAGAAGACTTCCATGTAAAGTTAAGCTGAGGAAAAGGAAGGAAAGGCCAGGTATCTTGTGGAATGGCAACACGAAGCAAGGCATTGCTTCTGGTGGAATTCTTCCCCCTAAAATCCCCAAATCTCCCCTTGGATTATAAATTCTATTTCATTTTCAAGAATTATGGAAGTTTCCCTGATCTGCTAAAAAAAGACGTTTCCCAACATTGCAAAAGTTGAAACACTGTTGTAAGCTACAATTTACTATACAGACTTAGATTGTTAATGTGATTGCTATTATCTCAGAATGTTTTCATTCTTTCAATAAATACTTAGTGACTTTTTATAACTCAATTGATGGACTATTGACAAATCTAATTTTATGCATCTAAAGTATAGGACATGGTGATTTGATACACATTTACATGGTGGTATGATTAGCAAGACCAAGTTAATTAACACATCTATTACTTCACACAGTTAACTCTTTGTGTGTGTGTGTGTGTGTGTGTGTGCGCACATGTGTGTGCACAGTAAGAACACTTAAGGTCTATTCTCAGTAACTTTCAAGTATACAATACTGTATTATCAACTATAGTCACCACGCTGTACACTAGATCTTCAGAATGAACATTTCTTAATGAGATTCAAATTAAACCACAATTATTCCAGATCTCTTTTTTCCCTACTTTCTCTTACCTCAGGATTTCTGTTAGATTATATCTTAAATATTTACCATGTATACTGTATCGCTAAGATTTATACTGAGGTCGGAGTCCGGGGATATCTGAAACAGATTCCAGCTCCAAAAACGGGAGGAAAATATTTGGGATAATTGTTGCCTGTAGGAAAACATTGAAGGAGAAAAAAATATAATTAAAAATATCCTTCTTTCAGATGCCATGCAAGCATGGATAATCACAGAAGCTCTATGTGGTTGAGACATAACGAGCTTTTCAGTCCTCTCCCTACTGAACAGTGCAAAGCATTTCCTGCCATTTCACCATGTGACTATTTTTGCAACACCAGCCCCAAATAAATACTTTTATCCAGAGTCAGTCTTCTTGTTCTGGTGATTACAATAGCAAGGTGGAGGAAATAAATAGGGTCTGCTGTACAAACTAACATTGTAATGAAGATCTAAATTTGCTCGTTATCCCTTGAAACAGCAGTTAGGAGGTACAGAGGGGACGGGATATTGCTGTTCTTTTGCGTACTCTGCAAGGAGAAGGAAGCAATTTGAATAAAATATCTGACAAATAAACTGTTGGGAATTTGTCAGAAGTATGTTCGTGGTCTCTGCAGGAAGTCCGTGTGGAGAGTGGAAGGCCTGTAATGACGAGGAAGTCTTTGCCTCCATCTGCATACATGGAGTGCCTGAGGAGATCTCTTCTACAATTCTGTCAGCGTCTGTGCACATTCTAGCGGGGTGGGAGGGTGTCTCCCCTGCCCCACCCCACGCTTGTCCCAGAGCTCAAATCCAAAGGACCTCCAAGGGGGTTCTTGAAGACATGGTGAAGTTCCCTATAAGATTCATATTTAATTTAGACCTAGATTTGGTGATCTGTACAATTGATGCCTGGCCCAATTATTTGTTTTCAAATATACTTGCGGCCTCCACCCAACCCCAAAGAACTGGAAAATAGGAGTTGTCTTTGATAAGGCTTCTGTTAAAGAGAACCATAAAAATGGCTTCTTCTAACACTCTTTCCTCAAATAAGTCACTCTGTAATTTAAAAACTGGTGGAATATGTAATTGTTAAGAGTCTTATTTCATTGCGATTTTTAAATTAAAATTTTAAAGATAACTTTTTAAGGAATCACTTATATTGACTTAAAATGACCTTATGATGTAAGGTCAAAAGTTGAAATACCTACACACTTAAACAGTCTATAAGACATTACATCTGATTAAGAAAAGGGGGTCAGGGTTGTTACAACATACTATACCATGAAAAACTAGCTTCTATGAAGTGGAAAGTGAGTTATGAGTTTGAAGTTCCATCATAAAAAGTAGCTATTCTTTTTCCCTGACACGAAACTAAAGACTTCTTGAAAATAGTAGGTGATTTTTTTTTCTTGAACGAAGTCTTTTCTTGAAAAAAAGATCTTTTTCTTAGAAAAAAATATATAAAATAGTTTCTTAACATAAAAAACACAGATGCAGACTGATTTCCACATTGAAAAAGATAGCCAAAATTGCCTTGCCAATAGAAAAGTGTGTAAGTGAGGGTCTTCAGTAACAGACTGTGATTTTTAAAAATGTATCTTCATTTTTTTGCTGTCTAACCAGGAATTCTTTTTGGTTGAGACCAGTCACCAGAAAGAGCTCAAAGCTTCTGTTCTCACTCGTTTGTGGGAAAGGTCTAGTCTGAAGACTTTCAGGGACTGCAGTCTTAGGGTTGGTCATGGTGTTCATTCATGTTCTCTGAGATTTCAGTGCTCTATCTTGAGAGAAAATTTATCCTTCTAATGAGCATTCTTGGAGTCACATGTATGGCCTTACATTTCCTACTATCCCATCCCTGGATGTATCCAACTCCAACGGAACATCATGGTTTCCCACGACATACTTTGTGTATCTGCCTGGTAGTTTTCTGAGCTTGGACACCGGAGACCTGTTGGAAACATTGTGGCTTCTTCCATGTTCTGTTTGCCCAATCCTTGGCCTCCTCAGAGCTTTTGAATTTTCTAGGACTTGAGAACATTTGCTATTACAATAGCAAAATAAGGTTTTTTCGCCCCTTGCATCTAATTTCTTGCAGCAGTCAAACTGAAACACGAGCGTTACCTTCTGCCCCCACACTCCACGGGCACGCTCAACTTTATTAGGCAGGCTGCCCGCCCAGCTCAGGCCAGGGCGCTGGGTGCCAGGCCCAGGTAGAGAACAAGCATGGCTGAGAAAGCAAGGAAGAAGGAGTGGCAGAGATGCGGCCCCAGGCTGTCAGCCAGCGCCAGCTACCTCAGCAGCTCCAGAGTGGCCACAAGGCTGCAGTGTGTGGCCTGCAGGGCACTGGGTGGCATCTGGCTGCAGTGTGTCATCAGGGTGAAGGTGTTCGTTGTAACTAGGCCCCTCAGGACGTGCTTCAGACACGGACTCAGCAAGCCAGCCCCTCTCAGGACAGGGCTGGGGCCCGATCCGACCCTCTGCATGTCCAGGTGAAAGAGCGGACAGGCCAGAACCCACCCTCCCACCCCTGCCATTGGAACCAAACACTGGCCTTGGCAGGGATAGTAGTTGCTGGTGTCTGACAGGAAGAGCCTTACCTTCTAATGGTCTCTCTTCCTTTTGTGCATTTCGAGCGGAGTCTGCACATTTCAGCATCCTGTTAGCTTGTCCTCTCACTTCAGCCTTCTCCAAGGTCATTTGTTGGATCTGGTCCCTGCCTTTTTTTTTTTTTTTTCCTTTTTCATTATTTCAGATCTTATTAGAAAATCAAAATTTGCTTCTTAAAACTAATACTCTTTCTCCTAAAGATTATGTTTTGATTTCTTTTCAAAATCTGAATATAAGGCTATTAGGCTTGATTGGATACCTTCATTAACTCTGGTGAAAAGAGCCCAGATGATTTGGCAAAATATATACTATATGTCCTAGAATATGTTGACAAGCTGGCAAAAAGCTCAATAAGAAGCAGTAGTAAAAAAATGAGATCAGCAATCAATGAAATCAGAAACAAATACAACAAATTTAACAAAACTTTAAAGAAACCAACCAAGAAAATAAAAGAGAGGAACTGCGAATACTAATAACGGGAATGAAAGAAGGAACATCCTACAGGCCCTGAAGATATTAAAAAGCTAATTAGGAAATTTTAGAAACCACTTAATGCCCATAACTAAAACACAGATAAAATGTGACATATCAAAACTGTTGAATGCGGGAAAAGTGGTTTTTGAGTTACATCTATAATCTCAAATATTTACCTTAGAAAATTAAAGAGTGAAAGTTAATGAGGTAAGTATCTAATTTTATAAGTTAGGGGAAAGCTACAATAAAACCAAATAAGAGAAGAAAATAAATAAAGAAGATAATAAAAATTATTGCAACACAAAGCAGATATATAAAAGAGAGGCTTAACCAAGCCAAATATAATTCATGAATATAATTAATAATAGGGACAAACCATTGGCAAGACTAAACAAACAAAAAGAAGTACAAATAAATAATAAAAAGAATTAAAAGGAATTTTAAGGTGCCACATAATTTTTTTTATATAGAGGAAGAGGAAAAATAATTTTCTTCTCCTAACACAATTTAAAATTTGGAAGAAATCGGCACATTAAAAAAAAATGTACTAACCAAAGCTTCCATGAGAAGAAACAACACATTTAAATAATTCTATAAGCACTAAAGGAACTACATCAGTATTTAATATTTTTTTCACAGTAACATAATAAAAGAAACAAATGAATATTATCAAACATTCAAGGAACAAATAATTTTGGCTTTATAGCAACTATTTCAAATACAGTGGTTTCCCCTAATCTGTAAGAGATACCTTTAATACCCAGTGGATGCCTGAAACTAAGAATAGTACCCAAACACATACATACTGTTTTTTTTTCCTATACGTACATACTTATGATAAAGTTTAATTTACAAATTAGGCACAGAAAGAGATCAATAATAACAATTACTAAAATGGAACTATAACAATATACTATAATAAAAGTTATATGAATATGGTTTCTCTCTCTCTCTCTTTCAAAATATCTCATTGTACTGTGCTCACCCTTCCTCCTGTCATAATGATGATGTGAGACTGTAAGATGCCTCCGTGATGAGACAAAGTGAAGTGGATGATGCAGGCAGTGTGACATAGCTTGCATTAAGCTACTGTTGACTTAATGATGACATAGTGGGAGAAGATCATCTGCTTCTGGAAGGTGGTTGACCATAGGTAAACGAAACTGCCTCAAAGGGTCCGGGAGAACTACAACTTGCATAAGACATCAGCAAAGTCCTCACACGGAAAGCTGACAAGAACTATATGATGGGGAAAAATCTTACAGGGTTATCACACTCAATAACATGTATGTAAAAATCTTCAAATGTAAGCAACTTGAGTCTAGAAATAAATAAATCGATCTCATAAATCATGAACAAGTTTTGTGAGATGTAAAAGTGAACTCCAAAACTGATCTCCTTAGGCTTTACTCCCAAAGAGGAAGAAACTGGCCACTTTCAAAACTGACCTCCTGCCTGGTTTCTTGGCCAGCTACGTGGGGCCAGTCTGGCTGAGCCTCAAGACTAGCTCGTCAGCCATCCCACCCCCACTGTGATACTGTGATTTACAGTAAGGAATATACATTTGGTCTTTGTCCTTGTTTCTTGCACAGAGTTCCTAAAACCCTTGGAAATCCCTAAGTGATGAGGGCAATAATGGTTTCTTCTGTTATGTTAATGAGAACTTTTGGAGAGCACTTTAGGGCAGGTTGCCCAGGGAGATGGTGACTTCCAATTTCACTCCCTCCTCTCTGGAGAGGGGAGAGGAGCTGGAAGTTGAACCAATTGCCAAAGCCCAGTGATTTTCTCAATCGTGCCTTTAAATGAAGTTTCCACAAAACCCCAGAAAGACAAGGTTTAGAGAATTTCTGGGTTGGTGAACATATGGAGATTTGGGTCAGAGAAGCAACCTTGGAGAAGGTATAGAAACTTCAAGCCTTTCCCACATATCTTGTCCTAAGCATTTCTTCAATCTGGTGTTCACGTGAGTGTGGTAGACTGAGTAGTTGTGTGCCCCCTAAATTCATATATTGATGCTCTTGTCCCAGTGTGAGGGTATTGGAAGGTGGGGTCTTTCAGAAGCCATTAGGTTTAGTTTAGGTCACGAGTGTGAGGGTTTCATGTTGGATTAGTATCTTTATAAGAAGAGGAAGAGGTCAGGGCTTGCTTTTTCTCGACCATGTGAAAACACAGAGAAAGAAACCCTCTGTAAACCACAAAGAAGCTCTCCTCAGAACCTAACCATGCTGACACTCTGATCTCAGACTTGAAGCTTCCAGAACTGTGAGAAATACATTTCTGGTGTTTAACCACCCAATTCACAGTACTTTGTTCTGGCAGCTCGAACTGACCACAACACTGAAGAAACAAAAAGAAGGGGAAGTTTGACTCACCCTCCATTGGTAGGATGTGCTCCTTACCAATGTAATGAGTACCAATGTAATGACAGCTAGGCATAGTAGTAGTTCCTTCAACAAATGTTGACCAAACCTTGGATTGAACCACTGCTGAATTTCCCTTGATCCAGATTTGATGATTACATACTGCCTTTGGAACTAGGCATTTCAACGAATTTTCCACTTTAGCGGAGAACTAAACTAAGAGGAATAGAGAGTATTATCATGTGTTTTTTACTCTACTGAATGTTTTCATGCTTTGGGAGGAGGGGGATGGATATCTCTGACAATCTATTTCAAATTTAAAATAACCTTGGTGCAGGGGCGCCTGGGTGGCTCAGTGGGTTAAGCCTCTACCTTCGGCTCAGCAGGGAGACTGCTTCCTCCCTCTCTCACTCTGCCTGCCTCTCTGCCTACTTGTGATCTCTGTCTGTCAAATAAATAAATAAAATCTTTTAAAAAAATCTTTAAAATCTTTAAAAATCTTAAAAAAATAAACTGGATGCATTTTTTTACATTTTCAGGGTATTTTTTTTTTTTTTTGTCTTTTCTGAATGAGTTTCTCATTCATTCCTGTGATAGTCAAGGCATTCATTGGCACTTGGGGGGGTAGACTTAGATCTTCCCCAGATGCAATCTTTAAATTGTATCACCTGGTGATTGGCAGAGCCCCATGTTTCGTAGCCAATGAGAGTCACCATTCCTACCCTAGATCCTCTAGGACCCACAGAGAAATATCACATGTAACAGTTATCTATGCAAGTTCTGTAGCCAATTACATGAAAGAAATTTTTCTTCCCTTAAGCCCCATTTTGTACAAATAATATAATTATTTTATAACACAAATCCCATAACTAAACAACCTCAAATATAGCACGACCAAAGCAGATAACATTTGAATTTGAATATGCCATCTCTTTGGAATAGACCTAGCTCTACCACCTGTATATCTAAAACTGAAGTCCCAGACTTAGGCATTGTCACTGTTAAGAGCCCAAAGAATCCACTTACTCTATTCCTCACTTAAACTTACAATACAATAGAGTCCACAAGCAACTCAAGAAGTGAGTGTGTTGTCTATGCATATCATTGAAACCATTCATCTCACTGCACAATAAAACCCGAAACAAAACAATTTATAGCAGATGAACGGCCATTCAACTGCCAACAGAAGTGTGCAAAACCTGCAAAATAAAACAGGTTTATTTTACTGGCATGCTAAAGCTATCTTGCAGGTACTGTGCTGAAGAAAAGAATATATATGTATATATTAAGCACATATAAATTGTTTATCTAGGACATATGCACAAATGTACGCACATGTACACAAACATACGCACATGTACGCAAACATACACAGGCTTTGGAATAAAATAACAAAGATCACATGGTCTTATCTTCCTGCTGCTTTAATTATAAAACAATGTGTTGTTAGGCCTCATTTGTAAAATCTTTCTTTGATGCGTATTTTTGGGATTCCTGCCTATGGCACCGTGCTACCTGTACTCCAGGAGCTGACCACTGCTCTGCCCATGCAGCTTCAGGACAGCACAGAACAAACTCCTTAGTCTTCTGCGGCAAGCACTTACGATGCTACTGTGTCACATATGTTTCCAATTAATCTCCTGCCAGGCTATCTGAATGAACTACACAAGCACTGAAATGTTTTAAAGGCTTAACTAATTTGAAGCATAACCATAGGTTAAACACCGTTGAACTATCAAACACAAAATATATGTTTAACATAAACAAAGCATTTCACAGATACAAACGTGGCTAATAAGGTGCCGTAATAAGGAGAGGCAAATGCCTTTGTCTTACTTTGTCCTTATACCCAAAACATTATAGTGCCCATTTTTAAATACTAAAAATAAGGTACAAGGAGAATTTTCCATTTATTACAGTATAGACAAACAATCTGAATAATTCAGGCTGTGTTTACAGAGCACAAAGTGAGGTTCAGATTTCATAAATATTCATGATTAGTATGGGTAAGCGGTCCAGATAATTCAGAAGCCATCCTGTCCCTGAATGGTTCAATTTGCTGGAATAGAGGGAACCAATTTACCAGATAATTATGACATCTCCACCTCACCACGAAGTACAGAACCACGGAGGAGAAAATACTTCCTTATTTTTTAACTTAAAAAATTGTTTTTCATTTTGATTATGTGGGATTACATGGCATTGGTTAGAGAGGAAGGTATTCAAATTCCCGGACTCTACTGTAAACATGGTGTTTCTCTTTCCCTCCCTTTTCTTCTTCTGACTCTCTGCCCTTGATATGGACACTGTGTGGGAGAGACCAGCGCTTAGGTCTGAGCGCTCTGTGATTTCACCCAATTAGGTCATCGGGCACCTGGCGAAAATGTTACTCAGAAGGCACTAACACTCTCCACTGCAGGAAATGGTCTCCTTTACAAGGACATCCCAGAAAAATAGGTCAGCTTGTAACTTCAAGTCTAACTGAGAAGGGAATAACAGAGTGATACCTAAGATTTAGGCAAAAATTTTAAAACCCCTGTCCTTCTACTTATCCCTACTGCTGCTTCTTTTAACAAATCTCTTTCATAGCTAGGAAATCGCTACATCAGAGAAAGGACCAATGAAACAGTCAAGAAAAAAGTAGTTTAATCCAAATCCCCCCATTCCATCCATAAATACTTCACTGTTGAAGGCTAAAGACAAAGACTTTTTTAAAAAAATATAACCTTGGCACCACTGACATACCTAACAAGATCATCATATTTTAAAAACTTATTTAATGTTCAGCTCACATTCATATTTCTTAATGATGTTTTTTTTAAAGTTATTTTATTTTGTTTAAACTGGGATACATGCAAAGCTTGTCTTTATTTACTATTGTGATAGAAGTCTCTTAACTCATCACATATCTTCCTCTCTCCATTTCTTCATGCTATTGATTTGTCAAAGTCTCGGGTCCTTTGCCTCAGGTAGTTACCCACATGGAGAATTTGGCTGATGGCATCCTCATGGGCTTCTGGGCCATGTTTCTCTACCTTAGAATTTTTGTGTTAACTGGTTTTAGATTTAGGGAGTAGGTGAGATTTAGGTAAAATTTTTGACAAGAAAGCTTCATAAAGGGCACCGCATATTTCCTGTACAGTATCAGGACACACATAATGTACAGTTGTCCCACTTGTGGTACTGCTAAAATTGGGCTGGCTATTGTCAGCCTGGTCTGTCCATTTCAACATTCCTCATTAGACTTTCAAATGAGAGTTTTAGGGGCACCTGGGTGGCTCAGTGAGTTAAAGCCTCTGCCTTCGGCTCAGGTCCTGATCTCAGGGTCCTGGGATCGAGCCCCACATGGGGCTCTCTGCTCAGCGGGGAGCCTGCTTCCCTTCCTCTCTCTCTCTGCCTGCCTCTCTCCTTACTTGTGATCTCTGTCTGTCAAATAAATAAATTAAAAAAAAATAAGAGTTTTAGTAGTCATTGATTATTACTGACTTAATATATTATTTCATTGGAAGTTGCAAAATGATGCATGTCTGATTTTATCATTCCTTCTGTTTTTTATGAACTAGAATTCTTTAATATAGAAGAATCTTCTTTTATCAGCTCTTTGTTTATCCTAAAATATAGCTCACACCAGAAAATTGGTATAAATGCTCAGTTCTTCCTCCTACCCCAACTTCTTTTTTTAAAAATACTTTTTAGAATAATGAGTTGGTACCCTAGCAACCTCTAGTGGTGATCAATAAGGATTTAAACATTTGTTTGTTTGTTTAAAAAGTAATAATAATAAATTTTAAAAGTTTTAAAAATTGTTTTAGTTAGCTATAAACTCGGACTTCTAAAATACTTGAGAAACAAACTGAGGGTTTTGGAGGGAAGGTGGGGGGGGTTGGGTGAGCCTGGTGATGGGTATTAAGGAGGGCACGTATTGCATGGAGCACTGGGTGTGGTGCATAAACAATGAATTTTGGAACACTGAAAAAAAATAAAATACAATAAAATACTTGATATATTTTAACCATTGCAATTCATTATTTTATTTGATCTGCATTTATCAAATCTATGGCTAGTGGGAGCCCTTCAAGAAGGTTTCTCTCTCTGTGGTATGTCCCCAGTAGCATAATATCTTTCTCCCTTTCTGACATAACAACCTGTTCCACGTGTACTTATCTTTCCTTTCCCAAACCTGGAATCAGAGATTTCTCCTAGAATCCTTCATCATGTTATGGAAAATAGTATTTAGAGACCATGCTGTGTGCTACTCTTTTGAATTTGTCTTCCGTTTTGGTAGCAGTCAATACTGGCAGAATTGGTTTGAGGCCCTTCATGTGTGTATATGATGTCCTCAGAACTGGGCATATCCAAGAAATTTGGGACAATTGTCCTGACAGTTTAGAGGTCAATCTAAGAACAGGATTTTGTCTATATAACTAATGTACTTCTTGTTCCGTTTTCAAGAGTTATTCTACATGTACAGAATGAACAACAATGATAAAACCAGAAGAAATATATATATGTAATTATATACATATACATAAGTTCTCTTGTTTGAATCTTTTGTTTTCTGCAGATGGCATACAAAAGAAAAAAAAAACACCTAAGGATAAAGTGATTTTGTCCTAAATCAGCAAGGGTTTCCCAATAAATAAACATTTGATACAACTTATGTTTTATTAGCTTAGGATAACTTTTGACCACAGAAAATGGGTTTACAGTAGAAACTCAATTCTTGATGCAGTAGTTGATAGGTCAATATCTATGGCACAATATTTTGGTGATTGGCTATTGTTTATTACTATTATTATTATTCCCACTGATTCTCGTGGCTGAAAAAAAAAAAAAAAAAAAAAAAAAGCACTTGTAATGTAATTAAGCAGCTCTGGGAAGCCAAACTGTCTCTTAGAAATCCCTTGATCTTAGCAGATCAAGGTACATGACAAAATGCTGGTAGATGTTTATTCATAGCCATTTCAAATGCTCACATGTTGCTCCATTCTCTTTTCTGATCTACTAGAGCACTTGCTCTGGGTAAGACATAATCAGTCAGTAAGAAAACTCCTGGCAACAGAAAAAAAAGAACCAAAGTTCTGTTCTCTTCTCTTACCCAATTTCCAAGGACAAATGAGAACATGTGATGTGTAACAAACTGGTAACTGGTGCATAGTGACTGCAAAGTTCTTTTCAGTCAAAGATGATGCAAAGGTGAACCTGACCCATTTACCTGTGGAATTCGATGGTTCAAATGGAACACAAAGCACATTTGTACGATTTTGCCACCTATCAAGATGACAGCTTCATAGCAGTTATTTCCTTCAAATTAAACATAGTTTTAAAAATGTCTTTGAATTGTGTTTAGTTTGTCTAAACCTTTACTTTGGTTTAAGACTTAACATTTTTAGTATTTCTCCAAATTTCCACAAATATTATAAAACCCCTAAGATTATAGAAGTATTCTACTTTTTTTCCCTATATTCTTCTTCATTAGCATTAGGATATCTCCTAACAAATTTATCTGTCAGTCATATACCTGACTTCATTCCACGATTCTTTAGATTTTATTTTTCTTTGTTATACTTAAAGTCTCTAGTCTTGTTCAATAAAATAACTAGGATCTTATTCATTTTAAAAATAATTCTATAGGGCTACAGCATCACATTTGAGTAATGAGATTTACATTTTTATATTCTTTCAAAGGAAAAGAAGAAAAATGTTAAATTATTAAATCTTTTGTCAAATGCTTTAAAATTCTCTTTTTTATTTGCCAGATATTTTTAATTGAAGCTGTTTCTTGGAAAATGAATTCCTTATAAAAAAAAAACTTTGAATTCTCCTTTTATCTATACATTAAACAGCTTATACATCTTTTATTCCTTTAATTTTAAATGCCAATATTTTACCTCTCAGTGCTTTCTATATAGAAGATCCACAACAAGAACAATGCTTATTCTGCAATTCTTTATATAAAGGTGAATAACTATTCAAAAATGATTACAAGCTGATGATCAAAGTCTACTATATGCTGTTGTGCTACAAAGTGGATAATGAGATATTTTGGCAGGATATGCATGACCCATTCTCTTTGCAATCAAGATGATATAAGAAAGACACAGAAATGTGTAATTTGTCATAATAAGAACCAGCATATATGATAAAGCAATACCCTTGAATATTGACAAACCCATGTTCTAGCCTAATGAAGAGAACTCAGCTCTTAGACCACAAGGTTGACCATCTAACTTCTGGAAGGAACCAGGAAGTATGTCTTCTCATTGATTTATGTTATTTTCTCATATAGTTCTTACCTTGCTTATTTGCTAGAAAAACAAATCGAAATCACATTAATTTGGAATATTATTTTCATCAATCTTTGAACCCACACCAAAATTTATTGTACAGTCTCGTTTACATATAGTGAAATATTATATAGTGAACAACATTTAACAATTCCTTTGTTCTCAAATATGTAGGAAATTGAGATTACCATCTTCTTTGGGGTGTGGAAAACCTAGTGTGAGTTGGCTTTGCGGGTGTACATTCACACACGTATGGCTCTTTCATATTTGTAACTCCCTTCTCTAAAAATGAGAAATGCAGCTTCCTCAATAGCTGCACATATTTTCCCCAATAGGTGTACATATTGTACATATTTTCTCAATATCCATGATTGTAGTCAATCTCCTGACCCCAGCAGACCTGTAGTTCTATTGAATAATCCTCCTCTGAAAGACATTGGTTAATAAAGAGGAGGAGTGAAACAGCATTGGCTCTGTGCTTACTATGTGCTGGTTATGAATCTACATATATTTATGTAAATAATCTCCATTTTATTCCTCAAAATACCTATCAAAGTAGATATTACTATGCCCGTATCTGTGGGTCAGTAAACTGAGGCTTCAATAATCATAATACTGGTCAATTATTACTGAGCATTCACTATGCAACAAATGCTATGCTAAATGTACCTAAATCCTTACAATTCTAGGAAGGAGCTGTTATTATTATACTCATTTTATTTATTTATTTTAAAGATTTTATTTATTTACTCAGAGAGAACATTTGGCGGGGGAGGGGCAGGGGGAGGTGAGAGAGAATCTCAAGCAGACTCCATGCTAATTGCGGAGCCTGAAGAAGTGCTCAATCTCACGACTTAAGATCATGACCTGAGTCAAAATCAAGAGTTGCTCCCTTAACCAACTGAGACATCCAGGCACCCTTATTATACTCATTTTAAAGGTAAAGAAACTGTGGCTTATATACATTTAGTAACTTTCCTAAGTTAAGCTTTGGGATGTGCAATGTCTTACTTCAAAAGCTTCATTCTAGAGTTAATATTCCAAGAGGCTCAGAGTCTTCAGGGTTGTGTGTAAATTGGAAGGGAAAAAATCCATTTTCTACTTTAAGTTTTCCATTATTAATAATGTAGCAGGATTAAGGAGGATTGAGAGTCTTTTCCTGCTGCCTTTGAAGAGATCAGGGGAGCTACAGTGTAGGAAGGCCTTCTCCCACTAGGCATTAGGATCAGTGCTTTAAATGTCCTTATTCACTCTTTCCCACATGAGACAGATAGCATGATCCCATTTTACAGCAAAAGAAGCTGGGCATTGGAATGGTTAAAAAATAGTGGCCCAAGGTTTCCCAGTTAACAAGGGGCAGTCTGAGATTCAGAGGCAAAACATGCTTGCAGCTGTAGTAGGATGACATGATTTGGGATAAGCACAAATCACAAGGATTTGGAGGAATTTCATGAGTACAGGAGCCTCCTGAGTCTCAAGCACTGTACCAGCCCTTTCCTTGCTGTCAGACTTCCCTAAGCTGCCATACGTGTCAGTCTTTTCTGCCTTTACAGCTCTGGGAACCACTTAAATAGACAGCCCCACTAATAACAAAATCCCACATTGCTCTAAGCAGCCAACATGGTGCTAGTGCCCATTTCTCCCCCCTCACTCTCAGAATCACTGAATCTACTTCTTATTTAGCTCCTTCTTCACCTTAGTAACATCTCAGTTTCAAACTAGTTTCCCTATAAATGTGATTCTGTTGTGGGTTATACCCTAGTGGGCATCCTGGACCTGCTGGACAAGAAGGTTACACTTTACCCAGTTTCCTCTGACCCTTAGAAAACCCACACACAAGATATATACTCTGTCTGACTCTTCCTTTTCTGCTGAGAGGTTAAAATTATAATGCCTAAATCACGTGCAGAGATAAAGTCTATAATTATGACAAAGCACTTTGAAAAATGGTAAAATACCAAACACATCTTACTTATTATCATGAATAACACCGATTACATGTGCATACTGCTAGAAACAAGAATAGTAACAGGTATGGAATGTACCAATAAGTGTCAGAGAAAGGCAACTACTATTTGCTGAGTGGTTCCTATACCAGGGGTTTCCATATTCTGAAGATGTAGAGAAACGTCCAATAAGAGTCTTCAGGAAGAGTCAAGTTAAGAAAAGATTGCAGTGCAGAAAGTAAGCTCTAACAGATACAAACAAATGATGGAACTAGCCTTAGCTGAGATAGGTCCTCCTTCCACTCCCTGTGTCCACACAGGACCACAGCCTAGCTTTCAGTAGCCACATACACATACACACACATAATACAGTCACTACCCACTCCCTGCATCCAAGGCATTTGCTTCAAAGGTGAGAGAGGACCTATTCTAACCAAACCAGTTAGAATCCCTTCCTTGAAACTTGGCTTTTGATTTTTGTAGGTCTACTCATTGTAAGTTCATATTCAGAAGAACTACTGATTTGCCACTCCAGAAGTCTTCTCTGCCCCCAAACCCCTCTCATGGTTTATAGTAGCCCCCAAGGAAGGTTTATGTGTGGTTAGGTGTACTCTTGCAACTCTGCATAGTCCCTGTTGTTGGAGCTGCTGTCAGGAAGGTCACCCCGGAGAGCTCACTGCTATCTCTGCATCCAGATATCCTGCTTCCGCTTTGGGGGCACAGTGCCCTATGGTCCTCAAAGCTTTATATCCTTATATTACACAACATGCCTCATGCCCTCCAAGCCTCACTAACCCAAAGCAATCCTGAATTCTGAATAAATTGGGGAAATGCCCCTTTTCCATAAAGGCTGGATATAATTCCTAGATGTGGGTAGTTCTTGTGAATACTGATTGTTGTGTAACAAATCATCTACAAGCTTAGTGACTTAAAACAATAACTATCATTTCTTAAGATTCTATGTGTCAGGAGTGAAGGCAGGACAGATGCCTTAATTGGCAGGGTTTTTTTGCTCCTTGTGATGCTGGCTGGGACCACTTATGTGAATTCATTTAGTTGGAAGTAGAATGTTGAAGATGGTCTTTTTATTCTCCAAGCCTCCTACCAAGTGACCTCTACTTAGTGCTGTAGTTGATTGGGCTTTCTCACAACATTGTGGCTGGTGCCCAAGCCAGAGTTTTTCAAGAAGATTTCAGAAACTGACATACCTCTTATGGACTGGATTTAGAAGTCCCGAATATATCTTCCACCACAGTCAATTGGTCAGAGAAGGTCACATGGCCAGCTCAGTTTCAAAGGAGGGGAGGAAAGCTCCATTTCTTAAATGTGAGGATTGTCACATGCATTTAGGAGGGAAAGAATGGTTGGCAGCTATTTAAGGAGACCACTGCTATAATAAATAGACACCATGCTGACTTCCCTACCCCCTTTCCTTCCTCTCACCTCCCATGGAGGACGTAAACAAGTCTTTCTTTCCACAAGTCCTTTTTCCCCATGAACATCCATATATTTAAGAGATTGGCAGTGCATGTGTATTCAATGCAGACACCACTGATGTAGTGATGTTACAAACTACCACGTGTGGCAAACTACTACCAATCTGAGCTCTGGCTCAACAGATAAGTAATCTACATGTCTCATTTTATTTAAGTTTCTTAAACTCAGTTATGAGCATATTATTCTCCCTATTTTATATGCAAGGACACAGACACGGCCAGATAACATTCCCCAAGTCACACAACTGATAAATAAGTGAGCTCACCCATTGTCCATCTAAACCCCACCATTTTAATGACATTGCACTTTGCTGTCTCTCTTCAGGCTCTTTGGAATAATTTAAAAAATGGTTCTTACTTCATTCATGAAATGTTTGTTGATTTTTTTTTTAAAAAGGAAATTTTCTGTTCATATATTTTTAGGGCAGCTCTTTTTGAGTAATTGTCAAGCACTGTGAATCTGTGAATCTGTGGCTTTAACCCTATCTATAGAAAAATTATTAAAGAACAATCAAAACTTTATAATCAAATGATCACCTATAGTCACTTTTATACCATTTACAATGTTGGAATATTGATTTTTATGAACATATTGCTATATGGACAGACTTCAGCTAAGCAGTATAAACAAAATGCATGGTTTAGCATCAAAATTTACTCATGGAGAGCCGAAAATGGCCTTAGGATCCTGGCAGGCACTGGGGAAATATAAAAGACATATAGTTTTTTTGCCCATTAGAAGTTTATAACATAATTTAAATAGACTAGACATTCCCATGAAACAGTTGAGTGAGAAGTTATGATTGTGAAAATTAAGTGAGATAAAAATGTAAAAATGCCACAACAACAAACCCTGAGCTTACAGGGCTTACATCACCCAGTGATGGCTGGGTTGGAAGACATGAGAGGAACTTTGGGCTGGAACTTTTAGAAGAGGAAGAGATGTGCAAAAGAAACGGAGAAGAGAAGAAGAAAAACCCCAAACAGAGCCGGCAACTCATACAAATCTTTGAATCAACACTTTTATTGAAAAAAGTAATATGGAAGGAGGCAGGGGGAGGAAGCTGTCTAATACTTGCCAGTGTGTGTGGAAAAGTCTTTGAACTTCATAGACTGCTATTAACATGGCAGACTTGGCAGATGAAACCACATGTGAAAAATAGCCCAAATTCAAACAGTGAGACAAACTATGGGGCATTGTGTATTTTGGAGGTCTCTGAACCTTCCAAGTGATATCAAAGAGCTTGTTATCAGCTCTTTCTTTACATTAAAGCACATTTGGGGAGGCAACAAAGGAATGGGGGGGTGGAGTGTCCAAGTTTATACTACTACCATCACTCTTTACCTTAATGCATTTCTGGCTCTAGAAGTTCCTCCCAGCAATGAATTTGGCACGATTTTGAGTAATTTATAGGTGGAGCTTTTAGGATCTGAATTTTTGAATCAGGTGCTGGTGGCAGGGCAGTAGTACAGATCAGTAATACATTTTATATCACTTTAGTAAATAATATGCTAATATTTTTGCAAATAGTGGTGTGGAGATAATGTTGCAACTTAGTAGGAACTAGTTGGAAATCAAAACTGTAGAAATTAGTTTCCTCATCTGTAAAATGAAGTGGTTGGAGAAGGTGATCGCCAAGGTCCCTTCTTGCTTTATTATGATGCTAAGATTCTTAGATTCTATTCTGTATATAAACAAGATCATTAATTTGAAGTCATGGTATTTATTTTAAAACATGTATTTTCACACATGCACATTTAAGATTTTTTTTCAGGTTCCTGTCATTTGTATTATGCTATTTCCTGAGTACAATTATTGTTATGGCTTAACATTGGAATAATTTCAGTTTACCAAATGCTCTAGACTCTCTCATGATTAAATATGGTATATCAACATAAGATGGATTATTATTTCCTGTGATTACTTTGGATGAATGAACAATGCAGCACACATATTCTTAATCAGAATATAGACTTCACTAAATGGTTTTGACATCTTACTTCACCCTAATCCTGTAGATATTCTGAATTAATAACTGCAATAAACATGGTCAACCCATTATATGGGTCAGTTACAAATGTAATGAATATATTGTAAAGCACATTCTAATGTTAAGATCTCAGTTCTCATCTGATTGGTATTCTCTTTCTCCTCTTTCCTGAAGTGAAGGAGATTTTAAATCCACTACCTAATACATATAATCAGAAAATCAGAATTTAAATATGTTGTCCAGCATTTAATTTTATGTATTTCCATAGTAATTTTCTTTCATTCTATGATTCCATAACAATAAGTAAAACACATTAAAAAACCAATAAGTATGATAAAATGTCAATTCTTTATATAGAAGAAAACTAAAAATTGTTGGAGAGAGAATAAATGCTTTTCACCATCTGCCCTCAAGCAGGACTTTAAGCATCATTTTCTCCCCTTTCCTCCACATTTCTCACTATGGCTTAACCACAATGGATGTTCTTTGTGTGCAGTTTAAAATTGTACTTTTAATGATGTTCGGTCTCCATCTTTCTAAGGTATTTCCTTTTTTTTGATGCTGTTGTACTTTATTTACATGCCTATGATAGCACTTACTGTTATTCAACACATTATAGCTAATTGGTAGCCAGTGCTTGATGCAGTCACAGGGACAGTCCTATTCAGTATTTCTCAGACTTTCCGCCAGATAACCAGCATGGACTCTCCATCATCCTCCAACACATCCAACTATTCTGGGGACCTCCAGAGTGATGGCCCATGTGTTATTATGGACACAGTCTTTATAGTTTTTGTATAAATGGAGGCACTGTTTTTTGATTTGTTACTCTGAATGACATCCTACCATTTGCTACCAAAGTAATTTTATCTAGAATGAAAAAATCATAATTTAACATCATCTATATTTAAAAATCAAATTTTGGAACACCTGTAGAGAATAGCCACAATTCTTAGTACAACATTTAGGGCTCTCCATAACCTGGCCTGTACTTAATTTTTAAATTTTATTTCTGGCTTTTACCAACCTTGAAATATATGCTCTAGAACACCTATCTATTTTTATCTTCTCCCACATAGCATCTGCTTCCATCTTTTGTGTCATTATTTACATTGTTTTCAGTACCCGAAATGCCCTTTCTATTCTTCTTCAACTGCTTCCTTTCTTTCTGATTCTTTAAATTTTAGCACATAGAAAACTGCCTCCAGGAAGCCTTATATGAGCTCAAGGACTCTTTTGTGTGCTAAATACATAACAACAACAACAACAACAGGAGATAATATTTATTGGGCATTTAGTTTGAGGCATTCTTCTAAACGCTATACTTGGATTATTTCATCTAAACTTGATAACAGCTCTATCAGGTAAATATTGCTATTATTCCCTAATAAGTGGAAGGGACATAACAGCCTATTTTCATCCTGAAATGGCCCTAATCATATTTTAATAAAATGACCAATGTATGTGTCTATCTTGTCCACCTCATCTTCTTCCTCAATTGAATTGCACACTGGTGAGAAATATAGTACTTGAATTCAGGAAAAAGCTCAAGACAGGGACATAAATTTAAGAACTGTGTATTGTAGTTGGTGATGGAAGCTAAGGATTTATTGAGATCACCCAACTAAAGCTTTTAGAGTGAAAAGTTAAAGAATTGAAGATGGCATAATGGAAATTTAAGAGGTTTTCAGAGAAGCAGAAACCAATCACAGGAAAGAAGAAAGAAAAGACAGAGTTAGGGCTGAGGAGAAATGTCACAAGTTTCAGAGAGGACAATTACAATAAAACAAGAACAACCAGCACAGAAAAAGGCTATAGAAATGTCAGTAATACACGGACTAAAAGAAACAATTGAAGAGAAGGAAGAATACAATCATATATAAGTAATTATTTTTGAAGCTATAGAGAAAAGTAAAGTAGTTGAAGGAGAGAGGGGTAATGGAAGTGAGGACTATTATTATTTGTTTTTTTTTAAACAGGGTAGCCTCGATCAAAAGGTGACATTTACAAAAAGTCTTGAAGGAGAAAAGGAGCTAGCTGGAGCAAGAGCACTCCAGACTGTCCGAATAGCAACTATAAAGGACCTGTGGTGGAAGGGCAACTAAGATGTATCCTGCCTCTTTCTGGGTCTTGTGAATCTGAAGTGCCTTTTCAAAGCCTCTCTGTTGTACCAGATTTCAGTTGACCTAACTGTGATCCTCTGATATGCAAAAGACTCTTAATTTAACTAATCTTTACTTTGTCAGGTTCCCGAGTAACACAACCTCTGCCTCCAGAAGGGCAGGACCCAAGCAAGCCTGTAGTCTCCTCAGCATGTGCAGGATGGGGGCAGGAGCCGAAGGGAGGTGGGTAATGGTTGACATATTTTCTGAGGTCTAGTAGTCTAATGAGAGAAGAACCTACACTTGGTCCCAATTCCCAGCTTATTCAAGGCTAAGAACACACAAATCAAAGAGGTTGTTACATGTGTCCTGGGTAGGGTCTAGGGTTTGGAAATATTTTCTGGAAGAGACCGAGAACACTCTGCTACTTGCCTAAGTGTGAGGTGATTACGCAGAAGGCTAAAGCCTGGAACTCACTGTTGATAATGCAAAGACTGTACAAATGCAGCAGAATTGCCATTTTACCCTATTCTGTTTCTGGAATCTTCAGTATAAAGTGATGCTAGAAGGAGAGCCAAGTACCAGTGAGTTTGTTATAGTTTGGATAGTTATTCTGCAAACTGCATTGGAGTAAAGGGACCATTGTTTTGTCCTGCCTCAATGCAAATCCAAAAAGGATTCTTTCTCTAAGAACTGATCCTTTTCAGAGAAGACGTTCCAGAATCTGTATGATACCTTCTCTCTTTAGAAAGACTGTTCTGGATCAGGTTCTGAAATAGGACCTGAATGGAACCAGAATACAAGCTCTAGATGAAGAGGATGCGTTCTTTTACAACTTTAAGCCTCTTAAAGGGAATCTGCCCTTGGACAATGAGAACACAGGGGAAAATGGAGCAAAGGAAAATTTTGTTATGCAAAAGAGAGGTTTCCCCAATTGACATCTGGCTATGTATTTAGTATTTTTATGCTCCATAACTGAATGTTCAGTCTTAGGATAAAAGGTTTTATAGGAATTTTAGAGCATCTGAAAATGAAACTTAAATTTATATCACTTTTTCTCACAATTCTTTTCTCTCACAAAGGATGTGAGTTCATACTTTAATGTTATTACCTATACTATTCTGGAAAATATCTGTATTGACTTTCTATTGTATTAAATTTCATTAATTATGAAATTTCTCAAGTGTCTTATGTCTACAATATTGCTGTAATGAATAAATTACATCATTACAAAGTTCAATTTAAGAAACAAATGGACAGGTAATAATTCATACTTTTTATATCATTAGGTAACTGGCACATTGCAAATTACAGATATGCCCTCTAAAAAAAATCAAGATGCAACACACAATAGATCTAAAGGAGGGGTATTTGACACATTTATGGTGTGAAGTGGTTTACCATAGTGTTTCGTGTGTTGGAAGAGCTGGTAGACAGGTTTTTTGGTTTTTTTTTTAAGTTTTTATTTAAATCCAAGTGAATTGACATATAGTATAACATTAGTTGCTGGTGTGCAATACAGTGAGTCAACACTTTCATATAACACCCTGTGCTCATCACAATAAGTGCACTCCTTAATCCCCCTCACCTATTTCACCCATCCATCCTGGTAAACATCAGTTTGTTCTCTGTAGTCTTTTTCTTGGTTTGTATTTCTCTGACTGACTTATTTAACTTAGCATAATATTCTCTAGCTTCACCCACATCATTGCAAATGGCAAGACTTCATCCTTTCTTATGACTGAGTAGTATTCCATTGTATGTATATACCACATCTTGTTTATCCACTCATCAGCTGATGGACATTTGGACTGTTTCCATCATTTGGCTATTGTAGACATTGCTGCTATAAACATCAGGGTGCATGAATCCCTTGTATATTACAATTACAGTTGGAACCTTAAGATCCAAATTAAGGTGGTATTGTTGTTTTTAATAGCTCACACTGCTTTGCCTTTTTAATTGGATATTTGTGAATATTCCAGTATTTTTCTATCAAAGCAGAAAAATGACTTTTAAAAAAACATTAGATAGGTGTGAGTGAGAGAGGCAGGCAGGCAAAGATTGGAGCCAATACAAGGAAAGTGATAGAGTGAGGTGGCCTCCTGCAGGGCTCAGGAGACCCAGCTTCCAAGAGAGGGCCAGCTACATAAGGCAGCAGCTTGGGAACCAATGTCTTTCAGAGGAGGATTATTCAATAGAACTACAGGTCTGCTGGGGTCAGGAGATTGACTACAATCATGGATATTGAGAAAATATGTACAATATGTACACCTATTGGGGAAAATATGTGCAGCTATTGAGGAAGCTGCATTTCTCATTTTTAGAGAAGGGAGTTACAAATATGAAAACAGAAAACTAACATGAACTCTATGGTGTTAGGTTAGTGGAGGTATTGGTATGCAGTGATGTTTTCAATATACAGAGGTAGACATAGAAAAAACATCAATAAGATTTTGTGCATGTGTGTGTATGTACATATATACATTGCCTGACTTTGTGCACTGAATGGACCTGAGAAAACCCTAGTAAAACCCTAGTGGCAAAGAGCAGTCATGGTACCCAGATCTTGGTTTCTAAACACAATTCTTCAATGAGGGAACTATGGTCCTTGGAAAAATGCCTGAATCCAGAGCAGGGCAGAAAATGTATAAGATATCCTTAACATCTTTCTGCTAAAGGAAGTAAAAAAAGTAATTGAAGAATGATGATGGTATTTCTAAAGCTTTCAAGGACTTCCACTGGACAAATATGGGACAATTTAAGCATCAAAATTAATAATAATAGTAACGGGTCCTATTTCATCAAGTAAAAAAATCCATGATTTCACACTAAGGTAAATAGGCAGATAAAGAACAAATAAATTAGGAAAAATTAAAATTCTTTCTTATAGTAGAATACCACCCAAAAATATGGAAGGAAATGATGGAATTAGAAAATGACCATCTGGCTAAAACTAGTGTGTGAGATTTGGATGAAGAATGACATATTTACTATAATTGCCTCCTCACACAGTACTTGTCACCAATAGAAAAATAGTAACTTGTTCAATGGAGAAACTAGGCAGAACCCATTCTACTCAAGTGATCAAAATTAGCATCACCAGTGATGGGACAGATGGACATTGTGTATCACCTGATGGACTGCAAGGAAGATAACAGTGGATAACTTCTGTCATGTCTCTTCTTATCATGAGGAAAAGCCCCATGAACCAAGTTGAGAGACACTGATGTTCCATTCTTTGCTTCTGATGTGTCTAAATATGTGGATTTTTACAAATGTATTCACCCTGCTTGGGATTCATTAACGTTTTTAAACCTAACATAGGTGTCTTTCTTTAATTTTGGAAAATTCTCAGTCACTACTATTTTAAATTATTGCCTCAGCTCCTTTTTTTTTTAATGTTCCTTCACTTATTACATCTTCATTGAGATATAATTTATATACCATAAAGTTCATCCATTTGAAGTGTTTAATTCAGTGGTTCCTAACATATTACAGAGTTAGGCATCCATAACATAACTCATTTTGAACTTTTTCAACACACAAAAAGAAAGTTTGTACCTGTTAGTGGCATTCTCTATCCCCTTCACTCCACTCTCCACTTCCCCTCAGCCCAAGGCAATAAATCATCTAGTTTCTGTCTCTGCAGATTTTCCTTTTCTGAACATTTCATATAAATGGTATCATATAATATATGAGCCTCTGTGAACTGCTTCTTTCAGTTGCTATAATGCTCACACTGTTCCTCCATACTGTAGCATGTATCTGTACTTGGAATGTAAGATGTACTTGGAATGTACTTGGAATCTGTAAGATTCCATTGTATAGTTATATCACATTTTATTTACCCATTGATTAGTTGATAGACTTCTGGGTTGTCTTATTTGGCTACTGTGAGTAATGCTGCTGTGGACATTTGGGCACAAATTTTTGTGTGGGCTCATTTTGTGTTTTCACTTCTCTTAAGTAAGATATCTGGGAGTAGAATTGTTGGATGACACAATAAATCTAGATTTAACATTCGAAGAACTTCCATCTGGTTTCCAAAGTTTTGCCGCCATGGCAATTTTTCTACTAATGCCATGACATACATGCTAGTTTTGTCATTTGTTGGGATTTTTATCACTCTTTCACAGTATTGCCCTACTGAAAGACTGACTGAATCCTCATTATACTCAGACCTTCCACAACAAATATGTTCATTGAGCCTCTCCCACCTTATTACACATTTATGCAGGGAAGAGTTTTGTCTATGGTTGCAACCTTAGAGCTCTTTGTATCTGCTTTCTTCTTGTAAGGATATATTAATCTTTCAGTTCTTTTTTTTTTTTTTTATTTTTTATTTTAATAAACATATAATGTATTTTTATCCCCAGGGGTACAGGTCTGTGAATCATCTGGTTTACACATTTCACAGCACTCATCATAGCCCATACCCTCCCCAATGTCCATTTCCCCACCACCCTCTCCCGTCCCCCTTCCCCCCCGCAACCCTCAGTCTGTTTCTTGAGATTGAGTCTTTTATGGTTTGTCTCCCTCCCAATCCCATCTTTTCATTTTTTCTTTTCCTACCTCCCCCCAAACCCCCCCACCTTGCATCTCCCCTTCCTCATTACCCTCTAGTTCCATCCACGTCGTCGCAAATGGCAAGATTTCATGTCTTTTGATGGCTGCATAGTATTCCATTGTGTATATATACCACATCTTCTTTATCCATTCATCTGTTGATGGACATCTAGGCGCTTTCCACAGTTTGGCTATTGTGGACATTGCTGCTATAAACATTTGGGTGCACGTGCCCCTTCGGAGCACCACGTTTGTATCTTTAGGATATATACCCAGGAGTGCAATTGCTGGGTCGTAGGGTAGCTCTATTTTCAGTTTTTTGAGGAACCTCCACACTGTTTTCCAGAGTGGTTGCACCAGCTTGCATTCCCACCAACAGTGTAGGAGGGTTCCCCTCTCTCCGCATCCTCGCCAGCATCTGTCATTTCTTGACTTGTTAATTTTAGCCATTCTGACTGGTGTGAGGTGGTATCTCATTGTGGTTTTGATTTGTATTTCCCTGATGCCGAGTGATGTGGAGCATTTTTTCATGTGTCTGTTGGCCATCTGGATGTCTTCCTTGCAGAAATGTCTGTTCATGTCCTCTGCCCATTTCTTGACTGGATTATTTGTTCTTTGGGTATTGAGTTTGATAAGCTCTTTATAGATTTTGGATACGAGCCCTTTATCTGATAGGTCGTTTGCAAATATCTTCTCCCATTCTGTCAGTTGTCTTTTGGTTTTGTTCACTGTTTCCTTTGCTGTGCAAAAGCTTTTGATCTTGATGAAATCCCAATAGTTCATTTTTGCCCTTGCTTCTGTTGCCTTTGGCGATGTTCCTAGGAAGAAGTTGCTGCGGTTGAGGTCAAAGAGGTTGCTGCCTGCATTGTCCTCAAGGATTTTGATAGATTCCTTTCGCACATTGAGGTCCTTCATCCACTTTGAGTCTATTTTCGTGTGTGGTGTAAGGAAATAGTCCAATTTCATTTTTCTGCATGTGGCTGTCCAATTTTCCCAGCACCATTTGTTGAAGAGGCTGTCTTTTTTCCATTGGATATTCTTTCCTGCTTTGTCGAAGACCATAGAGTTGAGGGTCTATTTCTGGGCTCTCTATTCTGTTCCATTGATCTATATGTCTGTTTTTGTGCCAGTACCATACTGTCTTGATGATGACAGCTTTGTAATAGAGCTTGAAGTCTGGAATTGTGATGCCACCGACTTTGGCTTTCTTTTTCAATATTCCTTTGGCTATTCGAGGTCTTTTCTGGTTCCATATAAATTTTAGGATTATTTGTTCTATTTCTTTAAAAAAAAAGGATGGGATTTTGATAGGGATTGCATTAAATGTGTAGATTGCTTTAGGTAGAATAGACATTTTCACAATATTTGTTCTTCCAATCCATGAGCATGGAATATTTTTCCATTTCTTTGTGTCTTCCTCAATTTCTTTCATGAGTACTTTATAGTTTTCTGAGTATAGATTCTTTGCCTCTTTGGTTAGATTTATTCCTAGGTATCTTATGGTTTTGGGTGCGATTGTAAATGGGACTGACTCCTCAATTTCTCTTTCTTCTGTCTTGTTGTTAGTGTAAAGAAATGCGACTGATTTCTGTGCATTGACTTTATATCCTGACACTTTACTGAATTCCTGTATAAGTTCTAGCAGTTTTGGAGTGGAGCCTTTTGGGTTTTCCACATATAGTATCATATCATCTGCAAAGAGTGATAGTTTGACTTCTTCTTTGCCGATTTGGATGCCTTTAATTTCTTTTTGTTGTCTGATTGCTGCGGCTAGGACTTCTAGTACTATATTGAACAGCAGTGGTGATAACGGACATCCCTGCCGTGTTCCTGACCTTAGCGGAAAAGCTTTCAGTTTTTCTCCATTGAGAATGATATTTGCGGTGGGTTTTTCATAGATGGCTTTGATAATGTTGAGGTATGTGCCTTCTATCCCTACACTTTGAAGAGTTTTAATCAGGAAGGGATGCTGCACTTTGTCAAACGCTTTTTCAGCATCTATTGAGAGTATCATATGGTTCTTACTCTTTCTTTTATTAATGTATTGTATCACATTGATGGATTTGCGGGTGTTGAACCAACCTTGCAGCCCTGGAATAAATCCCACTTGGTCGTGGTGAATAATCCTTTTAATGTACTGTTGGATCCTATTGGCCAGTATTTTGGTGAGAATTTTCGCATCTGTGTTCATCAAGGATATTGGTCTGTAATTCTCTTTTTTGGTGGGATCCTTGTCTGGTTTTGGGATCAAGGTGATGCTGGCCTCATAGAATGAGTTTGGAAGTTTTCCTTCCATTTCTATTTTTTGGAACAGTTTCAGGAGAATAGGAATTAATTCTTCTTTAAATGTTTGGTAGAATTCCCCTGGGAAGCCGTCTGGTCCTGGACTTTTGTTTGTTTGGAGATTTTTGATGACTGTTTCAATCTCCTTACTGGTTATGGGTCTGTTCAGGTTATCTATTTCTTCCTGGTTCAGTTGTGGTAGTTTATACATCTCTAGAAATGTATCCATTTCTTCCAGGTTGTCAAATTTGTTGCCATAGAGTTGCTCGTAGTATGTTCTTATAATTGTTTGTATTTCTTTGGTGTTGGTTGTGATCTCTCCTCTTTCATTCATGATTTTATTTATTTGCGTCCTTTCTCTTTTCTTTTTGATAAGTCTGGCCAGGGGCTTATCAATCTTATTAATTCTTTCAAAGAACCAGCTCCTAGTTTTGTTGATTTGTTCTATTGTTTTTTTAGTTTCTATTTCATTGATTTCTGCTCTGATCTTTATGATTTCTCTTCTCCTGCTGGGTTTAGGCTTTCTTTGTTGTTCTCTCTCCAGCTCCTTTAGGTGTAGGGTTAGGTTGTGTATTTGAGACCTTTCTTGTTTCTTGAGAAAGGCTTGCACTGCTATATATTTTCCTCTCAGGACTGCCTTTGTTGTGTCCCACAGATTTTGAACTGTTGTGTTTTCATTATCATTTGTTTCCATGAATTTTTTCAATTCTTCTTTAATTTCCTGGTTGACCCATTCATTTTTTAGAAGGATGCTGTTTAGTCTCCATGTATTTGCGTTCTTTCCAAATTTCCTCTTGTGATTGAGTTCGAGCTTCAGAGCATTGTGGTCTGAAAATATGCAGGGAATGATCTCGATCTTTTGGTACCGATTGAGACCTGATTTATGACCCAGGATGTGGTCTATTCTGGAGAATGTTCCATGTGCACTAGAGAAGAATGTATATTCTGTTGCTTTGGGATGGAATGTTCTGAATATATCTGTGATGTCCATCTGGTCCAGTGTGTCATTTAAGGCCTTTATTTCCTTGTTGATCTTTTGCTTAGATGATCTGTCCATTTCAGTGAGGGGAGTGTTAAAGTCCCCTGCTATTATTGTATTACTGTCGATGTATTTCTTTGATTTTGTTATTAATTGGTTTATATAGTTGGCTGCTCCCATG
Source organism: Martes martes (assembly GCF_963455335.1). Classification (NCBI taxonomy): domain Eukaryota; kingdom Metazoa; phylum Chordata; class Mammalia; order Carnivora; family Mustelidae; genus Martes; species Martes martes. The sequence continues at coordinate 29,031,530 of NC_137890.1, read as the reverse complement.
TTAGGGGCATAGATATTTAAGATTGTTAGATCTTCTTGTTGGACAGACCCTTTGAGTATGATATAGTGTCCTTCCTCATCTCTTATTATAGTCTTTGGCTTAAAATCTAATTGATCTGATATAAGGATTGCCACCCCAGCTTTCTTCTGATGTCCATTAGCATGGTACATTGTTTTCCACCCCCTCACTTTAAATCTGGAGGTGTCTTCGGGTCTAAAATGAGTTTCTTGTAGGCAGCATATTGATGGGTTTTGTTTTTTTATCCATTCTGATACCCTGTGTCTTTTGATTGGGGCATTTAGCCCATTAACATTCAGGGTAACTATTGAGAGATATGAATTTAGTGCCATTGTATTGCCTGTAAGGTGATTGTTACTGTGTATTGTTTCTGCTTCTTTCTGATCTACTACTTTAGGGTCTCTCTTTGCTTAGAGGACCCCTTTCAATATTTCCTGTAGAGCTGGTTTGGTGTTTGCAAATTCTTTCAGCTTTTGTTTGTCCTGGAAGCTCTTTATCTCTCCTTCTATTTTCAATGATAGCCTAGCCGGATATAGTATTCTTGGCTGCATGTTTTTCTCGTTTAGTGCTCTGAATATGTCATGCCAGTTCTTTCTGGCCTGCCAGGTCTCTGTGGATAGGTCCGCTGCCAATCTAATGTTTTTACCCTTGTATGTTACAGACTTCTTTTCCCGGGCTGCTTTCAGGATTTTCTCTTTGTCGCTAAGACTTGTAAATTTTACTATCAGGTGACGAGGTGTGGACCTATTTTTATTGATTTTGAGGGGCGTTCTTAGCATCTCCTGGATTTTGATGTTTGTTCCCTTTGCCATATTAGGAAAATTCTCTCCAATAATTGTCTCCAATATACCTTCTGCTCCCCTCTCTCTTTCTTCTTCTTCTGGAATCCCAATTATTCTAATGTTGTGTCGTCTTATGGTGTCACTTATCTCTCGAATCCTCTCCTCGTGTTCCAGTAGTTGTTTGTCTCTCTTTTGCTCAGCTTCTTTATTCTCTGTCATTTGGTCTTCTATGTCACTAATTCTTTCTTCTGCCTCATTTATCCTGGCAGTGAGAGCTTCCATTTTTGATTGCACCTCATGAATAGCTTTTTTGATTTCAACTTGGTTAGATTTTAGTTCTTTTATTTCCCCAGAAAGGGCTTTTATCTCTCCGGAGAGGGTTTCTCTAATATCTTCTATGCCTTTTTCGAGCCCGGCTAGAACCTTGAGAATTGTCATTCTGAACTCTAGATCTGTCATGCTACCTATGTCTGTATTGATTAGGTCTCCAGCCTTCGGTACGGCCTCTTGTTCTTTTTTTTGAGGTGAGTTTTTCCGCCTTGTCATTTTGTCCAGGTAGGATTTGCTTTCTCCTGCTGTGGAATTCCGCTGTTCTTGGTGACTGAAGTTGGTTTTGGATCGGTTTCTTGTTGATCTTCTGGGGGAGGGACCTGTTGTAGTGATTTTCAAGTGTCCTTGCCGCAGGCGGAATTGCACCGCCCTTGCCAGGGGCCGGGCTAAGGAATCCGCTCGGGTTTGCTTTCGGGAGCTTTTGTTCCCTGAGCGCTTTCCGTAGAGTTCCGGAGGACAGGAATGAAGATGGCGGCCTCCCAATCTCTCGGCCCGGAGGAGCCGAGAGCTTGGGGTTCCGCTCCTCAGTGCGCTCTCAGAGCAAAGCGCCCAACAGTCCCGCCTCCCTGGCTTGCGGTCGTGCCTCGAGGAAAGCAGTCAATTGTTGGAGCTGGAGAAAAGCGCCGGGTCGCTTTTGTCTCTGTGGCCTCCGGCCGCGCTCCGAGCCCACCCAGCCTGCGACCGGCACAAGGTAACCCTGGGCTTAGAGCTCACTCCTCGGCTTTGTCGCTATAGCCGGCTTCCCCGCTCCAATACCTGCGAGCTCTGCGGCACTCAGACACCCCCAGTCCTTCTGTGACCCTGCGGGTCCTGGGGTTATGCTGACCCCGCCTGGGTTTCCCCCCAGTTTAGCCTCTGGAGCGATGTCTCCCAGTGGAGCCGACTTTTAAAAGTCCCGATTTTGTGCTCCGTCGCTCCACCGCTTGCCGGGTGCCGGCCCCTCCCCCCGGGGTCTATCTTCCCGTCGCTTTGGATTCACTTCTCCGCAGGTCCTACCTTTCAGAAAGTGATCGATTTTCTGTTTCTGGGATTGTTGCTCTTCTTCTCTTTGATTTCCCGTTGGATTTGTAGGTGTTCACAATGGTTAGATAAGCTATCTAGCTGATCTCCTGCTACCCGATGTCGTCTCAGCCTGCTACTTCTCCGCCATCTTGACTCCTAATCTTTCAGTTCTTCTTCAAGCATTCCCTTTACGGTTTTCAGTCTAGTTGTATGTTTTTTATTTCCATTTTAAATACATGTTTTATGACTTGGAGAATACGCTGTCTTTACCAAGTACTCAAGCATGCTATCTAAAACTAGAAGTTTCACAGGTGTTGAATTTTGGTAGACAATAACTTTTCATTAGGAATCTCTAGAATTTGGTTTTCAGGAGTCTCAAATCCTGACTATATTTAAGGGGAGTCCCACTTCGCCATGTATATTACCCATTGGCTTTTCCTTAAACTCTCCTGGCCTCCCTTCACTTCCTCTGCATCTGGGGAAGCATACTGACTTGCTGACAGATAGAAGGTGCGTTTTTTCTTCTCTTCTACTTGGGAGTAAGTCCACACCCAGAGAGAATGACTTGTCTTCTTTAGATTGTAAATCTTATTTACTTTATGAAGTGGGGCCTGGCCAAGACCTGCGTAGGGAAGAGGGGTGCTATTTAGAGAACCCTTCAGACACCTCAAAAATATCTATGACTGATAGTATTTCTCTTTCAGCTATCATTGACAGCACAAACATGACAGACAACGTGGTGTCTTAGACCTAAATATATTAAGTGATTATTTGAGATAACATCCATCTCTAGAATTTATTGGCATTCTCAAAAATTACAATTAGCTTTCATAGTGCCATAATTTATAACTCAGTGCCTAACTTACAATGAAATAGAATAAGTAATTGTTTCATGGATTGAATGATAGATGGAAGGGTGAATATCATGGCATAAAAGCATTAAATGTCTGAGTTTTAAGCTGAACTCATTTTTGAGTTCACTGAAATTGGTTTCCTTATCTCAAAAATTAGGGTAAAAATTGTCTGCATCTCTACTCCACTGTTGACTGGACCTAACAAGTGAAATATACTCTGGGAACTTTGAAAAGATATACAAATGGTTGTGATGATGTTGTAGATTTCATTCAAATTCTGCTTTGATTTTGGAAAAAAAACACAACAAAAGGAAAACTTTAGACAAACCAATTATTTAATATCACTGTTATTTCACTGAGTAGAGGAGAGCCTAAGAAGAAACAATAGCATCCAGAAAAACTGTGTGTTTAGACACCATCTTATTGTCTTTATTTATTGTTAATTCTCCTCGTGGGACCTGTTCTCCACACTGCTGCTGAATGCTAGACAAGCCATCTCTGTTATATGGTTTTATTTAAATAGGAGAACAATATGGAGAAAGTTGCCTTTTAGGACTAACAATCAAAAGAGCACCAGCCTAGACTTTTATACACATCCTCATTTAGTTCTGGCAACAAAGTCTAAAAAGTTATTTCTCAGTTGAGACATGAAGAATTGAGGTTCAGAGACTTTAAGGAACTTTCCCAAGGTCACACAGAGATGCCAGTTTATAAACTAGCACAGCAGTCACCTTTTGATTTTGGCAAATATCCACAAGTTGGCTGGAGGGGAAGGGGAGGAAAAGACCTGTACACTTCTTCCTGGTCACCTCACTCGCAGGGACAAGTACACTGTGTAAAACCACTTCGGATCCCTGATAACCAAACGTTTGCTTCCACTGTTAGGTCTTGCCGACACAAGTTGTCCTCAGAGGAGACTTGAGAATGCCTTCCTTCTGTCCACGTGTCCAGCAGCGATCAGTCCTAGTAGCATCTTTTCTACCATAAGACCATTTTTACCTGATTTCCAAAGAAAGCCCTCCCTGGCCTGACTTGGAGAGCCTCCGGGATGTTTTCTTTCTTTTTTTTTTTTTTTTTTTTTTTTAATACACTCAAATGTCCAGACAGATCCCCACAAAACCTGCAGAACATACCCTCCTGGAGTTTAGAAGTCAGTCAGATCTCCAGGCTTCTCTTCAGACTAAGCAAATAATGAATCTCTGCCTAATTTCGATTAGCCCCAATGGCACCCATCCATGTGGATGACTGGACGGGAGGAAAGACAGTCTGTGATCTGCTGCCAGGAGCATCACGCTGCTCAAATAATGCTTCTTTCTTACAGTCTCTGTGCAAAAAAAAAAAAAAAAAACATACAAAGAAGCCCTAATGTTAGTTAACTCTTTCGGAGGTGTTTAAATTATTCAACAATTTCATGAGAAAACAAGTAATTCTGACATACAATGGTCAACTTTTTGAGAGCCACTGGTGATGGGAAAAATCCGAGGGACTTCTCATCCAGAGGAATACACTTCAGCGTTAAGGGAAAGAAAATGTTGGATCCTCCCTGCATAACCCCTTCCTGCCCTCTTTCCCATCCCCTACCTCCCCCCAAGAAAGAAGGCGCGGCAACTGCCGTGTGCAGCCCTCCTCATTTTCTCTGTAGCAGCAAGCACTGCAGTGAGCTGGAAGTCTCATATTCACAAGGCAAACAAAGCATCATTTTTTAATGACTCTTCTGAATACATTTTTGCAGCAGCTTCCCTAGACCTGCTTGTCATAATGGTTTCTTCAAACGCTTTTTAAAGCCTGTGGTGTTCAAGGCCCTAGCCTTCCCCCTCTCTTGCTTGTTTTTTATGTGTCACTCTTGTCAACTAAAATAGAGCACCTAGCCTTTGTTTCAAGATGGTGCCTGATCAATATCATCAATTCGACTCACTCCCTCTCCCTCTCTCTCTCTCTCTCCCTCTCTCTCACGCACTCTCTCTCTCTCTCTACAGCTGTATCCATTTCCTCCTGGCAAAAAGGGACTTTATGAATAAATGATACTGAAATGCTGAGGGTTCAGATACTAAATAATGAATTTCACCACCAAAAACACAACAACTTCTCCAATCATAAAATACCGCTCCTTCCATATTGATTGTGCTTTGGCAACTAGATGCAGTGCTAGGCTTCACTCTGCAAGGTGTTTAAAAAGAAAAACAGGTTTACCCAGGATTTATCATGTATGGAAAAATGTAATCTCTAAGTAGGCTGTCTGCTAATGTCTGGCATAATGTTTCTTCATAATGGTTAACCCTTTTTCAGGGAGTGGAATTATGCAAACAGTGCCTCTCTCTAGCTGGGAACTTTGCTTCATGGGACATTACAGTAAGTGTGTCATCTGTTCTGTGCTCTTGTGCGGGTACTAGCTTATAATGATAATGCAAATCTCCTTTTATTTATTTTTTAAACCTGCTGTGTGCAGGGAATAGAGCATCCTGCAGCAGGACAGGGAGTAGGTTAGAGTACCTGCCTTGCCTGTTCCTTCTCACAATGCTGGGTGCTGGGTGCGCGGCTCACTCACTGTTGCATGTAGTGGGTCAAGGTTTGGGAGCATTTGTTGTCTGCTCAAATGTGACTTGCTTTCCTATTTCCCTCATGAATGGTCTCTGCTGGCGTATTTCTGATGTGCAAAGAATGCCAGTATCCGCTATCTGAGAGATGACTGGGGTCAGAGAGGGTAGATTCTTGGCATGTGATTGGCAAAACCTGCCTTCTCTCAAGTTGTAGGCTAACTTTTTTGACTGAAATGTTCTGTGTCTGCCTATAAATTTGCTTTACTGCCTATTAATGTCAGAGAAGCTTCATTTTTAATTAGGTAGAAGCGAGTAGACTTTGTTTTATGGGGAACGTGCTGCGTTCCAACTACATGATATTTTGATATATACTTTGTGCAGTATAGGTTATCAGATGATGTCAGTCATATGAAAGAAGCAAAGTAAGTTTTGAGCATTGTCTATGCTGTGTTTATTTCATGAAATTGTAGTTAAGCTGGATTGCTGTAAAGGATTTTAATGTCGAAAAGTGTCAATGTAGTTTCTTTCTTTCTTTCTTTCTTTCTTTCTTTCTTTCTTTTTTGGACATCCCTTTGCTTGTAAGAAAAAAAATCTGCTTCTCTTTTTTAATTGTCAGGGGACAATAACAAGTGTTTGCTCATTTACCTGTATGCTAAATGTATGCTAAAATAAAGCACACATTTCCATTTTATATTTTTAAACTTAATTTAAGGGAAAAAATACAGGCATTAATTTAGAGCTACTGATGCAATGAAATGGAGGGAATATATTTGAGCTATTAGCCATTTCAATCTCCTGCCCACAAATAATTGATGAGTTTCTATTAAAGATTGACAAGCTAGCAGAGTGCAACGCATTTTTACTAGAAAATGCAGCGTGGGCAGTGAATATGCATTATTCCTTTTATTCTATTGCTCCACATTAATAGTTCTGGAATTAAGCTTTATGTTTCTATAGACCTATTGATTAGCATTTAGCTGGAGACGTACATGTACCTGGGCAGGGTTCCCTCCCTCTCTGTAATAATAATTTGAAATCCCTCTGCCATTATTCACAGTCTGTTTTCATGTTAGTATTTCAAATACATGAGGTTTTCATTTGCCTCCTTAGGACTGGGAAAGGATTTAGTGCTATGTTGAAAAACCTTAACTTGCTTTCCTGACAATTAGGGCACCAGGTAATATCACTGAGGGACTCATCAGGACGTATGACTGGTAGAGTACCTCCTCAGGGTCCCAGCTCTGGAAGTCAATTTCAGTTGTCAGCGTCAATGAAGGGTGTGTCTTGCTTTATAGACTGCATTTTATGTGTCGAGCCTAAACTTGCTTTAAAAGAATGAAACGGAGATCAGATATGCATTCTTTACATACTTTGTTTTTAATTCGTGAAGCAAAACATGTATTGGAAGGAGAAAAATATTATAGACTTTAAACTACCATTCAGGATGTGTTGGATAGTCTCTGTAGGTTTGCTAACCATCCACTCGCAGTTCACTGGGACTTCCTGTACAAATTCGTTTGATAAGATTTGACTTTTTTAGTGTTGTTGTTTTTAACTGCCTTCTCCTAGCTTCTTTATCTTGCTTGTCGCCCTGTTTTGAGAGCAATGATTATCAGCAGCATCCCTCTGAGAACTGATTAAAAATGTTTCTTAATGGGACAAAAAGTGCTCACAGTATTTTAACTAACAGCTTTCCTTAACTAAATATACAGTCAGTTTATTCTTCTAACTTTCCTTATCATGGGCACCTACTGAATCTTCCCATGAAATGCTGCAGGAGATCCACACTCACAGAATCACCGGAAAGAAATTGGAAACACACTTAATTTGCACCTCATTTAACTTGGGCCACCCCATTATAGGTCCGCGGTGACAGTGGGACAATTGGCGTGATTTTTCCACGAAACGTGTTTTTTTAATAAAATTGTTGTAGACACCTCATTTCACCTAGAGCAGTTCTCTGCTGTGTTTGCTCTCTTAGGAAATCCTATACGACGACATCGAGTGTGCTGGCTGACACACTCACGTCACGTAAGGACAGATTCGATAACATGCATGTTTCTTTGTAAACTAACCGACTACGTGAATATAATGAGTGCTCAACTCAAATCAAAAGTTCCCAGACCTGAAAAACTCTAACATCGAATTCTGAATCTGGGTACATTTTTTTTTTCTTTTTTTTTTTAAGAGACAGAGAGCTGTGTTTTGTGATCTGTGACCTTCTTACTTGAACTCCATTCTGTCTGTTGATTTTTGTGGCCATTTTGAGGAACCAAAATCAATCTGACTCCCACCTTTAATGAAAATGAATGACACATCAAGCCATCAAAAAAAAATTCTAGAAATCTCAAAAGCATCTTCTGGTTTTATTTTTAGTATACAGCTAAATAGAGTATGTGGCAAACGGCATTAAGACTGCATATAATTTTTTTGGTGCCCATCTGATTTTCTTTGGTATTTATGAATATTTTTTTTTCTGTAGAAGAATAAATAGGTGAAAATAGTTCACCACCATATGATTTGTTTTATCCCTAGGCATTGCCTGAGGTTACTGGAACATCCCTGGTTTTCAGTATCGAAAAGTGAAATGCACAACAATGAAAATTTTATTAAAATGTATGTTAACCCATTACTGTATGTTCATTTTCAATTCTTTATAAGAAATCATGATGTATCATTTTGTGTGTGTCATTCTTTTAAAAAAAAAGAGATGAGTCAAGTAAAGGAGCAAATTTAATGGGGGAATTTTATGGGAAACATTATACAAATGGCAGTGTGTGTGATTCCCATTATTAAAATAATTTGTCATTGTATGAAAAAAAGGTATAAATTTCAAGAAAGAGTCTTCTTTAGTTATCTGCCCTTTTTTAATGACAGTGGCTTTTGTGCAGTAAAGACAGACACGTTCTCAGGCAAAGCCCATTTCAGGCCAGAATTTCTGAAAGCCCTATTAATGTTTCATGCTAATCAAGGAGAGTGGGAAATAGAGCTGACAGGTGCTTTCTACTCTGCTTATTCCTGTCTTCCTGCATTAGACATTACTAGCTAAAAAAGGGCCAATGGGGTTCTTTTCCAATGCATATACTAAGAAGGGCAAAAATAAAATGAGTCTAGGCTTAAGTTTCCTGTTGTTCTCCATCTTGGATGAGCTGCTAACATTCTTGGTCATATGAGTGCATTGATTATTAATAAATCTGTTTTACTCTAAACTGTAAACCTCAGAAGGGATCTCTAGTTTGGACCTAGCATTCCAGTACAGACAGCCATGCTCTTTGTGAACCTATAGAAGTTCCATCCAGACTTTCCATGTTAAAATATTGCATCTATAAGTAATTTGAGCTTTTTGCCTATATCTGGTATCTTTAATGGCAATATCATAAATGGGTGGTATAAATTCAGTTGCCGTCATAGGACATAATTCAGATTGGAATAAATACACTTTCTCTTTTCTTCACTAGAATGCTTACATATAACCACACTTGTGAATGCTCAAAGCCAAAATGAATACATTCAATCACATCTAGTCCAAGAAATAATATGTTGGTTGTGAGGTGTTTTTATTTTGTTGATATATATATGATTTTAACATGACTGGATCAGCTAATTTGTATAAGCTCTATTATTAAATAAATTTTATATTAAATAAAATCAAAGTACCTTGTTTACTCTTATAGGAAAACTTTCATTTATCCTAACGATTATATGTTTAAAAATGATATCTTAGCATGACTGACTTTTTCACATCTTTTATTCATAGAAAAACTTTTTTTTTTCTTGAAGTGCATTTAAACATGCCAAGGACTATTACCTTCAACTTTAGCTACTGAGAGCCTGCCATTTTCTGACACCTGGTGTGTCTATCTTAGGAAGGTGGAAGGTGACATATGGTACCTTTGGGATGGAATAAAATATTACTGTGTGAAGTTTTTGAGTAGCAAGGGTGAGGTCACAAAAATATGCTGATAGAAGAACAAAGTATAGTTATCCATAACTGAGAGATACAGAAATAGTTAAATTATTTTACCTCTATTTAAAGATGGAAACCCTTTCATGGTGAGTTGCCCAAGAAAAATTAGAAAGATGTAAGTTTAGAAAGTATCATAAAGGCCTATAACAAGTATATAAATAAAACCAGAGAAATTATTTTAGGTTATGGAGCTTATCAGCATACCAGAACTGGATTCTTTTTAAAACTTTCTTGTCCCTGAATAGGAAATACTTTCTGGCTTTGTCTACACACCAAAGCTAGAGGACAATATAGAAATAAAATAAACTTGTGTGAATGGAGTAATGAAAGTCAGTTCTCTATTCTCAGCTTCATCAGATAATAGGAGGACTTGACTAGATTTTGCTGTTAGTCTTAACTAAAAGAAAACAATTTCGTATAAAAAGCTTGAAATTCCAGAATTAAAAGAAGTACATCTTGATGCAATAGTATTGTCACTCAAATATTTATTGAAGACAATTGTTGTTAACTGGAGAGATGGACCCTTTAAGATCTGATGAAAGCTATAGGCTCTCTTGAAAAGCTCAGAAGTACTAAAAATTTGATATACACAGTAAAAGGTGTGGTCCATGGGCCACTTAACACCTATCTATGAGGCTCCAGGAACTACAGGTTTAAAATGTCTCCATTTTCATGCGCCTGGTTAGTACTGAGAACATAATTTGGCCCAAACTCATCTTGGATAGCTGCTTTTTTTTCCCCCTCCCTTGGACTAAAGGCAAACAAAGCCTTAAGCAGCACGGGGCTTCAGCCCTTTCTCTTTGATCATACCTGGTCACTTGGTCATGGTCTACCTACCTAAAGATGGCAGTCAAGGGAATTGTTTCTTCCTCAAGAACAGGGCCCTCATGCAATGCATACATAACTTACTTTTATGAAGAACAATACAAAAAACCCTGGACATTTGAAATTTATTTGTTTCTATAATGGAAACTTGCATCTCCTGGAACTTTAGTCCTTTCCTGTACTTGAACCACATAGAACTTCATCTCCTTGAGGTTACTCTAAGGGGATTTATCCTTGGCTAGCCCCCACATGGTGGAAGAGGCCACAACACAAAGTTGTTTTGGACAATGAGCTTGCCAACATCAAAGATAACTTTTATCAGTTTCCTTGAAGATTATTACAGTAATAAAAGACGAAAAATATGAAGCTACCGATAGATATTTTCCTACAAAACTGATCTTTGGTTTTACTCCTGAGTCACACTGACTGTGTCTATAATGCTCCAATGTGCCACTCCTCTTGAGACTGCTCGTTTCATTTCCTCATCGTTGTCCCTGTCCTTCTTCAGTACAATGCCTGTCACATAACAAATACCCAACAAAGACAATGAATGAGTGAGTGAATGAAGGAAAAGTGGTTCTACAACTCAAAAGGCCATCTCAGTGGATAAGGGAAATCTATCCACTGAGGCAACAAAATAAAGATACCTAAACTGACCTCCAAAAGTTATCATAGACTATTAACTATTAACTAATAGTTATCATAGACTGCATTTGCTTTTTTTAAATTTTTTTTAAATTTATTTATTTGACAGACAAGTAGGCAGAGAGGCAGGCAGAGAGAGGGGGGGGGAAGCAGGCTCCCTGCTGAGCAGAGAGCCCAAAGCAGGGCTCGATCCCAGGACCCTGGGATCATGACCTGAGTCAAAGGCAGAGGCTTTAACCCACTGAGCCATCCAGGTGCCCCTAATATCCATTGGCTTTAAGCTGGTATGAAATTTGCAAACATTAAAGCAGCCTTGCTTTGACTTTTGTTCTATTTCCTCCTTCAGTGTATTTCTTTGAGTTTCCAAATATTCAATATTCCAAATATTCTCCTTCAGTGTATTTCTTTGAGTTTCCAAATATTCGATTACTACTTGATGGTTGATGAGCATATATGCATACACACACACACACACACACACACACACATATATATATGCATATGTATAAAATTTACCTCTGACAAAACTTGTTGGTAATGTGTACTAGCCAGGTGATTTTTAAAACCTAACCACCAAAAACACTTGAATTATAAAGATAAATGTGACCCTTTCTAAATAGTTTCTAGAAATGTACAGCAAAATTAACTGTTTTGTTTTATCACATGTAACCAAATATATAGTTCCTATTCATTAATTTACATATATAATATACATTATTATATATAATATAACCTATAAGATTTCATAATTCCAAAGCTGTTGTCCCTTGAACCAAATATGTAACTGGGATCAGCTAATGAGCAGCATTAGTCAGCAATATTCAACCTGATTTTCCTCTTCTATTCTGGACTATCTTCAGTTCTATCTTTATCATGTTTTTGTCCATGGAGGACAGAAACCATCCTACAACATACTGGCTTCTCCATTCAAATTTGACCTATATAGTAAGTTTTGCCTCTTTTCTATTCCTGGAGATCTAGAAGTGTCACATTACTTTGACTTTATAGTAAATGGTTTAAAAAGAAAAAAGACAGGCATAAAATAAATAGTTTTAAAAATGACATGGATTTTAATCAGAGTTAGATATTTAGCAGCTAATTGCGAAGTGGCTCCTGGCACAGGAATGTAGTCGAGTCTCTAGTGGATAAGGCTTATCAATATTTCTAACCTTAAGAATTTGATTTCTCTGTCTTTTCTTAGCAAATGTAAAACAAATACATTCCCTCTGACAGTCTATATTTTAAAGCTCTATTGTTTGAAAGGTAGGGAGGAAAAGAGAGTTAATTTTAGCGGTTTCACCCCTATCACATACCTGTCAATTTTTAGAAAAGGAAAGCCATTTCCAGAGCATTACTGTCATTTCTAAACCAACTAAGCACAGTCTCCTAGCAGCACAGAGTCCCCTGATAAGGACAAATAGATACATAAAGACAAGCATTAAGATTGCAATGTCACACCCCAGAAGCTATTTCCATGTAGTTTCTCAATATGGGAGAAAAATACCTCAATCTGGTTGTCAGGTACATATCAGAGACTGTAAATGCATTCTGGGCAACTCTAGGCAAATCCAGAAGCAATGACAAGCACATCTGTGATAAAGAATCAGTTCCCAGCAAGTATAAGTTCCACTGATGTTAGAGCTCAGGCTACAGGCCATCTCCAAGTGAACTGCACAGTGAGAGGTCTCTCTCTCATCACCAGAGTGCCTGACAATGCACAGACTACCTTGTCCTGGGCCATGGGCCACGTGACCAAAGGAAGAGGTCTATCATTTCATAACTGACCACTAAGACAAATCTCAACCTGAACGAACCTACACAGCATGTTCTTCTCAGGCAGGGTTGCAGTCAATGTGAAAGTAATTTAGGTACTGGATCAGGAAGCAGATTCTATGATGGGTTCCCAGTTTGGATAGTTGGGCTCAATGTCCTATGGTCCCTTCTCCCACTCATAGCTGAAAAACACATGTCCGTGGGGAGAATAGCAGAGCTGAACTGACACACAAAGATCTGTGCCCCTTTTCAGGTTCAACTCTAGTGGTCAGATTCATACAGCCAGTGTATTAGCCCTTATAGACCAGGGCATCAGGATATTTGATATTCGTATTTGAAAGGAGATCAGAGGAATACAATGGAAAATGTAGTGGCCAATGCATTAGAAAAAAGGTAAACCTGGAAAGTAATCTTAAGATGTCTATTTAAGGCACTCAAATCTGTGAAACTGTTTAAGTAACTGTAATAAATCATTAATGAGTGAGCAGTTAAACACTGTTTAATCATTAATTAACCATGTATTAACAGTAGAAAATATTAGTAATTCATTCTTAATGCACCTAATGATAACTACAATATTAAATGGTTGTGGAGTCATGTAATTAATTAACTATTTAACTTATTTTCTAATTAAGTTTTAATATAGTTGTAATTCAGTTATTAGAATTTTGCTTCTATTAATCATCTAAATAACATAATGGTTTACATGATTTTTCAAGCTAACCTTACTATCCTCATATTTTGTTTGTTATTAAAGTGCTGCTATATACAAATGTAAGTTTATTTAAATAGTAAAATAGTCCCAAGATGCAATCTGCCACAGCTTTCATATAACCTGTTCATTTTTATACATACATAAAAACATTTTATTTTTCATTTCCAAGTAACTAAAGAGATCTTTAATCTAGACTTGGCTTTGACTTAATTGAAGACAACTGTAGAATTTTTAGATGAGCGGTTTTTCTAAGATAATTGTCATATAAATGTTATTCTCCTTGGAATATAAAAGATACTTAAAGGGGATTTTGCATGGTTCAACTAAAGCTTTCAGCTAATACTTTGCTTTATCTGTCTCTGAAAAGTGGCTAGCTCAACCATTTTTTATTATAATGGAACAATACATAAAAATGAAGATACAAAGTTTAATTTTTATACATTTGACATCAGACATATTGGTACAAAATTTCATCCCCCAAAATCAAATCTTATCCTATCTAGCACTGTGATAAATTTCTTTCAAAGGAGTTTATTTGAGTTCACTAGGAAGTGATCCAGCATAAATAAAATATTACTGCATAAACTAAGAGAGGAAGAATAAATTGTGGGTTTAATATTATTTCCTTCTTGTAGTTAATATTATAACAATGATCCTTAATAATTATATTTGTGCAAAACAAAATATATTAAGTTGGTTGCATATCAGAAATGTGAGACAATTGACTATCTACTTTAGAGTCGTAGACCCTAGTTTACATTTCAATAAAAATAGATTAGCATCCTTAATCAAAAGTTTGCAGAAAATAAATATTTTAGTTGACCATTTGAACAGTGGAAATGTTTGCAATCAGTACTTTTGTCTTGGCCCTAAGTCAGTTGTAAATGGGGAATAAGTAAGAATGGAAGCAAATCTGAGCTACTTAAAGTTAATCATTGGGTATTTAAAGGTATTGAAGGTGAAGGACTATATTTACAGAGCATCAATTTCCATCACAAAGAGATGGCCCTGTGGCCTCTGTCACACTTGTCAGTCAATCTCTACCATTGTCAAATCAAGTGGTAAGCAGGGAAACATAGACTAGAGGGTAAAACACTGAGCAAATGAATTTGTCTATCCTAACAAGACTGCACTGGGCTTAATGACTACGAAGTGTATGACAAAACAAAACAAAACAAAACAAAACAAAAAATGTCATAAAGACAATGCTATTGTTGGCCTATCAAAAATGTATGTATCCCTCTTCAAAATTTAGTTTTGTATATGAACCTGCATAAATTACTTGACATTAATAAAAGCTATTTTGAGGAAAATATGAAAAAGGAAAGAAATACTTATAATGAACTGTTTTATTGTGGGGACAAGGAGAGCACCCGACTACGGCAAAAATAGTTTAAAGCTGTTTCTTAGGAAGTTAAATTACCATTCATGGTTTCAGAAAATAATTATAGTGGTTCAGCAATGTTATGATATGAGTGAAGTATTCTTGGTTTTATGGAGTGGGAGCTCTTCATATGATGTGTTTTTTTCCGAAGATGGTAATCTTTACTATTAGTTATTTTTAACCAGGTCATTAATGGTGGAAGCATAATGCTGATGAGGCCAAAGGTACAGCTACAATCTCTGAACAGGACAATTAGGTTTACACAGAGGAAAACTCTATGACCAGACAACTGAGTGGACCCCTTTCCCTGAACAGTCTTGGCATTGACCCTAAGAAGAGTAAGGATCTTAAATGCTAACTCTAAGAGTAACCATCGCTGGACAGCCAGTTCTAGATGCATGCCCAAGATTTGGACAGCAGGTTCAGCCTCTACAAGAGTCTGATGACCTAAATAGTGACTAACGTCTTCCTAAACTAAGAGGTGGGCAGAACAGCCCTACTTGACTTAAGCATTCCAGTTATCCAAACTCTGTGCTTGGGTCATATGACAAAACCAGGGAGTTTTGCAAACCATTACAGGTATTAAATGACTTTTACGTATTTGGAATACTGATTCCACAGAAAGAACAATAGAAAGGCATTTGCTTTGGATGTCAAGTCACAGGAAAATAATACAGTTGTAATATTTAGTGCAGACTTCATGTTAGCTCTAAACTGAATTCCTTGAAGCCCAGCTCATTGCTGTTTTCATCTTAGATTCTCCAGAGCTTGCCACATTGCTTACTACCCTGTAGGTTAGCACATGTAACACATCTATAACTGTACATTTTCTGGTAGTTACATATAAAAAAAGAAACAGGTGAAAATAATTTTAAGAATATATTTTATTTAACACAATAGATCCAAAATATTATCATTTTGATGTATCAGTTTAAAATTAAATTTTTAATTAATGAGAAGTCTGGTATCTATTTTCAGTTCTAGCACATCTTAATTTAGGCTAGTCCCAAGTCAGGTGCTCAAGAGACCTCTGGATATAGAACAGCATAGATTTAGTTGCTCAATTCGTGCATATGATAAGAACACATGAAAGAAGAAATTTATGAATGAATGAATGAATATTGAAGTAGACATAAAGTAATCACTTTGACTTTATTGTATAAATGGAGATTATAAACCACCAAGTTTCTTTTTAAAAAGATATGTCTGTTGGGTGGATGAGATGTTGAGGACCAGTGTATATCAAATTTTGAATAAGTGATTCAAAATGCCTTTTATTTGGATTATCAGGTAATCAGAAGAATGTTCCACCAACCGTTTCCACCTAGATTCCAAAATATTTATTAATTATACATTTGAAAATATGTTGCTTTCATAGGTTTCCAGGAAAAAAATGGGTTTGTCTAAGTTTTTTTTTTTTTTAATCTCAATTCTAGAAACATTTTTCATTGCAAGTTGGAAATACATTTTAGAGTGATTTATTCTAGAGCAATTATGCAGCTTGTTACTCTGATGTGAGTATAACTTCATGTCTGGTAGTAAATAAATTAGTATGTTCTATGCTCCCATCCAATGGTGAAGACCTTATGGATAGGAGTGGTTAATGTCAAATACCTATGGCCAAGCGCCATCTATGTCATGTTTCCACCCCTCCCACTCCCAACCCCCCACCCCCGAGTAACAACGGAAAGATTTATAAATGGGGAAGATGTTATGGAGGAGACATTTAAAAACATCTTTAAAAATATGTTATCTTACAAAGTACAGTTTATACAGTACAGAATTGCATACCAGGTAGAATTGGATGAACCATTTCAAAAGGTATTATATAAAAGCATGTCAGAGGTAGAGGGAGAGAAATTATTTTCTACTGAGACAATATTTTATTATTATTCAGAAAACATAAACTTTTTTTTAGTAATCCAGAAAATACTTTTCTCTGAAAGGAAGTTGATCATAATCCTCTTACAGTACGATAAGTAGGAAAGAGGCTTTTGTATTATATCAGCGTAAAGGGTCTGAGCTTGCATACATCACTCATTCTATTTACAACCCAAATGCATATGAATGACCCAAACAGACTGCTGTCTTTCCCCCTTCTTGCTGAGTCATTATCCATCATCATAAATAGTGAAGTGTGAAACCAAGGACCCAGAATACCAGCAGCTACACTTAAGCCATTATTTCCACATCATTTTATTCAACTACTACACTCTCCAGTAACTGTCAGGGCTTTAAAAAAAATGCATTTTAAAATTATGTTTTCATGGATTAAATAACTTAACATATTATGCTCTAATGAACTCATTTAAGACCTTTCTGCCTCAATCTAACAGTTGTATGGCTTGTTTGCTGACATAGGTACACAATCACTGGTTTGGGTCTTAAATTAGTAAAAACAACCTTCCTCAAAAGCAGCAATTTTACTTATATTAATTTATATTTACTTCCCCTGAACTTAAGACAGAGTCCAGATGAACTGTATTTCCCCAAAGTAAAGACAGTGGTTCTTTTCTTTTCAGAGTTGGAGGAATTTTTTCATGATTTTTTTTTCTTCCTTTCCAAATACACAAGTCATCTTGTGCAGTAAAGCATGCTTGTCAACACACATGTCAGGCAACTTTAAAAAGAATAGTCTGAGAAAAAAATAAAAAGTAAATTATTTAAGTGGAGTTGTAGAGGAAGCTTGAAAGAGTTCTGTTTGGAAGGTTTCTTTGCTTCTCTCTGCCAATGGAAGGGAGACTCTGGATCTCTCACTAGTGAGTTTCTGTCATAACTAGGGCTGACAGTTCACATTGAAAATTCTGTTTTCTTCTTTCCCAGGATAGCAAGTCAAAGTTAAACCAACAAACTGTTGTTGGCAAGTGCCTTACTTTTGTTTCCTCTTCTTTAAATTAGCCGTTTGAGTTTTGTAGAGTACTTGCGAATGGGTTTCCATGATTTTGGACCACAGATTGGTGTTGGTAATAAATACTTGGGGGGGGGGGAGGAAGAGACCTTTTGTGATGAAAAATGGTGTTGCCTGCCTGCAGCATTTAGAATGAAGAAAGCAGACAGAAGTGACGTTGCGTGGAAAAAATACACAACAAACGTTCTGACCTAAACCACTATTAAAAGACTATTACAATTTTTTCAAGCTACAGTTGAATTTGGCAGCGACTATCCTAGGATAGTCTATGCCAGTTGAGTCGTCTGTCAAATTTATTACAGCTAAGTGAATTCCGTTAACTTTGGCACACGAATATTATAGGGAATGCAAAAAGGGATCCAAACTGTATCACACAGCACTTTTCTCTTGTGTAGAAATTGTTAACAGAAGTGCTCTGTCTTTATTTTATTTTAGTTTCCCAATCTATCCCATCAACGTATAGTTTGAGATCACTGTAATAAACCTTTCCAAACTCGTTATAGAGGGTAAATTTATGCTTCATTTTAAGGAGTTCCACAGGTGTGACATATTTATGAAAAAGTAATTTACAAAACTCCAAACCTAATAACCCAGATGAACAAATACAGAGGAGAGATGATATTCTTCACAATAACAGAAAAAATGATTATTTTACAGAAGGATTCATTTTACACTAAGGAAAGTTCTTTGCATATAACATATAACAATTTTATATCCTGACAATCCATTTTCCTCTAACTTTGGGGGAATATTTTATTTATACTTCTACCATGTTACAAGCAATTTTATAAAATATTAAATCACTACCAATTGCATTATAATCAGGGGAGTGACTAGTTGTATCTATTCTACCTCAGATACAAGCAGACATGAGGTGGGTAAACATATGAAACACTTCCATATGGATTTTGTGTGTGTTGAATGTCCACATTTATATATGTTGGTAAATGCACATATGCACACATCAGTGTTGTTCCGCTCGCTGGCTTATCTGTAGATACTACAGTATTTGCAAGACCAGTTCATTAAGGTTAATTTGTTCAAAAATATTAGAATCATTAATTTCTGGCTTATAGCTAATGGCTGTTCTCAGCCAGTGTCTTGCTTCATCATTAGTGTCACTGAGATGATAACTCACACCCAACTGTTTTTACACTATCTAATAGAATCAATTGATGCAATGGTTGACAAGACGCTGTTTTGCATTTTGTCATCACACTAATGCACATGGCTTAAAGGCATTGGCATCCATAATGTGGGGCAGTTTTGTAGGAGACTAGAATAGGCTGAAGCTGCAAGGGCCATTTTCATAAAATATTAATGAAATTGAAAAATACACTGGGGTTGAAGGCTTGTCTGCTAAATGTAAGGTAAAATCTATTCTGTTCTGCTTTCTGATGACTGTAATTAGCAGCCCTAATTAAAAATTCAAACCTTGTGTATATTTGAAAGCATGAATCTTAGCTCGCATCGTGTTTATTTCCTTTACAAAGTATTTTCTTTTACAACACTAATTGAACAGGATCTTTCGTAGCCGCAGCTGGCTGGAGCCAGTTTATGTATCCAGTCTCTCAAGACTACTTCCTTTTGTAAGCAATAAAACATCTTTAAAAAACATGTATATGCTCTCTATGAGCCATTAACTCTGTGCCATCCAGCACCAGGCTGGTCTTCTCCTCACACGTTGTTTTTTTTTTTTTTTTTTTTTCCTTCACTTAAATGTGACCTCTTTGAAGAGGCTGCTTTTTTCTGATCTTCAATATTTAATGTGGATTTACTTACATTAAATGACCACCTTCCTGAAGGAGCGAAGGCCCACTTCTGACATTATTTATGAACAGCATACGCTGTGCAAAAATATGGAAGGAATTGCCCAGGAATATCTATTAGTTACAGCAGAAAAATCTACTTTTTGCCATTGTTTTCTGAAGTTATTTTGAAATTTGTGGTCAGAGTGTTGATGCCTCACAAGGGAACATGTGACAGCAACCAAAGGACAAATTGATTAGAATCATGTTACTTGGGGAGAAGAGAGAGCAGCCAGGGAGGGCAGGGCTGGAAATGGGTCAAAGCCAGGATCTGAACAGGTCAGAGGTATTTAAAAGTCTTGTATTTAATAACGACAAAAATAAACTTTGTTTTAAATGGTATCTATTAACCACTGACAAGGAGGAAAGGAAGGAGGAGAAGGAAGGGGAGGGAGAAGAAGAAAAAACATTTGAATTATGCTCCGAAGAATTTGGGAGAGGTGGGACTTGTCTTTCCTTTGATCTGCCTATCTTCTCATCTCTCCACCTCAGTGTGCTCGGCTGTAAAATGGGAATGATCGTAGCTGCTTTGCTGAGATGTTCCATTTACCTAACAGGGTTCTTCTGAAGACCCCAAAGATTAGATCTAGGAAAGCAAACACCCAGGGTTGCATTAAGGTCTACTCTCTACAAGTCGCTCAAACCAGGAACAGAAAATGACAGCAAACTCATGATGAGTACTATCAGAATGACACCTGCAGTTTGTGAAACCAAATTACAGAGCTCATGCACTGAATTTGCTTCAAGTATTTGAAGGAGAGGTCTACAGACCCAAGAATTAAGCCCTTTCTTGTTGTACCTTCGTGAAGTTTTGATCTGATTTGACTGGACGTGCCCTTCCCAGTATGTGGCTGGAATTCACACGAGTGAAAACGTCAGTCATTACATTGTACTGAAAAATGAGTTGCTCACCCACCAATCCATCGCTTTAAATGATTCAATGAATAAATAAGCAACTATGTTGGATGGTAAAACATTAACAGTGCTATTAAAAACCAATATTTTTTACTATCGGGAATGAAACAGATTATTTTACACAACTGCGAACTGTCCAGGTTATAGAATCATCAAGCTCTTGCTCCAGGCCTGGGATCTATATTCCTGACACATGGAGATTTCTCACCAAAGGAAATGAAAATTTTTCTGGAGTAAGGAGTATTGAACACAAGGCTATTAAGAGGAGATGAGGCTGCTAATATTTGGATTATTGATTTCTCAACTGAAAATATTATGATCCACCATCCCCCTTTCCACAAATACATATTTATTTAATCTAGTGAACAGATAGCTGATTTATTTTCTATCTGAGAATCTGATCCCATGACTTCGGGGATGGCTGGAAGACACAGAAAGTAGCAGGCTTTCAAAAAGCTGGAAGTGATGGATGGAGGAACTCCAGGCCTGGGCAAAGCTTCTCGCAGAGTTTACTCCAGCCCCAGAGGGATGGGCCAGGAGAATGCTGTTGTCCTGAAAAACACACAACAGACTTCAGAAGCACATTGTCACACATCTGAGTGCTACCTGTCTTTAGGGTGCTCAAGAGTGTGATGGTCTCTTCACAGCTGAATGGAGTTAGCCAGTGACAGTCAACCTTCTGTAGGGAACAGGGCCTCTTGGTGCTCAGAAGATATGCAATGTCACTTTCCCAGGCACACAGGGAAGTGAGGTTCACTTCCTCTCTTTCCCACCTCTGCCCCCAAAGCATTCCAGAGGACTGGCCCTAAAAATGTATCCTCAGCTCTGTTCTCCAGCAGAACTGTCCTCTGCCATATCTCCAAGATTCCACCTGGCTGGTTGTCCTCTAAGGAGCATCCCTACCCAATCCCCAGTGCCATCAGAATCCTTGGCATTGCTCCTTTGCTCCCATTCAGGTTGAGCCTACCCCTAGTGGCCTAGTTAGCAGGCAGCAAGCAGATAGTGACAGCTGGTTTGTTCCTCTGAGCACAGAAGGTTCAGGTTCTAGGAATTCCGAAGGTGGGTCCCTCCCCCTCTCTCTGATGTCTATCCTCCTCTGTCGTTCTGCAGAGCAGGACACTAGAGGGACCATGTTAAGCTGTGTGGCAAGAGCTGAATAAAAATATAGGAAAAGTTCAGTGCAGAAGAAGTGGAACAGCTTTTATTTATTTGGAGGTAGGGAAGTGGAGAGTTTTGAGTAAATCCCTCCTATTTGGCAGCACCTGTTGCCTCAGTTGGTTAAGTGTTCAGCTCTTGGTTTCAGCTCAGGTCATGATCTCAGGGTCCTGAGATCAAGCCCTGCATCAGGCTCACCACTCAGCAGGGAGTCTGCTTGTCTCCCTCTTCCTCTGCTCCTCCCCACCCCCGTCTTGTTCTTTCTCTCTCTCTCTATCAAATAAATACTTTTTTCTTTTTTTTTAATTGATTTTATCAAAGTTAACTATTTTTTCAAAAGATTTTATTTATTTATTTGACAGACAGAGATCACAAGTAGGCAGAGAGGCAGGCAGAAAGAGAGAGAGAAGGAAGCAGGCTCCCCGCAGAGCAGAGAGCCGGATGCGGGGCTCGATCCCAGGACCCTGGGACCATGGCCAGAGCCGAAGGCAGAGGCTTTAACCCACTGAGCCACCCAGGCACCCTCAAATAAATACTTTTTTAAAAAGCCCTCCCATTTGGTCTGGGTTACTGAGAAAAGTCAATGCTGATCCTAGACACAATTGCAATGCCAGCACCATTACTGTTGGAGGCTTTGCCCTACCCTCTTCAGCATGTACAATATAACTTCTCCCCTGCCTGGAGAAGGATGATAATTAGGTCGTGTTTGGATCAGACATAAATTCTTTTTTTAGAAATGGTATAAATCCATATCAGGGGACACTAAAAAAAGCTAGACCTTCTAGTCCCTTTCTCAAATTGCCCCTGCTTCAAAAATTACCTTTCCCTTTTCTCCCTCTTTCTTCCCTAAAAGTCCCTACTTTCCCAGTGAAGATGAGCTGAAAGAGAGTTTAACAAGCACATGACTGCACTAACTCATCCAACAATATGAACAACCTTTCCTGACTATCAACAGCTTAATAGGGGCATCTCCACAAGAGGAGTGGTTCTAAGTGACTCTGGGTTCATATTAGTTTCACTGCCATAGGAATTGACCTAACCACAGGCTTTGCCTCTGAGGATTCTGGATGGGATCAGAAAGCTGACTGTGAGTGGAGTAGAGGCTTCTGAAGCCTATCGCTGAAATTGTTCACATGTATTGGCCTCCATGGATGATTTACACATTCCATACAGCTATATGCTCATGCCACAGGATTTCCTGCTCACAGCTGAAGAAAGATTGGATGTAGCAGTTGTCATGACTGTGTGATGGGGAAGAGATGAGTTAGTTTTGTGTTGCCTACACAGACAGAGTATGTCTCTTTGGTCTACAGATGTGTATTTGGGGATCACCAATGAGGAACCATTTGGGAAGAAAATGCTTCTATTTTATCTTTTAGAAGGCATTCAGTAGGTCGTCCTGAGGATGGAGGTTCAGAACCCATAAAAAAGAAATAGAGCTTTGCACAATGCCTATGAAATTTCTAGAAAGATCTTCTTGAACAATAAAAAAAAGTTAAAAATCCACTTTTTGGATCATCTTGCTTTTCTGTTTATCTTTCTCCTTTTCAGCTCAACTCTTATGAGCTCTTCTCCCATTATCCATTGGATGTACTCTCTGAGCCAGGAATAATGTGTGTGTTTTTACTTCAGTAATTCACCCTGCCCACCCATGGATGAATAACTAGTAGGGACCAGGCAGGACTTGAGATGAGAGATGCACACTAACTACAATTCACCAGCTTGTTATTGTTGTATTATTTATTCTCTATATAAGATATTTCTTCTGAGATGCCCAAAGTACTTTCTACACACTAAATAAATGATTAACCCACAGAACCCTGCTAAGAGGGAAGCAGATTTGCAAAGATGATGGGAGAAGAAGGAGAAAACTAAATCCCACATGTGGAAAATAACAATTCATCAGACAAGGTGAAGATGGCAATTTCTGCCTCTATAGGTATAGGGAATGTCAACGGTGGATTGACGACCATGAATTATGCCTTCTTTTTTCCTCTCTACCCTCTCCCCCTCACACCCAGATTATCTAAAGCACTTTCACAGATCAATTAGGCTTCCTGTCATTGCACAGGTAGCTGAGCATATGCTAATATAAACATATGCATTTCTTAAGCCTTACCATTGGTCGAATATCATGAAATTGACTGTACTGTACAGAGTTTTGCTTAAATTAACTGGCTCGGTCATAACGCTGGAATAAGACTTGCACTGAAATCTAGATTATCTCAGAGTTTAGGTTCTTCCTCGTGGTTCATGTTTCAGCCACCCGGTCTAAGTTATTCTCTCTCTTATTTATTCTCTTGATACTCTGCAATTTTTCCTTCACAAACTTTTAACTTTTATATGGCTCTATTTTTATATGTATTTTTTAATGCCTGATTTGTCCAATAAGCTGTAAATTGCATCTGGACAAAGATGGAAAGCTCTTCTCTGAGTTTTTAGCACAATGCTTGGCACATTATTACACACTCAACAAATATTGTTTTAATAAACAAATAAATGAATGAATAGAAAACATAGATTTGGGATTAAAATAGATCTAAATTTGATTCCTGATTTTACTGTTGACTGGAAGTCTTACTGATAACATGCAGAGTTGATTAACACATATTTTGTATGTTATCTGTATTATATACTATATTCCTATAGTAAAGTAAGCTAGAGAAAAGAACATGTTATTCAGAAGTTCATAAGGAAGAAAAAACACATTTACAGTTCCGTATTGTATCAAGAAAAATGTGTGTGTAAATGGACCTGTGCCACTTAAGACCGTGTTGTTCCAGGGTCAACTACAATTTAATCTCTAAGCTTTGGTTTCCTCATCTATAAGATAGAGCTAATAATACCTACCTCACAGGATATTTAAGATGATTTACTTGGGTGACACATGACAGATTTTAAGAACTCAAAAAATGTCCATACTCTCTAAGTTAGGATTTGATTTCCAGAATTTGCAGATTTTTTTTTTAAAATGTTATTTTGTCCATCAAAAATTCCTCAAATAATTATGTAGAAGTTACAGCTATTTCAACTGTAATTTGAATATAGACTTGGAGTCATATCTCATTCATTTCTGTTTCCATACAACATTAGAAACGGGCCTTGTATACAAAATGGGCTCAATAAATATGTACTGAGTGAATTAACTAATTTCATAGATAAGGAAACTGAGCCCAGAGAGTACCAGGGATTTGCTTAACACCACACAAGGATTCTAAGGACAAGAAGTAGATTTTTATATTCTGATTTTCCATCTAATGGTTTTATTACTAAAGCATATTGCCTGCTTTTAATCTAGATCAAATATCACGTTTCAGAACATTAAAAGTAATTCATTGAGTACATGACTCAACTGCTCAAGATTGTCTTCTTTGGATATTTTATCTTATTTTATTTTTTATTTTTATTTTTTTATTTTTCTTTGGACATCTTATTAAAAAGCTTTAGAAACAAAATTACCTAGTTTCCAGTCTCAATTGTGTCATTTCCAAGCTGATATTGGAAAATTACATAATATTTTTGAACCTCAGTTTCCTCTTATGTAATTATGGGCATTGCAGATTGTTATATAATTTTTCTGATAATTATATGAGATAATGTTTACAAAGCACATAACAGTTTCTAGCAGGTGCTAAGTTTTCAGGAGTAGAGGTGATGGTGAGGGAAGAGTGGTAGCAATGCTGATAGTGCTGATTTTTGCTAAGCTTGTTTGTAGTTATTTAGAGCTTCCTTCCTTCACTTAGTAACAAAAATACTTTAAAACACATCTGTCATTTTCATTTTGCCCCTTTCTCTTGTAATACAAGATTTAAGTAACTTGGGTTTTTTGGTTTTATGTTTGTTTCTGTTTTACTCACAAAATTACAGCAATTATTCTTCTATGATTCTGCCTTGTTCTGAAAATATATGCAATATAATTTGTTTGCATCCAATAATGTGCAGAATGAAATTACCTCATTACAGTTGCCCTCACAGACAGTGTGATCAATTTGCCTGGGCTGTCCGTTCAGTCCAGTCACTGTGATGTCATTATTGATAGAACCCTCTTTGCCCTCCAATAGTTAACACCAATAAGAGATCCTCCTAAAATTTCAGTTCTTCTTCTTCTTCTTTTATTTTTTTTTCTGGCATGACCATATTAATTAGGACCATTGCCATATCAATGTTCTGATGGAATCAAAGCTGTGCCCACCAGCCAGTGACAAAATACAGAAACAGAAAGTTTATTTTAGATCCTGTGGTGGACTGAACAATAGCCTTCCAAAGATGTCCACATCCTAATTCCCTAAACCTGCAAATATGTTGACTTACGTTGCAAGTGGACTTTGGACTTGAGTCAGTTAGGGGTCTTGAGATGGGGAGATTATCCTGCACTGTCATGGGGGGCCCAGGGTAGTCACAAGGGGCCTTATAAGAGGGAGGCAGTAGAGTTAGAGTCAGAGAGAAGACATAAGGAAGGAAGCAGAGGTCAGAGAGGAGAGAAGATGCTGTGCTGCTGACTTTGAAGATAGAGAAGGGGCCCATGAGTCAGGGACTGTGGGCAAACTCTAGAATCAAAAAAAAAAGCAATCATCATATGGTTTCACTTATTTCTGGAGCATAACAAATAACATGGAGGACATAGGGAGATGGAGAGGAGAAGGGAGTTGAGGGAAATTGGAAGGGGAGATGAACCATGAAAGACTATGGACTCTGAAATACAATCTGAGGGTTTTGAAGGGGCGGGCGGTGGGAGGTTGGGGGAGCCAGGTGGTGGGTATTATGGAGGGCACGGATTGCACGGAGCCCTGGGTGTGGTGCATAAACAATGAATTCTGTTATGCTGAAAAGAAATTAAAAAAAAAAAAAAAGCAATGAAAAGGGTTCTCCTCTGGAGCCTCTGAAAGAACACAGTCCTCTTGGCATATTTGAGACTCAGACCTCCAGAACTATAAGATAATGTATCTGTGTTGCTATAAGCCACTAACTTTGTGGTAATTTGTTATGTCAGCAACAGGAAGCTAACATAGATTTCTACATGTCCTCCCCCTCTAAACTTTTCACTTCTTAGTATGAAGTTGATGTTTGCTGAGCTTAAGAAGACACAACTATATAGTTTTACCAATAATGGATTTTTAGCCATTTGTTTTATTGGTCTTATTATTTCATGTTTGTTCAGTAATCTTAAACTTACTGACTACTTGGTGCAAAGGAACACATTCATGTAATAATAAGTATCTCTTTCTTGGGGAAATTACTGTGAATCCATGAATATTTACAGTTGGTTGGAAATTACACAATTTAGGGGACTATATGAAGATTATTCCCAATCCAAGTGAATTCACTGATGAGGAGATACTTAGTTTACAAAAATTAATTGTATACAATTTCTTAGACATAATCTAAGTAAATTAGGAAGTGCATCAATAATAGTGTCCTGGAAAAGGGCATGCCAATACTGGCTCTGGGTTTGAATCTTTGCCCTACCCCTTATCAGCTGCCAGATTGGGGGTAAGTTTTCTAAATTATCTGGCTTCAATTACAAGTTTTAAAAATTTGTGTAGATTTAAGCTAAAGGAGAAAGCAGTCAACTAATTATTTTAATGAATATAAAATTGTCAATCAACATATTTCACTACATAAAAATTCTTTTGTTTCTAAAAGGCCATTTCTGCTCAACTCCACAATTGACTCAATCTACATAGATACAAATTAATTTAAAATCCACGTTATATATAAGTACTGTACTGAAATATATTTGTGTATATATGTATATGTACACACAAACACATACAAACACACACATGTATGTATATGAGTTCAAAGTTTCTATCAAGAGTTATCAAGTGTCACTAGTTAGCTACCTAGATGGTTCCTATTTCTCGAATATTTCCAAATTGTATTTAGACAAGATAGTGCAAGGCACTTGGGAGTGATGCCTCAGATACTCTAGCAGTCCTTTGGCTTTTGGGTTTTCACCCCAAATAATTTATGTGTTCCTTTCTCAGCACAGATTATTTAAGTATTTGATGTCTAAGTATATTAATGCTTTGCATTAAAACCTAGTTCAATGCAATGAATTATTTAATTATTGAAAGATTTTGACATTTCTTTTCAAACTACTTGGTTTAAAATTAATTTTTTCTCTAAATCTATATTATATAACTCTTATAAAGATAATGACAGCATCCAAAGAAAATATCCTTTTTACATTAAAAAAACTAAATATCCTTAACCAATGCCTGTGTCATTACATTTATATATTTAGAGTCAAAATATTCTCTCTTTCACCAGTAGTCATTGAAACTTATTACCATGTACTTCATCAAATATAAGTAGAATCGTGTCATTTTGGGAAAAAAATCCATTCTGAATACAAATAAATTTCAGTCTGGCTTTATTTCAGAGCATAAGTCCCATAAACCATTGCAGTTTTGACAAACAATTGACATAACCTGCAAATGATGTAGAACAGAAATTTTATAGAGGTTTTTAGATCTATCATCTTAAAAAGGAGAGAGAGAACATTTTGTTAGACAACACAAAGTATATTAGTGAATTTGGAGAGACACACTCTTCATGTGTTGAGGACACATCCTGTTCATGTTATTCTAGTCAGACTGAGCTTACGTGTTTCATTTCCATTCACTCTCTTTCTCATTTTCTCCTTGGCTTTCCCAAAGATGGGCCTTGTAACAATATTCCCCCGTACAATGCTTTATGGTCCCATCCATCTAGCTCTTTACCAGACTGCATTCCCTAACAGTGAACACAAAGTGTCACTGTGACTGCATGCTAATAGTCTAAAATTCAAAAAAACTTGCCCAAATTTGAAATTCATTCACTTGCCAGTTGGTGTTTTATTCGAATCTTCAGTGTTTAACTATCCTTAAGTTGGGCAAGATTTTAATTGTGTTTTTACCTCCTTGTCTTTCATAGACTAAAGTGGAATTCTTTTTTTTCCTTTTTGATGATACTAGACAGGAAACAAAAGAACAGAGCTTCTGAACGCCTCAGTTTTCAGGTTTGATGACATGTGAACTCATGTACATTTAAGAGAGAAACTGGTCCGTGGAAGTTGCTAATGCCCTCAGTGCAGATCTTTCTGGTCCACAAGGCACCATGTGTTTTATCACTGAGCTGGATAAAGGTGTTCTGCTCAGAACTGAAAAAGAACATGTATTCCTGTATATGTACAGCAGGAATATCAAATTATAACTGAATCCTTTAAAACCTATCATTCTTTTTCTTAAAATCTTAGTCTGCATAGAACAGATACTGACCAGCAACAGCTGCTTCTGAATGTACTTTCCAGGAGTAAAGAGGAAGATTTGCCTTCATTTCCCTTTTTATATCTTAATATTATTAACTTTCTCCATGTTTGGGGGTATAGAGATTTCTGAAATGAGTATCTGCTCACCGTGGTATCATTTCAGACCCACATCAAGAATTTTCTTTCAAAATCGATTACAGGACTCCATCTTATTGGGCACACCCATTGTTTTACCATGTCTGAGTATTTGTAGCCTCAGAAACATACAGATTAATTTTAAGTTCAGTATTTATGTAGAAAAACTGCAAAGACGAAATGGAAAGCTTCTATTCTGAGGTATGCTATGTGGGTTGTATTGTTCCCAATACTTCTATCTGTCCCAGGTTTCATTGTTTCTTCGTATATCTGGCTGTGGTAGCTTTCCCTTAAACCAGTCCCCCTAGCTATGTTCTCCCCAGCCTTGTTATTACCACTTTCTAAATTTATTATCTGCCATGAATGTGTTAATACAGCACATTATGGATTCGTATTGAGGTATCAGGCAACAGGTGTGATCTTAGGATGGGTACAACTTCTCCTGCTAGTTGCCACGTGCTTTTGTAGAAGAGATACTGATTAATCAACATTTTATGGCAATTCCTCCATTTCTACCTTTGCACTGCTGGGCAAACTATTTAACCTTGGTTTATTTATTTTTTAAAATAAGAAACAGTGTGAAAAGTAATTATAAATAATGAATTCATTAAAAAATAATGGTTAGTCATTATCTCCAAATTTTAATGTAATGAAGTTAAAAAAATCAGGTAACTTCTTTCAGAATAGCATGTCAAAGTTGCTTGCATTAGTCCCTATCTGAAGTTTAAGAACTTAGAGCTAGAGCTAGATTGACTTTTTATAAAAATCAATATGAGATGTTCTGAGTTTTCTTCTGTTTTGTTTAATGAGCTTAAATTACCAGAGGATTTACAGAGACCTAGTGGCTACTCTTCAGCTGTGAATTTCTAATGTCTGGAATGTATAAGAATTTGAGATCTTATCTGGGGGCTTGGCATTTAGATTTTAGAGAAGGACAGTATATAACCTCATTATTTTATTCTTGTATTATACAAGCTATTTAAGGTGTGGTGCTAACACCTACAGGTACAGAGAGTCAAGGTATTTGCTCTCACAGGCTCATAGTTGTGCCAGAAGCAGCAAATACATAAGAAAGCACTACAGATACTCAGGTAGAATCTACAGCGGGAGAACAGAGGTATGAGTTGTATCCACATACCCAAAATGCTTCCTCATATTGCCTCAACACTGTCTGGCACCTAGACCTTGGATGGCTGCCCAGTTGAGCGTACCTCAAAGCCACGGACTCCCTCTGTGCTCACAGATTCTGTTCCCTAAGGCAGTTTATCTACATGCATAGAACCTTTGGGTCCTCCGAGCAGTTCTGGACTAGAGGAAGCACCATATTCAATGACTTCCAAAAGGGTCTAGTGATACAATCCAAAAATGTGGGAAGTTGACACCTTATGAGACAAACAGACCAATGGGAGACAGCACCAGAATAGTCCTGTAGATAAATGCCTTCTAATGGGCTGTTCTGAGTCATGGCTTTTCCATGCATCCTATCTAGAAACATCCCACAGCAGTGTCTGGCCAGCACAGTTCTGCATCACCCTGTATCACCCTCCCACTTTTCCATGACTTGTTCCCTTTTCCCTTACTCTTGCAGCCTTGGGATTTCACTCCCCTCAAAAGCATTGACAACTTTAGCCTCACCTCAGTCTATGCTATTTAGGGAAGCAAGGCTAAAATAGTGGTCAACTTGATTTACATGAGGGGGGTAGGGTAGGAGGAGTGGAAAGTATTGATCAATAAACATTGCAGAGGGAGGTGAGGTCTACTTAAAATATGCAATGAGCCTTTTTTTTTTTTTTAATACTTCTCTCTCAGAAGTCTTTTACCCATTATAAATTACTACTTTGATCAGGAAAGACAGAAAATCTAAAAGTGAGAAAATAATACAAGTCTATTAGTTCATCACTCTAGAGATACCATCACTCCACACTGATCTTAATAACATCTAAAATCCTCACTCAGAAGCCCAGTCAATGATCTCTAATCCCTTTTCCCATATTATTTATTACCTTTTAAGGATACTATCAATGTCCATTTTTCTTCAAATTCTGCACTTAATTTTTAATGCAGGTTTTCCTTAGCAATGCATTCAGAGACTGTTAACACAATTTAGTTAATTGTGGGAAAGCATCACATAAATTCCTAAAGATGTCCACATTTCTGACCATCTGGCCCTTCAATTTTAACCATTCTTGGCCTTCAAATTTTCCTCTGAACTTCTTGTCCCTCATATTAAATCCAAATCACCCACAGGAGGATTCAAGTTCCCCCCCACTCCTATGTATTTCCAGGATGATGCTTGTTTTCCTTGCTTCTGTTCCCTTGTTCATCCCGAAGCAGCTTCCTATTTTTTGCCATCGAGTCACTTACTTTGCCTCAGTCAACAACTCATCCTTCCTTAAGAAAGAAGACACAGGGGACGCCTGGGTGGCTCAGTTGGTTAAGCCGCTGCCTTCGGCTCAGGTCATGATCCCAGGGTCCTGGGATCGAGTCCCACATCGGGCTCCTTGCTCAGCAGGGAGCCTGCTTCTCTCGCTGCCTCTGCCTGCCTCTCTGCCTGCTTGTGTGTACTCTCTCTCTGACAAATAAAATAAAATAAAAAATCTTTAAAAAAAAAAAAAAAAAAAAAGAAAGAAGACACAGTAAGCACAAAATACTTCCTCCCTTTAGTGATCCTCCCTACCTCAAAACCAACATGGAGAAACCTCCATCTCCCCAAAGAGAACTTGGCAATCACCTGCAATCTAACAGTCTTTTAAGATTACACACATTCCATATGATAGAAATTTGTCTGGTTTCAAACCTGAACTCAGAATTAGACATTGGCAAAGCCCCAAAATGTGCCATTTCTAGAAACAGTTAGGTTCAGTGATCCAAGCTGTAGTTTACTCTTCATTCTTCCAAATGCAATTTTTGCTTCAATTAAGCATAGCTATATAATTTATTGTGTGCATCAGTGCACTTTTGAGACTGAAAAGGGCTTGAGAGATTAGATATAAAGTAGGACTTTTTCAAACCAACAGGTGTCTAGTTACCCTACTTTTAGCAGTCTACAAATAGTGTTATCAGCCTACATTTTAAATGATAAATGTTCAGGAATGACTCCTTGAGATCTTTTGTTTGTTTTTAGATGCTCAACTCAAGGGCTAGTGCATTTCAGAAGGAAGAAAATGAGAACACACAAGTAAAATCTAAGCATAGTGCTTAAGAGTCAACATGCTATTATAAAATAGCTTATGAGCTCTGGGAAGTCACTTAACCTCATTACACCTCAGTTTTCATATCTGTAAAATGAGAATAAGTATGGTACTGACCTCATAGTATTATGAGGGTTATTAAGTAAAGGCATTTAAAACACTCCCTCGCATATAGCACTATATATATTAGTTAATAATAATAATAATAACAACAACAACAGCAGCAGCAGCACCAACAGTATTACCTGACTTGAGGTGCAGCATAGAAAAGGGACATTCCCAATGGTTCTGGATATTAAGATTACCATAGGAGCAGCTTATAAGACAAATGCCAAATCCCCCCATGACTTTCTATTTCTGCAAAAAACATGAGGAACATCAAAAATTAACTTCTGATGTCCTTATAATATATAGGGCCCCCCCCCCCAAAAAAAGACTGCGAAGGAGTTTGCAGTTTGGAGACACTTGCTTTCTCCTTCTCAGGGCACATTTGCTCCCATTGTTTTAACTTTTGTTGGGAAAGGAGACAGAAGATATCCAAGTGGTCCCATGCATTGTGTTTATCAGGAGTTCCAGAAAAAGAGTTTGAACAGAGAAAGAGAAACTGTGAATCTGAACAAAGAAAAATTGAAGCCCAAAGGAGAAAACAAGGTACAAAGGTTCACTAAGACCTGTGGAAAAAAAATCCACCTACGAAAGCTCCTCTCCTGTGTTAAAATCAAGCAGGCATTTCTTTGCTGCTATGAATGCTCTGATTCCTTTCTTGCTGGGCAGTTAAGTGGGCTTGGATGTGGGGAATTTCTTCTGATCTTAGCCTTTTTATGGCCACAATGAACTGTCAGCACTGCCAGGGAAACCATTCCCTTCAAATTTCACAAGGCTGACCTTGTGAGGTTACCACCGTCTGTCCAAGGGGCAGGTGACCCTCAGAGCTCCCAGGAGAGCCTCTGCCAGCCGGCAGTGGAAAAACAACTACAAAAAGACACTCTCAAAAACCCCACACATCTCTCAAGCCAGCAAGAATCCCAAAGCCTCTTGCCTACGGGAGTCCAGGCTTATTTTTATTATCATATCTGACATCATTCCAGCGGAAACAGAAGACAACTGTGTGGATATCAAAAGCAGTTTATAGGCACGAATACCTCTGATGAAGAGTAATTGCACTGGAGAAGAACCTGAACTTCTAACTTGTCTCCATTGTTCGTAAGGCACTTGTCATCATGCTGGGTTTATTAATTTTCACAACCAAAATTACCATGGAATTTTTTCTTCACCATATCCTGGATTCCAGGAGAAGGGAAGGGGAATTGAGGTTTCTCTTGCTTCCATTTTCCAAAAAGAGGGCATAAAATTTCCTGGTCTAGGCAATTGGGGAACTATGGACTCTAGTGGTCTCTGCCCTGTATAGACTTCTGTATACAGGAATGGGCCAATGTTCCATTTATTGATTAGCTATCTGTAAATGTTTACTGAATTTTTTGAAGAAATCAGGGTAAAATTGCAGCAAAAGCATTTGTGGCGCTATTCTTTAAAAGATGGCAGATTTGAATTGAAAAATAGTATTTTTTAACGTATTTAAATTTAGTGCTAATTCATGAGCATGCCGTCTCACACTACAAAACACGGATCAGAGCTGCTGGACAGAGCCTTTCTCCATTCTCCCTGGAAGGCAACAGAAGGCCAGGGAGCTCAGGTCTCAGCTCTCTGAGACCCAGGAGAACAGCAACGGACAAAGGTCTCCTGACTTCCAGACCAGTGCTCTTTATACAACACCTAAATCTAATCTAAGAAAAGATAATCTTAGATGCTTAAAATGAAGTGTGAAAAAAGCAAACACTTTTATTCCCTTACTTATTGTAGTAAAATCATAGCTCAATGAGCTTGTTAGGGAATATACATCCAAGCACAAGGACTGAGTAGCAAGGAAGAACATGTGATTGGATGATACGTTTTATGGCCATGCTGTGATCCTTCTACTCCTTCCTGGACCCAGTCTGCTAATTGCTCTTGTCTTGGCCCCTCCTCTGAACTGCGATGCCTGAGACATGACACAGGCTCCAGAGTCATCTCTTTCTTCTCCTCTTTCCCATTAGCCAAGCCACCATCCCCTCAGGGCTCTGCTTCCATCTGGAGAAATGCATTCCAAACCTCTTAAATAGTTGCCTCTAAAATGAGGGTTCAAGTGTTTCTTTAAAAAAAAAAAAGCAAATTAATTTTAGAAAGGTAAATAAAATATTAAAAATATCCCTATATTTAGAAAAATTGATTGTTGATATTTTTGTTTTTAACAACTGATCTGTTTGAACATTTACGATATCCGGGCATTCCGAATGTCTCCCAGGTCCTCCGCGGGCTTGGAGCTGCTTCTGCACTTGAGGAAGGTTCCTGCCCGAGCCAAGTGCATTCATTATACCATCTCTCTAGCTTATTTTGTAACACAGTACTGTTGATTGACATAACTAATAAACTTTGAAGTCTAAAACCTGAAATGTAAGCAAGAAAATAAGCTTTGACTCCAGACATACTTTTTTTCCGTCTATATTGTGCGAAATTCAGAATGAACCGTGGAAAGATGTAGGATTTCGTACGGCTATGAAAGATCCGATGTCTAAAACCATCAGGATTCAGTCTTGGATACTCCCTATAACTAGGAAGAGTTCAATGCCCTAAAAAAGGATGCAGGTAATGGTCTGGGGAAGGGAAGTAGGGGGGATCAGAGGAAAAGATCGTAGGGCTAGCCATGAGGAAGAAAGGATACACCTGCCTCTTGCAACATGAAGGGCAACCTTCATCATGAAGACTTCCTTATTACAAATCGATGTCCTAGCTGCTTTCTTTTTGAAAAACTGGTGAAAGCGTGACATCCCATCCAAGAGGTGTGGAAATATTGCTATAGCAATAATTCAACATTAGTCGCCAAAGAGGTGTGCTCGCCTTGAAATGCCTTTCAAAAATACGATTTGTTCCTTTGAAAGGTGTCGAGGCTGCCAATATCTGTTTGTCTGCTCATGCCTACTGCATTCGTGATGTATAATAAGTAGGAGCAATTGTCTCCTTAATGTGATAATAAAATGTTCATAACTTAAAAGTAAATACACTCCAAAATGAGCCGCTGTAGTTTTGCTCAGGAGCTGTGCTTTTTATAATGGTTATCATAATGAAAAATTCCTTATTAAATTCATTGTGGCTTTTAATAAACTGGTTCTCCAAATGTGAAAAGTCTTGTGTTGATACACCAGGATTATATGGCTGGGAAATAAAGGGAGTGAGTATTTAATTTTGAAAGATAATAAGACAGATTATGCCATTTTTTATTTTTAAATGTGCTTGTTCCAACATTTATAAGAGCAACCAGATAAACCTGCCAACATCTGTTCCTCTTACACAAAGAACTGGCTCTAATAAAATTTTGGTCATACTATTACAAGATCTTAGCATGAGTGTGAAGAAATCTCAGGCAGAATGACGACAAACTTGACATTAATTCTTCACTAATATTGATATGCCTAAAATCTTTTGGAACATTTAATGTGCCTATAATCCTGAACCATTTGACAGCTTTTACATAATATTCTAGGCAAAGGTGACCTGATACTCCTCTGCTGTTGACAGTGCAGCTGAAATGGCCCTCCAATAAATGAGGCAGGATTATCTAGCCAAGATGGCAAACAACAGCTTATAACACACACCAGAAAATTTCCATAGCATGCTGGATCTTTGCCGTCAATGACACATGGATCACGCCTGAATATAAAGCACACATTTCCCTAGACGCCTAATAACTTTTAAAGGACAAAAATATACAAAACCCATTTCAGATTTAAAGACCAGTTCTGCGCTCCACACGTATAGGAAGTTCCATCGAAGGAAGCCCCGAGTCTTTTAGCGTTGTGTTAGTGTGCCATCCCCTTCGTTGTATTCTAACGACTCTACTGAGAGTCTCCAGCTTAAAAATCATGGAAGAGATATTCTAATGGCATTGTAGGGCGACAGATGGTGGCTACAGTTGTGGTGAGACCAGCATCGTGTTTAAACTTGTCGAATCACGATCTTGTACCCCGGAAACTAACTCACATTGTGGTTCGACTAAATGCAAATTTAAAAAATTAGTAAAAAAAGAAAAGAAAAGAAAAACAAATAAAAATACAAATCACAGGAGAACACAGGCAGTACACGAGATATGAGTTAAAAGAAAATAATGAAAATAAATAAGCACCGAGAAGCTGTAGGTGGGATCATGACATTTGTGTAGGACGGTAATTTGTTCTAAAAATCTCTATCGACATGGCCTGTAGTGAGTGCTACTTTCGCCCCTCAATTTATGGGAAAATAATCAAAGAGCTTGGGTGTTGTCAATTCATAGCCTACAAGTTACCTGTTGTAAATTTAGTTTATAATAGTGTAATTAGCTGCCACATGGCCAGATTGTCTGAATGCTCTTCCTCCTGTTGGGAGCTTGACAATTGGAATGCCACAGAATATCAATACCGATCTTTTACAGCCCTTTGCCAGAGCAGCCTCGGGATACGCGGAGCTGGCGCGGTAACTGCATTAGAGAATTGAGTTTGTTCTTTTTCAGAAGACAAATATACTATCTTTGAAACCACTTACGAGGAAAAAAATAGACATTAAATGCTAGTGCATAATACCAAGCAAAACTTGTGAATAGTAAGGGTAACCTGGCATTGTAAACGATACGGAACCTTGAAACTCAAAGAGAAAAATGGTAGCTATGAGGGGCAAACCCAGAACCCATGACAGACGACATGCTTAGAGAAAGAAAACGTGCGTGGAGGGGGGAGGATTGCAGCCTGTAACAGCCAAATCTAATGCAGTGTTGTAATATGTAATAATAACAGTGAAATCATTGTGTTTGTAGCTTCTTAGATGACTAAGGGTATGGATGGACTTTTCTGAAATATTGTAGGATCCAGCAGAATGAAGCTGAGCCTAGAAATAAAAGTTGCAATGTTAGTTGCCAGCAAAAGAGAAAACATTAATGGCTTTGTTTGGAAAATAGTCAAAAGCTGACAGTCAACTTGTGTTGAGAAAGATTTTAGTTAATATGGAAAGGTTTGCTTGGCTTATTATTCTTCATGGAACACTCTAACTTTTGATACGTTCGTAGACTCACTGCGAGATTTCTCAACCTGGTCATAATTACAACACTAGACATGTTAAATTAAGAAGCACTTTATAAATTGTGAGCCAACTTTAGCAAATCAGTGCAATCACTTTTATAAAACAGTATAGAAGCACATAATTTCTGAATGAAGCCTACTTTATGTC
This sequence comes from Martes martes, assembly GCF_963455335.1. NCBI lineage: Eukaryota > Metazoa > Chordata > Mammalia > Carnivora > Mustelidae > Martes > Martes martes. The sequence goes on along the minus strand of NC_137890.1, from coordinate 28,994,045 downwards.
AAATTGAATAGATTTATCTTTATGAAAATCATACATAAATACGAAGCTATTATCCCTGTGAGCAGAATTTTTAGAAACTGTAGGTAGGTGCTTGGTGGCTATTTGAACACCACACAGCTCTTATTCCCCTCCCAACTTTTAATTACTTCTTCTAATTTCCTCTGGCACTCATGAGTCTGCAATTCTATGGCTACATAGAGCGCATGATTCATCAGGGACATAACTCCAAATGGCATTTGGGTACTCCTGTAGCAGTTGTATCTGCAGTTTGGCTGCCTTGTGCATCAGATCTGTGAGGACTGTGGGTTGGCTCTTCATTTGGACAATACTCCAACCATTGTAAAAGTGACCCAAAAATAGTCTTTTGAAAACATCTACCTCTATGATCTCACAAGGTAGAGACTTTGCTGGCGAATCTACTCATGGTTTGATTTTTGCAGAAGAGTGTAGACTAGATTGTCCATTATATAAATGCTTTTACAGAAGAGCTATGTGGACATTTGAAAAGCAAATTTTAAGCATTCTGATGTGAATACTAAATGGAGTCATTCTCTTCATTAGAACATTTTGTATTCCATTATCAAGAAATATAGAACATGAAAACAAACAAAAAAAAAGAATACCAATGACAATTATTTATTAGGTGCTCACTATTTCCCAAGGACTGAACTGGACATTTGACTTGCATCTCATTTACTTTCCTAATATTAGGAATTAGTATGCAATGAAGTAACCTGTCCATAGTCTCAGAGATGGTAATGTAAATGGATGAAAAAGAGTTCTGATATAATTTTTGAAATATCTCCAGTCAAAAACTATGTACAAAACTATTTCTTAAATATAAAAACATAACAGGTCAATAGATCAAGATATTTATGGAACTAGGAAACTTACATTATCGTGTGATTTTAAATATATTGTTCTCCTTTTAATCATGTACACTCTGGGTTGTATGAAAAGATTGGAAAAAAGTAAATGTATTATTTTAGACACAAAAATGAAGTGTTGATGTGAATTTCACAGTACTGAGTAATTGCCAATGCCCCATTGAAAGCTCTTGTTGCTTATTCACGCAGTAATTATGGAAAACAGACCCACACTTCCAGTCTGTTGATGTAGGCTGAACTGGCAATGCTGCAGCCTTGGTCCAGGCTGATGGAAGCAAAGATGGAGGGAAGTAGAAAAGTTCTAGATGTGAACTCCTAGGTGGGACCAACAGAACTTGCAACTTGGTTGAATGTGGAGAGTTTGGGAATTTGGGAAAGAAAAAGAAAAAAAATGAATGATTCTCTTGTTTTTAGTTTAAACAAATCATTCCATTTTCTGATGATGGGAAAGTCTGGGAGAGGAAAAGGGAACTGGCAAGAACATATTGATTTTTAAAGTATTATGTTAATACTAAGTTTGAGATTCCTTTTAGATATTCAGGTGGACAAATAAAGGAGGTGGCTTGGACATATGAGTCTGGAGCTCAATATAGCTTAGATTTGGGCCAGGGAACTTTTTTTGTGTGTGAACCACTCATATAACCCTTCCTAATACTACTCTGATTTCATTTTGGGCATCATCTCTTTCCTCTTTGTGTAGTCTTAGTGAGGCAGTGAATACAACTGGGGCCCATGATCTGAAAATGCCTGATGTTTGTCTTACCAACCTGTACAACCAATGTGTGCACGCAGTGAGGATGTGCTGGCAAGTATGGTAACAACCAGTTCTCCAGGGCATGGGGTGGGAGGGGACGGGAGGGAAAAGCCCTATTTTGCCCCCACTCATGATATAAATGCTCCCACCAGGTCTTGTTTCAACCTGCCAGTGTGGTATCCCTCACCACAGAGTTGGGAAGAGATGTGTGGTAGGACAGCATTGTATAGTATTTGCACCAACAGATGCCATAGACATAAGTAACCTCAAGAGCATGGATAGGAGTAATGATATTTACTGTTAAATATCAAATGGTGATTATCTTGTCAATTCATATGTAAGACTGAAACTATGATAAGACGTACCCCAAATCTACTCGGGATAGAAAACCTGTCCTTGAGGAACTTACCTTCCAGAGGAAGATGACGTGCATAACACAGATATAATTTGCAAGGCAGTGCAGAGCAGTGGGAGGAGCTGATGCAGCACTGCTGGTTGTTTGGCTAACTCACTTTGTGATCATGTTCAGACAGTAGCCGTCTTGCTGAGCTTTTGAGATACCAGATGAATAGTTCTCTGTAGTCTTTTAACCCTGTTTCAAAAATTGTTTGCTTTTTTGACTCTGAATTAGTCTACAAATCACACACAACAGTTACCTAATAATTCCCCAATAATCACCATATATGGTGAACTAACAGTGACTCTTTATCTTTTTAAATGGTGCTGGATCTCCCACCATTACAATGATCAATAAGTTATATGATGTTTCTCAGACACGAAATGGTTTCACATGATAATTCACATGTGAAGTCTTTGAAAACTGGGAATGCAGGCTTATCCAATTTTTTGCCTCCAGCTCCTGACATACAGAAAGCCCTCACAGTTGTGTGTTGAAGCGAATTGAGTAAATTCTCGTGGAAATCTTGTTGAACTGGTGAGCTGTGGTGAGTTACTATAGGGATATGTGCGAGGTTCTTTCTAATTCAATATTTTTATTAATGTGTTGAGGGAAGATGCAGATCTCAAAACGTATTCATAAAATTTTAAGACGATCCTAGCTTGGGAGGAGAACCAAACACCAGGGACACCAGAAATATAATCCAAAGAAGTTAGAACTGTCTACATAAAAAGAAAGTTGGCCTTCAAAAATGTAAATGACTGAATATGGAAGAAATGGTATGAATTTTTTTTTCCAGGCAGGGGAATAAAAGAAATCTGGAGTCTAGGGGTGATAATAATTTGCAAATTAGATCTGTGTTTAATGTGATATGGCTGTAAACAGAGCCAGAACTATGTTAGCCTGAATTTAGGGAGATTGATGTGATAAGTGGTCAGGAAATTAGTTGTCTTTCTAAGTGCAATGCCTAAAGTTCAAAATTCATTGAAAATTCCTAATTTCATCCAATATCACCAGAAACAAGAGCTAAAATATAAATTCAGGAACCATAAATATGTGCAAGAATAATACCAATTGTTGATAACAGTCTTTATAGATTGAGTAGCTTGGGTACCTACTATTAGCTTCCTTAGGTACTTCACTGGCACAATTGCCTTAAAAACAACCTATTACGCAGCCTACATAATCTGATCAAATCTCGGAACTACCTTTCAGGTGGTTTTTCCCCATTTTACTCCTGAAGAAGAGAAGTTAAAAGAGTTCAAGTAGTTTGTCAATCTGGTTTGTCAATCCAAAAGTCACCCGCGTCCAATTTCCATATTTAGTTGAGAACAAAAAGATAAGAATGTAACATTTAGTTAAGAATGTTACAAAATAGGGGTGCCTGGGTGGCTTAGTCGGTTAGCCTCCCACTTTTGATTTGGACTGAGGTCATGATCTCAAAGTCCTGAGATCAAGCCCCTCCTCTGGCTGCATGCTCAGCACGGAGTCTGTTGAGATTCTTTCTCTCCCGCTTCATCTGCCCCTCCCACAGCTTGCGCTATAAACAAACAAACAAACAAACAAACAAAATTTTTAAGAAAAAGAATGTTACAAACATTTTCTTTAATTAACATGAGCTTTGCTTGTTTCTCATGAGAGGAAATGTATTATGCAATGGTCCTATGTTAGCCCAACATATCCACTTGCTCTAGACATAGGAACCCTCTTCGTAGGACAGTCTGTTGTAGGACAGAGTGTTGTCTATCTCAAATGCAGAAAAAATTTCTACCTACTTGCCACCACTGAGTACGAGGTGGAAAGGTCAGGACATGCTCTCCAGCACTAAACTGACTGATTTCATTCCTGTTCCTCTACTTGTTGGTTATATGATCATGTACAGGTTGCTCTATCTCTTTGAGCTCACTTACTTCAATAAAATAGCACTAATATACCTATCTCTTAGAGTGGCTAATGTGAGTGAAATGAGATAATACCTGGGACACAGTGAGTTCTTAGAAAATGTGAGTTATTATTATTGATCGGTGATGGAAATTACAAGTATTCCCATAGTCTATAACCAGTGGATCCATTTGGAAATGAGTTGGGAGTTTCATAGGCAGGATGACATTGATGCCAGGATTCCTCCCCTGCACACTCCACACTGATTCATCTTTGTTTCTTTTCCCTTGTTCCCTTTCTCTCATCTGTCCTGTCCTTGCCTTTACCCTCACAATTTTGAATTATTTGCATATGAATCTACCCATTCACGCCTCTTGATCATGAAGACAAGGAAAAATGGTAACTTTTTATCCTATAACATTAACAGACTGCTTTACTCATAGGAAGAATTAATGACTTAATAAATAAAACTAAATTCCTTTAAACAATAACCAAAAAACCCCCACATCCCTCAATTTTACCAAAGAAAAATGAACAGATACAAAGGACAAATTTTATTCACTTGTTTCATAATTACCATTCATGTTAAGATTCAAGGCATTGATTGATATATCAAAAACCCTGATTACTTTTAATATAGAATGAAATCTTCAATAATTTCAGAATGCATATAAAGAAGAAAGTAAAGTTTAACAGCTATTGAATTTTATTAAGCCTTAGGCAAAAATCACACTCAGATCCAAGGAGTTTTATCCAAGGGAATAAAAAAAGGTAACAAATAAAGAGGTGGGGACAGGGATATCTGAGAAGCACTGGTCAGTTCAAAAGCTATCCAAAACAGTATGCTTTCTTTTAAGAAATATCAAACTTTGTCACATTAATACATATGTGAAATCAACACAAAACTAAAATAGACAGAACACTTACAATCTTTATTTGCTTCACAAATATTTTCGTTGTGCTGGTCTTTTGATATCTTTTGCAACTACAGTGAGTGAATTATCTTTACTGCATTTCAGTGTTCAGCAGTGGAAAAGGAGAGCTCATAGTATGACACCAACAGAATATGCAGGCATATGGGCATACACAGAAACATCATTACGAACACATATGATTAAACCTTAGTTTAAGGCAAATTGTTCACTCTCAATTTTAGTAAGGTTGATTGAACTTGACTTTACATTATTATTTAAAAAAAAAAATCTGAGGGTTTTGAAGGGGCGGGGGTTGGGAGGTTGGGGGAGCCAGGTGGTGGGTACTATGGAGGGCACATATGGCATGGAGCACTGGGTGTGGTGCATAAACAATGAATTCTGTTACGCTGAAAAGAAATTAATAAAAAAAAGAGTTAAAAAAAAAACAATGCACAATGCACTAACACTAAAAAAAAAAAAAGAAGAAGAAGAAGTCAGGAAGAAGTCCTGATATGTGACTATGGCAATCATCAGAATGTTCTGGGCAAAGATCAGAAAAGAAGATGGCTCTAAGAGCTGGCTGTTGAAATTCACTCATGCTAATGAGCATAGGTGATGAGGAATTCGAGTTTCTTTTATTTATCTTTGTTTTCTGTACAGTACCTAGTGCGAAACCTTGGGCATAGAGGGTTCACAATGGTTTTTGAATGCAAGGTTTTCAAATGTTATAATGAAGAGTGCAGACTGGAGTTGGGAAGTTAATTTATGCCACTGCTCTGGACATATCTCTAAACCTGCTGAGCTGTCCATTTTGGAATAGTTCTGATTTAGTGAACTAGTTTAGTATTAGTAGAGTGACATCCCAGTGCCAGAACTGAAGTTCTTGCTCCTTGCCTTGCAGCTGACATATTGCTCATGACGTAAATTAACCACAGAAAATGTATGTCAACCTTTCAAAAAGTGAATTCATTGTTCCAAAATTTGTGGTTGGGAAAATGTGGAGATAGTTTAATATCTCATTAAGATTCAGAACGACTGTTATTAGATAAAGAAAAAAACATACTGGGGTTGGGGGGCTGGGAGAGTCATAGAACATACAGGTGAATGAAAATAGCAAAAGAAAGTGCTCTACAGAATCCAAAGAAGTGGGAGAAAATTCTGTTCTTGATTCAGTGCATCCATAGGCCTCTGACTAGCCTCTGACCACTTTCCAAATCTAAAGTTTCTGGACTACTCTGTAGGTTATATACAGAAAAGGAAAATTTCTCTATGGTATGTAACACATAGTTACGTGTTGGACGTAGTGTGATTTACAGTGGTTTTTGAATACAAGAGCAGTAAAGACCAAACCCTGGGCTAGCTGAGATCTGTAGCATGATTTATCACTGCTCTTGAGTTGTTTCTTCAGATCCTCAGAGTAACTGCCTGAGCAAAGACGGGAGGGGATTATGTTCCATTTTTGTTGTGGCTTATCCAAGATCACAGACTCCTAACTTCGTTTTCTGCCTCCTGGTTGAGTTGCTTTTACATTCTCTTTCACACGGTCTCTCTTAGACTAGAGGTCACCACCCTTCTAATGCTGTTTTTGAAAAATATCCATCTTCCTGGACTCTACCTGCTTAGGATGCAGCACATAGCTGTCTCATTTTGTGCAAAGCTCTTGGAATCCACCTTGGTCTGCCTAGTCTGGGAATGTCTTTCTGTCTTCTGTTTGCCTAGTGTGAATATCCTGAGGTTCTGGCCTATGCAGTCTTGAAACTTGAACCTGATTCATTCAGAGGGGCTTTGAAAAATTTTTCTTTGCTCCAGGCTGCAGTACGCATCCAACAACTCTGTCATGAAAACCAGCTGGCCATTGCCCAGATGGTGTGTAAGAAGAACCTCTGAGAGCTAGTCACCTTTCTCAGCATCATCCTAATCTTGAGACAGAAGGCATTTGGAAAAAGACAAGACTTCAGGACATAACATTCTGCAGGAGAATCTAGGTGATGGAACTCACACCAAGGCTCTTAGGAACAAACTGTCCCAAGTAAATAAATTATATTCTCCCTTTTCCTTTAGCAATACCTTCCAAAATACTGCCTACGCACCTATCTTTAAGCCAAAGAATATTTTAGGTGCATTATTTCTGTAGAAGAACTGTCCAGAGCCTGAGTACAAATGAAAAAACAAAAAGAATAAGTTGGTTAGTCCTGGGGAGCAAGCTTGCAAACTTTGACTTCAGGGTATGAGAATTGGTATCGTGTCCTCTTTTGTGTTGTTTCCTGGCTGAGATGCTCTGGTTGGGCTCTAGGCCCTGAGCAGAAATCCCTTCTTGCATTACACCCAGACAGAGAATGCAAACTCACCACTGTCTCTCCCTTGCCAACATGGCCCATCCTTTCTCTGCCTGGACACCAGCTCGCAGAGAACATGGCCAGCAGGAACACCCTCCAATTTCAAACAGCCAGGAACCTGCTGACCTGATACTGCACATTATCAGAATGGCAGTAAGACAGTAAAATTAGAAGCTTAGTGAAGATTTGTTTATAATTTCCTGCAGCTTTGGAGGAATTGTATGTGATTTTATCTAAAATGCAATAAATAGCTGTCTACTAAGCTAAAACAAGTGGAGGGAAAGAGTCCTTGTAGTATTATGTTATACCCAGGAAACACCCACAGGATAGAATTCCCTGTCCAAAGACACCACCAAGGTAGGAAAAAAGACAACATTTCCATGGGCTCGAGCAGAAAAATGTTGATAAATCCAGAAGATAATTCTAGAAATAGTATGGAAATAGGAAGAGGAGGGGAACCTGGTGGATTGACTATAGAATGAGAGATAGGAGAGTGTTTATGCTTTAAAGATGATCCCAGGATAAAGCCTGTATTCTGCAATATGAAGCTTTGGCTATAGCATTGGCTCTTGGGCTTTTTCTAAATCAGAAGTGGAGCTGTAAATCAGCTTACTACTTCTCACCACCATTAGTTCCAACCAAAAAAATTTTACTTTACTAATCAGATCATGGGATGCTCTGTGGATTTCCATGTTCTTTCAGTCTAAAGGTCTCTGAAAATAACAAATATTGAAATATTCCTTTTAAAAATATTGAGGTCTTGTCTGCTAACTTCAACTCTCAAATAACAGCACTTTATTTAAAAAAATAATTTCACAAATGTGAAGGGGTCATTTTGGGAAAAAAGTGCTGCATTTGTTCTTATTTCACCAATGAGTTGAACTTAGCATATTTTATAAACAGAACACAGAAAGATTAAATTCTTAAAAAAAAGAGGAATGTTTTTTAAAATTAATAATAACCTTCAGTTCCCTTTCCAGTCAAGTGGTTTACTGTTATGCAAGTGGGTATTTCAACAGTTCTGCATTTTAAATTAAAACCCAAAAGGACTAGGTATATTCAAAAGGACTAGGTATAATCATTTGGGGTCATTTATCATTGTGGGGTGCTAGCTAATCTCTCCAAAGTCTATCTTTTTTCAAGTCTGCAAAGAGCTTTTTCATGAGTTGAACACCAACAAAAACTTCACATAAACTCAGAGAGATAAAGGGAAACTTGCTCTCGTGGTCTGGTCTCATTCAAGCTGCCCTGGCAGGGGGTTATCTTGCACTTGCCATAACACGACCAGGGATAAGGAGCTCACGGAAGAACTTTCATGATTACAAAGCTCTTTCATATGTGAACTAAAATATCACTTCCTATAATCATATAGACTGTGGGTCCTGCTTGAAACTTTTGAAGCAACACACAATAAATTTGATCCTTTTCCCAATAAACTGTCTAATTTAGAATACTGAAGTAATTGTATATTCAATTATATCTCTTCTACAGATTGAAATTAATTCTTCTTAACAAGGCTTGGCCACTCATTCTCAACATGCATTGCAGTTCTTCCACATTTCTGTGAAGGTGAAGCATAGGTAAATAGAATGATGGCAAAATAGCTTGATATGGGTATGGGATAAAGTGTGCTTCTTCCTCTTCTAGTCTCTTTCTGTCTCTCTCAAATAAATAAATAAATAATGAAGTCTTAAAAATAAGAATGAGGTCAGCCAACTGAAACAAGATCAGCATGGTTAGCCTAAAGATTGCCTGTGTCTTCAGAACAGAACCTTGTCTCCATGGTTAACCTACTGCCTCATCTGCTTCACATCTCGATTTCATGCCTTTCATGACACTGAACGGGTCCCCTGTCTTACATATATATTGCCCAACACCCACCCCCAAAGCCAACTTCCCTGACCCTTATTACAACTCCTTCTGCCACCATCATACCCCTCCCCACTCCACTCCGCAGTAGCATGATTTTGCTTCTATCTTCAACAACTTCACCTGTGATTTCCTGAAATATCTAAAGTAATTTTACTTAAGGCTTTAAATAAGATTAAATTAATTTAAAGATATATCTATGGGGTTACAAAGCAGATCTGAATTAAGTCTCTTCTCTTTAATTTCAATGAAAGCATTTAAAAATTTATTAACACTTAAATTTTACTTTTGTTAGCTATAAAAAGTTGCTCTTTAAGTTAATTGTTTTGAAGTCAAATGATTTGTTTTTAAAAAGCTAGAAAATTTAAACTTTTTTTTTTTTTGCCTTCCAGTTTTAAGGAGGGTTAGCACATATTTCTAGAATATTCTTGAAATCAAAACAAAACAAAAGATATGTTTTAGTGGCTTGAAAACACACCTACAAATTATTTACATTCCTTTCAGAAGGTAGAACTTTGAATGTGAGCTAGGTTTTGAGGACTTCTTTTGCAAGTGGTTAAAAAATCCATGTAACATAAATTTTCCATCTTAACGGCGTTTATATGTACAAGTCAGTAGTGTAAAGGATATTCACATTCATACTGTGAAACAGATACCCAGGATTTTTTCACCTTGCAAATTAGAAATTTCTACCTGTTAAACAACCTTCTTTTCCTCCTTCCCCAGACCTTGGCAACTACCATTCTACTTCCTGTTTCTCTGTATTTGACTGTTTCAGACACCTCGTATAAGTGGAATAATGAAGCCTTTTTGTGACTGGCTTATTTCACCTAATGTAATGTCCTCAGTGTTTATCTCTGGTGTATCTTGTAACAGGATTTCCTTCCCTTTTAAAGCTAAATAACATCCCATCACCTGTATATACCACCTTTTGTTTGTTCATTTATCAATTGATGGACATTTGGACATTCCACTTTTTGGCTAATATGAACATGGGTATGCACATATCTCAGGGCCTTGCCTTCAATTCTTTCAGATATATACCCAGGGATATAGAGCCCTGGTTTTCTAAAGAACCCATGCTTGGAGGAATGTGGAAGTCCTCCTAGAGGAATTAGTAATTCAGTCCTGAGGGAAATCAAGGATATTTAAGCTTCTCCATTTTTCATCCCAAAACATAATGTTTTCTAAGAATCTTCTGAATTTCTCCTTTTCAAACTTTCAAAAGTTCTCCTTTTCGAAGTTGCTGAAGGGTTCGGTCTTCAGACCTCCTCTCTTTTTTATCTACACTCATTCTCTTGGTGACCTCATTTACTCATTCTCTTTAAATATCATCCAAATATTAATACCTCGTAAATTAATATCTTTCCTGAACTCCATACATGTATATCCAGCTTCTTCCTTGGCATCACCACTTGGATAGGCTCTCAACATCTTAACATGTCCTAAACTGAAATCCTCACATGCCTGCCCCCCATTTTATCCATCTCAGTAAATGGAATTCCCTTTTTCCAGTTGCTCAGGTCAAAAATATTGGAATCATCCTTGGCTTCTCTCCCTTATACCTGGTCTATTATTACCTCCTGTCAGTTCTACTTTCACTATTTATCCCAAATCTGATCAATTCTTACCACTTCCACTGCTATGACGAGTCTAAGCATATCAGATCATCTCCCACCAGGATTGTTGCAGTAGCCTCCTTACTGGCCTTGTTCTCCATAGCTATCCCAATATATCCAAAGGAACCTGCTAAAATATCAAGCCATTCCTCTGTTCAAAACGTCCTATGCTTTGTATCTTGCTCAAAATAAAGGGTAAAGTCCTTAACATAGCCTATGATTTCCTGTATAATCTCAAATCTCCTCCCCATTACCTCTCTGGCCTCCTCTCCTACAGGGATATTTGTGTTTTGGGCTATATCCTTACTGGAGACAACAATGCCTGACACATGGTAAGTGGGCAATTAATATTAATTGATGAGCAGCCTTCTCTCCTTCCCCACTGATGTTACAGACAATATCCTCTCTTTGGTCCTCTGAAACCTGGCCCGCTCTCTGCCATTCATCCTTAGAACCTTGCTCCCTCAAGAATCTCTCTTCTCGTATACATTCTCTCCCATCCAGTGATCCTGTGACTCTACTTACTCAAGCTTTCCCATCCTATTGTAAATAAGCAAGTAAGTAAACATCTTTCTCCCAGTTACCCTTTTAAGCAATCATTCTCTCTTCACCTCCCAGCCAGTACCAAACCACCAATAGATAATTTTTAAGGAAGAAAAAAATCTATATCCCAAGCCCTTACTTCCTTTTCAGTTCTTGTTCCCTGGCAGTCTGGTTCCTGTCATCCTCATGTTCCAAAAATTACTCTCCAAAGGTCACCATAATGTGCCAAATCCAATAGCCTTTTTCACAATCCTTAACCTTCTATTTTTCCCTGGAGAACCAGATGTTACTTTCAGCAATCTCAACCATCTCAAATATCTAAAAAAATAAATTTCAAAAAACAATTTGTTATCCTTCATTTTCATTTTATAAACAAAAGAATGCTATGGAAATACTTTAAGAGACCATTCTTCCTTGGCTTCTCTGGAGCATCTCTGCTTTCCTTCTAGCCCTCTGAACATCTCTTCGTTGTATTCTCTGGATCGCTCTTGTTGTTGATGTTGTTTTTTTCCCTAAATACTGATGTTGTCCAACCATCTGTTCTTGGCCTTCGTTGTTTCTTTGTACACAGTTCCTTCTTAACCATACATTCCAGGATTCTGCTTTCAGATTTGATCAACTTCCCAAACTTCTGGCACACATTTCGAGTTGCTCCGCTCTCTCTATTCCTGGACATTCCACTGGTACTTCAAAGTCAAATATTTTCAAAGCTGATTTCATTCTCTTTCCCCAAACCTGGTCTCTTTTGGTGTGTCTTAATCTCAGGATTAGCAGTGACTCCTTCCTTCTTGCACATCTGGGGCCAACATTGTCTATTCTACTTTTATTGTGTTGCTCATCATTGCTAGCCCCTCTCCATCCAGTTTTCCACTACTAGACTTCTGATTTCTACTATGTCTCTCTGGCAAGTGTGCAAAGTCTTTCTGATCAACCTTCTCATTTTGAGCCTTTCCTTTTCTCAACTCATTTTGCACTCTTATCAGATCAATCTTCCTTAAACAAACATCTGGTCATGGCAATGCCTGCTTAAAATCCATTTTTGACATTGCATTGCCCACAGATCCAAGCCTATCTGCTGGCATTCAAGATCATAATTTGGGCCTCAAACAGGAAAAAATGTAATTGGGAAAAAAGTTGCCTTTTTGGTGTCTGGGAATAGATCTAGAATTTGTATCCTCCAAACAACAACCTACTAACTAATTCTATAACTCTCTCAGTGATATGGGAACCTCATTTCTTTTAGGTCACAGGATATTTATCCTCATCCTCCTAAGAACTTCTAGTGTCACTCAAATGCCAGGTCCTAGTTCTCTAATCTGTTTGGAGTTTCATGAGGCAACATTAGTGTTCCCATAGGACTTGGCAGGCTCATTGGAAAACCCTTGATTTTCTCTTCATCAAAAGATTACCTTCTCTATGTCCCCTTTTATCTTGGTCAGGGGAACAGAAAGTTGTCTTGTTTTTACATGTATTTTCAGCCATCATCTTGCAGCTTGGTTTGAAAGGCAAGATCTCATGGGGTCTGGAAAGTAAACATGAAGATTTCTCAATCATGCCATATGACAACTTATTAGGCAGGGCTTCCAGTGACCTTTAATGGTTAATGTCTGCAACTATGATTCACAAGGAGCATGCCATCAGCTCTACCAACTCACTATGGTCTCTTTAAACTGTCAAAGTCCCAAAAGTAATAACCTTAACACAACTTTCCACTGATGTTTCTGTTGTCAAAGTATGTGGGTCTGACATAAAACAAAAATTGCATTAATCTCTACCAACTTTCAGGAAGAGTTGGAACGTGTGTGTGGAGAGGAGGGATTGGAGGAGAAGAGTAGGTAGGTAGAAAATGGGGGGAAAGAGAGGATAAAGTTCACTACTTTAGGATTTCTAAAATACTCAACAGTGGAAAAAGTTTCTACATCACGAACTGGAATACAGGATCTTAGCCTCCAAAAAACATCTATTCTAATAAAAAAGAAGGCAAACAAAAATAGAAAATACAAATAGAGATTTAAATCTCTTTAAAACTTTGCCATAAGTGGATACACCAAAAGACAAGCAAGGGGATTAGTGCATACCAACGCTGGCGGAGGAGCTAGATGGGACTTTCACAGAAAACACATGTTGCACCTGAGGACAACAGGACTAGTGTCTTTAGATTTCGTTCGCTTTTACAACCACCATAAAAAGGAAAACTCAGAGCACAAAGCCAAGAATTCTCTTGCAATATTCTAAAACAGGGAAAGATCACCTGGCTCATGTTTTTTTTTTTTTTTTTTAATTTTTTATTTATTTTCAGCGTAACAGTATTCATTGTTTTTTCACCACACCCAGTGCTCCATGCAATCTGTGCCCTCCCTTATACCCACCACCTGGTTCCCCCACCCTCCCACCCCGCCCCTTCAAAACCCTCAGGTTGTTTTTCAGAGTCCATAGTCTCTCATGGTTCACCTCCCCTTCCAATTTCCCTCAACTCCCTTCTCCTCTCCATCTACCCTTGTTCTCTATATTATTTGTTATGCTCCACCAATAAGTGAAACCATATGATACTTGACTTTCTCTGTTTGACTTATTTCACTCAGCATAATCTCTTCCAGTCCTGTCCATGTTGCTACAAAAGTTGGGTATTCGTCCTTTCTGATGGAGGCATAATACTCCATAGTGTATATGGACCACATCTTCCTTATCCATTCGTCCGTTGAAGGGCATCTTGGTTCTTTCCACAGTTTGGCAACCGTGGCCATTGCTGCTATAAACATTGGGGTACAGATGGCCCTTCTTTTCACTACATCTGTATCTTTGGGGTAAATACCCAGCAGTGCAATTGCAGGGTCATAGGGAAGATCTATTTTTAATTTCCTGAGGAATCTCCACACTGTTCTCCAAAGTGGCTGCACCAGTTTGCATTCCCACCAACAGTGTAAGAGGGTTCCCCTTTCTCCACATCCTCTCCAACACACGTTGTTTCCTGTCTTGCTAATTTTGGCCATTCTAACTGGTGTAAGGTGGTATCTCAATGTGGTTTTGATTTGAATCTCCCTGATGGCTAGTGATGATGAACATTTTTTCATGTGTCTGGTAGCCATTTGTATGTCTTCCTTGGAGAAGTGTCTGTTCATATCTTCTGCCCATTTTTTAATATGATTATCTGTTTTGTGTGTGTTGAGTTTGAGGAGTTCTTTATAGATCCTGGATATCAACCTTTTATCTGTACTGTCATTTGCAAATATCTTCTCCCATTCCGTGGGTTGCCTCTTTGTTTTGATGACTGTTTCTTTTGCTGTGCAGAAGCTTTTTATCTTGATGAAGTCCCAGAAGTTCATCTTTGCCTTTGTTTCCTTCGCCTTTGGAGACATATCTTGAAAGAAGTTGCTGTGGCTGATATCAAAGAGGTTACTCCCTATGTTCTCCTCGAGGATTCTGATGGATTCCTGTCTCACGTTGAGGTCTTTTATCCATTTCGAGTTTATCTTTGTGTACGGTGTAAGAGAATGGTCAAGTTTCATTCTTCTACATATAGCTGTCCAGTTTTCCCAGCACCATTTATTGAAGAGACTGTCTTTTTTCCACTGGATATTTTTTCCTGTTTTGTCAAAGATTATTTGACCATAGAGTTGAGGGTCCATATCTGGGCTCTCTACTCTGTTCCACTGGTCCATGTGTCTGTTTTTATGCCAGTACCATGCTGTCTTGGTGATCACAGCTTTGTAGTAAAGCTTGAAATCAGGTAACGTGATGCCACCAGTTTTATTTTTGTTTTTCAACATTTCCTTAGCAATTCGGGGTCTCTTCTGATTCCATACAAATTTTAGTATTATTTGCTCCAGCTCTTTGAAAAATACTGGTGGAATTTTGATTGGAATGGCATTAAAAGTATAGATTGCTCTGGGCAGTATAGACATTTTAACGATGTTTATTCTTCCCATCCAAGAGCATGGAATGGCTCATGTTTTTTACCTTCCTTCTTCTCCTGGTGAGGATCAGGACAATCCTATTGATTTACATAGAGTCTGTCAGCAAATGCCTATTGGTGGTTCTGACAAGGACTTTTCTTTTTTTAAGAAAAAAGGATTGTGTTTGTTTATTTATTTATTTATTTATTTATTTATTTATTTTTGAGAGATAGAGAAGGAGCTTGAGTGGGGATGGGAGGCAGGAGCAGAGGGAGAGGGACAAGCAGACTGTGCTGAGCGCCGAGTCCAACAAGTGACCCAATCCCATGACCCCAAGATCATGACCCGGGTTGAAACCAAGATCAGACGTTCAACTAATTCAGCTACTCAGACATCCCCAACTCCCTTCCTGACCAAACTCTAGTCAGACCCCTCTGAGCCCCTTTTCTTGACCAGACCTTGACCTTGGCCCCCAAACTTACTGGGCCTGCATAGCCCAAGTTTTAGCAAGAATCCTGCTAACTCAATTTAACAAGAATATCTAACCTTTGATAACTGACTATCCTTGACATCTAATCAAATTCTTTATTCCCTACCCTCGATATCTGATCACCCTGGTCTGCCTTCACTTAGCATCCTGTTAAGTGGGTTTACAAGAATTCCCCTACCTCTTGATGTCACGTCTTAGTAATTCTCCATCCACTGAAACCCCTCACTCTGCTCATTGGCTGTAAATACCCCTTTGTTCTTGCTGTATTCTGAAGTGACCCCTGTTCTACGCTAAGGTCATTTTCCCTTATTGTAGGAGTTCCTGAATAAAATCTGTTCTTACCTCTTTCAAGTTTTGTGAGGCTCTGGTTTTCTTTAACAGTCTCCACTTCTGTGGCATAGCACCCCACCATGATTGCAATTATTTCAAATTTACCTAAAAAATCTCCAGTAAAAATTAATTATGGTCCTCTTTCATTTAGGAAACAAAAATATGCCACAGAAGCCCTTGAAGAGACTGACACGAAATTACATGAATGCTTTGAGTTTGGTGATCAGCTGCTTGTGTGATAAGAATATAAAACCTCAAAGCCAAACACATATATGAAAACCTGGGAGCAGTTCCAGTTCTCCTCTGTTAAAAAGAATATCTGAGCATTCTGAGTAGGGTTTGGCTGTCACTGGATTTGCCTTCATGGAGTGAGGGAGCAAGAAGGAAAGGCGGGGAAGTTGGATCGGGAAATAGACCCCATCTTATCCACAGGACTTGTATGATGGATTTTACAGCAGGGAGAAAATGAATGGTCTCAATATAGGAGGCTCTATAGCTCCTTTTACATCTGAGGCTAGAAAAGCTGCTGCCTCCACATTTTTGACTCCTTTTCCTCAGCATAATGAGAGGTACAAGGTCAGGGGACACACTTGCGGCCTCTAATGGCCAGATAATGGACCACAATAAAAGTTATGTGTCCCCAGCTGAAAGTGAAGACGTATAATGGTTGACAAGATCCATTATCTAACTATTAGAACCTAGAGGAAAAGGAGACAATTATTAAATCAAAGAAAAAAATCTTTTCACTTATTCAAGAAAAAAAAATTTTTGCCTATGTGTTTTGTATTTTTCTATCAGTTCCATCTTTACTTCCAAATAATCCCACTAGTAGTAACCAGAGCTAATGTTTATTGAGCACTTACAATATGCTAATATTCTTGGTAGAGATCTATGAAATCAGACTCCCCAATTTCAAACGCTTGTTTACTGAACAGAGTAACACTTGCTCACCTGGAGGAAGTTAACCTTTCCATATCTCAGTTTTCTGATATGTAAAATGATGATAATATTAGTACATGTATCACATGACCACTAGGTATATTAAATATCTAATAAATGGTAGATATTACTAATATCATTGCTGTAATATTATCATTGTTGGCATGACTCTATAGTACTTGTATTATTTATAAATCTTATCAGCCCTATTTGATAAATTAAGAAATATGAGGGTAAAATGAACCATTAAATTTGGAGATTTGTCAACAGATTTTTAAGGTTTCATCAACCCCTTGGAAGACACTGAAAAAGACACAAAGATTTTGTGTACATGCATTTTGGTAGGTGATTTTTAACAGATGCTCAAGAGAGCTCTTGACCCTCAAAATTCTAAGAATCTCTGAGAAATGAGATTTCAGGCTGTCACTTCACCTGCCGGGTAATGTAGAGTGATCAAAAGGCAACCATATTTTAAAATCGTTTCTTCTCTCATGAATTGTCTTTTTAAAGCTTATGGGAAATCAGATAAGAAAATCAATCACAGATACATATTTTGTCTGCTGAGTGCCAAAATAGGCTCATGCAGGCCACAACATGACCAGTTATTTCTCATGTCATTCTTGAGACAGACCCCCTTTTCCAAGACAACATTTCTAAGAGAAAAAACCAATTCAGTTACAAAGGTGGGAAGCTATAGTGTTAGTGTCTTGGTAATTGCTCCTTAGCAATCAATAAATACATCTTTAGCCATTTTACTTGGCCTTTTGGGATCTCTGGAATTTGAGCTGAGATTCTGACGAACGTAGCAGCATCATGGTATCAATAGCCCCCTTCTTCATAATGCACTTGAAAAAGCATCTACTCCCCCCTCTTTGTTTTCCCTTTGGATATAACTATAGTCTGCCCACAATCAGTCCCTGTTCAACTAATGAGGGACTGTTGGAGCTACTAAAATGCTAAAGTAGATCTATGGGTCCAGAAAAATTCTAAAATTATTGTCATTATAATTTTAAAAATAAATATCACTCATTTTTAAGGAGAATAATTCTAACACAATGGTTAAGAACACATATTCTAAGATGAACTATAAGGGATTAAATCCCTTATAGTTTCTGTCATCACCAGCTTTATAATCATGGACAAATTAATCTAACCCTCTCTCTGTGTGTTTCAACTTTCTTATCTGTAAACTAGGGGTATTTAGGGTATTTACCTCACAGGATTGTTGTATGAGGACTGAGTTTGTTAACACATACAGGAACAATGTAGCAATGCCTGGAATATAAGGGTTGTAAGTATCAGCTAGAGATATATCATTATTATGTAATTCATTTCTTGGGGATTAAAAAGAAAAAGTCTGAATCTAATCTTATTTTTAACCTGCTAAACCACCTTCAAATTTACACAAATAATTAACTCTCTGAGCTCCATTTTTTCCTATACCTGCATGAGGAGATAATCCCCCAGGTCATGATGCTGTGTAAAATCAGGAGTGTTCTAGTGCTTTATAAGTTGTTGTGGCCTGGACCTATGTCAATTGTAAACATTCCAATACACATCTACAAACATGTGTGTGCTTTTTGAAAGCATTTTATGATCAATTCTAAGTAATTAGGGAAACACAATGCTTAATACAGAACCTAGGAGAATTTTGAGATCTTTGTTTGTGCAAGTGTTACATATGAAGAAAATGTGGCAAATAGACTTTTCTAAGAGTTTTCTAGTTAATCCTAAATTAAGAGTCTCTTTAGCTTCAGGTGTTTTTAGTTTTTTGTTTGTTTAATTGTTTTTGGCTTCTGAATGAAGCAGAATTCTGGCTCAAGTAAAGAACTGACCCCATTACTGACTTCTTCACAGTTGGAGAGGCTGAAGGGAGATGATTGAATATTAATGGATTTTTGTTTCACAACATTTCTTCTTCAAAATTCTAGGCTCTTTTTGCTTGCTTTAAAGCCTTTTTTACCAAATTTTCACTGTTTTAATTTTGAAGCATTATAACAGATGATTCTCATTTTGGCTTAGCTACTCTTATATTTCATTCTTGTTTGCCAGGAATTGAAGATTTACAGAATCAATGTGTGTGGACATGTGCTCACTCAAGGCTTTTCTATTTCTGTCATTTGTCATAATGAGCTGGAAATGCTTTCCTAACCTCACTGAATAACCTTCCTCTATTCAAGATCTCTGGAGCCACTAAAAAGACACTGTGGTTGTTTATACCTCCACTTTAACTGTTAGGAAAAGGGCTCCAGAAGCTGCCATCTGTTTTCATACCTCTACCAGTTATCTCTTGCTGCATAACAAACCGCCCTAACACTTAGTGTCTTAAAGCAATGCTGCTATATTATTTCTCACTATTCTATAGGTTGACTAGGTAATTCCTCTGGTGGTATCACCTGGGCTGAAAAATTTTGTTGCCATCACCTAATGGGTCAGCTGAGGTTGAGCTCAGCTAGGATTGCTGGGTGATTGCTGGATTCTTTCTGTGTGGTTATTTATTCCCTAATTCTCAAGGTGGTGGTCCTGGGCAGCATTCCAACAGGGCAAAATACAAGGTGTGGAGGCTTGATTCCTGAGCTCCCACAATACACATTCCACCTCATACCATGGTTCAAAGTGTGCCACTAATAAGACCAGCCCAGACTGTAAGGGTTGGGAAAATAGATTCTACCTCTTTATGGGAGAAATTGCAAGGAATATATAGCCAAATTTAATCTTCCAAAATGTGTAGGTGTTTATGTTTTAGCCAAGTGTTTCTCTGTTAGACTGTGAACAGGAACTTTTGTCTGTGAACTTTTATCATTGGCACTGGAGAAAACCAGTAGCAAGAGCCAACGAAATTCCAATTCATTGACAATACCCATTCATTCTTATGTGGGGTCATCCCCTGGTGTTTAATTACTTCGCAAATATTAATTAGGCAGCTATTCTCCTAGGTATAGAATTATGCCAAAATTCTTGATCACAAGATCGCTGATTCTCATCCTGAATTTAGCTGTGCCTTTTGGGAAAATACACATGTCACATTTTCAGGAGTTTATAGAAAATCAACATCATCAGTGATAAACAATATTAAGCACTTACTGTGTGCCAAAATAATGCTAAGTCTGAGAATTCTCTAATAATATAAGGCATGATTCCTGATTGCAAGTTAAATTTTAGCTCAACAAAATAGTCATAACTTAGCAATAAATAATAATGAACTTTTTCAATTATTTAACACTTTTATTGAATATCCCCTATATACCTAGTTTCTATATTAAGCACTGTGAATGCCCAAACAAATTTGACAGGGACTGTGGTCACAGTAGTAGTAAGGGGAAGCAGAATGTAAAGAAATTTTAAAAATTGCTATAAGCAAGTAAAACATTAATAAAAGTAAAGAAGAAATTAGTATTACAAGTGCTGTGACAGAAGATTAGGCAAGAAATACAGAAGGTGTAATAGCTTCCTGGGGATTGAGGATGAGGATCTCCTTCAAAGAAGAAATGAGGTTTGAGTTAAGTTTTGAGAAGAACACACATGGTCTTTAGACTGTCCAGTAAGGGCCATGAGGTTCAGGAAGATGAAGAGTCATAAACAAAGGGATGTGGAACATGGAAACCATGGGAAGTACTGAACCTTCAATTATCTTCTGAGATCAGATGAGATCCACCACGTTCAGAGAGACATGACTATGCTGGATCTTCACTTTTTTCAGTGTGGCTGAAACCCATATTCTGGAAGAGATGGAGGGGGCGGGAGCAAGGAAGAAAGGGGGGAAAAAAAGAGAAATGGTAAGAAATAAACAGAAATGGCCCAGAACTCAGTCACAGAGGACCTTAAAGTTTGGATTTTCTCCTATGGGTAATGGCAATCTATTGAAGAATTTTCATCCTGAAAAGGATCCCTAATAGATCCCCTTAAGGATGATAGGATCAAGCTAGTATTTGAAGAAGATCATTATGGCCTCAATATGAAAGATGACCTGGCTACAGCAAGGCTGGGGGCACAGTAGTTGCATTATTGCACTGGTCTAAATAAGCTATAATAAGGACAAAGAGGCAGAAAGCCTTGGGAAAAAGGGATGATTCAGACATTCAACAGACATATATTGGGTGTCTACTAGGTACTGGGGGGTTATGTCAAGTGCAGGGAATATTGTAGCATAGAACTGACCTTGAGAATATACTAAAAGACCACTCAGAGATAGATGTAAAAAATCTTCAAGAGATTCAAGTAAAAACGACCTGATTCCAAATTGAAGGTAGGAGTGAAGGAAAAGGAAGATCCCAGAAGTTCCTAGAGTTATGAAAGGTAGTACCTTGACAAACAGCTTTGGGTGATTTAAGCAGTAGGTACTAGCAAATCAAGAAAGAAGTACGTTCTTATATAGGTAAACAATGAAATGAGATGAAATGAAATAAAATAGAAAACATGAAGGTCCAAAGGAAATTTTAGTTTTCCAGAAGCATCAGTTTTAGTTGTATTTATGTATCAGCGTTCAAAGATGAGACAATGAACAAGATGGTAGATATGTGTGTACATGTGTGGCATTAGGTCTGACAGAATATTCTACTGCTTTTCATCTAGTCTGTCCTTCACAAAGTCAGCCATATCTTCCTATGTGTGGTTTAATTGAACTTGACCCTAAGATCTGATGAATCCAATTCCCTGTGGCTCAATAATTGGGCCCCATGTGTGATATGGGAAGGTTGCACAGAGCATCCCACAGCTGCTGCTTATGTGGATGGATTAAATTAGAACTTCCAAGTACACTGCCTGCTCCTGATTTGATCATGACCATAAAGATATATTTTCAGCTAAATTTCTACCTATAAAGCCAACAATAGAAAAACAATCAATAATGATAGCTCTCTTCTTCTCTGTTTACATGTTCATATCATCAATTAAAAACTATTACACACTGATAAAGACCTATTATTATATTCTGGGTATCTATTTCATTTATTTATAGCATAAATAACTAATTCCTGGCACAATGATAAACCCATAGCATATGACTGATACTCAATTTTTGACATTAATCTTACTCTTCGCTTTTCATTAGGTCAATCAGGAAACCTTTATAGAGTTCCTATTCTGTGCTTAGTCGTATAGGACTTGGAAAAACAATTTTGAGGAGGATAAGACATCATCCCTCACCATAAAAAGAAGAAATATGTAAGTGAGCAAATACTTGCCACATATCATCCATCTATTCATTGGGTACCTGTTCTGTTTGGGGCTGGAAGAACAGAGAAATAAATAATACCACTCTCTTCCTGTTTATAGTTGGGTGCACCCTGAAGTGATTATGAGCACTGTGTTTGGCACTTTACCTAAGCAGTCTTATGTAAGTCTTCCAGGAGCTCTGTAGGGTAGGGAAAGTTGTTATTACCCCTACTGCAGGAGGAAGTACAGTCTGAAAAGATTTACAAAAAGCCACGCAAAGGCTAGGACTGGGTCAGCATTAAGTTATACATAAGTCCAAACCCAGAGGGCTTTCCAAAAATAGAACCTTAGGATGGTATGTGAAGTTATAATAATACACCATGACAAATAATAACTGAAACATTATTTTCTCTTAATGTGACCCCTCCTTTCTTTACTACTTCTATACCCTTTATAGCTACCCTTTATAGCTAAACTGCTTGCAAATACAGTTCATATTGTCAAATTATTTATCTTCCGCTTAGATTCCAGCCACACTAATGTTGAGATTTTGAAGCTAGACCAACACACATTTGCACGTAAATGTATAGGCTCTGGGGCAATAAAATTATCGTCTTTGTTCCCTAAAAAGTAATCTTAAAGTTGTGAGTGAAATACACTCTTTTTAGTCCTCATTTGACTTAACTGTAAGGAGGTAGTACATTATATTAAAAAAATTGTGTGTTTCAATATCAGACTTCTCTCAGTTTAAATACCAGCAGAGCTTGGATTTGTGGCTGTCTCTAACCTATGCCAGTGACTTAGGCTCCCTGGGTCTTATTTTATTAATATATACAAAACAGGAATGATAACACCTACCATTCAGAAATCTTGGAAGATCATAATCTGTTTTTAATATGATATCAAAATGTTTTCTACTTTTTGAGTACTCCACAAATTTAATTGTTATTATTTATCATTATCATCACTGTCATTATCAAAATCTCTACTACATTTGATAAAGTCGACGAACTCCTCTTTAAATTCTTTCCTCCCAGGGCACCTGGGTGGCTCAGTGGGCTAAAGCCTCTGCCTTCAGCTCAGGTCATGATCTCAGGGTTCTGGGATTGAGCCCCGCATTGGGCTCTCTGCTCTGCAGGGAGCCTGCTTCCTCCTCTCTCTCCGCCTGCCTCTCTGCCTACTTGTGATCTCTTGTCTGTCAAATAAATAAATAAAATCTTAAAAAAATAATAAATTTTTTCCTCCCTAGGGTTTATCTGAGATTTCTTCCTGTGCATTTTTGTTCCTTTTTTTATTCCCCTTCTCCGGGGGCTCCTACGTTAAATTCTAAAGTCCTCCTCTGTTCGGTTCTAGCCCCACTTCTCTACTTATGCTAATATTTATAATGAGACATGTCCACCCTTCTTGGAGTTACACCACTCCTCCAGTCTGTGAATCCCACACTTTTCTTCTGAACCCAAGACCCATGTATCCAAATATCCACTAGCCATCTCCCAGTAATGTGTTATGAAGAACTCAAACTCAGTGGTCCCAAAATGGAATTAGAAATAACTTGTCCCTCTCCTGACCCAAATTATTTCTCTCCTTTATTTTTTATCATCAAGTGAAAGTTTCCACTACTTGCCCAGTTACTAAGACCAGAAATCTGAGCATCATCCTTGGTTCCAGCCCCCAGTCCAACTGGTAGCTATGTACTTTTCAATAAGATTTCCTGTCTCTGCAGAAACACCACCTCCTACAATGCATCCCACTTCCTAATGCCAGAATCACCTTCCTAAAATGTCCATAGTACACTTTTATTGGTCTGGAATATAGGTAATATGGAAGTGAAGAACACATGGTACAGACAACCTACGAGCATGAACTATATAAATTCAAGCAGAATTAGTCAGTGTAATGCCCAAATGTGCCCCAAGAGTCACAATTTCCTACCTCCCACCTTGTACCTTTGGGCTCATGTATCTCATAATCCCTGAATTTGATGGATTTTACTCCTGGGATTAGGCTATGTTTTATGACATAGTTGACTTTAAGAAAGAGGTAATCCAGGTGGGCCTGACCTAATCCCATGAGTTCTTAAAAAGCAGAGTTTTCTCTGAATGTCTGCCAAAGAAGTCAGAGATTCAGAGCACAGGAAGGATTTTATGTGTTGTTTCTGCCTTAAAGATGGAGGGGGCCATATCAAGGAATGGGAATAAAATTGTGAGATATTTAAAATGTACAATGTGATGATTTGATTTGCCTGTACACTGGGAAAGGATTCCCCCCATCAAGTTAATTGACACATTCAACACTTTACATATTTCTTTTTTTTTCCTTGTCTCCCTGCTTTCTTTTTTTTTCTTTTCTCTTTTCTTTCTTTCTTTCTTCTTTCTTTCTCTCTCTTCCTTCCTTCCTTCCTTCCTTCCTTCCTTC
Source organism: Martes martes (assembly GCF_963455335.1). NCBI lineage: Eukaryota > Metazoa > Chordata > Mammalia > Carnivora > Mustelidae > Martes > Martes martes. Next base: position 28,969,624 of record NC_137890.1, on the reverse strand, counting down.
CTGTCTTTCCTTCCTCTCTCTCCCTCCCTCCCTGCCTCCCCCTCCCTTCTTTCCTTCCTTTCTCCTCCTCCTCCTCCTCCTCCTCCTCCTCTTCCTCCTCCTCCTCCTCCTCCTCCTCCTCCTCCTTCTTCTTCTTCTTCTTCTTCTCCTCCTCCTCCTCCTCCTCCTCCTCCTCCTCCTTCTTCAGTGAGAACATTTAAGTTCTACTCTAAGCAAATTTCAATTCTATAATACAGTGTTATCAATTATAGTGTTCATGTTTTACCCTAAATCCTCAGACCTTATTCATCTTTAAAACTGAAAGCTTGTGCACTCCTGGTTCCCTCCTCCCACCTCCCCCATCCCCTGTCAACCATTTGTCTGCTCTCTTTCTATAGGTTTGATGTTTTCTTTTTTAGATTTCACATGTATATGATACTATATGCAGTATTTGGCTTTCTCTGTCTGTCATATTTCACTTAGCCATCCAGGTTCATCCATGTGGTCACAATGACAAGATTTCCTTCTTTTTTAGCTAAATAATGTTCTGTATGGGGTTGTGTGGTGTGTGTGTGTGTGTGTGTGTGTGTGTGTGTGCATTTTCTTGATCCATTCATCGTCAATGGACCCTTAGGTTGTTTCCATACCATAGCTATTGTGAATACTACTGCAATGGACATGAGAGTATAATATCTCTTCAAGATAGTGATTTCATTTCTTTTGAATAAATACTCAGAAGTGGGTTTGCTGGATCATAGGGTATCATAGGGTAGTCCTTTTTTTTTTTTTTTTGAGGAAACTCCATAAAACTTTCTACAGTGGCTGCACCAATTTACATTCCCACCAACAGTGTACAAGGGTGCTTTTTCTCCACATCTTCTTTAGCATCTGTCATTTCTTGTCTCTTCTTCACCTTAATTCTTTTTATACTTAATTTAAATGTTTTATCACACCATATTTTAATTCTTGTATATTGTCTTTATTATTGTTGACTTAATAGGTTTAAAAAATTTGTATATATATATATGTACATGTATATTCATATATAAAAGACTCTCTGGCTGTTTATTACAATTTAGCATTTCTCTTCTGATAATTATTTCTAGTTTTCTATAGTCTTGTGATGTTCAGTAGAACTTGCATCTGACACATTTAGGACTTGTGGTTGGTTTATGAGTTAGAAAAGTTAAAGTAGGAAATAATAAAATCGCATATAAAGTACTGTATGTGGTTTAATTCATCCTTTTTGGGCATAGAGCCTATTTCTGTGTTTAATGGGTCTGCTGATGAGAACTTCTCTAGTCTTGCCTACACCACCCCCACAAGACGTGTCCACTTCCTTGTTGGGTTCTTTAAAGCAGCTGGGAATTCAGAGGTGATCTGAATATAGACTCCTACCAGAGTTTTCTGATGTTTTTTCCAAACATTTTCTTATCCACATGTAATCTGAATATTTGTTCATAAAGAATTCAGTTTGGGGGCACCTGAGTGGCCCAGTTGGTTCAGCATCCAACTCTTGATCTCAGCTCAGGTCTTAATCTCAGTGTCATGAGTTCAAGCCCCAACTTGGGCTCCATGGTGGGTGTGGAGCCTACTTGAAAAAGAAAAAGAATTCAATTTGGTTTTCCTAGAAAAAATTCTCTACCTTTGTTTACACACAATTTTATTGATTTGTGTAATATTTAAGTAATGGATAATTTATGTGTTAACTTGACAAGTACACCACATTAATAGATTTGGGAACAAACCATCTGATGGCTGGAAATCTTGTTCCACAGCTAGTCAGTGCAGCAGGGTGCAAGCAGAGAGAGAGTATCTTGCCAGATTGAGCATTCAGCTTGTAGGGGCGACCAGTCAGGATATTTAACAGTGGAAGGGGGAATGTGGATTAACCCAATGAGAGGGCTAAGTAAAGACAAATGAAGAGGGCTTCTATATTATAAACTCTGGGACCTTGGTCTGGCCACTTCCTCCTCATGATTCCCTCTCTTCATCTATAAAATGAAAACTACCTTAACACCTACTGTAATGGATTTTTGTAACATATTCACAATATATGGAAAATTCTTAAAAACAGGTATGGTACATAATAAGCATTCAAAACTTTTTAAAAGAAAAAAAAGTAAAAAATAAAAAATAAATGCTACTGTTTATAACCATTTGAAACTATGTCACAGTGTATTTTGTTGTTACTATTATCATTATCATTGCTGTCATTATGTGAGTAGAGCTAACATATATTGAATATATACTCTATGCCAGTAGCAGGAGAAGCACTTTTTGTGCATTATTTCATCTCATAACTTGACCAAGAGCACCAGGTTATTGAGAAATTCAACCATTTTGATTCCAGAATTTGTGCTACTTGTTAGTTCATTTGCATTACTCCTTTTCAAAAGCGAATTTTTTTTCCAAAAGCAATTTAAAATTTGGCTTACAAAGATACATTGAACACAGTAAGATTACATACGTTAGAAACAAATTCATGCTACCAATAAAAATGGGTCCTTTCAATACATTTAAATATATTTGTATATGAAGTTTCTTGCTCAATGAGAAGCCCCAAATCTAGTGACCACAAAAGGGTCTACAATCAGAAAGCTTATTTAGCGTTACACAGAAATGCTTGAAATTCACAGGTGTTATATTTATACATAGGCCAAATTTACTACTTGCTCTCTAAATCAGCAGATGTGATAAAGGTGGAAGATTCTATTAATATAAGTGGCTATAAGAACAAGGTATAAACCCAAATCAAAAATTTAGTAATGTGCTTATTTATCCTACTGTAGAGATTAATGAGAAAATTCTATCTCTTATATAATTGACCTGACCCTTTACCCAGTGATACCCTCTATGTTTTATACCTTCCTGTAGATACCACCAGTCTGGGCATTAAATCAATATGGAAATTAAACTGGCAATCCAGACCACACTGATTTATGAGGTTGCATTTCTTCTTTACATTTCATAATATTTTTGAGCAATCATAAATTAAACATAAAATCAATTTAAATTAAGAGGTAAGTGGCAGTAGCCCTCAGGTAGATGTTCAATGGTTTATTAGTTTCATGAAATACATAAAAAATACAAAACTTTATACTCATGTTATTATTATTTAATATTTCTTACACACTAACAAGGTACCATCAATTCCTGTTGAGTCGAGGCCCAATTACCCAGTTTTTGAATTATGTAGGCTGCCCAATTCTACAATTAAACCTTTGGTCATTTATTTCATTCTAAATTTTGGCTCTTCAAGGGAAAAAAGTGTTGGAAGAAAAATCACATCATTGTATTCTGGAAGCCCTATTAAAACTCAGAAACAACCCCCACACTGGGAAATTATTCATTTGCAGTTATTCGGGCTTTAAAAGTCGTATCTTTGGGCAACACTGAATGATGAGAGAATATTTACAAGGTAATATAAGAAAGACTATGGGCAACATGTCTATACTTATTTGCATTATATATTCATTCATTTATTCAACATATATTCAGTATAGTTCTAGTATATGAATAACATTAAGAATAAAGAAAAGAAGAAGCGGACACAGGTGGGCCTGTCTTCATGAAGCCTGCATTCTTGGGAGAGAAATAAATATTAAACAATGAGTGATTTAAAATTAAACAGGAGGACTTCACAGTGCTTATTGTGTGCTAACCACTGTTGTAAATATTCTCTGTGTATGAGTCCCTGTCACTCCCCTACCAACATAATGCGGTGAGTATAGCTGTTATGTCCATTTAAAGACAGGAAACTGAGGCTCAGGGAAGGTAAGTAACTTGTTCAAGTCCAACAGCCAGGATGTGATGCTGTCAGGATGGGGATCCAGGTGTAGGTGCTGAGCCCCTTGGTTTTGTGCTGTCTAGCGGGATGTGTGGGAATAGGAGGTACACGCTACTGTGAGGGGACATCTGGTGTAAGGGAGATTGAGGAAGAGCTTCACACGAGAATTACAATTGGAGTGAGATCTAAGGGTTGAATGAGAATGAGCTAGGCATTGATGCAGGCAGGAGAGGGTATGCTGACTCAGGTAGAAGGAACTGACTGTGGAAAGGAGTTGAAAGGAGGAAGAGGCATTAGAAGAACTGAGAAATCCAGAGTGGCTGAAGTGCAGGCAGTCAGGGGCATGGGTCAGCAGAACTGGAGGAAAGCCCAGAAAAATCTCTCTGGGTCTGGCTGCCTCTGATTTCATTATCTGTATATTTAGACTCTGTTTTCCTCGGCGGATCTCAACCTTGGCTGCAGTCACAATCACCTGATTCTGATCATTAACAACACTTCATCCCATGCCCACTCTATCAGAACCTTTGCAAGAGGGACCCAGACATCACTAGTTCCCAAAGGCCCCCAGGCATTTCCACTGGACAGCCAAGGTTGAGAACCTCTGTGTTAGATCGTCATCAGACTATGTCTAAATTAGTTAAAGCCTCTAGAACCAAAAATATAAACACTGTTATGATAATCAAGTGCAGGTTTGAGTTTTGAGTATGTATTATTTGCTGAGGTGAAGTGGGGGAATTTCTGAGTGGCACAAACACGAGCTGCATACACCCTCAAGCAAAGGAAATATTTGCTGCTTAACTTTGCAGCGACAGGAAGGTCTGGTTGTGCTGACCTTATGTCAGAGATGTCCTCACTCTACAGACTAAGGGAGAGAAAACAAGCCAAATTCTTAGGATGAAACATGTCTTTGGTGTAGGGAACTGTCTTCACAACAGTGCCCCACTCAACCCTTTTGGGCTGAGGGGTATAGGTATGGGGGATGGGGTGGAATCAGAGCAAATCCTGAGTTTAACCTGAAAGTGTATGTCCTATGATATCACAGAAAAGAAAAGAACAGAGAGGGATGGTGACCCATCAACAATTTGCCCTGAGGGACAGTCAAGTGGCTGTGGCTGGATTTGTGGAAGATGTGAGGCTCCCCCCACCAAAAAAAACCCTTCAGGAAACCTTTGAAACAGCACCAAATTGAGATGTTGAACATCTGTAAGAACTGGAAAGATTATGATGCCTTCCCCCAAATAAATAAAGTTTCTTTTCCAACATAACACATAATTTAAGGGTATGCTGGAAGTATTTGACTGCAAGAATATGGATGTTTATTAAAGTCGAATTCTTTCTTTTCTTTTCTTCTCCTTCCCCCTCTCCATTCTCCTTTCCCTCCCCTGCCTCTCCTCCTCCCTCACCTCCCTCTTCCTCCCCCCCTCCTCCTCCATTTCCTCCTTCTTCTTTTTCTTTCTTCTTCTCCTCTTCCTCTTTCTCCTCTTCCTCCTCCTCCTCCTTCTTCTCTCTTTCTCCCTCTCTCTGCCACTTCGTAATTCAATAACAGAATAGGAGATCTTAAGCTAAGGGAAGGATTACATGTTCTTTGGGTTTTATTTTAGTGAACTAAAGAAGGGGAAAAGTGGGTATTGAAATATCAATATGGAGGCTGGTTTTCTGTAGGCCAGGTGAGAGGTGATGGCAACTTGCAGCAGAGCCTAGCAATGGAAGAGGAAGAAGAGGAAAGAGAGTGAAGTTCGGCCATGAGCATTAGAGATAGTAAAGTAAAAGAGACAATGACGGATACATGGTAAGAGACATGGGCATAGAGACAGAGGGAATATGTATAATCCTACCAACTATAACCAGGGCTTTTAATTTGCCTCTGAAAGTGATCATTACTAATTTATATTTTATAGTGAGTGACTAATCGTGGAATGATGGAATAAACATACAATGCACACTTAATTATGTATAGAAAATAAGCTGGAAAAAATACTCCAACTGGTGATATAATTAACTGTGAGTGGGTGCTATCACTGGGCAATTCTAAGAATAAAAATGCTGAGCACTTCTTGAGTTCTGTTCCAGGCAAATTCTGGTCCCTTTGTTTACATTACCCATTTAATCCTCGGTTTCCAGGGTATGGGAATGTTCCTTGGAGCTGGTAAATGAAACATAATATTGACTACTTAAACTATTTTTAAAAATGTGAAATTACTATACTATTGAGTTGAACTAGAATTACAACCAAGTTGAATTCAGACATGAAGAGTACAATCACAACAATAGTTGCTGAAGGTGCGTCAAGCACCATGTTAGGTGTTTAACTAGCTCGAACTCATTCAATTCCCACAGCAATGTATTAGGATGCATACTATAATTATCTCTATCTTATCAGAGAAAAGCAAATATGTCTTATATTAGGGATGTTTTCCCTGGTCTGACTCCAGAGACTCCAGAATTTAGAAGAATAGTCAGAATTTCATGGTTCAGAGCTAGAGCCCTATTCTCCAACATGGAGATATTCAAGGGGTCTGGATTTTTTCTTAAAAAAAAAAAAAATAGAAAGACAGGGAAACTTGGGTGGCTCAGCCAGTTAAGCATCTGACTCTTGGTTATAAAATCTTTTAAAAAAATGAAAGGAGAGACATCACCATAATCTCTTAAATAGTTCATGGGTTATTTTCATAGAGGAGGTTCAAATCCAGTGTTATGCAAGTGTGGTTAGGTCTATATAACTAGGTTTCAAACATTTTACTAACAGCAATCAAAGAAAGAAAAGCCAATAAATACATTTGATTGTGAAGATTCCTAGAATAGTTTTACTGAAAGCAGAATATAGTTATTTTAAAGTAGTATTTTTTCTTTCCTTATTAAATTCCTAATTTTAATTCCAGTATAGTTAACATGCGGTGTTATATTCATTACGATGTATAGTACACTGATTCAACAATTCTATACACTACTCAGTACTTATCATGACAAATGCACTCCTTAATCCCATCACCTATCTCATCCATCCCACTCAAAATCCTCTCTGGTAACCATTAGTTTGTTCTCTGTAGTGAAGAGTCTGTTTCTTGGTTTATCTCTCTCTTTTTTTCCCTTTGTTCATTTGTTTTGTTTCTTAAATTCCACATCTGAGTGAAATCGTATGGTATTTGCCTTCCTCTGATTTATTTCACTTAGTGTTATGCTCTCTTATTCCATCCATGTCATTGCAAATGGCAAGATTTCATTCTTTTTTTAAGGTTGAATACTATCCCAGTGGTGTGTGTGTGTGTGTGTGTGTGTGTGTACAAATCTTCTTTATACATATATCTATCAATGGACATTTGGGCTGCTTCCATAATTTGGTTATTGTAAATAACACTGCAATAAACAAAGGGGTACATATATCCTCTCAGATTAGTGCTTTTGTATTCCTTGGGTAAGTACCTAGTAGTGCAATTACTGGATCAGAAGGTAGTTCTACTTTTAATTATTTTGAGGAACCTCTATACTGTTTTCCACAGTGGCTGCAACAGTTTGCATTCTCACCAACAGTTTCTGACAGGTGTGAGGTGATATCTCATTGTGGTTTTCATTTGCATTTCCCTGATGAGGAGTGATGTTAAGCATCTTTTCATGTGTGTGTTAGCCATCTGTATGTCTTCTTTGGAGAAATGTGTGTCCATGTCTTCTGTCCATGTTTTAATTGAATTATTTGGGGGTTTTTGGTGTTGAGTTGGAGAAATTCCTTGTATGTTTTGGATATTAACCTTTTATTAGATATGTCATTTGCAACTATCTTCTCCCATTCTGTAGGTTGTCTTTTAGTTTTGTTGATCACTTCTTTTCCTGTGCAGAAGTTTTTTATTTTGATATTGTCCCAAGTTGATTTTTGCCTTTATTCCTCTTACCCCAGGAGACACATCTAGAAAAATGTTGCTATGGCTGATGTCAGAGAAATTACTACCTGTGCTCTCTTCTAGGATTTTTATGGTTTCAGGTCTCACATTCAGGTCTTTAATCCATTTTGAGTTTGTTTTTATAGTTGGTGTAAAAACGTGGTCCAGCTTCATTCTTTTGCATGTAGCTATCCAGCTTTCCCAACAACATTTGTTGTTGAAGAGACTGCCTTTTTCCCACTGCATATTCTTGCCTTTTTTGTTGAAGATTAATTGACCATATAATCCTGGGTTTGTTTCTGGATTTGTCTATTTTGGGGCCAATGCCATACTGTTTTGACTACTTTAAAATAGTAATTTTTATTACTATATTGCATCATTTTATTACTATACTGCATCATCCTCCAACTCTACTAATCTCCCATGCGTTGTAATTGAATCTCAGGAGACTAAATTTCAAATGAAACAAAAGACCACAGTGGGCTGTTTATAAAAGGAATGTTAATGTAAATATACTTAACCTTAAACACTCAGAGATTAAAGTTAAGGAACCCAAATGCTTACCTGTACTTTCCATATTTTTAGAGTCTAATAAATGCGATCAGGGATATGCAGTCAGTACCTAAGAATTTTATCATGAATATAAACTCACTTCAAAGGTGTTTTCACTGTAGTTCTTTGCAATTGCATTTTTGACCAAAGTGATTTTGTTCATTATGTCAACTAGAAAAAAGCTATATTCCAAAAAAAAAAAAAAAGGAAGACTGTATCTTCCTCTCTCTTGCTCCTGTATACCCAAAATGTAGCACTTTTTTTCTGAGACATTATGAGTCTCAAAAGGATAAAGTTGCAATACCCAAGTCTTAAATTAACACTAATTATTTCAAGTAATTCATCACTAAGCAAAGTACTTCTCAAACTTTTTAGTACTCTCATTTTTTCTTGACTTAATCCCAGGGCTTAGAAAAAAGAAAATTGTGTTTTCTTCTTTGTGATTGTCTTTGTTTTTCAAAATAAAACATATGCAAGCATCTGGACTCCAATCACACACCCTCTTCTTACCCTGCTCTGAGACAACAGTGTTGAGCACTGCTGAAGCAATGAATACTGCTCCAAAGCAGAAAGAAAGAGCTTATACAAAATTTGATTTAAAAATGCCAAAGAAGGCATGTGTCTCTCAAGTTTTAAAGTTGGATTATAGGGCATCTGGAAGTCGGACTTACTCCTTAGAAAACCCACTGTATTAAAGGGTGAGTGCTTTCCTTAGGGTTAAGCAAGTGTTGAAAGTGTTTTTAACAGGATTTTTGAACAAATGGATCTTTGTTGGGAAATTTAATAAATTTGAAGCCTATCAGAAAAACTCTGGGAAAGAACTTCATCAACAATCCATGGGTGGGGCACCTGGGTAGCTCAGTCATTGGGCATCTGCCTTCAGCTCAGGTCATGATCCCAGCCTCCTGGTCCTGGGATCCAGCCCCACGACAGACTCCCTGCTCGGTGGGGAACCAGCTTCTCCCTCTCCAGCAACCTGTGCTTGTTTCCCTCTCTCACTATCTCTTTCTGTCAAATAAATAAATAAATAAAATCCTTAAAAAAAAAAAAAAAAAAAATCCATGGGTGTTGCCTTGTTAAGAACTCTATTGTTTGGACCAAACAAGATGAACAAAAACGTTCAAGCAACATTTTCTTTTTTTTTTTTTTTTTGAGTTGTTTCCATTTATTGGTTATTAGGAATAATGCTGCTGTGTACAAGTTTTGGGGCAGATACATATTTCTAATTCTTTTGGATACATATCTTAGGAGTGGCATTACTCAATAACATTATAAAGCCATGTTTAAATTTTTGATGAACTGGTGGTTTTCTAAAGTGACTGTAGTATTTGATACTCCCACCAGCAATGTACAATGATGGCAATTTTTCCATATTTTCGTTACATCCTCATCAACACTTGCTATTTCTTTTTTTTAAATTTAATCTAATTTTATTTGTGTGTGTGTGTGTGTTCCAAAATTCATTGTTTATTTTTTTTAAAGATTTTATTTATTTATTTGACGGAGAGAGACACAGCGAGAGAGGGAACACAAACAGGGGGAGTAGAAGGAGAAGCAGGCTTCCCGCAGAGCAGGGAGCCTGATGTGGGACTCGATCCCAAGACCCTGGGATCACTACCTGAGCCGAAGGCAGACTCTTAATGACTGAGCCACCCAGGCACCCCCAAAATTCATTGTTTATGCACCTCACCTAGTGCTTCATGCAATACACGCCCTCCATAATACTCACCACGAGGCTCACTCAACACCCCCCTCCCCTCCAAAACCTTCAGTTTGTTTCTCAGAATCCACAGTATCTCATGGTTTGTCTCCCCCTCCAATTTCTCCCAACTCACTTCTCCCATCTCCCAATGTCCTCCATGTTATTCCTTGTGCTCCACAAGTAAGTGAAACCATATGATAATTAACGTTCTCCGCTTGACTTATTTCACTCAGCATAATCTCTTCCACTCCTGTCCATGTTGATATAAAAGTTAGGTATCCCTCCTTTCTGATGGAGACATAATACTCCATTGTATATATGGACCATATCTTCTTCATCTATTCGTCTGTTGAAGGGCATCTTGGTTCTTTCCACAGTTTGGCAACTGTGGCCGTTGCTTCAAGGAACATTTTCTTTACCACTAGCCAATACTGAGCTTTCATCTCTGAACAAATATGTTATTTGTCTCATAATTTCTCTTTGTGTATAAGTTTTTGTCTCTAAAGCCACTGTGATTTTATTAAAATTAGAGAGCATGTGTCATTCTTTTTTATTTTACCTAGAAATCCTAGTAATGGAAGGTGTCTTATCACCATTTAATTTAATCAAAAACCACAGACTGACCACATAAAATAGTCCAGCTGAGTGTATAACAATTAACTGGTGGTTTGTTTCTGTGACTCATGTATTTCTAATAATTTGGTCCTAGACATGAAGGTATGGGGGAAAAAAGACCAGCCCAACCTTTTCATTTCGCATCATGAAAGCAAGGCCAAAAGAAGCTAAGTGATTTGCAGTGATAGGCAGACTACCAAGATTTTTCACCTCACTCATGTACAAAACCTGCATAATCCCCAGAACTGTGAATATGATGGATTTTGCTTTCATGATTAGACTGTATTATATGGTTCAGTCAGCCTTAAGTTTTAGAGAGAGTATCTGGGTGGGTATGACCTAATCATGTAAGCCCTTCAAAACCAGAGTTCTCTTGCAAAAAAGGAAGTCGTAGACTTGAAGGAGAGGGATTCAGTGAGCCATTGCTGGCTGGAAGAGGGAGGGAACCATGTGGCCAGGGATGTGGGCAGACTCTAATCACGTGGGGCAGAGGGTGGGGGCATGAGCCAGGGGTGGGGAGCAGGCCAGACCTCTACTGACACTATCAAGGAAACAGGAACCTCCATCTTACAGCTAAAAGAGAATGTATTCTGCCTATAACCAGTAAGTTTGGAAGAGAACCCCAAGCCCCAGAGGAGCACTGTGACCCTTGCTGCCATCTTGATTTCAGCAGAGTGCAGCTGTACCATCCCTAGACTTCAACTCACCCTCTTCTGAAACCATAAGCTCTTAAGTACCGTGTTGCTTTAAACTGCTGGGTTTGTGGTATTTTGTTACCTAACAATAGAGAAAGAATAGGTTGTCTAAGAGTCTATTATTAATGACCAACAGTCCAAGGCCTCCTGAGACTCAGGACAAAGTCTTTTGCCTCCTGTGGGAGACAGTGCTGATCATGAGAGACAGTGATTCAAGAATGAATTTGATCAACCAGCACTAAGGCATATAACTAAAGCGTAGCTGCAGAGCCATATTACTATTACCTCATCACTGTTTGAGATTGGTCGAAAATTAATTCTGAATAAGAAACTATCTCATAGGATAGGAAATATCTCTTCCATCAAATTACATGACTAGAAACAAGAAAAGAAGCTCCTCTAACATCCCAGTGCTCTCAAATCTGGTGGTATTTGTTAGACACTAAGAAGGGACACTTAGGGATCAAAATATAAACTCTAAACATAATCTTCTAAAAGTCTTCTATTAAAAACTTCCTTTTTACTCTTTGTGTGTGTGTGTGTGTGTGTTATGCTAGTCGCCATACAATACCTCATTAGTTTTTGATGTAGTGTTCCAAGATCCATTGTTTACGTAATTTCCAATTTGGTTTCAGGAAAAATAGAAAGTGAGAGAACTTTTCTAACTGGATGAATGGCTAATGGCCTTGGGTTTATTTGGAATTTGAAATCATAACTTTTGCTCTGCAGAGCAATCCCTTACAATGGAATGGGAAATTTTACACTTGACAAAATTCTTTCTGAAGTCTTAATAGTTTATGTATAATTTCATGGAGTCATCCGGTTAGAGAAGTTCTTTTATTTTTTCTTCTTCCTGAAACCAAATTAGAAATTACTTGCTCCAAGGGGAAAATGAGTCACCAAGTAGTTGTATCTTTATCAGTGTATATGAGGCCCGGATTCAGTATGCATTGATTTCCAGTATCAATTAGTAACAATTCCTGTCCATCAGACAGTGAAAAATCTACCACAGGCACTGTAACTGTGGTGACTTTGCTGATGTGGAGAATAGTGGTATCGTCTTTCCCGTGGTGTGCCATCTCTATTAGACTTTGTAAACTGCAGCAGTTGAAATCTTTAACCAGCCATTACTAATAAGCATATGTTAATTGTAGCAGAGATCATAAGCAGGTCAATTAGGAGGCAAAGACTGGAACCGAAGGAAACATTCAGCTGGAGGGAAAATCCAGGGCAGGTGTCGGCCAGCGTGGTCTGCCCTGGCGGGAGCTCTAAGCATCCTGGGTAGGAGCTCATTTAACGTTTTGATTTGCTGAATTTGCATTTCAAATTTTCATTCCTAATAGACAATATAGTCAGTCTTTGTTAATGAGGACTCTGATTACATGTGCCATTATAATTGGGAATTAGCAGACCAGCCTTGTTTTGGAGATTAAACCCAAAGCAAATTGGATTAAATACTGTGTGACTGAAACCTCCTTTCTCTCTCTTTTTATTTTTTTGTTTGAAGTCAAAGGTGAGAAAAAATCCATTTGTTCCAGGCATATGGCTCATAACTTTATTATCATTTTTAGAGCTTTGATTATACTTTTAAAAATACTCTTCTTTGGCAGGGCTAATCTATAGTTTTTAAAACATGTGTTTATTACATTTTCCTCCATAAATAGCGGACTTATGAGTAGATCATTAAATATTCAGAATTAATTATAGAATACATACAGATATACTAGTAGATTTGTTGTATACATTTTTTACAACATTTTATAGCTGAAAAAGCAATGGAGAAGTGATGTTTTGAAGTGAGCTTCAGGTAAAATTATACAACCTATCCTCACAATATTATTTGAAATCCTTGCATTATAGTCTAACAAATCTTTGAGATATGCCCCATTAGATTCTGCTGTATTATCTTAAGTGCAAAGATGAAGTAAAAAATTCTGCATTAATGTTACCAACTCACTAAAATTCATTTTATCATGAAAATTATGATGCAATTTTTATATTTTACATGGTAGGTATCATAACCCTTAAGTGGCATATCGCTTAGGGTTATGTGGTCTTTCTTAATTCTCTTGGGTCATTTAAAATTGTAATCCAGTTACACTCCAACATTTTCATTATTAAGCTTAAGACCAATTCTTCAGAAACTACCACTAATCCCAAGTCATTGGAAAATCATGCTTATTAATTCCCATGAGATTCAGTTAGATGTTTGTTTGGCTATAGGCCGCCTTAATTACACAACAAAAGAAGATCCTCACAAGATGAAGAGAAATTCACATATTTTTGGAGTGTATATTGGTCTTTGAAGCCACACAAATGAGCTTGGACCCAGATCTAACAATCACAGATGCTTTTTCAGACACGGAAGGTTAATGGGAGGAGAAATGACAAGAGGGGAAATTTTACACAAGGATATGGGTTTTTTGTTTGTTTGTTTGTTTTTCTGTCTCCACTGCACTGTGTTTATAGAAGAGAATAATCTTGGTAGAAAGTAGCTGTACAAATCAAAGTTTAAAGTTCCTTTAGCATGTCCTCACCCATCCAGAGATCTCTGACAATGGACAAGGAAAAAGTGGAAAAGTTTTCCAGGAATGTGAAATTGATCATAGGATGATCAGAAATTATTTCTCCAGGAAGACCTGACAATTGTTTAATCGGCCAATTTCATATGTATCGCCTAGGCCAGTGTTTGATTGGAGGAGATGGGGGAAGCCATCTGCCAATTACAGAGATACTCATTTACTCTGACAAGAGATGTGCTCCTCTGCTTGTGCCCAAGCTCTGTTCTGGATACAAAATGACTTGTTTCAGTTAAACTAATAGAAAATTAGACAATTTAGACCATATATGAGTTTCAGTCTTTTACAGAATACAATGTACTAAACACTAAATGATCCCGAATATAATGATACTATAATTTGAAATTATATTCTTTGAGTTCCACAAGAGTGGACTGCATTTTTTAACACCAGTGCCTGACACATGAAGGAATTGAGACTCTTACAGTATTTGGGAATTATAGCACTGATAAATTAGCCCCCCAGAGTTTATTGTTTCTCACTAATAAGAAGTTCTCTTTGTTGGGGTGCCTGGGTGGCTCAGTGGGTTAAAGCCTCTGCCTTACGCTCAGGTCATGATCTCAGGGTCCTGGGATCGAGCCCTTCATCGGGCTCTCTGCTCGGCAGGGAGCCTGCTTCCCCCCTCTCTCTCTCTGCCTGCCTTTCTGTGTACTTGTGATATCTGTCAAATAAATAAAATTAAAAAAAAAAAGTTCTTTTTGTCAAGTAACAAAGAAAGAAGGTTGACTTAGTTATGTATCTTTTTTAAGATTACTAGCTTTATATATTTATTTAATCATATACCAAATTATTTTATCTAGGTTTTAAATATCATTAACACTATGACAAGAATCATAACTCTTTAGAATCTAAAAGTAGAACTTTTTTTAAGGTTTGATGGTAAAAACAAAAACAAAACACCAAACTTGCTTCTCACTTATCCTCAGTACATTTTCTGAAGTAAAGATGTGAAATATTTGGAAAATGCTACTGATCTTAGATCTTGGTAATTCTGTCTGATCAATCTAGTAAATAGAGAATTAGCATGCATGAGGATTCTCTCTTACCTTTTTTATCTTTGATAACTTGATATTTATTTTATTTTAAAGATTTATTTATGTGAGAGAGAGAGAGAGGAGAGTGTATATGCAGGGGGAGGGACAGAGAGAGTGAGTGAGAGTCCTAAGCAGACTCATTGCAAAGTGTGGAGCCCGAGACCTGGCGGGACTCCATCTCATGACCCTGAGATCATGACCAGAGCCAAGAGTTGGACACTTAACTGACTACTCTACCCAGGTGCCCCAATATTTATTTTATTTTAAAAAAGAGTTTTCTAATTTTTGTAAAGGAAAAAAAATGCTTGTTCCAAAAACTAAGTTCAGAAACAGAAAAAGTTCAAGAGCAGCTACAATACTCAAAATTCCACATCCTTGAGTTATTTCCAAATTAACTAAAGGTTACTTTCATGGCTTTGATTATTATTTTGATGGAAGCTTTTCAGGCACACCTCTCTCTCTCTCTCTCTGTATGTTTGTATGTATATATGTATACATATATATATACACATCTACATATATATACATATATTTATTTATAATAATTTATATAAAATGAATCATATAGGATATTTATGTTACTTTCTAACTTGCTTTTTTTATCCATAATATTTCATGAAATCTTTCTATGTCAAAAGTGAATGCCCACAATTTAGAAGTAGGTGGGCAATATTTCTCAAACTGAAGTCTATGACTTATTACGGAGTCATGAAATCAATTTGGTAAAATTTATCTAGCATTTTATAAATAATGTAAGATAAAATGGACTGGAATAGTATGGGAAATATCAGAGTGCATGCATGTAGTAAAGGTGAATCTTTTTCACAAAATTTGCTTCAGTTGTTTGTATTTGGTAAGTGGGGGCATGTACCATCACAGAGAAAAATTCATCTCATACTGCAGATTGCAGTCAAAATAGAGTTTTGTTTTGTTTTGTTTTGTTTTTAATTTTTATTTATTTATTTGACAGACAGAGATCACAAATAGGCAGAGAGGTAGGCAGAGAGAGAGGAAGGGAAGCAGGCTTCCCGCTGAGCAGGGAGCCCGATGCAGGGCTCGATCCCAGGACCCTGGGACCATGACCTGACCTGAAGGCAGAGGCTTTAACCCACTGAGCCACCCAGGTGCCCCCAAAATAGAGTTTTGAGACCCATCCAAGTCAGGGATGGGCCAGGAAACTTTTACAAACCAAATACCTCTAACATCCAATGATGCAGAGATAATATTTGCAAGAATGTGGTCCCACCTCATTTCAACACCCACCCCCCACCAAGAGCATACGTGGCTCCCTTCATGACAATTATTGCCGATTTCTGCCATGGTCAATCACTGGTATTGATGAGAGTGTGCTGTGTCCTTTGGTATATTTTAGCAGACCAAAAAAGAAACCAAAGCTGTGCAATAAAGAATTAACTTAGCAAACAGGGGTTGCCCCATTTTAAGTCTTTAGGACTGGCCCTTGATTGACTCCTAGGATATAACCTCTGAGCCTTGGAATTTCCTGCCTGACAAATATATCGTTGTATACCTGAGACCATGCATGGGTCATGCTAGAGATTTTAGGTTAATGACATGATTTATGAATGTCTGTGTTTGCATGCCTAAGAATTGGGTGGTATCAGTTTGGGCTCTAGGAAGCTGGAGACTAAGTAGCTAAGGTAATCCTAATGGTGCTCCATGTGACTTACCTGCAGGAAAAGCCATGGGTATTAAGGCTTGGGTGAGCTTCTTTGGGTTGGCAACACTTCACAATGTTGTCACACCACTGCTAGGAGATGAAGCCCTGTCCAGGTGACTCCTCTGGGAGAGAACAACTGACAATTTGTGCCTGATTTCTTCAGATCTACTCTATGCACCCTTTCCCCCTGCTGATTTTAATCTGAATGCTCTCGTGATAATCAATTGTAAGTATGAGTAGAAGAGCTGTTTTGAGGCCGGTGAGTCCTAGAAAGTCACTGAAACTAAGGGTGGTCTAACCTCACCTTCTTTAATGGCCATAAAGTGTCCCATTGTATAACATACTATAATTTATTTTACCACTCTGTTACTGATAAACAGTTACCTTTATTTAGTGATACAAATAATCCTGGTGTGTGCAACTTTGTCAGGCTACTGAATTTATTATTCTTACCATATCTTTGCAAATGTGAAAGGCAAAAATGTGTTTCATTTTTACTTGCATTTCCTGAATATCTAGTCATGTTTAATGGATCTTTGTGTTTCTTCTTTTGAGAATTCTGTGTGTGTTACCCATTTTTTTACTAGAATAGATTGCTTTTTTTGTATTGGATATGTATTTGGGTAACTTGAGCTGATTCATGAATAAGTTTGAATTATAAAATACTTTAAAACAAATGTAGTTACATTGCACCTAGTGCTTAACGAAAGTTGACTTAAACACTACAGAAGTACTGCAAGTAGAGCTTTTGCTGAGACTATATCACAGGAAGTTCATATACTTACTTGTATATAATTGCTTGCTTTGGAGGTGGCTAAAACTGTGTTAAGTCATTTTGTTTACACTATGCATTTTGCCTAGCAAAATTTTTCTTTATATTCTAAGGTATTGCCAAAAAAAATCCGCCCAAATTTGGTCATTGCAGCTTTAAGGATAATAGAATTTAACCACAGAGTAACCAAAAAAAAAAAAAAAAAAGTTTATACAACTGCTAAATTAGTATGCAATTATTAAATACAATTTTATTAAAGGCAAATGACAGGTTGCATATATAATTGTCTTATAATCACCAATGAAGCATGAGTTCTTCTTCATTCCCAATTAAAAAGCAGCCATATCTTAGCCAAGTGCATTGCTATCAGGTTCACTGTTAACTGATACTCAGTTAAACTTAGTAACACATTAAATGTGCATAATACCTTGTCCATTCAGTTTAGGTTTTTATAAAACATTCCCATGGCAAATGGTTAGTCATCAGAAATGAGAAAAGGAGGGAGGAGAGAGAGAGAGGGAAGAGAAGTCTGCTAATAGTGAGTTGGGTACTTGGGGAGACAGAGAAATCTATGAGGACCCTATGTCACCATTAATGCTAGAGAAACAGCAATAAATGAAATGCATTCAGCATTTCTTGAGAGAGTTTTTCCTATTTAAATAAATGGTACATTACTCCCTGGGGACTCATCTATACCTCAGATTCCTTCTGAAGTTGAGATATTATTTTATAGGGTGAAACATACTACTGCTGATATTAAGCATTATCATTTTATTATTATTACTATCACTAATATTAGTAAGAAATTATTTTTGTGTTTAAAATGCTTTCACATATATTTTCTCATGGTCAGTGACTTAAGCTCTACGTCTCTTCTACAATGATTTAGAGACTAAAAGTAAAAGAACTAATCCAGTAAAAATATTGGCATATTTTTGTAGTAATTTATAGTTTACAAAGAGTCTTCACTTATGTGATTTTGCTTCTTTCTTATGAGTCCTTTCTGGTAGGCTCTGTAAACCTGCATTAATTTTAGGGAAAAGTAAATGATGGTTTGAAGAGGTCAGTTACCCTACCTGGAGATGCAACTGATATGGTACATGGTAAAATTGGTGCTATTGATTCATTCATTCATTTACGCACTGAAGCCTCTTTCAAGGACCTATGATAGGTCAGTTACTCTGCTAAGTGGTGATGACCATATGAAAATAAACAAAAAAATGTGGCTCTTTGTCTTTAAGGAATTCAGAGGTTAGCAGAGGCACTCAGCATAGTCATATCCTATAATGCACTGTCTTTATTGGTAACAGAGAAACATAAATGCTATAGCAGCACAGATAAAGAATGATTGCAATTGCATATCCGGGGTCCAATGGAGATAACCAGTAGGATTACAATGCCCAAAGAGTTCCTGATGCCCCCCAAATAGAGCTCACAGGATATCCCAGAACAAATCCAGAAGAAAGCCTGCAACTGTTCTGATGAAGCAAGCTGAGATTAGCTGATGGCATTCCATATCCCTCCACCCGACCACCATCTTGAAATACATGAGAAAAGATACTATCAATCAGAAAAACTCAACTAAACACTGAACCTAAAATATATTCTGGCAGTAGGTAAGATAAACACAATTAAAAATTTTTAATTAATATTTTGAATCATTTTCTCCTGGTCACATAACAATTAGGACTCACAGAACAAAGTTTAGGATGTACAGAAGTTTTAAAAGGAAATTAAAAGCACACAATCCTGTTATAGGAGATGCGGTTTTTTTCTTCCTATGAGCAGTATTTCATAAACAAGACTATTCTATACATAAAATTGGTATTCTGGTTTTTATATTGACATTGTAAATTGAAGGTTTTTGTAACATTTTGTCTAATTTTCCATAATTCAACTACTGTTGAATACTTTGCTTGTTCATGGATTTTCCTGGTTATAAATGATGCTGTTCCTAAGGTCTTTTGTATTATTTTTTCTTATTATTTTGTCTTATGATTTCAAATATTATTTTCCTAAAATAGGTATCAGAAACAGAATTCGAAGTCAAAAGTATAACCACTTTTAACATTTCATATATGTTCTCAGGTTTGTCCTTTAGAAAGAGTGGACTAGTTCATATATTCCCACCAGCAAAGAATGTTCTCATTAAATAATTGCTAATAGGGAAAGCAAAAATTATACCTATGAGATATTTTATTTTTTACACACTTTAAAATATAATGATTTATATTCTGATTTTGTGAATTTCAGCTTCATTTTTTTTTTCAAATGACTTGTTGGAATCTTAGCATTTTTAATCAACTTGTATATCACTATATATTTGAGACATTAACACTTTATAGTATTTGGCATCAATATTTTTCTGCTTATTTTTCTTTGATTATAGTATACAATGTTTTTAAAGTAAAGACTTTAATAGAGTTGAGTCTACACATCTTGTTTATTGTGCTTTCTTCCATCAGTTTATTTTTCTTTTTAATTTGAGCTTAGAGAGTCATACTTCAAGATCAAGCCATAGACCTAAATAGCTCTAAATGTCCCTAGTGCTTGTACTATGAGCTATAGAGGGGCTGCTATAGCAATATACTGCTTCTAAACACAAGAATATACTGGTCAGCAGTGAAAATTAGATGGTGTGGGTTACAGCACATATGTCTTCATGGATGGCAGGTATTTTAAATCGTTTTAAAGAAATTAATATACCTGCCTTTTCCCATTCCTTTTGTAAGGTACTGGAAACACTCTGTTGTGGTTCTTTTTATGTCCCTGAGTAAGATGAGAGTCTTCATAAACTTTTTGTAAGAGAAGCTACTTTTAGATTGACTAGAGTTACCATATGAACTGAAATCACTGAGCAGAATACACTGTGGACATGACTAACTCTCATCTCTTCTTTGGACTAAAAATGCGGAATGTTCATTGAAACAGTGTTCAAAGAATTATCTTAATAAAAACTTAGTTTTCTTGGCTAGGAACCACATGAGTTGCCTATGTCATAAATTATGTACCCACTTCATCTCACCCCTTTGGTTTCTGGAGAGAAGTTATGACAGAAAATACCTTGTTGGCTTGTCAGTGTCTCTGCTTTCTCTGGATGCCATTTGGAGTGACAGACATGTTGGCAGTTTTTCAGCAATCAGTCCTGAGTAACTCAGAGCAGAAATGAAGCCAGACTTTCGACAGATTTCAATTGACTTGTGTGATACTAGACACCATGAGAGCCCTCTTTCTCAGCCAAACAACAAATGTAGGACACTGATTCATAAGGGTCTAAACTTCAAAATCCGTTTGACAATTTCTTTCTTGTACCATAGTAAGCAAAATGGAGCACAACTGACTGAATACATAGAATATTTTGTGTGCGGAGCGCCTGGGTGGCTCAGTTGGTAAGCCTCTGCCTTTGGCTCAGGTTATGATTCCGGGTCCTGGGGTCGAGCCCTGCGTCAGGTCCCTGCTTGGCGAGGAGCCTGCTTCTCCCTCTCCCGCTCCCCCTGCTTGTGTTCCCTCTCTCACTGTTTCTTTCTCTGTCAAGTATATAAATAAAATCTTCAAAAAAATTAAAAGAAAAAAAGAATATTTTGTGTGTGTTGGGCAAGTAATAATTTGTACAAAGAAAGGTATTCTGCTTAAATAATTGATAGGAGTCTAGAGGGAACTCAATTTGGTTCAATATTTTCATCTGTAACTTGGATGAAGGTACAGAAGGCTTACTCAACAAATTTAGAGATGGCACAATGGCTTACATATTTGATGACAGCTTCAGAATCTAAAAAGGTCTCAAAGGATTACACCCACGGTCTAAAATCTAGCAAAATAAAATTTAATGGAAATGAATATAAGATTCTATACTGAGGATCATAACACCTCAACTATAGATACAAGAACAGTGTGGCAGCTACAGATATAACAATGGCTTGGCAGTCACCCCACTGCCTTCGTTAAAGACGACACCTCAATCTGCAATAACAATATCATATAACTCTTCTGACATTTTATAAAATGTGGTCTCTACTTACCGGAGTGAAGCATTTGAAGCAAAAGAGATGACAATTTCACCTTACACTTTTTTTTTTTTTAAGATTTTATTTTTTTATTTGACAGAGAGAGAGATCACAAGAAGCCAGAAAGAGAAGAGAAAACAGGCTCTCTGCTCGCAGGGAGCCCAATGCAGGGCTTGATGTGGGGCTCGATGCGGGGCTCGATGTGGAGCTCGATCCCAGGACCCCAAAACCATGACCTGAGCTGAAGGCAGAGGCTTAACCCACTGAGCTACCCAGGTGCCCCTCACCTTACACTTTTAAGAGAACACTTAGAATAAGGTTTTTGATCCTAGACACTTCCTTTAAGAGAAATTTGACAAACCAGAGCTTATTAGGAAGAGAGTAAACAGAAAGTGAGCAGGGTTAAAATCCAGCCAGTTAAGAAAAGACTAAGGATGTTTATACCTTGCCTTTTCCAATCTGGAGCAGTTATTCTTTGTTTTTCAAGACCTTGAAACTTTTCATGTACTTTTTTGCTATTTGCTTTTCTTCTTTAGGAAAATGTCTCTATAAGTTCTCTGCCCATTTTTTTTAATTGGATTATTTGTTTTGGCTATTGAGTTGTATGAATTTCTTGTATATTTTAGATATTAATCCCTTTTCTGATATGTGGCTTGCGAATATTTTTTCCTATTTAATGGTTGTCTTTTTATTTTGTTGATGGTTTCCATTGTTGTGCAAAGAGTTTAATAGAGACCCCCTTGTTTATTTTTGCTTTTGTCGTCTTTGCTTTTGGTGTTAAAAAAAAATTATTGCCAAGACAAATGTCAAGGAGCTCAACCCCTATGTTTTTTCTAGAAGTTTTATGGTTTTATATCTTACATTTAAGTCTTCAATCCATTTTCGGCTGTTTTTCATGTATGGTGTAAAATAGGGGTCCAGTATCAGTCTTCTGCATGTAGCTATCCAGTTTTTCCATCATCATTTATTGAAGAGATTATCATTTCCACATTGCATATTACAAAGTAGAACTTAAATGTTCTCTCTCACACACACATACACAAGGTAAATATGTGAGGTAATAGATGTGTTAATCAACTCAATGGGCAATATCTTTTCACAATGTATGCATATATCAAATCATCATGTTGCACACTTTAAATATCACAATTTTGTCAGTTATAACTCAATAAAGCTAAAAAAGAGAGAAACGTATGATGAATACTGGCCAGATGTGTTTTATATTATCCTTCAATTTGGGCTTGTCTGAAGTTTCCTTCTGATTAACTTTAGTTTATACATTTTATCAAGAATTCTATAAAAGTGATGCTGTGCCCTTCATATCAAGAGGTACTTGTCATCAATATGCCTTATTCCTGGTGGGGTTAAGTTCAATCACCTGTTAAATGTGATGTCTGCCAGGTCTTTCTGTGGTGAAGTTATTACTTCTTTGCAGTTAGTAAGTATCTTATGTGGAGATGTTGAAAGTATGTAAATATCTGGTGTGTCATTACCTTTTCACCCACTAATTTAACATCTATTAGTGTTTTCTGTTTGCAACAATTATTACGATGTCTGTCAAATTCCTATGTTGATTCTAGTTGCATCATTCCTTCTGCTTTAATTAATTCAAATCCCACTGTAAGAAAGAATTTCCCCTTCTCACCTACTTAATCACTGGTTTGATTATTTTTATATCAATAGAGAACTCATGGATATTTATTTTATTCTTGGTTTTAACTATTTTGTCTAAATTGGACCATGGAATTATTTCAGACTGGCCCCAGTGTACTTTCAACATTCATTCAACATGTACTCATCACTTTTTAAACATTTGCTTAATTTCTGGTACCACAAGATATTCCAGCTTTGTTTTTGTTTTTGTTTTGTTGTCTCAGTTGAGGAATCAGCTATTTCCCTGAATAATCCTAGCTCCTTTTACCAGTTAATGTCATTTAAAAACCAAGATCTGGGTGTTAGGTGAGTTCCTTGCTATTGATGTGTCATTTCTTCTAGGCTCTCTTAGCAGAAGGAAATGAGAAAATATAAATTTGTATACTCACATGCACACACACACACACACACATGCACACGCACACACATTATCAATGTCTGTATCTATCTGCAAATATTTTCAAAACTATGAGTTTGTACTGATACTTCTATATCCAGTCTAACCCCACAGGGCTGATTCTAACCTTGTCCTTTCCCTTTATTTGTAACTCCTTCTCTGACAATGAGATACCTAACTCTCACTAGCAATAATATATAGACACATTCATTTAATCCCAAATCACACAGAAAGTAGTTTCAGAATCACTGCTTATATTCATATAAAAACAAATTTAATTATTAGTGTGTAATATCTGTGTTTTGGGGGTTTTGGCTTCTTACCTTAGTTTACATAATCAAATTCATTTTTAGTTTATTTATAGTGTGTTTAATCAAACTATTTTCTAAACTGACTTAGGTCAGGTTTTTTTTTTGTTTATTTGTTTCATTTTTTTAATTCCCTACCTCCTTTACTATGGTTTTGTTCATTATAATGCAGTTCGGAAAATTGATTACTGTGTAGATTACATTTAGGGTCTCTCCTTCTGCCCAGTGATTTTAAATTTTTTTAATGCATATGAAACATTACCTTGGTTCTAAGACTCAGAATTCCACCCAAAGCTACAACATTCTCCAAGAAGTGTCATTCTCCTGGAACCTTGTTACCACATTCCCGTTGCTCCATTCTTCCCTCCTCTTTCCAGCCCTGTGAGCACCCATCTCATTCATTTCTGTGTTTGTTTTTGGTTTTTGCATAAATGAGCAGATGCATATATATTTTTCACCTTTCCTTTATGCTTATCAAAAAAAGATAGCTACTATAGATATTCTCCTACACTTTTCATTTTTTTCACTTTTCAGTATATCCTTGAAAGCATTCCACATCAGCTCATAGAGCTCTTCATTCATGCTTTTCTACAACTGCCTTGTATTCCATCTAGCAGATGCACCATAGTTTATTCAAGCACTCTCCTATGTGTACACATGTAGGTGGTTTTGCAAATTTTATAATTCCAAGCAATGATGCAATCAATAATCTTGTGCAAAGAATCTTTGTATTATCAGAGGTGTGACGACAAGGTGAATTCTTTAATTGCTCTTTCTGTGTCCCGAAGTAGATTTGTTAAATTTCACCAAATTCCCTTTCAGGCAAGTTGCATTAGTTTGCATTCCCAGGCATATTTTCCCACAGTCTTACCAACAGAATGTGTTGTCGTACTTTGTAATTTCATGAAGTCTGATACATGAGAACTAACATCCCCGTGCTGTGGTAATTTGCACTTACCTAATTATGCATGAGTTTGAACATCTTTCCTTATCTTAAAAGTCAGTTTATAACGTTATGGTGGATTATCTGCTTATGTCTTCCTTTTTTTCTGTTGAGGTTTTGATCTTTTATCCCTCAATTTATGAGTTCTTAATATATTCCAGATACCAGCTCTTTGAGTTACATGTTGCAAACATGTTCTACCAGTGTATGTTGTCTTCTGATTTTGCTGGTGTTTTTGCCATAGGAAAAAGTATAGGCAGCCAAATTTACTAATCTTTTCTTTTTAACTTCTAGATTTTGATTCATAGTTCAAAAAACATTTCCTTGCACCTCAGTAAAAGAGAAATTCAACTATGAATTTATTTAGTACCTATATGGCTTATTTTTCACATTTTGATACAATTGGAGTTTATTCTTGCATGAGGTATGAGGAATGCCTCTAATTTTACTTATATCTAAATGGCTACTTAGTGTCATTCTTAAAAAGTTTATCTTTTCCCAAGTCACTTGAGCTACTACCTTTATTTTATACAAAGTATACTTATATACTTGAGTCTACTTCTGGGCTTTGTCTGCTTATCTTCTCATTTGTCAGTGTGATGATTAGTTGCAGAATTTTATAGAGTATATGTTCCTGTGTGGCAGTTGTTCTTTCTCAGTACCTTTCTGAGCATT
Source organism: Martes martes (assembly GCF_963455335.1). Taxonomy (NCBI): domain Eukaryota; kingdom Metazoa; phylum Chordata; class Mammalia; order Carnivora; family Mustelidae; genus Martes; species Martes martes. The sequence goes on along the minus strand of NC_137890.1, from coordinate 28,944,376 downwards.
ATAACATGTTTGTTATTCTATATAGTCTTCAGTAGCAACTTGTCTATGTCCATTGTGAAAAGCTCCAACATAGGACTTTCATGTAAGTATGAAGACTACTGGCAGACAAAGTTTAGCTCAAATGTTTAAGTCAGGTCTGTCCAAAGACAGAATGCTCAACATTTCTACTGGTAGAGATGGTCAAGTATTGACAGACGGGGCTAGTGCTTCTCAAACTTTAATATGCGTACAAGCCTCCAGAAGATCTTGTTTTATTTTATCACCTGTTTAATTCCATCACCATGGCAGAGATGGAAGAATTCCCCAATCACTGTAACTCATGGGCACAGTCCATCTAAAGCCCCACAGTTAATACTGGGAGCAAAGTCAATATGGCAGGAATTTTAACAAATATACACATACATATTTTAAGCCTTGTTTTGTGCATTTGTGCTTTTTGTTGTTGTTCCACCAGATAATAGGGTTAGATTAATTTCCTTGTGAATAACTTTCCCCTTTATGTAAAACTTATCAGACCTTAAATCCCATAGGAGGCAGAGAGGGCTTGAAGAATACCATTTGGCCTGAAGGATGATGATAAAACACATGGGCTTTGGAATCAAAGAACTGATTTTAAATCTAAGTTTTACCCCTTCCTGGGCAAATTTGGGCAATTTTCTTAACCTACCCAAACTTTAGCATCTCACCTATCAAATGTGGATAATCACAGAATCTACCTTCTAAGGTTGCTGTGAAGATTAAATGAGATAATGTTTGGAAAGCACTTAGGATAGTACTCTATAAGTGCTTGCTATTATTGCTGAAAGTTCATGCTCCTTTGGGGATAGACCAATTGCCCAGAGCTTTCCTCTTCAGGTTGTTTGACAAGGTCCTATTATCTATGAAGACTTAAGCTTTATCTCCCTCCTAGGAAGTCCTGATTGACCAGCCCTGAGCTCTATCAAAATCAGAGTTGCTAGTAGTTCACACTAGAGAACCCCAGACACAGGTGATACAACAGACTTTTTAAAAGCAAAAGCTTTGTGTTTAGTGCTTTTAGATCTTTATCATTCTTAGTTTAACATGTGGCTTGTGCAATACATCATTTGCTCCTAAACTTTTATTAAGAGGATTATTAAACTGGAAGACAATCCCATCTTCTTAGCCACTAGTTATGCCAAAAGATCCATGAGTTAGTTAAGAACACCAACCAGTGTCTCTCCTTCTTTTTGTATATTATAGCTTCATATTATTTTATTAAATCATTCTAGTTTCCACTCTCTGTTCTATTAAGTTTGATACATGGTACATTATAGCCTCAAAAAAAGTAACTAAAATGTATCTCCCCAACAAAACATCTAGTTTCTTATAGAAGACACTTAGGAAGTAAAGAGTACCTACACACATGCACACACAGACACACATACCTCCAAAGAGACAATTGACCTTTACATGACATAGTCCCTTAGGTTTATATCCACAGTAGCAAGTAACATGGGTATGGTAAGTAGGGTTTAATGAAGGTGTATTAAAAGAATGACTAGAAGAGTTGGTTAATTACTTAATTAGATGTATATATAAGTTATAGTATTTAAAACTCATACACATGTGAGTGAGTATACAGCCATATGCCATGTATTTTCTAAGATCTCTTTAATTATCAGAACGACATACTATTTTGAGATCATCCAATAAAATCCTCCCATGTTCTTTTACATAAATACCATTGCTGTTTTAAGCAGAGAGAGGCTAATAAATGATTCTATTGGATATTTCGTCTTCCTACAGGGGTAGCAGATGTACGCAAAGAATCAGTTACTTAATTCCCCTAATCACCCATTTCTTCCCTCCCTCTTCATTCTGTGCTTGGAAACTTCCACATTCCCCAGTGTGCTAATAGCTGACCCTGGAAACTGGCAGAAACCAAAACCTTCTCTTGAAAGCAGCAGGCTCCATATGGTTACTTCAAGCACGGAGGGTGACCCTGCCAAGTCCCCTGCAAAGGGATTTTACAGAGCAGAAAGACAAACGTGTCCCTTTAAATGTTAGTCATTGAGCCAGAAAGAAGAAACTGCCTTCCTGATGAAAGGCAGTTAAAGTACTTTTCAGCCTCTGATCTGCAACCTATAGGAAGTTTTGTACAATGGCGGCTCAATGCCAAGCATTAAAAATAAATGTAATCATCAGATGATTAGCTCTAAAAGTCTTCCCTCAAAAAATGATAGAGCTGTCAGTTACAATCAAACATACATATGCATACTTGAAAATAGGGAGACCAAGAATATCTTTGAGTGGTTGAAACCAGCACTATTCTACATGTGTGTAAGGGTAACAGAGGCTATGACATAGCATACGAAGTCAATGGTGGAGTTGTTATTATTTATACATGAGTAAAGATTACAAATGCAAGCCCCAGCTCAGATCTCTCACCCCCTGGATCTGTGAAACCTGTCACTCAGTCTCCCGCGGTGTGTCTTCCTGTCTCCAAGCCATTGGACCACCTGCTGCCAAGACTCTCATCTACTGCATCGCCTGAAGGCCTCGATGATAACAGCATTGATTCCAATGTACATCTAATTACTTCTCATAATCTATTCATTTCACAATAGTGTAGTGAAACATCTGTCACATCATAAACTCTTTAGTAGCCTTATCAAACCACCAAAACACACTCTGCTGCCAGTTGGCAGCTTCCTCGGTTTCCCGTTTATTAATATGATGCAAACATTTCTAGTCCTTTTTGCAGCTTTAGATGAATTTCCCCAATGGCCAGTGAAGCAGAACTGGGCAAACTGCAGTTTAAATGTCTGCATATTACCTATTGAGGGACAAACCCGGATGTCACACAGAAATGAGTTAAAATAGCATTATTTCCTTAGAGGGACCATCTCTGAATAAAGTTCTTTCACTCCTAACAGTGAAAGGTCTCCTTCCTTGGCTTCCGTGCATCTGATTAATTGACTAAAATAAGCCACAGAGACAGGATTCCCATTGAATAGGATATTACACAGGAAAGCCTATATCTTCGTGTGTCTAACTTTACCTTTGGGAAAATTATGCTATTTCCTTTTCCTCTTTTGAATTCTCTCTCTTCATCCTTTCTTTTTTGTCTTTCAATGCCTTTTTCTCTCCACCTTCTTGTAAACAATCTAGGAGCGAGATCTATCACATCATAGCTGATTTGCAAATACTGCTGCCATTTGGTGATAAAGTCTACCCAATGTTCTAGCCAAGGCTCATGCCACATCTTCCACAAAAAAGATCAATCACCAGGTGCTAATTGTTGGTGGACTTACTTCCACTCATCCTACAAAACCCAGTTGAATATCACCTGCTTAAGCAGCTCTCCCAAAGAGAAGTACTCAGTCCTCCCTCTGCATGCTCCTAACGGCTTGACATCTCTACTCATGCGCTTAAGGATTAAGCATCTTTGGTGTGCCTCTATGCCTTTTTCTAGGGTGAAGACTATGACTTTTTCACATTTGTATCCCTGGAAACTCACTGGGTGCCTGGCACCCCAGACAATGTCAAACAGATGTAGAAGATTCTCTAGTTCATTTAAGAGATTTAAAAAACCACAGAGATTCAAGAGCTACTTTACATTTATCATGAACAATAGCAGTATTGGTCTCTATATTTCACTCTGAGAATAACAGTCAGGGCTTGTATATACCAGGTGCTCCCCTAAGTACCTCATCTATAGCAACTCATTGAATCCTCGTGACAACTCCGTGAGGTAGGTACTATTATGATCCATATTTTAAAGGCAAGGGATTGAAATGCAGAGGGACTGAGTATCTTGCCCAAGGTCACCCAGCTGGTACATGCAATGGGCTCAATCATCTGGCTCTGGAGTTCCTGCTCTTAACTTTTTTTTTTTTTTATTTTTTATAATTTAATTTAGTTTCAGTGTAACAGAATTCATTGTTTAGGCACCACACACAGTGCTCCATGCAATACATGCCCTCCATAATACCCACCATCAGGCTCCCCCAACCTCCTAACCCCCGCCCCTTCAAAACCCTCAGATTGTTTTTCAGAGTCCATAGTCTCTCATGGTTCATCTCCCCCTCCAATTTCCCTCACCTCCCTTCTCCTCCATCTCCCCATGTCCTCCGTGTTATTTCTTATGCTCCACAAATAAGTGAAACCACATGATAATTGACTCTCTCTGCTTGACTTATTTCACTCAGCATAATCTCTTCCAGTCCCGTCCATGTTGATAGAAAAGTTGGCTATTCATCCTTTCTGATGGCGGCATAATATTCCATAGTGTATATGGACCACATCTTCCTTATCCATTCATCCGTTGAAGGGCATCTTGGTTCTTTCCACAGTTTGGCAACCGTGGCCATTGCTGCTATGAACATTGGGGTACAGATGGCCCTTCTTTTCACTACATCTGTATCTTTGGGGTAAATACCCAGTAGTGCAATTGCAGGGTAACTCTTACACTATACAGTAGTCCCCTACTTACCTGAGGGTTTGTTTTCTGTGGTTTCGGTTACCCATGATCAACCCCTGTCCAGAAGCAGATGTTTCTCTTTCTGACATACGTCAGAAGGACAAAAGCAGCCTAACACTAGGTCAAAATCATTCAACTCACTTCATCTCATCATGTAGGCATTTTATTATCTCATATCACCATGAGAAGAAGAAAGGTGGGTACCCACAATAAGATTTAGAGAGACTACATTCACATAACTTTTATTTCAGTATATTGTTAAATTGTTCTATTTTATAATTACTTACACTTGTTAACCTCTTATTGTGCCTAATTTAAAAATATTATGTCAGTATGGATGTACATATAGGATAAAACAGTGTATAGAGGGTTCAGCACCATCTGTGGTTTCAAGCATCTAATGGGGTCTTGATCATATCCCCCACAGATAAGTGGGGACTGCTATGCCAGTTATCCAGGAGCTGAACTGTCCTCTTGTTGAATTCAGATGGTTCTTACATCACTTGATCAGTTAGTCTTTCTGGGGCAATTCTAGAAAGTCCATAGAGACAAAGGCCTATTTCCCAAGATGTCCATGTGGGGTATAGAACATACATGTGGTCCCATTCACATAGTGTTTTGCTGAGTGAATTCAGCACTACCTCCAGATAGTCCTCCAGGTAGAGGGGCTGATTTCCATGTCTGCAGAGAGAACTCAAGCTTTCTTAATATTTCTAGAACAGACTTGAGAAAATCATTTCTGACATAACTATCAACTCTTATTAATCTACTTTATTAAAAAATCTTTCTAATAAGTCATAGATGTTACAGTGTTCTGTAGATGTATTCCTGAAATTCACCAAAATATAAATTTATTTCCTATAAAGCATTAGATAGCCACAGAATAACAGTGGCCATAATTATCCTGGATTGGATTTAGTGCTAATGACCCAGAGATGAAAGACTCTGTTATCATATTACAGATCCCCTCAGATGACAATTCCCTGAGTCCCCAGTGGTCAAAGCTAAAAGGAAATCAACTGTTTGTCTCCATGTTCTCTCCACATAACGTATAGTTTATGGCTGCATGTATCCAAATTTTTTTAAATATGCCATTAACAGTCTAGGTCTCCATTTTAGCATATCTTAACATAGTATATAGCCCTGTGAACTACAACTTGGCCTATTCCAAAAATCACGAATCCTAGAAGGATCAGATGTGGATATGGCCACAGAACTGAATGAAAACTTACTGTCACAGTGCACTGCAGGGTGACAGATCCATGGTAAATGATGCTGTCCTAGGACTTAGCATCCATTTGTAGTGCATGAAGAGGATCAACTTTTTTTAAACAAGAGGAATATATGTAAGACTTTAGCTAGTGCAGAACAAAGGCATAAAGATCGATGATTAAGAGCTGCGATGTGACTTCAGATAGACCTGGTTCAAAACTCAGTTCTTTCTCTTAATAAGTGGATAAGTGACATCATGTCACCTCCTTAAATTCAAAATTCTTCATCTGTCTAATGGACATGACAACAGTACTCATCCCAGAGAACTAATGGGGAGAAAACACACATAACACATTTGGCATAGTAGCACCAGCTGTAGGTGAAGGTTATCTAGTACAGAGCCATACTGTTCCACTCTTCATCCTCATGTCAACAAGAAAAGGCAAATGAGGATCAAAGTGTTCCAAGTCAATACTATAATTTATCTCATTTCTTTACTTTGAAAGCTAAGCTGAAGTCTTCAGACACTTTTAACATTTCACTGGGATCTTTATAAGTATATTTAATCAAAAAGCTCTACTTAATACTAGCTGAGGGGCACATGGGTGGCTCAGTCGTTAAGCATCTGCCTTCTGCTCAGGTCATGATCCCAGGGTCCTGAGATTGAGCCCAACCCCTGCTAAGCAGGGAGCCTGCTTCTCCCTGTCCCACTCCCCCTGCTTGTGTTCTCTCTCTCACTGTCTCTCTCTGTCGAATAATTAAATAAAATCTTTGAAAAAATAAAATACAAGCTGAAAAAGAAAAATGCCTCTGTGAGATATCCATCTCATTAAAGAATTTAACTGGTTACATGTGAACTGATTTCCAACTGTAATTTCCTCAAAGTGGATGACATAAAATAAGGAGTCATAGATGTTGCTTTCGAGAAACAGACAGTCCAGTTAAGGACAAGGAATTTCCCCCTTAGGAAGCACCTAGAAAGCAACACGATGTGGCCAAATAATGAAGTGTAACCAGAATTATTAAGAGTATTGATGAATGAATCACTAAATTCTACACCTGAAACTAATATTACACCATATGTTAACTAACAAGAACTTAAATGAAAATTAAAAAAAAAAAAAAGTATTAATGAGGACCACCCAAGTGAGCAGGGCAGACTCAGAAAAGGGACGGGCCACCATGAGAGAGAGAGAGAGACCAAGAGAGGTCCCTCAGAACAAGGAAGAGGGAGCTGAATTTGAGGGATGTGTAAGGCATAGATAAAGTGCTGGGTAGTGAAAAGTCTTCCTGATCTAAGAGAACAACTTCTGACGCCTATGGCTCTCCAGTCAGCTTTGCAGAAAGTGCCAGGACACACGTAGCTGTCCATTTTTGCTTATTAATTCTCACCAATTTTTCATGTACAAATCCAAGATGGATTTGCATGGAGGAACAGAAAAGAGTAATATATACAGAAGACCTACTGAAGCCGATACTCAATCCTTAGCTATCCTGTGGCCCAGACAGTAAAATTTTGTTGCGTCAGCCTTCAGCAATAGTCCACAGAAGTACCTCTCCCTGAAAGCTCAGCTTGACCATGAAGCCTTTCTAATTATGTAAAATTTGGGAAAAATATATCTTTCCTTTCAAATGGTCCTTAACTTGTAGGCATTTGGTGAACTGGCAATAATATGGTCCTCTTATTTCTGCAAAATAAGCTCTTTTTTTGGAAGTACAGAATAATTTAACACCTAGGATTTCATCCTCTTTTGATATCTGCAAACATATTTGTATAAATTAGCATGACTCATCCCATTCTTAAACAGCCCCCATTCTCAGACTTAGTGCAATATGGTTTCCCTGGAACATCTTAGTTACATGAAGTCATAGAAGTTGACTAATTAGTGAGTTCAAGGAATGAAAAATTAAGGGATTCTGATAGATTTTTTTCAAATAGCTAACTGGACTGCTCACATGCCTGCCTCTGAAGAAACATTTTGTTGTTGTTGTTGTTGTTGGCTCAGTTAATAGAGGACTATTGAAAGAAGAACTACAGTATTTCAATGTGGTGTCAAAAAAACTTCATATTTATGCTCTTGTCTACTCATAAGGATTCTTCTCCATCCTGTGCCTCAGCTTTAAGACCACAAACATGCCACTGTCCTTGATTCCTCTTCTGTGGCTGACTTCTCTTTTTCTGTCTCTATCTTTGTACCTTTATGGCTGTAGCTAGTTTCTGATAGGTCACTAGTCTGCTTTGTCCAGGAATGGGAACCAAACACTGGGAAATGCCATTCCTGGTGGTGTCTTCCTTTAGATAGTGTAGAAGTGGAATAAGATCCCAGAGAAGGTTTGTGGTTGGAGGGGTCCTGGGACCTTAACTTACTGTTGAGGATATAAATCCTATTCAGACAGATGTATGACTCAGATAGACTTAGATCAAAAGAAGTTGAGAAACCTAGGTCCTGAGAGAATAACATCCAGAAAGGTGGCTAAGTTATGATTTAAAAAAAAAAAAAAAAGAAGAAGAAGAAGAGGGATTATACAGGCAAGAGTTTAAAAAAGGAGAGGATGAGGGTATGTTGAGGAGAAAGGGAAATCGAACTCACCAGGATGGTAAAATATATATCTCCCCTGCCTGCCTTTGGTGTCCTGCCTGCCTCATAACCCCCTTCTGCCTAAACTAAGCCTCAACTCTGTCTTGCTGTCCACACCTTTCTGCACTTCACTCCTGCCTTAGCCAGTTCTTGGGCATCCCTGACTAATTGACTATTTCTTCCCATTTTATCATGTGGAGATACTTAGGGCAGAGCTGGGGAGAGAGAAGACTTGTGAGGACCTCCTTCAAAAAAAGTCTGCTCTGCAATGTCAACAGAAGCCAAGTAGACAGAGACTCTCCTGGAGAGGACACAGTCTTCTTCACATATGTATATTTCCTTTGTCTCCTATCCTAAGGGCCAAGGGGCCACTAGCTTTGTATCTATGCCTCACTCTTTCCTAGAACTCCTAAACAGTCACTTTAACTGCTCAGATACCTGGTAAGAAGAGAAAATGCAGAGAAATTGCTGCCCAAGAAGACTGAGGAGGGCCTGAGCCAAACTAACATGGGATAAAAGCTTTGCTGAGGAGACAGGAGAAACATGTGAGACCTGAGTAGGGAATACTGTCCAAAATTAGACAGCAAGTTGTGAATTCATGAAAAGAAGAGTGAAAGTGAGCAGTTGGGGGAATGCAGAAGGTAAATGCAGGGACGGGTAGTCTAGCTAAATAAAATTTACTTAGACCCTATAATGCCCAAAGTATTATGGTGATGCAAAGTGCAGTGAAGTATCACCCCTGTCTCCTGGGATTTACACTCTACGGGACAGAAGTAGATATTCACAGCAGAGACTGTAATCTAGGGCATAATGAAGTACTAGAAATGCAATATCCATAAGGGAGGATTCAGAAAAGAGGAGAGAGGACAAATTCTAACATGTAGGAAAGTCTCATTGGGAGCAGTCTTTTGACCTGGACCATGGACAGATAGACTATAGAAAGAAAATGAAACTGGAGGGTTCCTGGGTGCTCAGTCACTTATGCATCTGCTTAAGCTCAGGTCATGATCTCAGACCAGCATCAGGCTGTCTACTCAGTGGTGAGTCTCCTTCTCCCTCTTTCCTGTTGCTCTCTTTCTTCTTTTCCTCTCAAATAATTAAATAAAATCTTTTTTTAAAAAAAAGAAAAGAAAAGAAAAAGGGGCGCTGGGTGGCAGTCGGTTAAGCTCTGACTTGGTTAGGTACTGATCTAGGGTTCGGGATCGAGCCAATGGCTTCTCTGTGG